>NC_044985.1:60416620-61043669 GCF_008728515.1 Papio anubis
ACATTGAATTAACCATTTAAGTAATAGTACAGTATTACCCAGGCCATTGATGGTAGTTCAACAGAAATTAGAAAACAGCTACCATTATAAGCCAGTTTGATAGAAATTTAATTTAAAAAGAGTGTCCATACAGCCATATTTTAGGATTATTCTTATGTAGTGATGGTGGTACATGGTGTTGACCCTCCACAGAATGGCACAGCATGAAGGCACCCACTTTTCACTGCCACAAAACTAGGGCATGGTGGCTTAGCCCTCTGCCCTCTGATATATAGTCTCAACCCAATTAATTAGATACTTATCGAACATTTAACAAATATGTATTAAGCATCTTCCATTAGAAGGCATGGTACTGTTCCCAAGTTGCCAAGCTGTAATGAGAGAAAATAACTGTTCCTGGTATGCTACTACAGACAGGCATTGGTGGCCCCAGTTGGGTCTGGGCTAATGCATTCCAGTTTCCTGGGTAGCCATACCTGCTTGACCATGCCTGGATTATTTGGTGGTAGGGGTTGCTGAGAAGCATGTGAATAAATGCATTGTATATTATACCCAGGTTTCACGCTGTGTGAAGTAAAGAAATGGAGACATTTTTAATGAAAGAGGTTATTCACTGGCTAGTGATCCAACGAGATTTGGGGAATGTCTGCTATCTGACTGTCCTTTCTGGTGAAAAGTCAAGAATATGCACATGGGAAGATTGTAATCTGAATTAGCATTCCAACTGACTTCAGCACTCCCTTTTCCACTCCCCCAAAACAAAACAACCCATTGTTTTCCTGGTGCAGTGGTGCTCCTTGGCCCTCTCGGGAGGTTAGGATCCACTTGGTGGCTCTGACCTATTTCTCAGCTTCAGGAGGTTAGAGGTTGATTGTGTTTGGTGCCCCAGAGTTTCCATGATTCTCTCCCCTCAACTTAAAACACTGTGTTTTGAAGTTAACACAACTGAACTGTGGGCGCGTGGCCAATGTGGAGGCTGGGGAGAGAGGGATGAGTGTCAGGGGGATGTGGCCAGGAGGAAATAAGAGCAAATTCCTCCAAAACGATGTGACAGGAAATGACAGAGTATCAGCCTCCTACCACCTCACTCAGCCGCTTACGAAGGGAAAAGTCCTTCCTAATCACAGAGCTGTGCCAGAGCGCAGTAGGTGAGGATGATGAAATAATAAAGCATTTCCCGTATGTGTTTTTCATTAGGACTGTTTTGTTTTTCTTCCAAGTGCTGGGGAAACAGAACAGAAGCCCCACTTCAACCGGCACCACAGCGGCCGCCTCCCCTGGGAATAGCAGCTGCACTAATAGGAGGGGTGCCCTTGGTGGAATGGGTTCTAACACCTTCCTAATGGAAATAATGATTTGTAAAGCCCTCTTTATACCCTTTGCTACATAATTAGTAGCCCAAAGAGCTAAAGATTAAAAACGCTGTTCTTACTCCCAACATTTTTGAAAATTTGGCAAAACATTAAATGTTCCGTTTTGAGAGCCAAACAGGTAGAGGTCTTTGAATAGCCCCAGCCCTGGCTGGTGGTGCTGGCCCTGAATCACTCAACACTTATTACATAGAAATTAACTGGCTTGATGTCAATTAGTGAGAATTTGTTAGCAGACATATCCAGTGGACCTCCCCTAACCCAATTTGGTAGTTATTTTGGAAAATATCTAAATACACTCATCCAAGCTAACTTAGACAGTATTAGGAGAGGCAAGGTGTGTCAGCCTCCTTTATGTTTTGTGTGTATGTGTGCATGTGCGTGTGTTTAGCCAGGGATGAACATCAATTTTCACCCATCTCTCAGAGAAGATAATTAAGAGGAGCTCGGAAGGAGGCTGGCTAGAAAATCCTCTCTGGCCCTAAGAAATAACCAATCCAAAATGCCTGTTGTTAAATGGGTCATAAAAGCACTGGGAAATCAATATTTGACTTTCTGTTTCAGGAATGGTGGCTGCTACATGCAGTTTTAGATCAATCTGCTATTGTCATTGTACCCAAGACTCAAATAATTTCTGTGTTAACTCTGGACACTTTGAAGGTGGAAATCTCACTTGTTTATCTTTTTATAAGTAATTGCTCCCCCCATCCCAATACTGGATAGCCCACGTAAAATAAAACATGTGAGAAATAAAATAGGACTCATTTTATTAAATATCTAGGAGAAGCGCTTGGGTGACCTGAAAATGTAATTAAACCTCTAAATAAGCAGATTACTGCCTGAAAAGCGAGATTGATAGATGAACCCCTTCAGCTAAAAGGGATTGCTTAATGGACTGAACGACAATCTTGGACTCTGTCCACTTTGGAATCACAGGTCCAGAATCAGGCAGGCTCCACTCCAACACTTCCCCTCCTAAGATAAATGAAGCTGCATGAGGCCGCTGTGAGGAGAGCCCGTAGGTGAGACCTGCGGCTCCATGTGGACAGGCAGATGTGCAACACTCCTTATAAAAATAGCCAAAGTAGCCCAGAGCAGTTTCCAAGGCTCTTCCTGACTTACTATCTAGGAGGCTTAAAGAACTCATTTGTCTCAAAAGGTTAAATTTATTTCTGGCTTTTTGAACGTAAGATACTAATTGCATCAGAAAATGAAGAGCAGAAAACGAAGTTAAAGCCTCAGTAGGACAGACTAAGCTCAAAGAATGAAAAATTACCTGTTGTTGGTATAGTTGTACTCCTGCCATTTAAAAAAAGACCAGAGTTTGCCTTCCTTTTTGACAAATATGACACACTTTCCGACTCTGAGCTTTTTAACCTTTTTTTTTTTTTTTTTTTGCTGAAGGAGGTTTTGGTGAAGTTTTCCATACCATAGATTTTGGCCCCAAATCTATAAAACTGATATATTTCAACTTTAAATATTTGCAGCATTTTGGATTTATCATCTTGGTTTTCTGCTTTGTATCATTTAGAAACTGGAATTAACTGAGCCTTTCCCTGTAGCTGTGTGACAGTTTCAGAAATTGACAATGTCAAACTGTAATGTCTTTTCTTTGATACTGATAGGGGTTCTGTAACCTACATGATTGATGCAATTTATCTTAAGATAGAGGTAGCAGCCCTGACTCCAGAAAAGATTGAACCAGTTGCAGTTATCTTAGTTTGCTGCTATTGGTCATCCAGTCCTCTTTGCTATCATGGCTAAAGATCAGTCCTTAAGCCAACATCTCACTGGTAAATTCACTCGTAGTGATTTTGTCCTCAACACTTACCCCTAAGAAGTTAACCTAATAGATCCCCCTTGATGAAACTCAGTTTTCCGATCTACTTGTGCAGGACAAGGCATTACTGTCTCTTAACCTATGAAAGGCAGAATTCTGTCCTCTTTTCACTTCTGGACAAGAACAAGGGTATAGTCCTTATCCCCATCTAAGTCCACGAAGAAACATCCTGGAGGTCGTGACCACTTGTGGAGTTTAGTTAGCTAAAAAACTGTACTTTACTTCTTGGTGATAATACATGACATGGAAAAAAAAAATAGATCCAAGGCACACGGGCCACTCTATAGTCATGTACTCAACCTTGAATAGAGCAGATAATTACTTTGATGCTAAAGACAACTTATCCGCCCAGAGTTCATCATCGGTAAGATTAGCATTTCCCAAAGCACCTGACTCCATCTTTTGATTGGAGTAACTTCAAGCTCTGCAAGTACCCATGTTATGGTTTATCTTTAATCTCAATTAAAGATCAATGTTCTTTATATGATTCCATTGTGAACTATGAGAGAATGGCTTGATTCTAGAATCAATTTAAGAATTGTCAATTTCCAGATTTGGCACAAGAGTCTGTCTGTGATCTTAACTTCAAGAACTTTGCCAGACCATCTGTCAGAATGGAGCCCTTAAAGAGGAGAGACAGTCTGAATGTTGCAGGGATTATTCACAATATTCAGCTATTACCAAATGTGTATACTTATGGAAAATAGGACAGAGACTAATGAGATTTGGGAAAAGAGTGATCCCTTATTTTTTTTAACTTCCTAAGCTTTATTTCCTAAAGTTTATCAAATAATGAGCTGTTAATATTGTGAGCACATGAACAACTTGACATTTTGGCACCTACTATCATATACTATGTTCTTTAAGGAAATACTATGTGAAAGGGTGCACATTGACTCAGAGTTTAGTCCAGATCTTCAATTTCCCATATGACATAAGGCTTACGTATTGACTAGGTTGACTTTTCAACAACCTGAGAGGTGGTTAAGCATCGTGGTTCAGCACACAGTCCCTGGAGCCAGACTGCCTGGGTCTGAATCTCAGCTATGCTACCAACAAGCTGGTGTATCCTGAGAAAGTTATGTAGCCCTTCTGTGCCTCAGTTTTCCCATCTATAAAAGAGCATTAATTCTAATGCTGTTTCAAGGAGTTGTTGTAAGGATTACAAGAGTTCATGCAGGTCATGAGCTTTGCTTGCTATTTGGCACATAGGAGGTTAGCTTAGGTAGGCATTAGCTGTTATTATAACTATCTTGGCATCACTCCCCACAGCAAAGGCCTGCTGTGGAGAGAGTTCAGGAGAGATCTTCTCCGACAATGACAGCCATGGTGACTGACTATGCATAGCACACAGTGAGACTTCTGAATGTTTCTCTTTACTAGAAATCTCTTCCCACAGTCCCCTCCCCATAGTAGCTACTCATTTCAGCTTCCAAAAAGTTCTCAGTTCTTCCCTCTCTGGCCAAGATCTTCTCTCCTTCTTCCTACCTCTCAGACCTTTTGGTTTTTTCCAGGCAGCTTTGTGTCCACGTGTGTGTAGGTCAAATAAGTCTCTCAGTTTCTCCAAGTCTGTGTCTCTTCCTATTATCCCACGCTATCCATTATTCCTCATACAAAACAATCCTCTTTAGAAGGCAAGAGAGGGAGAAAGGCTGTGAATAATTATATTTGTAATATTCTTATCTCTGTCACCATAATTATTTTCTAAAATACATGAATATGATCCTATGACTCTTTCTAATCTGAAAGCAATACCTAGAGTCTAACCACTGGCATATATTGCAGTGGCAAATTTATTTTTTAAAAATATACTATTCACTGTCAAGCACACTGGCAACATGGTAGAATAATTACCTTATTATTATTTGTTGCTTTTAAGTTACTATAGCAATCTACATTAAGAAACATCTTGAAGTCTATATTTCTCTTCTTACTATACTATCAGAATGGATTGAAATTAATTTCAAATCATTTCTTAAAAAGAGCATTCAGTGTTTCCTTGTTATTCACTACTTGGCTGACAAAGACAAATTCTATTTGGAAACATTATGTGACATTACCTGATACTGTTTTCCCATAAAGAAAAAAAAGTGTACCTATTTTTCTGTTTAATGAGCTAAGATAACTGAAGGCTATGGCACTCGATACATCTTGTAGCTTTTATGATATTGTCCAATTTTGCAAGATTCATAATTTACAACTCAGATAGAGAAAGCAGAGGCGGGCATGAATGGAAATTAGAAACCTGTTGGGTAGTACTGTTGAGTGTGGTGGCTTGATGTTAATTAGGATGAGAGGTTGCATGCTTTACTCCAAGTGTGCACCAAATTGGCAGCAAAGACATATTTGCTCCACCTCTATTACCTCTGGAGAGGAAATGTCTACAAAACCCCCAAAGGTTGCCGAAGTTGGCATTTGCTGCCCTCTCCCCAGTGCTTTGTTTTCAAATGCATCCTTCTCCAGGTGGCAGCCCAGATTCCTATCTCCCATTTTTTTCCTGGCCCAATCTGTTCTCATAATGGCTGTGATGCTGGCTGCCCATCAAAAATGTGTGCTCCTCCTTCCATAGGGCTCTGGAAAGTGGATGCCCAGGAGATCGTATTTCCCAGTCCCACATGCATCTTGGTAGAGCCATGGACTCATTTTTACCACTGGTCTATGGGTTTAAGGTGTTTAAGAAGACTGCTTCACACCCTCTCTTTCCCCTTCTGTACTGTTAACAGAGAAACCCTTAAGGATGTCAGGGGACCACAGTGTGGAAGGAGTCTAGATCTCTCAGTTTCCACATGGAGGAAAGCTGGCCACTCACCATGACACCTACCTTGTACTGTTACATGATTAAAAAGTAAAATATTTTGTGATAACCCACTGAAATTGTATGGTTTGTCAGAGCAATAGGCTTTATCCCAGCCCAGATAATACATTATGGTCCCTATTTCATTCTCAGTGGGTGATATAGTTGGATATTTTTCCCCCAGAATCTCGTGTTAAAATGTAATCCTCAATGTTGGAGGTGGGGTATGGTGGGAGGTGATTGGATCATAGGGACGGATTTCTCATGAATGGCTTAGTGCCATCCTCTTGGGGCTGTCTTTGTGACAGTGAGTGAGTTCCCATGAGATCTGGTTGTTTCAGTATGGTACCTCCCTGCTGCACTGTCTCCTGCTCCTGCTTTCACCATGTGACATGCCTGCTTTCGCTTCACCTTTTGCTATGAGTAAAAGCTCCCTGAGGCCTCCCAGAAGCTGAGCAGATGTGGGTGTCATGCTCTTACAGAACCATAAGCAAATTAAACATTTTTTCTTTTGAAATTACCCAGCCTCGGGTATTTTTTTTTAATTTATTTATTATTATTATACTGTAAGTTGTAGGGTACATGTGCATAACGTGCAGGTTTGTTACATATGTATACTTGTGCCTTGTTGGTGTGCTGCACCCATCAACTCATCATTAGCAATACAAGAATGACCTAACACAGCTGGCTAAACACTAATGCCCAGGATTAAGTCAGAGAATGATGACACCCTCCTACCAGAGGATTTGTGTTTTGCTCGGGGGGAACCGCCTACCCTTGTCCTCTGTCAAATGATAATGTTCGTGGTTGTACATGCCAGCCACATGGTGACTGATCCTGCCGTCCATCAACATGATGAGGAGAAAATAAGGCTGGTTAGAATCAGAATTCGTGGATCTGAGTTCTAATAACTTAATAGTTAGTGGGTACTGAGCAGGTTATTTAACTCCCTGAGCCATGGTTTTCTCATTAGGAAAGTGGGGAGGGGTTGTCATGTTCAAGACTTTGGAACCTGACAGCCCCCAGTTTGCGATCTATAAAATCTTTATGAATTCCTTACTCTTTGTAAGACTTGGTTTTCGCATCTGCAAAATGCAGATAAGAACACCTTTCTTGTGGGCTTTCTGGCTTACTCACTCATTTAATAATTTATTTATTAATTCAACAAGTATTTACTGAGAACTTTCTCTGTGCCAGACAAAATTACAAATACAGGAATACAATTGTGAACAAGACAAAGTTTTTGTCCTTATAAAGCTTATAGTGGCCATGGTAGATAATAAACAACAAATAAACCTGTATTCAACTAGTATGGTGAAGTGAAATGAGCTTATGACTGTAAGTCTCTTACACAGTGCCTGGTACATGGTGAACACTAAGAAGTGGGAGCTGTTATTAATATTAACTATAAAGATGAAAATGCTGAGTGATTATATTCAAAAACATCCAGTAGGGCTGTTGTGAGGATTAGATGTAATTAGTGTTTATAAGCTATTTATTTTATCTGCTTACTTGGTGATTAGTTGAAGCAAATATAAAGAATATGTTAAGTTTCCCCTCACTATTTCAGTGAGGTTGGGATATTTTTGGTTAGCATAAGTCACTTGTTTCTTGAGAGCAGAGGAACCACAGTCAAAATGTAGCCCCTACCCCATGCCAGTCTAAGTTGCTTTGAGATGTTGTGTCTGCCCTCGAGCAGAAATAGTTTAACTTTGGTGAAATTGAATGCGGGAGAATAGGACCCTTCGAATGGCCCCTGGATACTGTCGTTGGCACAAAATGCCCAGACCCTAAATAGAAGCTCCGACTTGACTGACACCAGTGTCCATCTGCTGGACAGCGCCTCTCAAAATCCTGATGTGGAATAACGGTGCACTGCCTCTGAGTAAAAAATAGTTAGCTTCAATGCGTGTATGGGAAGGGGAGTATGTGAGAGCAGGCAGGTAAAAGGATTTGCAAGGTACTATCTGTTTTTGAGATTCTTGCCATGTGATTTTCCTACAAACAGGTGAGCAGAGCACACTGTTAGCTAGTAGTTTGGGTTGCATAAGTAGGATGAGCATCAAAGTTATCCAATGTGGGACACTTTTGGGTGTGAAAGGGGACAGTATTAATAATTATATCAGGACAGCAGGAGTAAGTCAGGGTTTCCCTGGGCAGCAAAAGAGACACATGTTCACCCTGAGCATGTCCTCAGGAAAAAAGCTGTTACTGATTTTTAATAATCAGGAGGAAACAGAAAATATACAAAAATAGCCTATGAATTTAATCTCCACAGAAGTTTTATTAACATCTTAAATGCCCTTACAATACATAGTACTTTGCATACTATGTACTTAGTATGCAATGTATTGTATAACATGTGCTTCTTTCAACTATAGAGCTGTGGTATACAATGTTTTTGCAATCTGTTCTCTAATTTTAGTAACATGCTATAAACATTATGTCCAGTCTTTGAATATAACATACAGTATTTTAAAATGTAAGAAAAAGAGGGAGAGAAAAAAATCATTTTTCTTTAAATGAGTTTGCTTTTACACAGGGATATAACATGGTGAGTCGGAAAAATACAATAAAGCCTTTTGATGCTTCATATTTTCTGAAAACCTAGTGGGGAAGAAAGGGAAAGTCCTAAGAGGGGAGTTAATGGTCATAGTTTATCATTTCTCACCAGTTTAGAGCAGGGATTAGCCCGTAATTTGGCAGTAAAGGTGTATGGCCTAAGTATTCCCAATAGGGTCATCTGGAAACTGAAGTTGGAAGAGGTGCAGAACTTTTTATCAGTAGGCCTCAAAGAGGGGAATAGAAACAGCGGGGAGACGGTAGTGTTCTGTTGCCTTGGGCCATTCCAGAGCAGTGACTATAAGGCCCTCTCTTTTCTGGAGCACAGTGTACAGTCCTCTCACCAAGAAGGGCCAGGTTGGTTCTCCTGGAAGCAGACTGAGAGACATTGATTTTCCTTAGGAAGTGGGTTGAGGTGTGCTCTTACCTCTGAGATTCGGCGTCAGGTCTTGGTTAGGACCTGGAAAGCTTTATTTTCAACCAGCATGCCAGGGATTCTGATATAGGCAGTCCATGGACAATGCTTTGAAAAATAACTGAATTAGATGATGCGTAACTTCTTTATTTTCCTTTGAAATAAATCTGAATTAAGCTAAAATAATATAGTGTAGCAAAAGTGTTTTTGCATTATCCATATATGAACGTAGGTCTGTAATTGACATGTATGATTAGAAGCTTAGAGAAAATTTCATTTGTCAAAAAGTAAAATTCCTTTATAAAGAGAGAATTTATGGTGATTTTTCTCATTCTTACTCATTTCTTTCAAGGTGGGATTTAATTTCCCATGACAATCATTTCTTCAAATGACACACACTCACAAGTACATAATTTTCCTTTGAAAAATTCAATATACTGTTCACCTCTAGGGCCTTTTCTTTGCAGTGGAATTATTTGTATAATTTCACACTTTAGCTGTATTCTTTGAATTCTTATTAATAATTGTACATGATTTGTTATGAGAACAAACACGCATCAATAGGAACACTGAGTGCACAAATTGTAAACACAACTAAAATTAAGCAATTGTCTGTTTCTTCTAGCTTGTCCAGCAAACACAATTTACATACTTCTTTCACCTTGAAAATGAAACTAGGTTTTAATCAATTATTCAATCATTTCAAGACAGAATTGAATATGGTCTTCATTCAATTTATTAATTTTGAAATTATAGTATTCCAATTGAATAAAAATATTTTAAAAGGCCACTGTATCTTGTTCTCTAATTTTCAAAGTACCATATATAATTGCTGCGGTAGGAGCTTATTTATGCCTCCTTGTTAATTCACAAACTTGCTCATTTTCTTCTGGCTTGCAACAAAGGATTTAATGAACAAATTCAGGAGTACTATGGTATCCCAAGATGAAAAGTTTACAAAATTCACCCCCAGACATTTACTAGTAGGCAATATATATTATCATTAGTAATTAAAACTACATTACCCTTGTCAAAATGAATGGAAAAATGAGTCTTCTGGTATGTTGCTCTTGTATTTTATCATGTTTGTTTAGCATTTGTCTATTGGTGTGTTTCATGGGGCTTCCCATTGCAGATGCTGCATAGCACAGTAGCAATATTAGAGCACAACATGAAAGAATATGATGAATCCGTCCCTTGTTTATGCACCAGGGATCCACTGTGCAAAAATCTTGTAATCTGAGGTGAGTCTCCCCTTTGATGTTAGTGAGTAAGCAAAGTTCTGCTTTCTTTATCACTTTAGAAAAGTATTCTAATTCCTACTCTTTACTTTCCCCTTCAATTTCTGATACACATATATCTCCATGGTTCATGAAAAATTTTCCCTGAAATAAATGGTGATGAAATGGAGACAAACAATATGGTAACCAGTCTTTCCTTTCTATAACATGCTGCCTGTCTATTCAACCAGCACTTACTGAATACCTGCCATGTGCCAAACGCTGGGTAGGCAATAAGGAGAGAAGATTAAAATCAATGAGAGAGTTTCTGCTCTCCAGGAGTTCACATTCTGGTTGGAGAGACAAATGCATAAATACATTAATTGAAATAGAATGTGGCAAATGCAGTAATGTACACATGTGACCTCTGCATAGGGCACACATGTGACACACATGCATGGCAGGGCTAAAGGAGCATATGGGGAACATCTGACCAGAGGATGACCACCCATGAGGCTCCATGGCATAACAGTCATTGAGTTGAGGCTTGAAGCACAAGCAGACAAACAAAAAAGAGCATGCCTTGTGGGGTTGGGGCGAGATAGGCTGCGTAGCTAAGTGTAAAGGGAACAGGGAAGAGAGAGGCTGTATTGAAGAATGGTAAAAGCTCCATGTTGTAGACTAAATTGCATCCCCCTGCCCTGCCAATTCACATCTTGAAGCCCCAATCCCCAGGGTGACTATATTTGGAGACAGGGCCATTAAGGAAGTAATTAAGATTAAATGAGGTCATAAGAGTGGGGTCTTCATCCAATAGGACTAGCCGTTGTAATAAGAAGAGGAAGGGACACCAGAGATCTCTGGTGAGAAAAGAGGTCATGTGAGTACATAACAAGATGGTAGCCACTTACAAGTCAAAAGGAGAGATCTCAGCATGAAGCCTATCTTGCTGGCTCCTTGCTCTTGGGCTTCTCAGCCTCCAGAACTGTGAGAAATACATTTCTGTCAATTAAGTCACCCATTCTGGGGGTATTTTGTCATGGCAGCTCTAGCAGACTCCTACACTCTATGAGTCAGTGTTAAAACGGCTTTGCCTGAATTGCTAAGGAATCTGGACTAGAAGTGACAGATGGCTAATTTGCAGAGCAGTGTCATGGTCAGATTTGGGCTTTTTGAAGACTGCTGTGTCTGCAGAGGGGACGGCAGGTGGGAGGGAAGGTAGACTGAGGCCATAAAACATGCAAGGAATAGAAACATAAGGGCAGATCAAAGACCTCAGTCTGGGGAGCCAGGAGGGGGCTATATTTTAGTCCAGCTCTTCTACTACCAGCTGTTTGACCTTGAGACAATCACTTTACTCTTCTGGGCCCCTGCTTCCTCTTCTGTAAAATGAGGAGTGTTGACTCATGGGTAGTCACTATGGCCTCACATAATGGACATTCTTCTCTGAATACTCTCCCGTCCTCTTCCCCACACTGTGTTTGAACCTCATGACCCTGTCCCACAGGCTACAGCTGACTGGATCAAAGTGGTCACCTTACTTAGTCTGGCTCTTTCTCTCAAAGCTTTGGTCAGAGTCAGTCATGATGTCTGGGTACTAGGAACTGCCGTGGTCTGAATGTATGTGTCCCCCACAGATTCACAGTTGAAATCTAAATCCCCAATGTAATAGGATTAAGAGGTGGGAGCTTTGGGAGGTGATTAGGCCATGAGGTCTCCACCCTCATGAATGTGACTAGTACCCTTATAAAGGAGGCTTGAGGGAGCCTGTTGTCCCTTCCACCATGTGAGGTCACAGCAAGAAGGTGCCATCTATGAGGAATAAGCCCTCACTGGACATCAAATCTGCTGGCATCTTGATTTTAGTCTTCCCAGCCTCCAAAACTGCAAGAGATAAATTTCTGCTACTTATAAATTACCCAGTCTAAGGTATTTTGGTACAGCAGCTCAGCCAGAATAAGATAGGAACCAAGTCACATTAGCAAGAGAAAGTTTTTGGAATATTATTCACGTGTCCTCAGAGTGGCCCCTGTTCACCATATTCCTGAGACCTCCTTGTTCAGATTTTCCTTGAGTTCTCCTTGATTTCTCACCTCCATATATTTAGATTATTAATTTTTTCCCTTAAGCTAGCTTGAGTCAGTTTTTGTAATTTATAACTAGAAATGTATTATCCAAATGACTTCCTGATTTAACATTTGATGAATCTGACATAAGGGCATGACATGCATTTGTAGCTGGTCTAGGGCCAGCCACATCCCATTCAGAATGGCAGAGTGGTTGCTGGGGTATAAGATCCTCAGTCCTCCTATAAGATTTATCTACTCATCTGTCGATGTGTCTGAAATTTCTACTATAATAGTCACACCTGTGGATAGGGAATTTCTGCAGTGCCACTGTCAATGAGTCTTGGATTGTAAGACTCATTACTTATTTATCATTAGAAAACAGGGTCCCAAGGAGGGAAGGTTTTGAGGATGGATAAAGTTAGAAAATACATGGATCTAAGAAGTTAGCAGGCCAGAACTGAGATTTCAGGGTGCTACAATCTTTTGGTGGTAGTCATGGGTCCAGATGACTCTGGAGGTAGAGGAAGGGTGCACCAAATGACGGAATGGAAAGAAAATTGATCAGTGAGATCATCCAATGCAGAACTGATCATTTCATTGTGGTTTAGTCTTGGACCAGAGTAGGGCCTCTAGGAAGTTCTGTGAGAGTCCAGCTTGATTGTTCACATTCTCCGTGAAGAACTGTTCTCCTTTCCAAAGTTTATGAGTAGAGAGCCCCTCTAGGAAGCTGAACTGAGCAGGTTCTGGGCAGTGCACCGAGACGAGCACATGCTTAGGTTGGAAGCTGCCATCCCAATGCTTGCTCTCCCACTTGCTGACCAAGGGCTTCAGCCAAGGTGCTCAATCCCCTTGTGCTTCCCTTCCATTTCTTGCAAGGCAACTGTGAGTAGAAATTAAGTAAGGTGCCATATGGAAAGATGTTTAATAAATGTTTACAATGAAAGAAAAAACACACATCTATAGCTACCAAAGTTAAATGATATTTTTCACAGGCAAAAACCTTCATCGAGATGCCATTGAAAGAGAAGACTAGGAAATGGTTTGGATGGCACAGATTTGTTAGATTTGATGTTTTGCTCCAAACTATAACTTCAGTAATTTGTCTGGGAATAGACATGATTTCTCCAAGCACCTTTTGTCCTGCTATGATATTATTTTGACATCTCTGCCAACTGGCATTTTGTCAGTTATTTAAACAAGATTGCTCTGGCTGGAAACTTGAAACCTGTGTTAGAATTCTCCACCTCTTGTGTACTCTGAGATAGATGTTCTACCTCTCTGTGCCATAGTTTCTTTATGTCTGAAAACAAACTCATGCCTGCTTCCCTATCTTATGGATTCTCCATGGAAAACAATGAACAAAGTGATAACTAAGCACTCTTCCCCCAATCAAGTGCAGTAGTTCAGTTTTGTATACCTTAACCGCATGGTATTTTAAATCAACCGGAGAAATAGGCACTCACCTCCTCAGCCAAGAAGATTAAAAATTTATGCCAACAGAATGAAAAAGCATGCTGATTCTGTTCGTTTCACCCATTAACTTCATTCCACAATGAAGAGAATGGACTGCTTAACAAATACATGTGAGCTCATTTAAATGGTATAGACACTTATTTTCATGTAAAGATAGTGGTATGTATTATAGATGACCTTAAAATCATATCCAGTGCCATGGTTTAGATCTACAATTTTGTATACTTTTTAGGTGATTAAGGAAGAATTCACTGTTAAAAACAGGAATCATTGATTGTAGGCTGATGCTGCTACTGCAAAATGCTGCTCAGCCCCGCAGTGCTCTCAGTTGGGTTGAGAAAGTCATCTCCATCCAGAGCCTCAAAGGCCACCCTGACATTGTTTTGGTTGAAAATATGAATGACAACAGCCATCTGGGCTCCTCAGGGTGCTAAGGTGGCCTGTGATGCCTCCACTAGTCCTTTGCAACGCCTCCAGCACACCCAGCAGCTGTTTCCCAGTGTCCATGTACACAAAGGTGGCTATCAACCCTGGGGAGGGAGTGCTTCCTGTGTCCTCCTTGGAAAAGAGGGTGGCCCTGAGTAACTTGTACCATGTCAGGATACATAGGCAGAGTTCTGATTCAGTGATTCTGTGTCTCTGTTGAGCTGATGAAAGTCTTTAAGTCTAGTAGAAAAAGCTCAGTCTCCCTTCTCAAATGGACTGAAGTGCAAATCCTAACTTAGTCACTAACTCCACTAATTCACTCTGTGATCATCAGCTAATTGTACAATTTTCTGAGCCTTGGTTTCTTCACCAGTAAAATAGATAGCTGGAAACAGGGTTGTATTAAATAAAACAACCAGTCCAAATTAAAGGACTTAATAAGTATTTGGTTTCTCCTTGATTATTAAAACCATTGGATTTATTCAGAGCTAGGTACAGTTGTTAAGTTAGTTCTTTTCATGAAACAAACGACATTAACCACAATCAAATATTCTTTATTGACTGGATAGAGATGAGCTCATGTAGAAAATGAAAGCATATTTTGTGGATGAGCCTTGCCAAGTGCACTTTGATGTTTTTGTTGTTTAAGAGCAAAGCCAGATGGAGATGATGAAGTGGCTAAGCTGGGTGCAAAAATATGAGACCAAGGTATTTTTTCACTAGTTTTTACCCATGGAATTATTTGGCACCTTCCCCGAATTATAAAAGAGAGCTTCTGCTCCAAGTCTGTAGGTCACACATCCCCTACCCAGACCCCCAAAGTCCTTTAGCAAAATCTGACTTTGAGTTAAAAGCAGAAATGGGTTGTGAGCATCTGCTCTGGAGGCGTCAGATAACACTCTTGCTTATCAAATCTTGATCAGAGAGGATGCCAGAAACATATGGAAAGGCCTTGCCCCCTGACCTTCCCACTAGAATGTTTGGAAACCAGGGGGCTCAGGGTGCTTTAGGAGAGGCCTGAAAAAGAGGCTAGTATGCTTCAATTCTGTTCTACACACATTTGTCAAGCTGGTCCCAAATGGTAGACATACTACCAGGAGCCTGGGTGGCATTAGGACCATCACAGAGACGAGAAGGCACTTAGTCTCTGGAACCACAATCTCCAGAGCACCAGTATCTTGTAAATTCATATTCAAACATTTGATTTGCACATGATAACCTCTGTGTCCGGCAACAATACAGCCCAGCAACAAAACCGGTCCAGCAACAATACAGCCATTATAATTTTTTGTTGTTTTCTATGTATGAGCTCACAGAATTCCAGGCATTGTATAGAATATAGTCACAGTAGTTTTACATTCAGTATTGCATCAGATCTGAGATCTTAGTTGCCTAATTTAAAAAAAACAGTCTAATTTGTATGATAAGTTATGCCAAAGAGAATGATACACAGTAGAAACTTGTAATTTCCAAATTTTGGAACTGATTTGAGGATTAAATGGAATGATTGATGAAAAGTACCTAGTTCAGTGCCTGGCCCATTATAGGTCCCTTGATTCACATTGAGCATCACCAAGGTTTGTACCAAATCAGCAAATGGTCCCTCCAAACAGGCCAGCAAGATCATGAGTATAATTAGGCAGTAATCAATACAATTATGGAATTATTGGGTTAGAAGGGAATTTGAACATTCATGTGATCTCTCCTTATAACAGACCTAAATCTGTCAGCCTTACTTCTAAGCCCAGTTTCTTTACCCTGTCTAAGCATGTTCAGGATGAATCAACTTTTGATTTTACTCTTCATGAGTGCCTAAAATCAGAATTACATCTACATACTGTTTTTCAATAAACTGCTTGTAGTAGCCAGGGAGAAATGTTTTTCCTCTAACTTCCCAGTCCAACTTCAAACAGAAAGTATCCTTATAAAAAAACTGGCCAGATGCAGGTATATATCTCTGAGGGTTGTCCTGGTTTCTTTTTAAATTAGGCAGTGAATATACTTCTTGACATACCCACACAAGATTTGTGGCAAAACACCTTTCTTTCATGTAACTGATTTTCCTTTAATCCCAGCCTTAATGTATATCATTCTCGATGCATAATCTCAAATGGGCTTTGAACTAGCAAATGCTCACTTTGAATAATGAAGAAATAAATGACAGTTTACTTTATAGCTGGGCTCAGGATACATGGGGTTGAGGGGCAATGGCAGTATAACTGTTCACCTTTCACCTTGGCACAAGCAGGTAAAGTACAAAAAGGAAGTGATTAGTAAGAGGTGACAATAAGTTAAAACCCAGAGGCCGAGTGTTCCCGATGCATTTGCATTCCTCGATTTGTAAGGCAGTGTTTAAAATAAAAAACCATCACCAAGACAGAAAAACTGCTATAGTTATATCACAGCACACTGAGTTGCAAACCTTTTAATGAAAGACATAATTCTTGGGTTGTCTACATCATACTATATTCTCATGCAAAACACTTTAATGCCTGGTGTAAATTACTTTAGACTTACTTAGTGTGAATTGCATTTTTTAATCTTGGGTGTTCAGTTCTATTTTCCATTTGGAGTCCAGGAGAGCAATATCCAAATAAAGCCAGATGAGCTCCATACCTCCAGCCTCTCCTTCTCTGCTTTTGCTCTCCCACCACTACCCTTCTTTTCCTCCCCACCTCTAGGACAACTACAGTTCCCGGTTCATCTTTAGTTGGAGGGTATAATCTGGTGCTTGGTCAGAAAAGTGAACAAAGGCAGCTTTTCCCTGGACAGGATGCTGGACAAAAGATCGCCAGCAGTGCTCCAGCCCACAGTGGACCAGCTCCATCTGCAGAAAGATGAGGCTTGCTGAGCAGAGCTCTACCCTCTTCATAGCAGGATATAGTAGAATGATCACCAAAAACTGCTTGTACCCCGTCTGCCTTCTTAGAAGGACATAGCTGACGGAAAATTAAAATAGTCACATAAAATGGCCTAGGCCTGGGACCAGAGTATGCATACAGTATGCACATCCTGCCGGCCTGACTGACTGTTACCATGGTCATCTTTCTAAAACACCAATTAGACCAAACCTTTCTCAGCACATTGACCATCTTCCATGTTTCCCTCTAAGGTGACTTAATCATTCATATTAACCCCTAAAACACTGTCTATATGCCTTTTGTTTGTTGGTTTGTTTTTTGAGACAGTCTCACTCTGTCACCCAGGCTGGAGTGCAGCGGCATGATCTCAGCTCACTACAACCTCTGCCTCGTGGGCTCACGTGATCCTTCTGCCTCAGCCTCCCAAGTAGCTGGGATTACAGGTGTGTGCCCCCACACCCTGCTAATTTTTTGTGTTTTATTTTAGCCGAGACAGGGTTTTGCCCATGTTGGCCAGGCTGGTCTCTAACTCCTGACCTCAGCTGATCTGCCTGCCTCAGCTTCCCACAGTGCTGGGATTACAGGCATGAGCCACTACATCTGGCCCCATATGCCTTTTTATTTTTTTAGATGGAGTTTCGCTCTTGTTGCCCAGGCTGGAGTACGATGGCATGATCTCAGCTCACTGCAACCTCTGCTTCCTGGGTTCAAGTGATTCCCCTGCCTCAGCCTCCCGAGTAGCTGGGATTACAGGCACCCACCACCACACCCAGCTAATTTTTGTATTTTTAGTAGAGACGGGGTTTCACCATGTTGGCCAGGCTGGTCTTGAACTCCTGACTTCAGGTGATCCACCTGCCTCAGCCTCCTACAGTGCTGGGATTACAGGCGTGAGTCACTGTGCCCGGCTCCCCTTATGCCTTTTTAATAGCAAGTGTCATCATGGACCATAGGTGGTACACAATGTCTTCCTTTACAATCTGTAGGCACGTCTGGGACCCAGATTTATTCGTCTAAGAATCCCAGGGCATAGCACTGTGCTGGCATGCTCAAAGTTTGCTAAATGAATGAATGATATATCCTATGGAGAAAGATGCCAGATTTATACATTGCCATTTAAATCATATATATTTTCATTTCACAATCTCCAAATTGTGTAATGAAAGTAGGAAACACCCTGTAATGGTGACAGAATTCCATATTCTGTGTTCTGAAAAATACATAATGATAGTAAAATATTGAATGTGATTATCCACTTTTAATTCAAGAGATTGGCAACATGGCTGCATATGCAATTTTTTTGGTGGTGGGAGCAAGGGT
Organism: Papio anubis; assembly: GCF_008728515.1. Lineage (NCBI taxonomy): Eukaryota > Metazoa > Chordata > Mammalia > Primates > Cercopithecidae > Papio > Papio anubis. The sequence goes on from NC_044985.1 coordinate 60,434,971, forward strand.
GAATGAAGAATTTAATATATTTTGTGCAGGATTCCCTTTTTTTCTGATGGAAGAAAAGTAGCTTTTACTTATTTATCTATAACCTTTGTATGGCTCTATTTTTTCAGCTGGTTCTTCCTATCCAGCTTCAGGGTCTAAATAGGGTTTGGTCCAAGGCTAGCTAAAGCCCTGGATGGGATGAGTCTGGCACCTATTCCTGTGACTATTGATTCTGGGGCTATGCCAGGTCTCTGGGGATTGGAAAGATTCCCTATCTGAGGCTACTTGGCTATGAAAACTTGTCCTGGAGCTCTTGCCAACTAAAACACAGTAGGAGAAAATGTTGTGTGGCAACTGAGTATAAACACAACAGTTGGAATGCTTCAGAAAGAAGTTTGGATTTCCTGGTTAAGTGTATTCAATGTTAAAACAACAATAACAGTGTTAAAAACACATTTGGGGATTGTTAGAATGCCTTACCCACTGGTTCTGATTATTATGCTTAGAGGCTTATTAGATGTACTGATGTCTCTGAGAAATATTTTCTTAGGGACTATGTTCAAGGTTATGTCTACACAGACAAGTTAAAGTGAAGAAATTCCAACACCTATGGAATAATGAAAGGGGAGTAAAAATATATGGGTTCTACTTTTTGTCTGTAACCTGATGAGCTCTGAAAGTCTGGCTAAATCATGTTTCTGACTCTCAGTTTTCTCATCTGTAAAGTGGATAGGTCACTCATAGAAGTCTCTGAAGTGCCTCATAGTACTGAAGCTTGATGAGCTTTGCCCTCCTCTGAAATTGACCAAATGTCCTCAATCCAGTATGTTTGTGCTTGAGTAGAGATGAAAGGCTCTTAGTTTTTAAATCATGGCTTTTGATGTTAGCACAGGGACAGAAAACCTCATTAATTTTTCACCCAGGGACTACCTAGTGGGACAAGGCCTTTTTATGGGTTGAATTGTGTGTCTCCACGACTGACCCTCCCCACAAGAAAATATATGGTACACTGAAGTCCTAACCCCAGTTCTTAGAACTGTAACCTTCATTGGAAATAGGGTCTTTGAAGATTTAAGCAAGTTAAGATAAAGTTAACCATTTCCCATTTCTACATGTCTCATCTCTTAATCTTCAAAAGACCTCTACAAAGCACATGTCATTGCTGCCAATTACAGGTAAAGAATTGAAAGTGCCGAGAAGTTGTATAATTTTCTAAAAGCCTGTGGTTAGTAAGGAATAGAGCCAGGGCTCAAACCCAGGTATATCTGCCTCCAATGCCTGGGCTCTTAGCCACTACTCCATCAGCCTTCTATAGAGAGGTTATCTGGCCATGTGTAATTCCGAAGGCACTTGGATCTGAGAGTGTATCATGTGTGCCATCACTAGTCAAATCTCCAACCAAATAAAGTTTTTTGACCAGGTCAAGATGACTCATGTAAAGATGACATCATATAATAATGAACATAAATAGATTATTTTCCACATTGTCAAAGACTTTTGTCCAAACAACATGATTTAATATTTACCAAATGCCCACTGCAAGTTGAGCAGAGGAGGCACCATCATCATGCACTGGCATTTCTCAGGGTTTCCGTATTAGAAACAAAATAGTAATGACTGTTCTCTAGTGTCAGGTAATGATCTTGAGAGATAGGTATTATTCTCACTCTATCCCTACTCATATACCTATTGGATAAGAGGGAGCATTTCACAGATACAATTCAGATTTATGGGTAACATAAATCCAATTATTCTTAAATAAGATTTGTTTTTGTCATCTGATCAGCTCTGTAGCATTCTTAACTATTTGTCTATGTTTACCTAGCCAATCCCGTTTAGTAAACACCACCCAAGCATGCTCTCAAACACACTGTCTTTTAGAAATCAATGTAAATGTAATTCTACTAACATCAACTAAGATAATAAGATCTGAAAGGTCTTAATGCTACCAGACATGCTATGAATAATAGCTATAAATGCAACTCAATGATTGATTCAACCGATGACAATGAAGGTCCTGGGGAAAATGAGCTATTTGGTTTTCTCATATACCCTGGTACATTCTAAAGTCCCTTTAATTTTGGGATTGGCTCTCGGGCTCCTTGTGGTATCACTACACACATTATTGGAGTGGAGCCTGCAAAAGGAAGAGAAACTGCACAAGTAGAGGAACTTGATTTCATTGCTGTGACCCACTCCTCTGTCATAGAAAGACCCTAAATCATCAACATGTATGTTTTATCTATTCCCTTTAAACACATCTGCTTACTTCCTAGGACTGCCATAACAAAGTACTACACACTAGGTGGCTAAAAGCAACAGAAATTTATTGTCTCACAGTTCTGGAGGCCAGAAGTCCAAAGTCAAGATGTTGGCAGAGTTGGCTTGTAGATGCATCGCTGCAATCCTCTGCCTTCACAGGAGTTTATCCCTGTGTCTCTGTGTCTTCACATGGCTGTCTTATAAAGACACCAGTTATATCCATCCTACACCAGCACAACCTCATCTGAACTGATTGCATCTGCAGTGACCCTGTTTTCAAATAAATCACATTCCGAAACGCTGAGGGTTAGGATTTCAACATCTCTTTTGACGGGGGGTGGACGTAATTCAACCTAAAACACTCAAGTAAATAAACATAAGAATTCATATCTCTGTAGCAGTTAGGTCAAAAGTCAGACAAAATATTTACCAAAACTATAATAGAGAATATGGAAGTTTCAGTTATAAGTAGTATTTGCTTTTAAGTATCTTTTATTTTCTTTTTACATTTTAAGATATAAAATAGTTAATACTAAAAAGGAAAGAAAATGTCAGATAAGGAAAGTAGTATGCAGTGGATTAAAATATGGTGATGTGACAGGAAGTAACTGATTGGCTTCTTTGGATTAGAATATCAAGAAGGGGTTCTTTGGGGTGGTGATATTTAAGCTGAGATCTAAGTGAAAACAGCAAATCAGCCATATGAAGGTAAGAGAGAAGGCTTTCCAGACTAAGGGATGAGAATGTACAAAAGTTCTAGGCAAGGTAAGCCTGGCAAATAAAAGGTTGGTGACTAGAATTTCATAGGTGAGGACGAACTAGAATCACAGTTTAGAATGGGCTTTAACTCTACAGAAAAGGGTTTATATTCTGTTCTAGGAGCAATGAGATACTATTTGTGTTAGTTCATTATGCATTGCTATAAAATAATTCTTGAGACTGGGTAATTTGTAAAGAAAAGAAGTTTATTTGGCTCATGGTCCTGCAGACTGTGGAAGAAGCATGGTGCTTTCTTGTTTCTGGTGAGGCTTCAGGGGGCTTTCAATCATGGCAGAAGGTGAAAGGGGAGCAGGCACATGGCAATAGAGAGAGCAAGAGAGAATGGAGGATGTGCCAGACTCTTTAAACAACTGTGAATGAATACAATAAGAACTCACTCATTACCCCAAGGAGGGCATCAAACCATTCATTAGGGATCCACCCCCATAACCAAACACCTCCCACCAGGCTCCACCTTCAACATTGGGGACCACATTCCAACATGAGATTTGGAGAGAACAAATATCCAACCTATATCACTATTGGAGGGTTTTCATCAGGAGAATAACATGACCTAACATATGTTTCAAGATAACTGCAGTTACCATGTGGAGAATGGAGACAGGGAGAGATGAGATGCAGGGAGACATGAGGACTAGATTGGTAGAAGTGGAGATGGGCAAAAGCATGGATTTGGGATGTGCTCTAGAGGTGGACTCTACAGAGTGTACTGATGCACTGGATGTGAGGAATAAGGAAGATGATGCCAGTATTTTTGGTTTGGGCAAATAAATGGACTATAGTGTATTTTAATGAGATGGAAAAAATTGTGGAGGAACAAATTTGGAGGGGATGTGTGAATCACAGGCTTTCCTTTGCTAAGGTTGAGAAATGTATATCAGGGAATCATGTGAATATATTAATAGGCAGTTTGTCATATAAGTCCTTGTAGTTTATAAAAACTAGACTCATTCCTCATGTAATATAGTCAACTGTACATTAGTCAGGACACATTCTCTGGCTGGTAAATTTTGTCAGCCATTTTCTTGTGACCTCTTTCACTTTTCTTCCTGCCTATTAAATAATCACTTATCATATGTTTGTGTGTGTGTGTGTGTGTGTGTGTGTGTGCTGGTTATGTGGATGAGCACAGTGCTGGCAGCTAACACTGCAGACATAGGTGGTTCTCTGTGAATGTTTGCAGAATAGTTGAATGAATGAATATACTTCTCAAGTTCCCTTGGGGCTTAAGTCTTGAAGTAATCACTAGTGTAGCACAGAAAATAATAAATATACTTTAATGACTAAAATACAAAGTAAAAAAGTGGTGAGTCGAACAGGAAAGGTCCTAATTAAGGATTGGGGGAATTCAGAAGAAGCTAGGGGATTCCAGAAAGACTTCATTAGAAATGTGGCATACTGACATGATATTAATAGAATACTATTTAGTAATGAGAGTGGAGAAGCTAAAACTATATGCAACAACATGGGTAAATTCCAAAAACATAATTTTGAGCAAATTAAGTCATACAAAAGACTAAACACTGTATGGTTTCAATCATGTGAAGTTCAAGAAAGGCAAAACTAAACTATGGTGTTGGAAGTGAGGAGAACAGTTGCTCTGTAGGGGAGTTATGACTGATAGCACAAGGGGAGTTCTGAGGTTCTGCTTCTATTCCATTCCTTTGGTTTTGTTTGTATAAATGTGTTTACTTCATAAAAATTCATCTACTTGTACACTTGTGATTTGTGTACTTTTTCCTCCCTTCTCCCTTTATTTTTCTTTTTTTTTTTTTTTCCACTCAATCCTCTCTTCACAGAATGTGTACCTTTTAAATGTGTATTACATCAAGAACTGTTAAGGGACTGAGAGTTTACTCTATTTGCAATCCTGCCATAGTTTTATGAATGCTGGCAGAAGACATGATATTCCTAGGTCAGAGACAAAATAGTTTATGACTTATAGCATGGCAAATAGCGTGAGCTTTATGTTAGCTCTGGTTCCCTTTGGTCTTCCTCCCAGAATTGCACAGAAGAGGCTACAATGGATGCTGTACATGCAATGGGTTTGTGTCATGGCTGAGGAACCTCAAGTTTAGAGAACCCAAATCCTTCATAATGAGATACAAGCAACATGCTCTATCTTTGTCCTGAAGGGAGACAATGTCTTTGTTATAGCAAATAATAAACAAACCTGTCCTTTGCTTGAGAGGGAGATGCCATCTGTCTTCCAAAGCTGTTCTGTAAACAAACATCCTTGGAAAGATAGTCTGGAACAAAAGTTGTCAGTGCCTCACTGCTCACAGGACATGCAGAAATGTGAGAGACTTCTGGAGAATTATCACATAACAAAATATATTTCAACAAAATATTTACACTTAAAAATCTCCGATGCTTTAGCTAGGCCTTATTTGGGCATAATCAAATTGAGGAAAAATAACTTTTACATGAGCAACGGTGAACAGTTGAGTAGAGCAGGTGGTTTTCCCAACCCAAAAGGTCTTCTGACATGGGAAGTTGAGTGAAATGAAACTCAAATTGCGAATTTTACTATCTTTTTTACTGCTCAGACAGAGGTTTGCAGAAGGGAAGAAAATCACATTAAAGAATGAAACAAAAATTTAAGGAATCATCTGTGAATCTCATTTATCTTTTGCCCTACTCCTCAAACTTGGCGAGAATTTGTATTATTTAAGAGTTGAGATTTGGAAAATATTTCCATCATACTATGTGCACAGTTGAGTGGATTTTATTTTGAAAATGAACCATGAAATAGAGAAAATAATAAACTCAAATGCCTTTAAAAGTTTATTTTCATAATTGAAATTTTTATACCAAAATTATATTGGCCCTAATTAACTTTACTCTGAAAGACAAATCCCTAAATTCCTCTTGTCTTATTCACAATAAATCTAGATGACCCAATAGCATTTAAGCAGAAATGTGATATACTTAATGCTTAACGGTTTCTTAATATTTTCTCTCTGAAACATCCACTTTTATGCTACCTAGGTAAGAGTATGGAAGTGAATATTAAAATCCCATAACCATATTTTGGTGCTGATGCTGCATTTTCACGTTTTATGATCTATCTTGAGCTGTTTGATTGAACAGCAGTCTGCTGTTTAATCAAGAGCCGTGTGTTATTCTATATAAGTGTACTGTATTATAAAAGTGAATGTAAAATTAATTTCAGGATATATATGTTTAATTACACAGTTTCATGTTACATGTCTGAATCAAATTGTGCATTGCCTTTTAATATCTTTAAGAAGTTTGGAATTAATTTAAGCAATGAAGCTTGAGATCTTTTAAAGGAGGCTTTTCTCAGATCATAAGTCAGTTCTTGAAGTTGAGTCCTATGCGGTTTTTGCAATTTAGCTCCTCAGATGTGGACGTCAAGGGATATTACATTTATTGGATGTTTGTTATGCACCAAGCAATGGGATAAATGGTTTATATATATCATCTCATTTTAAAGCCTAACAAAATTCCATGAGGTGAGTGTAATTATTCCCATTTTATAGATGAATAAACAAATCAAGAGTGAATTACTTTAGGTCACACTGTTAAGTGGTGGAACCAAGATTTGTATCCAGAAGTATATGACTTCATACTAAAATTATTATTTTTAAAATAGGACTTGCATATGGGTAAGAAAAAAAAGATTGAAAAGATGAATGTGTACTATTATGTTCGCAGTAGTGGGATTAAAGGTAACTTTTTTTTTTTGAGATAGAGTTTTGTTCTTGTTGCCCAGACTGGAGTGCAGTGGTCCAATCTCAGCTCACTGAAACCTCTGCCTCCCAGGTTCAAGCATTCTCCTGCCTCTGCCTCCCAAACAGCTGGGATTACAGGCATGCACCACCATGCCCAGCTAATTTTGTATTTTTAGTAGAGATGGGTTTTCACTATGTTGGTCAGGCTGGTCTCGAACTCCTGACCTCAGGTGATCCATACGTCTTGGCCTCCAAAGTGCTGAGATTACAGGCATGAGCCACTGTGCTCGGCCTAAAGGTGACTTTTAATTCATCATTTTGCTATTCTGTATTTTCTGATAATGTGTAAGTATATGTACTTGTTTAAATGTAGTATAGGACTTAAAATGATATTGAGGAGTCATTAAGGAAGATAACTATTAATGGCAAGGGCTCCCCTGAGCTTTATCTTGACAAGGGAAGTTTAAGGCTGGTGGTTTTCTGAAAGTCAGAGCTATGAGGCCATTGCCAGAGACCTGATGATCATGAGCTGATAGTATGCCTCCCACAGAGACCCCAAAAGTCAAGTTTGGAGCGAAAGATAAGCAATTCAGGGCTGTATTCCAAGCTGAAAAGGTTCTAGTGGGTGGACCTCAGATGGCTTGATTCTTATTAGGTCATGGAAGCAAAAACAACCCCTGCTTCCCTGCCACCACTTTAGAAAAATTGCTCTAGGCCGGGCGCAGTGGCTTATGCCTGTAATCCCAGCACTTTGGGGGGCCGAGGCAGGCGGATCACGAGGTCAGGAGATTGAGACCATCCTGGCTAACACGGTGAAACCGCATCTCTACTAAAAACACAAAAAATTAGCCGGGCGTGGTGGCGGGTGCCTGTAGTCCCAGTTACTCGGGAGGATGAGGCAGGAGAATGGCATGAACCCGGGAGGCAGAGCTTGCAGTGAGCCGAGATTGTGCCACTGCACTCCAGCCTGGGCAAAAAGAGAGAGACTCTAGCAAAAAAAAAAAAAAAAAAAAAAAAAAAAAAAAAATTGCTCTAATAGCTTATAGAGATCACCTGGAGTCATTCCACTCACCTGTCTATAGTTGTCTATGGTCTTACAGTTTATTTAATAATTAGCCCTTTACTTTGTGTGTATCCTTATTATAGTTTGGATGGAGTCAATCCATCATTTCCTCTCTTAAATGTATCATTAATTCTCCTTAATATTTCTGAAGCTAAGCTTAATTGTTCATTTGAAGATATGGGATAGAAGGAAAGAAGGGTGTAGTCAGTGCTGTGGTGTGCCGCCCAAGTGCCCCTTTTTGAGCCAAAGTGTCATTCCCAGCTGCTCGGGATATTGTCTGCAGGCAGCTCACAGCTGCAACCCTCCTCAGGAATTACCTTTCCCAAGGTTACATGCCCTCCGCAAGGGCAGCCCGTATCACGTGCTTGGACTATAATTGAATACAAATAAAGGGCCAACCCCTTTGCCTCAATTTAGGGCATCTTTGGAAAGCCATCCCAGCTCCAGACCTCTCTGTGGGATCATATGAGACTTCTGCTGCAACCGCATCACAGTTCAACTTCCTCCTCTGCCCAGGCCTGCTTTCCTCACATCCTTACAGGTACTGCTTTATACAGCAATCACTTATGAGCTGTCTGCATGTAAATATCTATCCCAGTCTCTTTCCTTGGGAATCTGACCTGAGACTAACTATAATTCCTGTGGCCTCCATTCCACCACTGGTGAGCTACAGAAAGAGGAGCGTTCAGAGGTGAATGTCATGGTAACTCTTCCAGACAGATCCCTAGACGGATCACTCTTCTGTTTAGAGGGACTGAGCAAGGAGTTTGTCACCTAGGCTCACATGCCAAATTTGCTTAGAAGGAGGCTTTAAGCCTACTCTCTAAGCCCTAGCGTCAAGAGCTGTAGTGCTTGTTAGCCTCATGCTGCCTGTAGTCTCTATGGAGTCTGAGTCAAGTGAGCACTGATCTCAACCCAGGCTCAAAGACTCCGTGTCTGATCTCCTGGACTTTGGGAGCCATGGGTTGTGTTGACAGGTCAGTGTTAAGAGTTTTCTGGGAAAGCAGAAAACTGCAATAGTGGTGACAAAACAGAGGTCTCTATTTTAAAATGGAGCAAAGATGCCGCTTCACAGTGACCGTCTGTGATCCAACACCTGTCTTTTGGGTTGGGCTTCACCATTAGTCACATTCAAGGAATCACAGAATTGAAGTAGACTCTGACTGCTCTGGGTTTGGGTAACTCGGCATCCTATCTTAGATTTGCGAACACTTCCATGAAGCCCACAAAAACCAACAAAGAAGGATAAGATGGTATCAGAGGATACCACAAAGAAGCATGTTAGTTCTTTGTAACAACTCTCTTTATGAAAAATATACTGGATCAGATTGTGGTGGGACAACTTGATAAAGACTTCATGTTTTGTTTTTGTTTTTGTTTTTTGAGATGGAGTCTTGCTCTGTTGCCCAGGCTGGAGTGCACTGGTGTGGCCTCAGCTCACTGCAACCTCTACCTCCTGGGTTCAAGCGATTCTCCTACCTCAGTCTCTCAAGTAGCTGAGATTACAGGTGCACAGCATCACACCTAGCTAATTTTTTTTTCTGGTAGAGGTGAGGTTTCACCATATTGGCCAGGCTGGTCTTAAACTCCTGACCTCTGGTGTCAGCCCCCCTCAGCCTCCCAAAGTGCTGGGATTATAGGCATGAGACACTGTACCCGGCCCCAAGACTGAGATTTAATAACCCATGTGGAATAACTTTTTTAAAAAAACATCAATCAGACTGAGTTATTTTCCCCAGTACTACAATGGTTGTTACACATTTTGTAGACACCCCTACCCAGAACTTCCTGAGAAAGGATCTGATAACCACCATCTACACTAATTCAAACGATTGATTGACTTAAGTGGAAAAAGTCTCTAGGAGGAAAATCTTTAGATATCATCGTGAGTGGTGAGTTTCTCTCCTGCTAAATTTGCTTATCTACTTGTCAGATATAAGTTCCTCCTGTAAGCATTTAAAAAATATAAAACAATTTCATTTAACCAGTGAATTGATTTAGTTTCATTGAGGGTAAACTTTGTGGAGTTCGGTTAGGATGCAGTGCTCTTCAAAATTAGACTTGAATTTTTTTAAAATGCTCTAAATAGTCAACCAGTAATCTTCTCTTAGCATTATTTTTGCCAAAATCGAAACAAAACTCTTGACAACTAGGAAGCTCAAAGCTAAACTTAATGTTTAATTACAATAACAATTTTTGGCTTAGATTTTCTAATAAAATTCCTCTTCCTTTTCAACCCCACCTTCATCTTATCTCCCAAACACACAACTATAGAAATTTTAAAAATATTTTAATGAACCTACACTGGGCAAAAAACCCAGAAAGTCAAGAAACATTCTGGAAATCACATTTCTGTATTGTTGGTCCAATATTTTAAGGCTGATGTGGGGGAAGTAATATATAAGTGAGCAACAACAAGAAGAAAGGTGTTCAAGTTCAACACCTCTCCAAAGATCAAGGATTTGCTGCTAAGTGGCTGAATGTGGATTATATATCCACCATAGAAAGGAAAACAATCTCTTCAATGTGGAATCTATTTTCCAAAACTGAATAGATCTATGCCACAAGCAGTTCCATCAGACAAATTGTGCCCTAAATCTTCTTTGAACTGCTGGGCTTAAATCAAATTTAGATATAAAAGGTTTCATTTTACATAACCTATATTTAAGGCTTCTATTGAGTCTTCAGAATGATTTGCTGCAATGCATGTGTTTTTGGTGTGAGTCCAACTTCTTAACCTGTCTATAGTTTCAGTGATAAAAGTTCACATTAACTGAAATAATATGCCAACATTGAAAGCTCTCAAGCTAGTTATCAATAGTCTCCATGTCTCTAGTATGTTAAGATAAAATGAGCTGAACTATTATAAAAACTGACATTAATTGATATGATTCTCTATACCAATACTTCAATCAATTTAAAAATATTATTTCATAATCTGTGTGTGTTGGAATTTGAGATAATGGAATGTATATGTCAGATAGCACGGGCTCCAGTGTGGTAAAACTATAACCCCAGAGTCCCAGTGACATAATACAAATTTATTTATTATCTATGCTAGCCCCAATGTGAGTTGGTTATTCCTTCAGGGTAACTGCCCTCCATGCTGTGACACAGAGATCCAGGCTGTTTGTACCTTCTAGCTCCACCATGTCAATATATCCCCTTCTTTGTATCATGGCTCCTTAGGAGAAAAGGGGGTCAGAATAACACACTGACTCTTGAATGCTTCAACCCAGAAGTGGCTCTTGCTCATGACTGATTGGCCAATCCTAATCACTTGGGAACAAATGTATTTCCAGTGAACAGCAAATGCCTGTCTCAGGGAATGTTCAGCATTCTGAAGGAGTGTGCAAACTTGTGGCATCTTATTCCTTGAAAATGTACGTTCTATCAATGTCACTGTGTTTACACAAAATCTTGCTTAGTAGTGTCATATCTGAATGTACATAACATCTGTGCTTATAATTATACATCTAAAAGTAGGACATAGTTTTGTTTATAAAATAACTATGTTGTTCATAAGTGATTTTTGTTACACGGATATTAAAATTATTTTTTGCTAAAGGTATTGTTTTATTGTTTGGGTGATAAAGGTCAAAGACATACCCCATGTAGGCAGGAAGTAGGGTTTCCCTTGAATAAGAGACTATTTGTGGTACCAGGCTCCAGAATTTTAGCAAGCCTCTGAGGAAGAAGCAAACCTCTGCCATCCAAAGGAAAATCAGGAATGAGAAGCATTGCTCAGTGAGGCAATAGAATGAGGATGCTTTTCTCAGAGTGCGTGAAGCCATTGAAAGAACTTCTATTGTGTCTTGGGAAGAAGGGTAACGATAAGCAGACTAAGGACAGGGGAGCAAGGATCCTAGGGGATACCGACGCTTTCGAATAAGAACACAAGTGTATAGACAGGCATAGAACCTGGGACTTTGCTCCCTGTCTTAGTTCTTAAAGAAGATTCTGAAGATCTCGGAGCTCTTGGGGGTACCAAGAGTTTGGTTTACTTGGGGCCAACATTTATTTATTTTGAGACAGGGCTCACTCTGTCACCCAGGCTAGAGTGCACTGGTGCAGTCAGAGCTTACTGCAGCCTCGACCTCCTGGGCTCAAGTAATTGCCCTCTGCCTTAGCCACCAAGTATTTGGGACTACAGGTACATGCCACCATAGCTGGCTAATTTTTTTTCAGCAGAGATCAGTTCTCTCTATGTTGCCCAGGCTGCTTTCAAACTCCTGAGCTCTAGCAATCCTCCTTCCTTGGCCTCCCAAAGTACTGGGATTATAGGCATGAGCCACCGTGCTTGTTTAGGCCAGCTTTTAAAAAGGAGCAGAAACTCTCATTAGGTTAGATGGAGATTGGAATAAAAGAAGTGAGAAGACCCCAGTGGAAGGCTACATACATTCTGGGAGAGAAAGGCAGGACTCAAGTCACAGAATATGGCTGTAATATTTGATACATCTGGGGGTGGGGAATGGGAGTAAATGGAAGATGAATGTGGGGACATGGATAGCAGCCAGACCATAGATTTGCTTCTAAAATTAATGTAGAGTCATTGTGGGATTCATATTATAACACATCATGAATAGATTTTTATTTTAGAAACAATAGCAGCCATGTAGCCTAGAGATGATGATTTTATGAACTATGACAGTGCTGAAGAAAGAGAGAAAATATTTGGCAATAGACTCTACAGGACTTGGTGAACTATTGGTAGTCAGGGTGGGAAAGTTGTAAGTGAATTGAATTGGGCTGACTTCCAGGGTTCCAGACTTGGGAAACTGGGCAATGATGGGGCCAAACTCACTGAGAAACAGCAGAGGCAGGCTGGTGTGGAGAAGGTAATGGAACAGTTCTGTGCATGGTGATTTTGAGCTATTTGTGACACGGAACAGATACTCATTATTCTTTAAATATATGAATTCCTTTCTCTTTCAAAAAGAAAAATGACTATTTCCCAATGTATAAGACCCATAAAGAAAGAGTGCTAAGGTCTTTTGAATGGTGTCATGTATCTATTAGAAATTAAGATCATAAAGCCTCAGTTTTCATTTAAAGTTGACCTCTACCAAAAATTAAAGGCATGCATTGTTACTCAGGTCCTGATGCTGTGTTATATACATTGGGTTAGACCTCCTTGTCTTGACTCTTTGAATCATAGCTGTTTCCTAGATCCTCTGGACTTGGTGTCTATACCAGCATCTATAAGGTGGATTAGCACCCACAACACCCAATGCACAGGCCTTCTACCTAGCCTCAATCAGCCTCTCCTGTGTCTCTACCAAGACCCTGCACTCCGATAGTCATTTGACTGGTTTCCAACAGTGATCCAGATACTGCCGCTGGACGTTCATAGGCAATTGCTTCATGTGGTTGGAAGTGATTCTTTCTGAAGCCATGCTCATTAACTACATTATTGTTAATTAACTATATTATTGTTCTCCTCCCCTAACTTCAGTGAGACACCCAATTCAGTGCTTAGTGCATGAAAAGGACTCAATGTTTTTTGAATAAAAGAATAGGTAAATATATTAAATGGAGGCCATCAAAAAACCCTCTTATTGCTCTATCAATGTACCTTATGCTCACACATGTGATTTCTTAATTGTCCCCATGCCAGTGATGCATATGCCTCATCTAGTGATGAACACAAATGTAGTGGTGAACACAATTTTCACTAACAGACTGGAAATAGCCAAAGCCACTAAATATCTGTAGCCTAAGAGCTCCACATCCATGTGTCAAAGGAGAAGCAGATGGGTCAACCTCCTTTGTGACACAACTTCCCAAAAGTACTAAAATAATGATTCATTTTACAGACATGAAAAACACAGCAGGAAATGGAATAACACAATTTTAATTAGAAACATTCAGATTTACTCTTAATTTAATTCAGCTGCCCAACAGCCATGGTTAGATTTGCATCATGATGTATTTTCGATACTATCTATTTTCATAAATGTAAACTTTCCTGAATATGGTTCTGATGGATCCTGACATTTTAAAATATGTCCTATTGTCCTTTTCTGTGCAGTAGACCAAGCATAGAGTGTTCACTCCTATATCATTGTCACCGTACTATCAGACCAGATGGCTACTTCATCACAGAATCAAGAATTAGGAATAATTTATGCTGTTCCTTGCTCTAGAATATGAAAATAGAAAGCATTTGCTGCACACATACTCATGAGGAGCAGCTTGAACCAACCCTAACAGCCTCATCGGAGGACATTTGGTGCTGTGGCTGCACCGTCTACAGGAATTGGATTTCATTCTATGGAGCCCTAAGCTCTCAGGTCATGGAGAAAATTATTGAAGCACGTGAGTCGATGCTTCACCTAGTAATCAAATTAAGCCCAGAGAGCCTCTTTGTTGAGGAAAACAAGTTGCAATAAAACAGTTCTAAAATGGGAAAGATTATATCTGAACCTTTCATTGTTTCATATTCAAGGATTTCTCCCCTTCATAGGAAAAAAATTACGAATGTTGGCTTAATATTCAGAGCAGTTGTTTTTGTGTCTGTGAACATTAAATGTTAGAAACGGAAGAGCTATTTATCTTCAGCTGGCTGAAGAGAACAGTGGAAATTTCTCTTTATTGGTCTATAAATAAGCAAAGTCTGAACACACCCTTTATTGGGAGAGGAGCCACGGCAACTCATTCCACATATCAACTGGCTCAGCAGGATTTCTGTATTTGATATGGTCATAAGCATGTAGCTAATGACATAGACAAAAGGTTGTCCTCTCACACTATCAAATGTATTTAGCCCTAGGACCAACTAGTATTCCCCAGAAACTAGTATTTCCTTAGAAAGAAAAATGCATGTAAAATCATAAACATTTCTAACAGGTGTTATTGTTGAGAAAAAGCTAGAGGAATCAATGATGTATCATTTAACAAGATCAAATGAATGGTGGTTAGTTTCTTTGTAAAATCATTTATTAACAAAGAAATGTGACACACTTGGGCTTTGTTTACATAGTGCCAGAAAAAGCTGGTTAATTCAGTAAAAAAACAAGCAAACAAAACCTCCCCCAAAATATCAGTTAAGATGCCTATTTGAATTCTACAAACCAGAGATCGGCTGCATTAATTTATTTATCAGTTATCTGTGGTTGTGAACATGTAGGAAAGCCATTGAAAATCTCTCAACTAAATCGGCAATATAATCTGTTCTTCCTATGTGAATCTGTTTAATTTGTTCATGTATATTAACTTTTTCAGATTAGATAGCCCACAAAAGCAGACAGCTGCACTAGAGGAATTTAGTTATGTAGGCAAAATTAAAAGGCTATCAGTGTGAAAAGTGAACTGACAGAAAGCCTAACAAATTGGAAAGAATAACAGGCAGCTAGCAAGAATCATGTTCCCTTTCCAAGAAAGGAACTCTGCCTGTTCCCTGTACGTGATTTGAGGCTTATACTCATATTAATGATAATACCTCTTCCATCAATATCTTGGATTATTACCAGTGTCTGGGAGAAATTTTACTGGCTGCCGCAGTTCATTGAAAATTAATTGATATGACACACTTACTCTACATGAACTTGGAAAAAAGTCTATGGAGTGAGTGATTTAATTCATTTTATGTTAATTATAAATTATGCCAGGAAACACTATTACGGATGGCCTTGTTTCCAGCTCACATTGCATGTATGAGCAGTTTGTACTTCCGACATGCTGAATACCCTGACTTTGACTGACTAACACCTTAGGAAAGGCATTCATTTGGCATTCTCACTAATATTTGCAATGTGGCATGTCCTTAAACAAATTAGGCCAGGAGGAGGCAGCAAAATGGCCCACTTATCTTTATTTGTAATTTAACCAACATTATGGGAGACAACATCCAAATTGGGCAATTTAAAACTTTTACTTGCTTTCTGTATATATGTAAATAATCTCCTGAGTGTTTCAGAAAACTGAAAAGGAAGAGGGGTTGGGGTAGGGTGGGGAGCGGCTGCCAAATCAAGCGGAAAATGCAAGATGACTTTAGAAAGAGAATATAGAGTTGCTGGTTGCACATTAAGGCGGTATGCTGAAGAACTCTTTATTTTCATTTCCTGTTTGATAGTGCTGATGAGTAGATTCCTCTCTATTCTCCTCTCGGTGAGCGCACACTAGTACTTTTATTAAAAGGAGTCCATCAGAATGGGGTAGTTGTTATGCAGGAGCAGTAGCTCACATAATGGGGGATGGCATTTCTTTCCACTCGTGCTGGTCCGCTGGTTCTAATAGCAACCTGGAGCTCAATTTCCTCCTCAAGAACATTGCATTTCATGTGGAATGTCAATTATTAAAATGCAGTGTCCCGTGTCTTACTTCTCAGTAGATGAATTCATTTGCAAAACTTGCTAATTTATGCAAATGATCCTTAACCTGTAACTGCCTGGAACCTATTTCAGCATTTCTAGCATTTGGCGGCTTGGAGCCTAGATGCGGGAAGGAAATCCATTAATGCAGAATTTGTCAGTTCTGTCATCATTATATTGGTTATTGAGTTGTTTAAAAAAAAAAACAAAAACACCAAAAACAGATAAAAATGTGTTATTAAGTGGAAGCCAACCGACAGCTAGAGCTGAAAAATCTAGAGATTAAATTAAAGATAAACCAGGATGAGAGGATCTGATACCTGCATCTCCTGACACCCCTGAGTAATGTTAGATGCTAATGACCTCTTTTCTGGAAGAAACTAACTGGTTAATAACCCAAAGAGGGTCTATCAGCTACTGACTAAGACAGTTCCAGATAGTGGGCAGATAAGAAATTTCTTATTGGGAATAAGAGCCAAACTGGCCTGGGTTTCCGTAAATGCAAAGCACAAAAGGAAATATACACAGTTTTTGTTTTTATTTTTTAGTCACGGTTACATGAAAGATGAGGTAGCAAAAAAATGGATGCTGTCAGGAAGGGGGTTGCTGTGTGTGCATGCATGCACGCTTGTGTACTTGTGCTTGTGTGTGAGAGCATGAGGTGGTACAAGAGGGCCCGCTGGTACTTCTGTGTCTGAATGTGTGTTCCCACAAGTACCTCGTCCATCACATATCTTGCAGCTTCCCTTTGAATCGATTGAGTTTTGTATGTCAATGGGGCTGTATTTTAATCAACGGTTTGGAAAAGAAATACAATTTTTAACCCCTGTAGCCCTCATGTACTGTGACACAGTCTCTTTTCATGAACCATGTTGAGAAAGGGCTTTCTGCAAACCTCAGAGCTGCAGGTCAGGAGGATTCAGATTTCTGGCCTGTCTTCTGCATCCATCGGACCTAGATCTATTGTTTTTATTCCGTGTTCTTCATTCTAGCAAGTTTACAAAGGCCAGCGAGCAGGCTGATTTAGATTTAAATTAGCCAGGAAGGCTTGATAAGGGAAGCTGTGTGTGTGTGTGTGTGTGTGTGATGCACAGGTGAGCTCTAGTCTGGACACTCAGCCTGGGCCATCAATGCAGACTCTATCAAGCAGCCCCTTTGGTCTACTGCACCGCACTGGCCACTGGTCACTGTTTTGGGGGATTTCCTTTGTTCAGCTGAGCATGGCCTCTGACTTACCTGAATCCATGCTGCACATACACTGTTACAAGCTGCCCTCATAACCCGATATTCTGGCTGCTGTATTTTTGTGTTTTTTTTCTTTCAAGTGTACCAATAGTTGCAAAGCAGGTAGCGGCATTTGTTGTGGATATTGGGATGAATTGTTTCAACTCCTCAATGGATTCCAATGAAAGAGGAAAAAAAGAATCTGCCCTTAGTAAAATGGACAATTGACACTTCAAGGAATCTGTCCAAGGTCTGGAAGATTATAAGAGAGTACATATTTAATGGCTCACTTTGCTCCTATTTCTTTCAGAACTGTGTCTCTTTAAATCTACTGAGGAAGATATTCCTTCTGGCCCACAGGATGCCAAAATGACTTGGTGATTTATTTATGCAGCACTTGGCAGCCTATAGTCCAGATTGTGGCTGAAGCTGAATTTTATGAGCCTTCCCCTAGTGAGTATATTTTAAAATTATATTAAAAATATATTTTTTGAAAACCTCAGTCATGTTTGGCCCAGCCTTGGGCCCTGAGAACGATGGTGATAGGACCAAGGAATTAATATTACTAAGGACCTGGCTGGTGAAATTTTTATTGTGAGAGCTTAGAAGAGTGTTAAGCTTTCATTTGGGGAAGGAAAAAAATTGTATTCAAACGTAAATGTTTTAGTGATATCAAATGTGACCTTTTCTATTTGTAGCAATTCATCTGGTCCCTCAACAGCTATTTATTGGGCTTCTCACTATGTTCCAGGAAGTATTCGAAACCCAGGGGATTGTGGTGAAAAAGACAAACACTGCCCCGTCTCGCCCGGAACAGACATTTCAGAGGAGGGAGATGGATGATAAATAGGTAAGTAAATACTGTAGTTGAACAGAATGGTTTCAAATCACAATAACAATAAGTCCCATGTAACAAACACACAGACTGCGTCACAGGACTTTGAGCTGAGAACCCCCTGAGGTGCAGTGACTTTCCATGTTTGCCTGAAAGGATAGCTTCTTTAATGTTAAATCAGAAAAGCAGGCTGGGCACAGTGGTTCATGCCTGCAATCTCAGCACTTTGGGAGGCTGAGGCAGGAGGATTGCTTGAAGCCAGGAGTTGGAGACCAGCCTGGGCAACAAAGGCAGACACTGTCTTTACAAAAAATTTTAAAAATAGTCAGGAGCGGTGGTGCGTGCCTGTAGTCCCTGAGGTGGGGTGGGGAGTCACAGGGGGCACAGGCATGGGAAGGAGGATGGCTTGTGCCCAGGAGTTCAAGGCTGCAATGAACTAGGATCCTACTACTGTACTCCAGCCTGAGCGACAGAGCAAGACCCTGTGTAAATAGAAAAGAAGAGGGTCTAGCAAAACAATTACCTGGACAATTTTACTTCTTTAAAACCCAGGCCAAAAAGAAAATGTGTTGTGAAGCTCAAATGAAAGGGTTTAGACCAAGAGACGAGTTGATACCAAGGTGGTCAGGCAATGTAGTTCCTTCCAGAAGCAGCTTGTAGTTTGGCATCGTGGGTTTAAACTTTACAGGATCAGTGATTAATTGTTGTAAGCAGGCCCAAGTTTACAAAGTCTGAAATAAGGCCACAGGGGCAGGGTTTTCACTGATGGGTCATAAAAAATGACACAGCAAGGATAAGAACTTAAAATCCTGGGCAGTCTTCATTGAGAATTCTTCATAGTAATACCTCATATTTGCACACCACTTTATGTTTTTCTTTTAAGTACAGTTCACATTTTTATGGCCTTTGATTTCCACATCAATCCTGTAAGTTATTGCAATCCGCATGTTAGAGGAAAGATCTATGTCTTGGAAGAGATATACAGCTTTACAATGGTAAAACTGGTCTCTTTACCATAGTCAGCCAGTCACTCAAAAATGCAGATGTGATACCTCCCAATTTTAAAGGAATAATTCTTTGTGATTGCATTGCACTCAGCTTCTGTAGCCAGTTGAAAGTGAAAACCTCTGGTAGTCCATAATTTTGTTCCAAGTTTTACCCCATTTTTATGTGGATTTTTTAAACTGAAGTTATGCTTTCAAAATACAAAAACAACTACTTAAATAAGTAAATGGGCATGGCAGATGCTTCACGTGGTCCTATCTCCCAAAAAAGCTGCTTAAAACTATGGCTTGCTGTGGAGTCAAGTAGACAAGGACTCAAATTTAAAGACATAGTCTGACTTTTATTGCTGACAGTGAGATAGATTTTCCTTAATACTAAAACTGAAGGTGAAAACGAGGCCTGCAATTGTGACTAAGTCAAGGCCAGAGGACATCGAGGGCCTTGTCATTACTGTTAAAAACCACAAGCAAGAACAATCACCATAATCTAGACCTTTGCTGAAGAATTGCTGGCCGAGGAACAAAAAATTAATAATTCAAATTAAACTCACTTAAATCATTTTACTATCCCTTTTGGTAAACAAAGACCTTTTCTTAAAACATAAAATTTTAAGGAATGTATCCTTTTTAATGGAAAAGGTGTAATTATTACCATGTAACATTGATTGAATGTCAAAAGCATTTATTGGGTACTGGCAATACAGAAAGATGGTACATAGAAAGTGAAATTAGACACTTTCCATAAGTGTCTAGTCATAATTCAACAGATAGACACAACTTAACACTCTTTTGCTAACATGAATCTATCATCAGTAAACTTTCTAGTGATTACCTTTTTTAAAAAATTTCATATTGTATAATTTATTCACAATGTATCAATGCCCGAGTCTTTTGAGTAAGATTGCTTTCTGAGAGAGTTATGTGTGTGTTATTGTGTGTTTCATTGAAGTTACTTAAGCATAAATTTGAGCTACAGTTACAGTTATTTTGTAGTACAAAAGCGTTGGGGCAGAAGGTTCCATCTAGTACGTGTCCCTTTCTGTCCCATATACAGCCACATGCTATGCTGAACCAACTTGTAGGGTAAACTTGGGTGTGGTCAAACCTCATACTCTTGAGAATGTGGAAGAATCCTTCCTGCTCTACTTCAGTCAAGGCTCAAGGTGCCCCTTCAGGGTGATGAGAGAGTCTGGACCCCATGTACGCCATGGCTGACACTCGGAAGCAGTTTTGGATGGGCAGGTTCATCTAATTTCAGATGAGGGCTCCTTAATTCACAGAATGTCTGGATCTCCTGGGGCTTTATGAGAGCTAATCTCATCCAGTGCCAAAGCCCTTTGGGTTTTTTCCTACTGTTTGAGACTATAAGTCATTTGTCTCATCCTCTTCTATGTGTTGTTTCTTTGGTTATTCTAGAAGATCCCAAATAAAAGCTCCAGGCAGCAGTCAGGAGTTCTAAGCAGGTGATAGTCATAGTATTGATGGAAAGGGCTGGCTTTGGGATCAGTTAGATCTGGATTTGAATCTCAGCCTTACCACTTCCTGTGTGAACTTGGGCAATTATTACACTCTTCTTTGAGGGTCAATTTCCTTACTTGTAAATAGGAATAATTATGTCAACTTTATAGGACATCATGAGGATTAAATGAGGAAAAATAAAAACCAGCACACAGCATCTCCTAAGTGCTCAAAACTGCAGGCTCTCTTACCTCTTGACTCTTGAGGACCTTGCCTTCTAAATATATCTCCGTCTCATACATCACTTCAAGTCACAGGTACGCAAGTGGTTTTAATGACTCAGTTTCATCTGCTGCATATTTTGTCTAAAATGTCTAAGTACTTCACCGGTACAGTAAAGGCTTCCTCTAATGCCATCCTTGGATTTCTTGCTCTAGAGCCGTTGTATAAATGGAGAAGTATAGAACAGTATTAACTCCCCTCCAATAGGGTTTAAGTTAAACTCACCCACCTTATCCTGTGGCATATGGTGTAATGGGGGATGGGCCTCCATATATTACCCTCTAAGGTGAGATTCAATTCCATTTTGCAGTTAAGACTTGATTAGGATCTTTGGCATGCTAAAGCCACAGTTCAAAAAGTAAAAATCTTGGGCTGACAGTTGCGAGGTTTGTTGTTAATACCATGGAAAATAATCAAGTTTATTTAACTAATTCATTATTTTCCCATCAAGGGCAGCCTTGTCACTTTCAGAGAGAGGGATCTGGTCCCTTTTAATTAATGTGATTTTGTAGAGGCAGGATTCTGAATAGACTCTGTGATTCCTATAGCACAGCCTATTTTACTAACAGCTATCTAGACAGGATCAGTGTTGTTACTTCAAGTTATACAATGGAGTAGGGGGGAGTTATAGGTAATCCCTTCTTCTGAACTAGCTTGAAATAAAAATTAAATGGGCCTTGAGCATTTGTGAATTGCAGTGTTTCATTGGGGCCATGGAACACTAAGTGAGGCTCAGAAACAGGGTGTTAATTCAGGCCTAATCATTTAATTCCACTCTGTTATGTGCTGTATTTATTGCCCTCCTGGATTTGTTTTCTATGGCCTGATAAAGAGACAGTGATTCTCCAAAGCTCAGTCAGGGACCATTTTATTTATATCGTTAGTTGGTCCAATAAAAGCACTGGCTTCAGATTCCCGCTGTTATTTTCTGTTTTGTAGCCCTGTCATTAACTATGAATATGCTGATGGGGCTTTCATCTCCTACGCTGGAGTCTCTTGAGTTAAATGGGGACTTGTAAGAAGAGGGGAAGGTCAGGACTAGATGGACTGTAGAAAAGTTAAATTTGATGTAACCAGATGTAAAGTGACTGGGAGGCAACTCGGGTTTTAGGAGCAAATACAAGCCTTTCATTACTACATGTGTTAGTGTGCTGAAAACTTGATTGACACTTTGAGAGCAAACTTAGGGCTTTTAAGATGTGATTCTGTTTGTGAACCAGACATGTTTCAGAGTTCTTAAAAGTCAAATCTTTCTGCAACTCTCCGCAAAGTGAAAACTGTTCTAATTTTGCACAGAAGGTAATATAATATAGCTCTAAAATTGTTTATATATGTCAAGCAAAGAAGTGATGAAAAACAACAACAAACATCGATAGGATCACACTTCAGATCCTCTTTTTTTGAAACTAGTTTTTACTGTATACTTTTATTGTTTAGCCAACAATCTCTAAAGTGTTACAGAGGGCTCCAGAATAAGAGAAAATAATGGTGGGAAACAGATTTATAGAGGTCACTTGAATTAATAATACGGCAATCAGAAGATAACACAGGTGCATTAACATAACTTACTGTGTAATTACTAGTGTTTCCAATGGAGTTAATGGGTAGTTATCCATGTAATAATAGACATTATTTCATAGCAGATATGCAATTAGCTCATCTCATTGGTGTGTAGAGCACAAATGAAGCAAATCATCATTATTGTTTCAACACTAAAAGGTGAGGACATTTTGAGGACTGATGGGCCTCTTTATCAGACATATACTATTCATATTTTTAAGACTGTCTAAGGCACACATTCAGCAAGTAGAGGTGAGAAACATTCAGCAACTAAATGTGAGAAATGTTAACAGTAGCTTCCATACCTATGCTGGTATTTAAATGTTTGGAGCAATTAGCATGGTAGAAAGTTGTACTGGGGGATGTGGTTGAAATTGCTTGAGCAAATTTACATGGAAGTATACATCAATAACCAAAGTTATCACATTCTCATTGAAAGATAAGAAATGAATATTCATTCATTTTACCAACAAAGATCTGTTGACCGCTTTTTGACCGCTTTCTATAGGAGATAAACAGCTAACAATTAAGGTCATGCCTCCACTCTAACTCTCCTAAGTACAGTGAGGTGTATCTCTGAATTACAGGGGCTGGAGGGACTGTGCTGTATATGAGGACATCACTTAGTACTTTAGCATTTATGGGTCAGGGCAGGCGCAGTGACTTACTCCTGTAATCCCAGCACTTTGGGAGGCAAGACGGACGGGCAGGTCACTTGAGGTCAGGAGTTCAATGGCAAAACTCGTTTCTACCAAAAATACAAACAAACAAACAAAAAAATGCTGGGAGTGGTGGCGTATGCCTGTAATCCCAGCTACTCATTGGGGCTGAGGTAGGAGAATTGCTTGAACCCTGGAGGCAGAGGTTGCAATGAGTTGAGTTTGCATCAGTGCACTCCAGCCTGGGCAACAGAGTGAGAATTCATCTCAAAAATAATAATAATAATAATTTATGAGTCACTTTGTTATGCAGTATTACATTTGATCTTCAAAAGAACCTTGTGAAGTAGGAAGGCAGGTATCTTCATTTTACAGATGTGGAACTTGAGTCTCAAAGAGCACATGTGTCTGGTTCAAGGTCACTTATCAAGAAAACAGTAGAGTCAGGTCTTCTCATCCCTAATCCAGAGCAAGTCCACTAAATAAAGATTGAGAGAAGCTATATTTAAAAATGACAAATAGCTCCACCTCCTGTCCCCATGAGTTCTAGGCTTTTATGATTCTAGAGTAAGTGTCAAATCTTGAGTTTTAGAGAGGAAAGAACTAGAATTTAAAAAATAAAAATAAAAAATAAAAAAAGATTTCAAAGATGTGGGAGTATATGGGAGGGGGCTGGAGAGATAGATAGTAAAGGCATTGGAGGCCAAATAACTAAGGGAGGGGAGGAAAGGGTGGTGGCCAGACGTGTAGCACCATGGGGATCAGAGACAGTGCCAGGCACAGTGGGCTTGCATAGAAAGCTGTGGGAAATAGGTATTGAATAGTAAACAGCACCCAGATAGAGGAGGCTTTGACACAATTTACTTGGGAGGAAGTGAAGAGCCACTGACAGTTTGGGACAGGAGAATGATGTCACAAAAATGACTTTTTGCGAGGATTAGTTTAGTGGTATGCACGAAAAAGTAGCTATTATTGGCAAAGACACAAGTTATGATCCCATAGCAATTGTCCAAGCATGAGAGAACCTAAGACTACAAAAGAGAGCATACAGCCACAAGGATTTAATAATTCTCCAGGGAATTAGAAAAACTATTTTTAAATGTTATAAAGTATTCAAATAAATCAGTCCCAGCTGCTCGCCCTTCTTGAGAAATAGCTCCAAATTAAACTTGGCTTTTAGCAGACATGAAAAGGAAAATTAGGCAATCATCTAAAATCCAGGGCACGCCCTATATACTTCATAGGGCTCAATTTGTTTTTCTTATAATGTTGATGAAAATATTATCTGTCAAGCAAGAGAAACATTTCTCTAGGTTGCTAGCTTTTCAGATATCAATATTCTTATTAAAATACAATTTATAAGGTTGCTTTACTTCTTCTCTATTTTAAATGTATAAATGAAATCAAATGAATGCTAAATTTGGAGGTCAATAGAGGATTATTTTTTCCTTTGTGAGCTAAGGAACAGAATAGGATAATAGTAGGAATAAAGGAAAAAATTTAGTGTTTTGAATTGACTTTTCTAAAGTCTAGAGTCTTTACTATGGAGAATTCCACAAAACTTTGATACTTGCAAAGGGTCACAATATAAATTAATCTAACATCATGGCTTTAAGCTAAGCAAGATCTATTATTCCTAAATAGCCTCAGGCTAAATTCTGGACTAAGGTAAATTAGGTTTTAGACCTATGCAATTCTGCAGTATAAATTGTCACACTGGCTGGGTAAACTTGATGAGCAAGTTACTTAACATCTCTGGGCCTCAGTTTTCTCATCTGGGAAGTGGGGATAATAATAGTACTGCCTGCCCTCACAGATGAATTCTGCAAATATTAGTCACCATTGAGATTCATTCTCAATCCTCTCTGCGTACCCCTGCATTTTGTACATAGTGATCCTGGCCATCAGGATGTCCTCTCGGCAACACTTCATTTTCCCATCATTTGTGCTGCCTGCCCTGAGTTCCAGTTCACCCTCCTCAGTGCCCTAATTTTGACTAAGTTGAGAACCTGCTGCATGCCGAGATGTCAATGAATGTTCACATATCTCCGTGTCAACTTTTCCAGATATCTTGTTTGCATTTTAAAAGGGTTTAAAAGCCTTAAGCCAAACAGTGAAAATGGTATTAATTATAGGTTCCTCAATTGGTTAGTGAGGAAGATCATGGCAGGGAGAGAGAGAAAAAGGGCCTAAATCCCCACCCCCACCCCCCCACATTTTAAGGTAGCCTCTGGGGAGAATCTGAACTTCTGGTGGTTCCTGAGTGACTCCATAATCAACACCTAATGTTGTTGCTGCTCCAGCCATAACCCTGGCTCCTAGATCCGAGGGACATCAAAGTTGGTCCTATCATTAGGAACATTTTTATGGTTAATAGAATATGCCACCATCCCTTTCACATTCAGCGAACACAAAGACACATCTTCTAGCAAAGGGCTGCGTTTTGGTGTCTAATGTTCCAGCTACAGTAAAAGCCCACTGGCCTTCCTCCCGTGTTTATAAACACAAGCATTTAATCCACAGCTATGCCTCCATTGCTGAAGAGAGCTGCCCTGCATCCCTGCATAACAGGCTCTTTTTCTCTCAAACCAATTGTGGCACTTGCTTCCTTCGGCCCTGGTGCCTACCTACAGCTGTGCTTACTGAAGTGAGACTGTAATTTGCTACAGCATGCCAGAGTATTAATAGACAATTATTTATTGCAAATCTGAACCATTTATACTGTTTACTGGCTGAGACAATGTAAAATTTTGATCCAAATGTTAATGTGTCCATGACATTGCATAATTCTGTTCCATGCCATGGTTTTTCTCTTCTAAATGAATCGAATTTGCAGTACAAGGAAATGGCGTTTTTAATGGATGAGTGATTTACAGCCTCAAACTTATAAGGCTATTATTTGTGTAACTGAGGGAGAATTGACTAATTGCAATAACACAGCAAATTAGACAAATTTAGGATTGTACTGGGAACAAATTCATAGGGAGAAAATGAAAATAACTTGCAAAGTTCTTAAAGGGTAAATGAATAAATCTCACTTTAGCTTTACAGGGCAATTGTATTTTGGGGGCAGATCAGGTACCTTTGAGGCCAAACAGACTTATAAATATTCAATTGAGTAGAACATAGATAAAAATTACCTCTTCATAAAGAACCATATGTGTAGGAGAGAGCACTTCCAATTCTCCAAATGTTTGCTGAAATTGCCTACACAAATGTTTGCAGCAGTTGGGTGAAAACAAAGAGCTTTACAGTTATATGGTTTTCATGAAAAAGACACCAATTTTAGCATATTTACCTTCTATTTGTTGCAACACAATGCCAAGGAAGAGTGATTTCCTAATGGAGATCTTCATGATTTTTCAAAATAAAAAACGTGTATCAGCAAAAATAATACTTCTATCTTTCTGAGGTATTCCTCTTAGGCTGTTTATATCGATTCCTGTTATTTTTTACCTCTACTCACAGAAATTGTTAAGATAAAAAGTGCCTCAACACAGCTCTAATGAAATCTGAGAGCTACACTAGATGTCTAAACACAAGGACATTCAAAATTAAGACTCCTTTAATGTTTTAGTCTATGGGGCTCCCACAAATTAATGAGAGAAAACTAATTTGGGGTTACTCCAAAAATATCTCACAAATATTTGTGTGTCAGTCCAAATTTCAGTTAACCCTTGAACAGTGCGAGCGTTAGGGGTGCTGACCCCCGTGCAGTAAAAAATTCTAATGTGGCCGGGCACAGTGTCTCACATCTATAATCCCAGCACTTTGGGAGGCCGAGGTGGGGGGATTACTTGAGGTCAGGAGTTCCAGACCAGCCTGGCCAACATAGTGAAACCCCATCTCTACTAAAAATACAAAAATCGGCTGAACGTGGTGGCACACACCTGTAATCCCAGCTACTTGGGAGGCTGAGGCAGGAGAATTGCTTGAACCCAGAAGGTAGAGATTGTAGTAAGCAGAGATCGTGCCACTGCACTCCAGCCTGGGCAACAGAGCGAGACTCCATCTCAAAAAAAAAAAAAAAAAAATTCTCATGTAACTCGATTCCCCAAAACTTCACTGCTGATAGTCTACTGTTGACTGGGAGCCTTGTGAAATACATACATACATATTTTGTATATTACATGTATTAGACACTGTATTTGTGCAATAAAATAAGTTAGCAAAAAGATAATGTTATTAAGAAAATCATAAGGAAGAGAAAATATATTTACCGTAAGTGGGAGTAGATCATCATAAAGGTCTTCATCCTTGTCATCTTCACATGGAGTGGGCTGAGGAAGAGAAATGGTTGGTTTTGCTGTCTCAAGGGTGGCAGAGGTGGAAGAGATAGAGGAGGTGGAAAAGATAGAGGAGGTGGAAGAGGAGGCAGGAGAGGCAGGCACACTCCATGTAACTTTTACTGAAAAAATTCCAAATATAAGTGGACTCTCACAGTTCAAACCTATGTTGTTCAAAGGTTAGCTGTGTATACAAAATGGCCTTCTCTTCTCTAATGGCAAGACCCTCCCTCCCACTGGTGTTAGTGATTGCTTCCTTGGTTTTCTTTCCTGCTCCCTGCGACCAATAGCATCCTCTTCGAGTCTGTTCTCCACAATTCAGCTAATGATCTTCTTTCTCAAATATATGCCTTGTCTTGCCTCTCCCCTGAAAAAAACCCTCCCCAGAAAGATCAGGATAGAGAAATACTTTATCATGGTGTACACAGTCCTTCTCTACTTCACAGCGGATACCTTGCCACCATCTCTCTTTCTGGTTCTCCCCTTTTCTTGTCCCCCAGCAAGCTCCAGGTGACTTGTAATCCTTGGAAACAGGCTTTGTGCTTATCTCTAATTTCAGGGCCTTTGTGCATTCTTGATCCTTCTCGCTTTGTGGTGCTTTCCCCACTCTCTTTGCTTGGCTCTTACTGATGCTTCAAGAATGGTTTTGGATGACATCTTCCCCGGGAAGCCTTGGCTGAGCCCACCAGTCAGTCGGCTTCCCCTTGGCTTCTCCTACTTCCCATCACTGTAGTGCCACACCCAGTTTAGAATGCTGGGTCTTTAACTACTTTCTCCACTGAGGTAGAAGCTCCTGGAAGGCATGACTTGTCTTCTTTACTGGGCTTAACCACAGGATAAACACCCAGCAAATATATGAGGAATAAGTGAAATGTATCTTGAATACCTACTTTGTTCCAGGCACTGAACAACGTCCTGGGGGAATACAGAAATGGTTTGTGCGCAGTCCCTTCTCCCAAATAGAATAGCTTATAATTCAGTAAAGTTATGTAAGAAATCCAGAAATAACAGCAGAATATGATAAGAGCCAGAAGAAAGGCAGGAGTTGCCATAGGGTTTTAGAAAATTGAGATTCATTCTTTAAAAACCACTATCTTCTCTTTGTTTCTCTCTGTCTCACTCACTTAATCACTTTGAAATCAAGCAGACCTCGAATTAAATCTGCATTCAACCACTTATTAAGTATGTGACCTCGGACAATTTTTGTAAGCTTCAATTTCCTCATCTGTAAAATGAAGATAATATTTACCTTAGAGGGTGCAGTGAAGATTGTGCAAAGGGCCAAGAGCATAGAAGACTCAGCAAATGGCGTTGAGAATATTATTTCAAGGCAATGTGCCACTTGTTCTCTCAAAGCTGCTCCACTGTACTTCAAGTTTTATTACTCAGCATCTCATATTTCAACTATTAAAAAGATATCTTTAGAGTAGGAATCTTATCTACACATGGCAAATAGCTTGTTTTCAAAATAGGACACAATATACTACTCAGTTTTTTCCAATATTGATTATAAGTTAATATTTGGAAGGGTTTCCTTGTTACTGATAAGCTTGAATTTGGGGCTTTTTGAAATTTTAAGGATGCGAGGATAGAAACCATAGCTTACACTCCGCAGGTTGTCAAAGACTTTTTGCTGAATTTAAATTGCCAAACTTAAAACATCTGATTTATTTATGCAGTACATATTTATTGGGTTCTTGGATAGACCCTCTTGCTGTATCCATCTTTCCTTCCACAGACCTCCATCTCAAATGGAAAAGTATCGGGGGAAATGGAAAGCAGCAACCAACTGCAGCAATGTACACAAGTAGTGAAATGAAGCAATGACTGGTTGAAATTGAATCAGATTTTAGTGTCAATTACAGTGCCTATGTCAGAGTAAGGACCAAACACCATTTCTACAACTTACATGATAAATTAAGCCAAGACAATTATCTACTACATTAATACTGGATTCAGGGTTATATACTGGTCAAGAATTTGGATTGCAAAATTAGACCTGTATAATTGTGATTTTTTACAAATTACTTAGTCTTTTTAGACTCCAAATTCTTCAACCATTTCATGGGGATTGTAAAACCAACCTTGTGAGGTTGCTTTGTAAGTCAGTTGAGATAATGCATGTAAAACACTTAACACATAGATAACTCATTGCATGGATATTTTTAGTATCATTTTGAAGATGTCATGGACATGGTGGCAATTTAAAAAACACTAAGTTAAGGGCAGCTGTTTGAGAGACAAGATGATTGTATTATCGTTACTTAGCTGAATGCTTAGTCCATACTCATTGGACGGTGTGCTCTTGTATTTCTGCAGATTGCCCAAGAATGGGCAAGAAATAGGATCAATAGATCTGAATGTCTTAACTAAATCAATGCAAATAGAAAGTTTGAATTATGCTTAAAATAACCAGCTACTACCTTCTGTACATGCAAAATTGGAACATGGAAATATTAATTAAAAAGGAAACATTTTTGGACTCTATCATGAGAAGCTAGTTGTTTGGCTCAGTCCTCTGCCTTTAGGAAAAGCCTCTAATTAGTTTTCAAGAATTTTATTCTAATCTGCAATCACAGAAACACGCTGACAATGTTGAAAGAAAATAGACATCAGACAAATTTCAACTCAAGTTCCCATTTTGGAACAAAGCTTGCAGCACATTACATTACTTACATAACTTACATTAATTACATTACTTACACATCTTTGGAATACAATAATCTTGTATTAAATATTTTGTGTTAAAGGGATTACATTTGTTAATTTTATTCATTGAAAATATGCAGGTTCTATAACTGTTTAGATGCTTCTTCACTTTTCAATACTCAGAGTCTCTCAAATTAGCAGTAGCTTGGGCCACTCTCTTGACCACTGTGGTGTTATAGCCTTTCCAATGTATTCATCTGGTTCATGCCTGATTTTGAGCAACAGGGGGAAAATATTCCTTATTCATGTTAAATGTATTTATTTTACTTTCACATCTCATTCAAGAAGAGAAGCCAGAAACAGGAATATGTTGTTTAAGAGCCAGTTTTAAATTGTGTCCAATGGAAGAATTCCATGGGAGTTGCGTAGGGCTGTGTCACTGATGTACATCAAGAGGAATTCAGATTTTATATTATTTGTTCTAAACCAGAACATTTTACTTATTATTCATAATACATGTTGAAAGCAGACACCAAAATGGCTCATTTGGAGCCTTTTCTTCTCGCCTGCTAATGCACATTAAAGCCAGTACACATTCTGTATTACAGATCCATAAAATGCATTTGCATAATATTGAAATTATAATCCCAAATGTGTACTAAAAACCTTTATGAAAAATTGTTACTGCTCAGCTACTATACAGTGGCTAATTTTTAATCTTCAGCCTCTCAGCTGCGAGTAAAGATGGGGTATTCTTTAAATAAAAATCTCAGGAGTCAGATCCTGGAAACTTAACTCTACCCTCTTTGAAGTAGGCTGTTTTGAGGGGGAGAAATAGACTATCCACAGTGCTAACCAGCTGCCTCCATGGTGATTCTGGTATTTTGTGGACTGATGTCTTGAATTTTTAGATCAGGTGAGAGGATCTTTAACCTGCCTTGCATCACCAATGGGATGAGCAAAAAAGCCCTCTGGAGCAGAATCAAAGTGGCTGAGGTGGCAAATATTTTAGCAGAGAATACCACTGGCCACTGCTTCTTGAATGCCACCTATGTCCTCAGTGCTGCGGTGGACCTTGGAATAAATTACAACAGTGAACCCTCACAATAATTCCGTGAGCTAGCTAGCTGTCCTTGATGGTGAGACATTGAGACTGCGTCTCAGAGAAGCTAAGCACTTGCTACATCTCTCATTTCTCCAATGTAGACCCTATCTGTTGCATATTCTAACTGCTGTATCCAAGAAGAGTGTTTAATTTATATGTTTGAGTCGTCAAATGATTCCACAACTCTGCTTTCAAATACTTCCCAGAAAGTTCTAGATGAGACTTTCCAAAATTAACATCACAGAGTTACATTTCTACCAGGCCTTTTTGACATATACTTTAATAAGAGGAACCCTGATAAACAGGCTGAATTCTCACCTTGTGCATAGTGGGGTCCAGTTGGAGAGTGGGCCTGCATTTCCTCTGTGGAAATGGTCATCTCTTGGTCACGGGACCTTTTTGCCTTTTTCCATGGCCCTAGGCAGAAGTTTACCCTCTGTGTAATGTCAGGCAGTTCTACTCACCAAATTGTGAAGTAAGGAAATGTTCCTTGGTGCCCTCCTACCAGACTCGACCTCCTTCTTCCTCTTCTCCATCTTCTGAAATGTATAGCTGCAGGAGGGGAACGAGAAAACATAGGTCAAACAGGCATGTCCCCGTGTCCCCCATTCCACTCCCACCCTGCACCCTGCCATGGCCATCGGATCCTAGTGGCTTTTATTTTATTTTATTTTAAGAATCAAGAAGGGAACCAGAGATAAGACAGAATGAATTCCCTACTTTATTTGGGGGATTTTGGTTTGGAAAAGAGTTCCCTTATTTTCTGTTAGTCATTTATTTAATATTCATTTATTTGATGTTAATAGATATTATAGATAGTACCAATGCCAAAGGTATAATAGTTCTAAAATTATTTTTTTATGCTGTGGAAAGTATGTCTCTCTTCTACTCCTTTTTGAAAACACACAAACAATAGCATAGTATATGTGATATTTTGCACCTAATTTTGAAAATGTGTATCTTAGAAATCCTTTTTTACAAGGCCATGTAGAGCTACCTCTTTCTTTAACACAGATATGCTATAACTTATTTAATCAGTCTTCTTTTGGTGGATATCAAGGTTGTTTCCAATTATTTGCTATTAAAAACATTGCTGCAATAAATCATGAATCCATAGGTCATTTTGAAATGTATGAATAGATCTAAGAGATACAGTCCTGGAAATGTAATTGTAGGGTCACAGGACAAACACACTTTTTTTTTTTTTTAATACTTTAAGTTCTAGGGTACATGTGCACAATGTGCAGGTTTGTTACATATGTATACATGTGCCATGTTGGTTAATTTTGGTAGATTTTGCGAAATTGTCCACCCTAGAGATTGTACCAGTTTAAACTCCCTCTCCCTTCAACCTACTAGCAGCAGTGCACGAAAGTCCCTTAGTTTAACCCTTTAGATCAAGAGGTTCTGGTAGGATATGGCTGAGATTTGAGAGAAGATGGACTTACGGGAAGGTCGGACAGAAGCCTGGCTTTGTAGACTGAATGTCTAACCTCTTCTCAGGCAAGCTACGAAAGAAAAGGACTAGGAAACTCTTAATAAGACCATTCTATTCATTTCAAAGACTCCGAAATAAACCCAAACATATGGGTCTCCTGTCTGCTGCTAAAAATCTCCAGGAGGTAAATTCCATAGCCTTCTTGGGTAAACTATTTGGCTTCTCACAACTCTTTTGAAAGTCAGGACATTTTTCCTGATGTCTAATATAAATCTTTCCTGCCTAGATCCACTTGTGAAAAACATGTACTAACATTTCCCTGAAGCAATGCAAGTTCAACTGGCTAGATAACATTATGCTCTAATTTCATGGCTAAAGTATATATCCTCCTTTTTTGCTTTAATAGCAGGCATCTCTTAAGTCATTTTTAGAAACGTTTAATACCCACACAAGGGAACATGAGCCCTTTTATTGTGTCCCATCTTTGTTTTAGCTATGGACTTTACAAAGACTGTGTGTGTGGTGTGTGTACTTTAAAATTCTGCAGTGCCCTCTTGTTTTCTTTTTCTCATATATTATAATCATAGAATTGTGATACCTTGTCATTAAATGCTGATTAACATACAGCTTTCTTAACAACACATTCAATATCACTTCTGCTGAAGGCAACAATGTCTGTAACTGAGAGGCTTGTAGGTCGTTTCTGAGTATATCTTTCTCCTGCTGTCTAGATACAATAACTATTTTAGGAACATTTGGCATCCAAAAAATCCCAGCATTGTGCAAATTAAAACATCTGCTTATACTTTGACACTCTCATTCTTCAAAGGTTAGTTGGATTTGCGGTTGCTTTGTTCAACAAGACTGCTCTTAGAGCTCAAGGATGCACATTTAATTATTGGGAAGATCTGTTTGACAGAGTTGTGGGAGAAAAAGATCACCCATCATATTCAGACCAGCATTAACATTTTTATAGAACAAGATTGCCTGAGAGTCAAAGAAGAGGGGAAAACTCCAGGAAAATAAATATGAATCTATTTGGTCACTGGTCTTCCACTGATTTACAAGACTCCAACCAACGACTCTTTGCTCTGTTCCCCAGAACTCATCAGCTTGCTGTTAAACTGGCATTTCTGATTCTGCCGAGGTTAAAGACAGCAAAGTAAACTCTGTTTCCAACAATAAATAACAGAGGGAGTTTTTCTTTTCATTCAAAAAGGCTTTAGATCACAGCAGACAGCTACAACCAGGTGCATTTAGCTACATTTGTCATTGCCACAAATGCAAAACATGTAAAGAATCCGTGGCAAACAGGTCAAGATCCAGCCTTTTTCTACCCTAAATATTTTTTTTTCCATCTGTAATTGTTACCATTGCAGTAACAAAGGCCGAGGTGCCAGTAGTAAAGCCAGTATCTCCTGATTGGTTTATTTATGCAAGTCATTGACGCCAGGTAACAGACTGAACACTGGAAGGCTTTCTGTGTCTCAGGCCAAAGACTAGTAATCTTCTCCCTGGGCAATGCCGAGATAACACATGTCAAGAGGCAGCAGTGACTCGCAAGCCAACTCATCACTCACCTCATCCCATCACCAGCCTGGACCCCTTTCATTGCCATTCCGAGGGGGCCTACAGACCTTAGCTGTTGCACAGGGAAGAAAAGGATAGGAGAAGGGGGAATGCATAACACATGCAGCAAGAGGGATTTGGTGACGCAGGAACCAGCAGGTGAACAACGACTCATTTGGAAACATGCAGCTGGGTGTGTGTTATTTGCATATCAGAGACCCTTTGTTAAAGTGGCTTGCCCAGCTGTGTGGGCACATTGGTGGGGTGGGCAGGGGGGGAGGGGGGTGCTGGTCAGAAGCAGAAGATGAATTCTCAGACAAAACAGAGTGACTTGCTGTCTAATTAGTGCACAGGTTGAGGATGGTGTGCTCATGGGGGACCTGCTGCAGAAAAGCTGCGTGCTTCTGAGATTTATTTTCCTTCTGCCAAGTATATTATTTCCAAACTCGCCTTTTCAAGATCTTGCAAATTCCCTTCAAAAAAAAAAATGATTTAACAATTTAAGGAAAACAGCAGCAAAACAAAAGCCATGTTGATGAGGGACAGAGGTAAGGTTGGGTTTGAAATGAGTGACGAACCTCGTAATGAGGTGTGCAGCTTTGTATATGAAGCGATTTCTCTGCGGTACTTTTCCAGATGTGATGGAATACATTTATTTTTGTGCTCATCTGAACTGAAATAATACAAATGAGATACTAAAAAGATATCATTACGTGCAGAAGTAGGCGAAGAATTTAGAATCCCAATTCTATAAGTTAACAGCTGTGCGTAAAGCAATTCAGAAATGCTTCGAGTCTGTAGGTTGCCTGGGAATCTCTGTCTAGCTCGTATGGACTTGTGACAATCTACGTGTGAATCCTGCATGTTGATAGTTCAAGGCTACTTTATTTCAGGCAGAAATAAATAGCTGGTAGTAAGAAGTCTGTCTCCATTGAAAGCCTGCAGTACAGCTGAATACAGCCACTGCAGTAGTGCCATAAAACGGGATGAGTTTAAAACTACCAGATGGTACCCTGTACAGTGCCTGAAATAAAATGGAGAATTAGGGTGCCCCAAGGTGTGCACAGGAAAGGCAATTACATGAAATAAATGTGCCTCGGGCCTACAGGATGCTCAAGTATGCTACACAGGAGACATATAGTACATCTGGTGAACAGATTTTATCACACACTGGAAAGCCATAAAGCATGTCGTTGAGTATCGGAACCCCGTCTTACAATGACATTTTACCTGTGTTGCTATTCAGTGCTGTTTATTTTAAAAGGTGCTGTAATCTCGATGATGTGTTTTAAAAGCCTCCTTAACAATGTTTTCTACTATGTCCCATTTTGGGGGGTACAGATTGATTCAATGCAATGAAAGTCTGTGGACAAATAGCCACTCTGGTCACACGAGATCTTGTTTTTATTTCATTTATCTCATTGCTGATATGATTTGAGTAATAGGATTATACTTGTCAGCACTCCCCATTTGGGAAAATGCCAACATATTTTTAATGCTATTTCCCACATCTCCGTTGTATTGTCTGTCGTTTCACTAGAGTTTCCCTCTCCACCCACTCCTCCTTTTTCTTAACATTCAAAGAAAAAGTGATTTTTTTAGTGGTGGGGGTTTGTGAGGAGGATTTATTGGCACGGAGCCATTTCTTGCTTCTTCCTCCGCAGACGCAAATCTGCTTTCTGTTTGAAAATGATGTGCTTCTCTTCCGTTGTAAAAATGGCTGAGGAACACATAACATTCATTATTGTTTTAAGAGTTGCTGTAATAAAATCCTCTCAGTACTTAAAGATAGTTTTAGTGTCCCTCCTAGGATTCATTCTAGCTTTGATAATTGGGTAATTGCATCCCCTCCCCCACCAATAAATATTTTCACCCAATTAAGTTTAAAACTATAATAAATTTTAAAGAATTATAGTCTAAAAATTCATACCCTAGAACCAGTATTAAGTATGAATATTTATCTTAAGCCATCAAGCAGTGCAGCCTGTTTAGATGCTCCCATACCTTCTGTGCAGCGTCCTAGCTCCCAAGAGCTGCTGCTGGCGGTGCGGCTTCCCCGAGTGCCAGGAAGACGTGTGCCCTTTACTGCCTGTATGGTTTTCGGACAAAGCAATCCTTTACTTTCACGTTCCTGTCCTTCTTTGTTTCCATGCAGCA
This sequence comes from Papio anubis, assembly GCF_008728515.1. Lineage (NCBI taxonomy): Eukaryota > Metazoa > Chordata > Mammalia > Primates > Cercopithecidae > Papio > Papio anubis. The sequence goes on from NC_044985.1 coordinate 60,471,291, forward strand.
TTATTAATTTGTTCACTCATTCATTCATTCCTGTCTTCAGTAAATTCTAACTCAGTGATTGGGCCCATGCTTATGGTTGAAGCTGGGTGTGGAGAGATGCATAGAGGGACCAAGTGGCTGCCCTGACACAGCCCACAGCTTATTAATACTTTCACTCCCTCCTATTCACTCCACAAACCAATGCATCCAGATACATCTTCCAGGCCCTTATTACAGGTTCACCCTCTGTTGCACAAGAGCATATACTCTCAATACTAAAGGGCAACTAAATGACACGGGACACTACCACCATTGCTCAGATGTGTAATAAATGCAGATTGGCACCCAGAAGACAGCTAAGGAGTTCACATTTCAAACTCCAGCCCAACAGAGACTCCAAACCTCCTGTTCCCTCATGTTGAAAATAGAAATTCAATCACAGCCCCCAAAGCTGGTAGCTTTTGGCAACAGTAACACCTGGAGCTCTGGAGCCAGGAGCAAGGACAAAAGGGCACCACTGGCAAAGCCGAAGCTGAGGTCTGGGAGAAGGGAAAAGTGCAGCTGCAGCAAGAGTGAAAGAGGAATTGATGACTAGGAGAAGAAAGAGAGCCAAAAAGAACAAATCAGTAGGCCCAGCTGGTGGATGTGGAGAGGGTGGACCCTGGACTCTGGAGCTCTGTTGGGCACTGACCCGGTCTCCCCACCACCATGGTTTTCCTCAGTCCTGCTGCCTTCCTTCATCCACTTTGTCCCCTTCTCCTAAGCCAGCCCATCCTATCCTGCTGTCCACAAATGCCCAGGTTTGTTCTTCCTTGATCAGCGCCTCCACCACCACTATCAAGGCTTAACCATCTCTGCCCCATTTCCACCCATCACCTTGCAGGAAAAGAGCATGGCAGCATTGCATGCCCAGGTGGTCATATTTCAGAGGACACATTGTGAAAACAATGACATAGACACACAAAAACAGTGATGCTGAATCTCTAGGTAATGTGGTTTTGGGTGCTGAGCTCTATTAATAAAGAATATGTCAATGATAATATTCAGTTGGTGAAAAAAATTAGAAAAAACCATTTAGCTTCTAAAACCTGATGTATATGTCAAGAATTTCTTGGGCCGGGCACGGTGGCTCAAGCCTGTAATCCCAGCACTTTGGGAGGCCAAGACGGGCGGATCACGAGGTCAGGAGATCAAGACCATCCTGGCTAACATGGTGAAACCCCGTCTCTACTAAAAAATACAAAAAACTAGCCGGGCGAGGTGATGGGCGCCTGTAGTCCCAGCTACACGGGAGGCTGAGGCAGGAGAATGGCGTGAACCCGGGAGGCGGAGTTTGCAGTGAGCCGAGATCCGGCCACTGCACTCCAGCCCGGGCGACAGAGCGAGACTCCGTCTCAAAAAAAAAAAAAAAAAAAATTTCTGAGGACATCAACAGGGAAGTTGTGTTTAAAATTCAGGATCATAATACCCCCAAAAAATCAGAATCTAGTAACTTTTCTTCTTCAAAACCTTTCTGATGGGATTCTAGGTGAGGGCGTTGGCAATGGTGGCAATTGGGGTTCACCAAGAAGAAACATTCAAAAAATTGAAGTTCAAAGCTAAGCTGGAGCTAAAACCAGTCCGGTATTTGGCTCTTTATATCACACACAGTACTGGTCAAGAGGATGGCAATCATAACTTTGTTTTATTTACTCTGAAATATTTCAGACAACTTCAATTAGTTACAAACATTTCATTTGAAGAAATACAAGTAATAGATGTCAGAGAATGGTCTAAGTGAAGGGCAGGAAAAGATGACTGGGAAGAATTTGTGAGAAAAGTCTTTGTGTCTGTATTTGCTCTTTACTATATTCAGATTTTTCATCAGTTCTTAATCAGCACTATAAGCAGAAGTTGCAGGCAAGGGCAGGAGAATGGCATTGGTAGTTCTCTGCAAGCTATGAGGGAGAAGTATGTGGGGGAAGGAGTTCTTGGTATGAACTGTACAAGTTTGTTTCAATGCTGTTTCTCCAAGGGCAGGTTGGGCTACAGGTGGCTGCTTTCTGGCAGATGCCAGTTGGCATGTCACCTGAGGGTGGAGTTTTCAGAAGGAAGGGATCAGACCAGAATTAGCCTAGGTTCCAAGGAGCCTCCCCTATGGATGCAGTCTGAGCAGGTGTGGAGAAAGGTCGTTTCCATGGCAGCTGTCACTAGGCGCTCTGCCAGGGAGGCTGACTGGTACTTAGTGGACTGGATGCAAGATGTCAACATCTCCAAAGTATCCTGCTGTATGAACAATCCGTGAGCAGCACCCAGCTTCCAGCAAGCAAGGCTTTCGAGCATGATAGGGAAAAAGAGAGTGAATGCACCAAACTCCTACGGCTGTTGTTTCCCAGCTGTGCAGCCTCGGGCAGGTTAAGCCTCAGTTCTCCACTCTACAAAGTGGGCATGAAAATAGTAGTGCTTTCCTTATAAAACTATCATGAAGAATCAATGAGACAATCCACATAAAAGTACATGGCCTGGCTTATAGTAAGGACTCAATCATTTTTAGCTATTGTTACAAATAATAGCTCTAGGCAAGGATGAATGAACTAGAGCTGTAGAGAGGAGCACAGGGAAATGGGATTCTCTTTGGAGCATCATAGAAAAGCATCAGAAAGCATATAAAAGAAAAAATAGGGGAAGGCACAATGGGGGTTGAGGACATACAGGTGGTGAGAAATGAAATTAGATTGGACCCACTTTTCACCTAATGTCGCAAGATTTTCCATCATTAAGGATCCTCGGCCAAGGGATGGGAATCTTTTGGGATAAGCAGAGGCAAGTGGTGGGTGTGGGAGAGCAAATCAGAGACCATTCTAGAAGTTGGCCTGGTGGCAATAAGTGATGAGAATTGCATGGGTGCTTACCCAGTAGCTGTTGGGTGCCGTAAAAGGTGGGTTACAGCTATTATGCTACATGTGGGTATAAAGACAGGGGAAGTAGGGAAAGGGGCCCTGTGGGTAAATGTTGGCTATTAGTATGCAAACCAAAGTCAGGACAATCTGGGTTTTGACTCCAGAGATTTTGCCAAAGCCAATTGAAGGTCTTTAGACACCAGAGGTTCTACAGGGTCTCAACATGTCATGGTACAAATGGGAAGGTTTTGTGCTTGTAGAAAAGTGGTGACATTGAGGAGCAAAGAGAAACCTGTTCATAAGGCCTTAAACAACATCACATGCTGGTATTCATTTTTTTTAAGGTGACAGTAAAATACATTTTAATATCCAGGGAAAATAAGAATGTAATAAAATATGAAACTTGAATTGACCTAGAGATAATTTCAGAATGTTCTGAAGATAAAAATGATTGAAAAAATAGCTGATGTATCAGAATGCACCAGCAGAGTAATGTAGGATGAACCAGAAACAAAGCTGTAGAAATATTTCCATGCCAATACCATTAACTAAACAAATCTGAGATTTGTGAGGCTTAGAGATCAGCAAAGACCTTGCTATAGCTAACAACTCAGTGCTGGATAAGAGAATAAGAAATTGAATTGTCTAGGGTACAGATAAGAAATAGGAAGAAAGAAGCTAGTAGTACATGAGAACAATCTCCATACATACAAACTCCACAGATGCATAGAATATTTTCATAACATTCTGCAAGAGACCTCTAGTTTCTCACTCCCCTTTCTCACCTTACTCTCTTGAATTCTGAGTTCTATCTCTTTGACTCCACTAACTCTCTTCTCTCAAAAATCAATTGCCAAATCCACTTACCTGTGTACACATACACCTTTATTCCAAGCATATTTACTAAGTATCAGCTACATATAGGGCTCTATGTAAAGCATTGGGTGATTTGATACCTGCTCTTGGAGGGTTTACATGTGGGGAAAAGGCAGATGTACTCCAATAAATATAGCACAAGGCAGGAGATCAATATTATGAAAATGGTGCTTTGAGGATATGACATGAGGCAAGAGCTCTGAATTCCCACTGGGTGGGCTGAAGTGGCTTCTTGGGAGCTTAGAACTTCAACAGTGAGGGCAGGGATTTAAGAGGATGTTCTAAGCAGAGGGGAATAGGAATGAGCTGAGGTGCTTTCAGGAAACAACAGGAAGTCTGGTGGTGGGGAGGACAGGATAGTGGAAGAAACACTTTCCATTTGAGGAGGACCAGGCTTGACATACAATCAGTTGTACAGATAACAGAGATATTGCTGTCAGCAACGTGGAGCAAACAGAGAACTGAGATGATGATGGCCTGGACTGAGGCTACAGGGAACCAATGGAAAGGAGGGGTCAAGTTTGAAAACATGGTAGAGGTAAAATCAACAAGACCAAATGACCCGTTGGAGTGAGAAATGGGAAAAGGTTGGCACCCAAGGTTCTTTTCAGAGTTCTTATCCTCTCTAACCTTTCCTGCCCACATGACATTGCTTAACACTTCCGGCTTCTGGAAGCTCCTTCTGTTTCTTTAATGAGGTGGCACTGCCCTGCTTCTCCTTCTGGTCATGAGCAAAACACAAATGCCCTTTGGAAAGAAATTTAGCTCTTCATTCCAACACTCATCTCTCCAAAAGATTAAGTGATTTATGTGACTCTGGTGAAAATTGAGTTAAGTAGTAGGTCTGAGCCCATGAGATTTATCTGCTAGGCTGAGTTCCATCTCCCGGGGAGAAAAAAAAGGGAAGAGATTTGGTTGCAGGTGTGTACAGATGTGAGCTTAGGGAATTGAAATGTTCCTAGGACTCTCTGCAGGAAACTTAATGTTGCATACCAGCAGGCAAAAATAGTTTGAGGTTCTTTCCCAAGATAGTGAGTTTTAAATAGAGATGTGATTTGGAATGGTCAACATATAAATCTTCCTCCCTGGCTTCCACATGAAGCACGTGTTTGATCCTATAGACAGCAATGAGTCTTTAAGAGCCATAATGGCCCATCATGCCAGAGGGTATTTATGGATTTACAGAGTCTTCAGATATCTGGATCTTGTGCAAGCATGATAAAAGCCCTCTGAAGTTTTTGCTCAAATAAATAAGTGCTTAGCTAGCTGTGTTTCTTAAATTAAATGACTCAGCCATTGTTCACTTGTAAAATACCCAAGGGTCCTAGTCTACATTTTGGAGTAATGTGCTGCAACATTTCTGTTGGAAGAATAAAGTGGTTTAGGGGCTGTAGGAAATGACTAACTTCTATTTTTGTTTTTCACACTGCTAATTTAATAGGAAATATGCTGCTGAGTACAAGTTTGATGGCAGGCATTTCTCAAGCCATCTCCAGTGCCCAACAAGGGTGATGGGAGTAAAATAGTTTTCTATTTAAAAAACTGATTTGAAACATAGGTCAATAATTTTAGAAACCAATGTTTTGTTAGATTCTTAACTGATAGGACTTAGAAGCTAATGGTTGTAGAGATGGGAATCTTGTTTGTAGAAAGATTGAGTTTCTCATTGAGTTTTTTCATTTCTAGCAAGGAGTTGGAGAATTTTTACTATCTCACAAACCCTCTTCTTTGATAAGGAGAAATATTAAAAGTTATTTTCTGTGTCTTCATGAAATTCCTACCATGATATGGAATTGACATACCCATTTTCAGTGAATGCTTAAAACAAAGTATTTTATAAATTGAGGTAAATAAAGCCTCTGACAGGTAGCTGGTACTAGAGCAGTTAACTCTGTCAGAGGACCCTCAGGCTTCCTGGTGTCTTCTGTATGCCATAAGCCAAGATGCTTTGGCTTAATCCAAAACCAGAGGCCAAAAGTTTACTGATCTGTGTCAGTTAGGTAAATCTCAATGCACAGAGATCATTGATTTTAAAAATATAAATATTTTCCCAACCTATACTTCTTTTTCAGATAAGTATTGGGGAAGAGCTGAACATAATGTATCTTTCTTGGTTTCGGTTATTCAAATGGGAACATGTCATATAATGATAGCCACATCTGGAGCGAAGTGTAATGGCTAGAGAAAGGCTGCTGCTACCATCATTACCACAGTGACCTTCCCAGGCAATCTCCTAAATTCCCAGCAGACAGGCAGAGTCCTCTAGCTTGCTGATGTGGGAGCCAAGAAATTGAAAACAGTTGGGGGAAGAACAAGAGGACCTGTACCTGCTACCTCAGCCAAATTACCTGTATTGACTTTGAGTGAAGCCCCTTAGGTTTGAAAAAATAGTTGTTTTTGTAATTGTCAAGGGACAACTCAGTTTTTCTAAAAACTCTGAAGGTGAGCAGTCTCAACTCCCGTTTACAAATGGAACACTAAAAAGCCGTATGTAATTGAGGCTTCCCTATGAATCACACAGATTATGCCCATCAGGTAATCAGGCATGCATTTAAAGAAAAAGCAGAAGACTAGTAAGTCAGAGGCATGGAGGCAGAAGAGAGGAAGACATCATTCCAAAAAGAGAAGGTAATCAATTGGAAGAGCTGAGTCCCAAGTCCTCTGTAGTGACTCTTCTGGAAGACCCCAGAATCAATATTAGGGATATGGTTTGGCCCTGTGTCCCCACCCGCATCTCATCTTGTAGCTCCCATAATTCCCACATGTTGTGGGAGGGACCCAGTGGGAGATAATTGTATCATGGGGTGGGTCTTTCCTGTGCTGTTCTCATGATAATAAGTCTCACAAGATTAGATGGTTTAAAAAATGGGAATTTCCCTGCACAAGCCCCCTTCTCTTGCCACTGCCATGTAAGAAATGCCTTTCACCTTCTGCCATGATTGTGAGGCCTCCCTAGCCATGTGGAACTGTAAGTCCCTTAAACCTCTTTATTTTGTAAATTGCCCAGTCTCAGATATGTCTTTATCAGCAGTGTGAAAATGGATTAATACGGTAAATTGGTAACAGTAGAGTGGTGCTGATGAAAAGATACCCAAAAATGTGGAAGCAACTTTGGAACTGGGTAACAGGCAGAGGTTGAAACAGTTTGGAGGGTTCAGAAGAAGACAGAAACATATGGGAAAGTTTGGAACTCCCTAGAGACTTACTGAGTGGCTTTGAATGAAAATGCTGATAGTGACAAGAACAACAAGGTCCAGGTTGAGGTGGTGTCAGATGCAGATGAGGAATTTGTTGGGAACTGGAGCAAAGGTGGCTCTTGTTATGTTTTAGCAAAGCAACTGGTGGTATTTTGCCCTGTCCTAAAGATTTGTGGAACTTTGAACTTGAGAAAGATGATTTAGGGTATCTGGCAGAAGAACTTATTTAAGCAGCAAAGCATTCAAGAGGTAACTTGGGTGCTGTTAAAGGCATTCAGTTTTAAAAGGGAAACAGCATAAAAGTTTGAAAAATGTGTACCCTGACAATGCAATATAAAAGAAAATCCTATTTTCTGAGGAGAAATTCAAGCTGGCTGCAGAAATTTGCATAAGTAACAAGGAGCCGAATTTTGATCACCAAGACAATGGGGAAAATATCTCCAGGGCATGTCAGAGACCTTTGCAGCAGCCCTCCCATCACAGGCCCAGAGGTTTAGGAGGAAAAAATGGTTTCATGGGCTGGGCCCAGGGTCATTCTTCTGTGTGCAGTCTAGGGACTTGGTGCCCTGTATCCCAGCTGCTCCAGCCATGACTAAAAGGGGCCAAGGTACAGCTGTTGCTTTAGAGGGTGAAAGCCCCAAGCCTTGGCAGCTTCCAGATGGTGTTGAGCCTGCAGGTACACAGAAGTGAAGAATTGAGGTTTGGGAATCTCTGCCTAAATTTCAGAGGATGTATGGAAATGCCTGGATGTCCAGGCAGAAGTTTGTTGCAGGGCTAGGGCCCTCATGGAGAACCTCTGCTAGAGCAATACAGAAAGGAAATGTGGGGTCAGAGCCCCCACACAGACTCCCTACTGGGGCACCACCTAATGGAGCTGTGAGAAGAGGGCCAACATCCTTCAGACCCCAGAAAAGTAGATCCACTGACAGCTTGCACTGTGTGCCTGGAAAAGCTGCAGACAATACCAGCCCACGAAAGCAGCCAGGAGTTGGCACTGTCCCCTGCAAAGCCACAGGGGCAGAGCTGCCCACTGCTGTGTGAGCCCACCTCTTGTAACAGTGTCACCTCGTTGTGAGACATGGAGTCAAAGGAGATCATTTTGGAGCTTTAAGATTTGACTTCCTTGCTGGATTTCAGACTTGCATGGTGCCTGTAGCCCCTTTGTTTTGGCCAATTTCTCCCATTTGGAACAGCTGTATTTAACCAATGCCTGTACCTCCATTGTATCTAGGAAGTAACTAACTTGCTTTTGATTTTGCAGGCTCATAGATGGAAGGGATTTGCCTTGTCTCAGATGAAACTTTGGACTGTGGACTTTTGGGTTAATGCTGAAATGAGTTAAGACTTTGGGGGACTGTTGGGAAGGTGTGATTTGTTTTGAAATGTGAGGACATGAGATTTGGGAGGGGCCAAGTGTGGAATGATAAGGTTTGGCTCTGTGTCCCCACCAAAATCTCATCTTGTAGTTTCCATAATTCCCACGTGTTGTGGGAGGTACCCAGTGGGAGATAATTTAATCATGAGGGCAGGTCTTTCATGTGCCACTCTCATGATAGTGAATAAGTTTCACAAGATCTGATGTTTTTAAAAATGGGAGTTTCCCTGCACAACTCTCTTGCTGCCACCATGGAAGAAGTGCCCTTGGCCTTCTGCTATGATTGTGAGGCCTTCCTAGCCACATGGAACTGTAAGTCCATTAAACCTCTTTCTTTTGTAAATTGCCCAGTCTTGGGTATGTCTTTATCAGCAGTGTGAAAATGGACTAATACAGGGATTGAACAGCTTTTCAGGTATATGAAGCAACAAACATTTCCTAGTCATGAAGATATTTAATCTCCAGGCAAGAGGGAAAACTCGTATGTGTCTTTCCCTTAAGCTTTTTTCAATCAGACCCCTGGAGGAATGCTTAGAGGATGTGGTGAAAAGCATTCCTTGAGTTTTCCAGCTTCTTCCTAGCACTGTCCTCTAGTGTGGGACCACCAACTTCCTCTGGATTCAGGGATCAAGGGATTGACAATAGTGCATAGGCTTAAGGGATTATCCTTTAGATTCTGACCACTAAACTTAATTGGGTAAGCAATGGGGACCAGCTAAGACCACTAAGTAGAGAAATGGCATTGATTTAGGGTTGTGTTCTATAAATCTCACTCTGGCAGCAGTGTGGAAGGATGAATTAGAACAAGAATAGGATGATGGCAGCAAACATTGCCATAGGTATCCATGACTGGAGTGGTGGCTCGCACCTATAATCCCAGCACATTTTTGGGGAAACTGAGGTGGATCACTTGAGGCCAGGAGTTTGAGACTAGCCTGGGCAACATCATGAGACCCTGTCTCTACCAAAAAAAAAAAAAAAATAGAAAAATTAGCCAGATGCCATGCTGTGTGCCTGTAGTCTTAACTACTTGAGAGGCTAAGGTGGGAGAATTGCTTAAGCCTGGAAGGCTCAGACCATGGTGAGCTGTGATTGCATCACTGTACTCCGGCCTGGGTGATAGAGCAATGCCCTGTCTCAAAAAAATACAATACAATAAAAAGTACTTTGAGAGAAGATAAGAATTTGAAGGACAGTGGCAATCGCATTGACAACCATGGTCCTAACAAACTTCCTTGTGTCCCCAGACCATGTCATCCCCACCTTGGTGGCTTTAGTGTCTATGTTTACCCAAGAGCTGCTCCACACCTTCCTCAGATAAGAGCTTACATGTCATAAGCATGTCTGCTTCTAATATATTTTAATGTGCATTCCTTACTATAAGAGATTTCTGGTAAATTTATAGTTTTGGCATAGGGCCATTTCCTCATCCTGCTCATAACTAAATCCAGCAAGATCTTCTTTACCTCTATTACATTCCACTGCTGATCACAACGGCAGGTAGTGCAGGAATAGACACATGGCGACAGCCTAGCAAACACCCTCTCTTTTTCAGGATGAGTAAAATTAGAAAGGAACTCTATACAGCTGAGACCTATGTGGGTTCAAATAATAATAATAATAAAATAAATATTACACCTTTGTACTTTGTACTGAGCACTTGCTTTGTACTGTACTGTGGGCTTAATGTTTTATATATATCTTGTCATTTAATCCTCACAACAATCCTATGAAGTGACTACTGTTAGCATTCCTATGAAACAAACAGAAAACTAAATCTTTTTTTTTTTTCCCCCAACACAGAGTCTCACTCTGTCGCCCAGGCTGGAGTGCAGTGACACAATCTTGACTCACTGCCAACCTCTGCCTCCTGGGTTCAAGCAATTCTCCTGCCTCAGCCTCCCAAGTAGCTGGGATTACAGGCATCCAGCTAATTTTTGTAGTTTTGATGGAAATGGGGTTTCAACCATGTTGGCTAGGCTGGTCTCAAACTCCTGACCTCAAGTGATCTGCCGGCATTGACCTCCCAAAGTCCTGGGATTACAAGCCTGAGCCATCATGCCTGGCCAGAAAACTAGATCTTAAAGAGAATTTAAGAAACCTTCCTAAAGTTTCATAGCTAGTAGGTGGCAAGCAGGGATTCAAATCCAGGTCTATCATGTTCTTGAGCTCAAGCTCAGTGATGTTGTACCACAGAGAGTATCATCATTTCCTGTACATATGCACATCTATTTCTAGTCCAGTCCCATGATATAAGGGCAAACTAAACCAAACTGCAGGCATTTCTCCCAATCCAATTCAAAATTGGAAGAAAAGCTTATCTTAAGCCTTAGAGGATTCTCTTAGATTTAATCTAGCACTTGAAATCTGGGTCTCAACAGAAGGGAATTTGTGGAAGGATCCAGACCAGAGATGAACTCTCACACTCATCAGCATGGACCAAATCTAGGTCCTGTGAGAAAGGAACATAATTTATCCAGCACCCACGATGCCCCTCCTTCAAGGGTTGGTGACTAGACTCATCCCAGTCACCTTGCAGGAAATTCTTGGCATGAAACATGCTCCCGTCCCAAATTTATGACACTTAGGCAGCAGTCTTTGCAGACTTGAAAAAGAGACTCAGATGAGGTTTTGTACATAGGCATTAATGCTATTTTAGCTACAAGAGCTCTAGGCAGCCATATCTGCCAAGAGAAGTGGATTTTTCAGGCAGGGGTCTAAGATAGCTCCTTTACCTGCCATAGTAAATTGTCAGCTATAAAAAGTCATCCAGTCCCCAGTGGAGAAGCTACTCTTGGTCATCAGTTAACTCACATTACAAAGAACATTTTAAAAGTCTGGTGGCATAAAGAAAGTAAACAAAAGATTAATATCCAACATTTTTATGCAAGCAATACATCATTAATGATCATTATGGAGAACTTGCTTAGTTCAAACGAGGTTCCAGAAGACTGGAAGCATTTCACTGTAGCACCAGTATTTATAATAGCCACCCTGGGGAACAGCAGGCCCATCAACTTGACATAGCTAATATGCAAGGTAATGGAAATAAGTAGAGGTGAAATGGAGCCACACGGACACTGAATTATCTTGGGAGCCAACTTCCATGCAAATAATTAGAAACTGCCCTGATTATTAGTAGAGTGGAGAGGACGCTGCCTCAAACACCTTAGGTCACATTTTAACTTGCTATTTAAAACTGGCGCATCATGTTGTCCTGCTGCTTAAAATCATAGCAAAGAACACCGGATGCAATTGACAGAGGACAAATCATTTCTAATGAAATTTGAGGAAGGAGTTTGTTCACATGGTTTGGGAAGCAGCACAATATTGGAGATGAGGGTGGTCTGGATTTTAGTCCCTGTCCCAAGTGACTCACTGTGCACCATTATAAAATTCCTTTAACCTTTTATTAATTTTCTCAAACTGTAAAATATAGATAGTATTGCCTAACCTCTTGTCTCATTGTTCGTGTAACAAGAGAGATGAGCCTCTATAAAAATACTTGGTTGAGCATAAGACAGGAGAGGGAAATGCAGATGCGTAAATGAGCCAAGTGGCTGCATGGAGGACGCTGGGGGATTTTGCAAACTAGTGAGATACGCCCTCTAAAAAGGCCCTTCAGCTCTAGCTCATTGTTGCCTTGCAGGAACAAAGGACGGGTGTTACAGGCAGGTCTTCCCATTTTAAAGTAATATTGGACATAGCTTTTCTTCTCTGATAAGTAATCTATTTTAAAATGCAGCAATGAAAACAAAAGTTTCTAAAACTCTGTTCATGCAGATTCCATCCTATTCATGGACTATTAGTCCTCTCCCCCAATGGGTCATATGGTATAAGGGTAATTGGGAATTTTATTAGTTGATAACAACAATAATTGCTAACATTTATAGAATTATAGACTAGAATATGAGCTGTGTGCCTAGGTACTTATTTTTACTATGGAAATGAGGGTTTCCCTCCAGCTTTATTGAGGTGTAATTGACACAAAAATTGTATACATTCAAGGTGTACAGCATGATAATTGAAGAGGTACTCTTCTAAATGTTATATAAAGTAGTCCCAGAAAGCCCACGAAAAGGTACTATTATAATCCCCATTTCATACCTGTGGAAACTGAGTGAGATTATCCCTGGTTAAAATTACATGAATTTTATAGAAGCCTTCATTTCTTAAAAAAATTACAGAAATCTTAATTTTTAAAACATGTAGCAGAGGATGTGATGTAGGAGCCCCAACCCTCAACTTTTTTTTTAAACCAAACCCTTCACTGTGACCCATTCCAAGAAAGTATTTTCCCAAAGCATGGTTAATGATGGATCTTTCCTGTACTGTAAATAAGTACAGAGAATTTGCCAATGTTTCCTCTCATACATCTACTTTTCTTTAGCTTACCTTGGCCCATGGAGTTAGTTAACTAAACAAAATTAAAAATTCATTTTTATTTAACTGGACAAAGCAGGGAGTGGCCAGGGAAGGTAATTTCTTAGCCTGACTTAAAGCTGACCATGATGTGGGAAAGGTGAGCTGCCCAATGTCAATCCTGGATCAAGTTCAAATATAAGAGTCCAGAGGAAACACAATAATATTTCATCTTCTCATTATTGCACATTAAAGACTCCGCTAGAGGCCTTTCATCCTGGAAAATAATATCTAGAGGGGATCTTCAAGTTTCAGGAAGATATTTCCAAGAAGATCTAAAAATAAAAAGATAGGATACCCAGAAGAGAGGAAAAAGCCTCAATTTTCTATTAGTAGATCAAATAATGAGGTGAATATCTGAATGATGAATAAATCATGACTTCATTTTCCCTTTCTTCTTGTCCCTTTAGCAGGTCTTTGCCAGTTCCTTTGCTTATTAGCATGACTGCTAGAGAGTAGGCAGAACAACAGTTAAAAAGCAATGTTCTTTGTGGGATAGTTAGAAGAAAATTATCATCTGTAGTGATTATTAGAAAAGGGCTAACAATGAAAGAAATTTCTGATTGCCTACACGCCTTAAGCATGCAGGATTGGCATTAGCATTATTTGCCAATCCAAGTCTGTATTCCTGCTCCTCCTAACACTCATTTCCCACATTTCTGTTTGCCCTGCCTGGACATTTCCAGCACTCTCTTTTAGCATGGAGATGAAGGACTTCCAAGTGATGGCAAGCAGTTAAAAATATCAGAAGGAGCTGGCAAATGACAGTCATAGTTAAGGGAAGTAAGAAATGGAATCTTACCAAGGGTCAGTGTGTGGGACTCGGACGATTCCGGTGCACGTGAATGACTAACTTGGGGCAACAAGAAAACAAAATGGGCAGCCCAGATGCAGAGGAGTCTCATGCCATCTCCCTGTCCATGGGCTTGGGGCCTGTGTCCCTTCTCTTCCCATCATGGCCTGAGTGTTTCCCCAAGAAGCCAGAGAATTGGAACAGGATGTGTGTAACCCTGGAGGGAATTCTAAACAAAAGCAAAACAAGAAACTTCCCTTCACCAAAGGAGCATTCATTCTGAGAAGTAGATTTCTCTTAAAATGGTGTTTCCTTGGCCTGTGAGAGGGAACTAGTCAGTGATTCTCAGAAGCAACCGCAAAAGAAGAGTCTTGGAATTATAACAGCTTGTTGCTAACGTTGACACTAATCATGAAAAAGGAAGTGGTAACCATTAGAAAATTCCCAAGAATAGGTTATGCTGGGACAGAGGGAAGAACGGTACTGATATTTTAAAACTGAGCAACATTCATCCCCTCCACAACCTCCAAAACAACCCAGGGAGCTTGTGGATCCTAAACGTTTTTATCACATTCAATTGTGTAAGTATTCATAGGGCTTTGGAGTGTTCCTACCACTATGCTAGGAGTTTCTTTTAGTGGTGCTAGGAGTTTTAGTGAGAGAAAGCTTTTTCATTAAGCAAAGACATCATGTTTGGGAATGAAGTTAGTGGGGTCAGGACAGATTTACATGATCCTTGGGCTTGAGGAGGGACTTACATCCTGGCCCTTGATTCAAGACAGGAGAATTGTCTTGTGCCCATTCCAGAAGTGGGTATCCCAGAGGTGAGGACATTTAAGGCACCTCAGTTATCAAAGAAGTACAGGCTATTGGACAACTTGCAGCCCGCTGTAGGCCCAAAGGTAATGCTCTGTGGAGAACTAGACCCAATTAAATTGGGGACTGCCTTGCAGTTACCAAGTTTCATGCAACTTCTGATGGATTTGGAATGAGGAGTAGAGGTAGGCCCAGAGCAAAATGAGCTGAGTTGGGAAAGGGGAAAATAGACTCAGAATGTAAAAGCAGGGTTCGTTGATGGGCTGAAGAACTGACACATGGAAAATGTAATGCATTATTGACAAACACGTATGCTGGCTGCAAAAATAATTAACACAAGCAGAAAAGAAATAGGAATGAAATGGAGCAGAAAGACTTTGAAAGATTGTGAAGTGGCCGCTAAAATTGCCAAGCTAATGTCAGAGATGATTAAAATTTTCCCATAGAACAGGTGAATAGGTACTTAGGAGAGTGTGGTGTAAACCAAGGGAAAGTGGATCATTATATGAATCTGCACTGAGGTACTAATCAGCATTTTATGTGCAACTTTGCAGTGCACATTTTAGCAGATGGAGGAAGCTCTTAAAAGCTGATAGCTAAACCAAGTCTGACTGCCTTTCTGTTGCATAATAACCATCCCTGGAATGGGTACTTGTTCCTGTGAGCACTGCAGAATCAGTTCCCAGAATAGAATTCCAGAAATATCAATGTGTTCACAAAGTAAAAATATCTGCAAAACTCTAGGATCAAGGGAGAGGAAGGGGAAGGAAGGGAAAGTTTACATCTTCCTAAACAGGAGTGCCTGGATGAACAGGCTATAACAGAGTTCTCAGTAATGAGAACTCAAAGTAAAGATCAAGTAGCAAAAAGGAGAAAATCTTCTGCAGGTCAGACTGTATATATGCACGCATGCACACACACATTCTTGTAGAAACTGTATTGCTGCAATAACCAAAACAATTAGATGGTGGATTGTGGGTATGTTAAAAGAGAATAATTCTTCATGATCAGAATGGCTTTTTCGCTCGTTCAACAGAAAGAGACTCTTATTTTTTATTTGTTGGCAAAGCCAAATTAGAAAAAATATATATCTTTACGACCATAGGAGACAAATGAGTGATACCAAATATCACTAAAAATGCTATTAATCTACAGTGATATAAAATTACCATCTCAGCACAAAGAAAGCCTATATAATCTGAATTTCTCTGGCATCATAAAAACGAATGAGAAGCGAAATTGAGAGTAAGTATGCTTTTGAGATGCCGTTAAGAGTTACATGCATTGTTAACAAATGTGGCTAGACAGACTGGTGATTTACCTTTAGTAACAAATTTATAGAGATACAGAAAATTTCCAGAAGGGACCAACTCATTGCCCTTCACTTTGGTTGATGACTCCTTTGAGGGTGTTATTCTCCTTTCTTGGATATTAAAGTGTGGCTGATTAGCCATTGACTTTATAGATTATTTCCCCATTTTTATTTGCTTATTTTCTGCATATAGCAGAAGCCAAAAATAGCTTGGGGTGGGGTAAGGGTGTGGCAAGGAAGAGGATACAGGTTAGGAGTTTCTTCATGTACCAGAGGAGCCTAAGTGACCTCACTGGGTGACCAGTGAGGTACACAAAGGACTTTGGCTTCATCACTATGGAGCCTTCCTCAAATCTGAACAAGCCCCACTCTCTGTTTATCTTCCATTATCTCTTAATCAGTCGAGGTGAGTGGAATGTCAGCCCAATTCCAGGATATTTCCACAAGACCCTGGAAGGAGCTGGACAAGGGCAATGGCCAGTTCAATAACTAAGAGGAAGTACAGGGCAATATCTGACAGGAAGTAGAGGGCAGTATTTAACAGGAAGTAGAAGTCAGTATCTGACAGGAAGTACAGGGCAGTTTCTGACAAGAAGTAGAGGGCAGTTTCTGACAGGAAGTAGAGGGCAGTGGCATTGGGCTGTTGAGGGGGGTAGGAGGACAACACAGGATGTGGAGGAGGAAGGGTAAAAAGATGGGAAAAGGAGAGAAATGAGTGTTTTCACATTTTTCCCCCCTGTATAATAAAGAAAAAGAAACAAAAAGGAACTTCACTACCAACAACAACACTTAGGAGAAATTTAGAAAGGAACGTGTCAGTTTTCAATTTGTCTCAAAGTTGGTGTGGGAACAAGATGTGAAACGTGATAAAACTTCACATAAATGCTACCAGTAACCTCTGAAGTTTGCTGCTAGCCAGGGAAAATATGCAATGAGTGGTAGCAATGACATTTACCTTTTTGTCACCTGCCTTCAAAGATTTTAACATTTATATTATAATACTAATGCAAGACATCCCTGTGAGATGAGCAGAGGCTCTTATTTAGAATCCCATTTCCCTGAGGATTACAGCCTCCTTCCCAAGGGCACATAATTAGAACAAGGTGAATCTGGAAATAGAACTGAAGTCCCATTCTAGTCTATTGTTCTTTCCCTGAAACTGTACCAGGCACCTTTTTCTAACATCCCTCTAGACAGAGACTCCATCTCTGAAAACATGAGGATGCTGGGCATGGCATTTTACGTCACAGCAGAAGTTCCAAGGTTGGCCCCAACGATAGATCCAGGTTTATGGGACCTAAAGCTTAAACTTGTGGGTCATTCTTTAAGAAAAATAATTTTAAAAGTTGAGTTAAAAAGTAGGTATGCATGGGAGAATTTTATTTCAAAAAGAAATTGCATCAAATCAGAAATGTTATAAAACTCACTGCTATAGTTTAATTTATCTGACTCCTCCAGTTGATCCTCGGTGTTGGAGGCAGGGCCTCATGAGAGGTGTTTGGGTCATAGGGTGGATCCCTCATGAATGGTTGGTACAATCTTTGCAGTGATGAGTTAGTACTTGCTCTACATTAGTTCCCATAAGAGCTGCTTATTTTAAAGAGTCTGGCACTTCCCCTCTTTATCTCTTGTGCTTCTTCCTTCATCTATTATCTCTGTACAAACTGGCTCCTCTTCCACCATGAGTGGGAACAGCCTGAAGCTCTCACCAGAAGCAGATGCTGGTGTCATGCTTCTTGGATAACCTGCAGAACCATGAGCCAAACAAACCTTTTTTCTTTAATTACCCAGTCTCTATTATTCCTTTATAGCAATATAAATGAACTAAGACACTGACAAATATCACGAATTAAAAAAAAAAATCAGAAAGGAAAGTAACATTATGTTTTTGGTAATTAAGCACCTAATTGCAGTTCTATAATGCTTCTATAGTTATAGTTCTATAATGTTTCCCTTCATCTTTGCCTTTATACTCTTTGTCTCTTTATATAACAATTTTGTAATTTTTTCTAGAGAGGAAAACATAATTCAGTCTTTACTGTGGTTGATCAAAATGTGGTCATTATTGGTTTCAAAAAGTTACTTTTCACTTCAGCCTTTTATTGGCAATGCCGTATCTGTAAATTCCTTGGCAGTTTTTGCCTGGGGCCAAAACTTTTAGAGACTGTCAACCTTCTAATCTGGCTGGTCAGCCACTCACTCCACCTCCCTGTTCCCAGTTACAGATTCTCACTGACTTCTTCCTCACCAGGTCTGACCTAGGGTAAGGGGGCCAGGGAGTCAGGGTGCTCTGAAGCCTAGGTCAAAGTAGTAATGAGCAGTACCTGGTTCAGATTCCTATCACTGAAGGTAAGAATGGGTCAGGATGCTCATGGCAGGCGTATCAGAAGGAGCTGTCATTAGGTGTAGGCAGAGGGAGAGGATTTTCTGAGCCCACCAGGCCAACCAGCAGCCCCTGGACCATGACAGGCAAGGGCAGTGATGCCCCCAGGCTGAGTTAGCAACTTTGTCTTCTTGCTGGGGTAGTTGCTTTCTCCTGCAGACAGCACCTGAGCCTTGAAAAAGACCTTGAATTTTAATCTCCATCTATGCCTTGTATCTGCATCTAATTGGCCATCAGCAAATTATGAAATAGGTGGCTTACTTTCAGGAACACCCTTTCTCCTATGAGCATTTTTCTTCTTGGAACGTAACTACAGAGGAAATTCACAGATAGGGAATTTAAGTAATAAGTTTGAATCTTAAGGTGCTTTTTAAACCTATCAACAATAAACTATCAAACTTTGAACAATCATGTTAAAAACTGAGTTATCATTCTATGCTCTCTGTAGTAAATATTACAAAATTGTCATATGAAGAGTCAACCAAAGAGTATGTAGCCAAAAAGTGTGGGAAAAAAGGTGCCATAGTGTTGTGATCCCCTAACCAGCCCCAGAACCCAGAGGAGATTCCCCTCAACCTTGTAGGACTTGCTCTTGGCTTCCTGGTAGAGCTCATTAAGCAACATGTCCCTTTTGATTAAATGCCTGGGAGCTACTTAAGATGCCCCCCACCTTGGATGACTGAATTTAGATCAGAAATTTTAAAAACAAAATCATTAAGACTTTAAGGAATTTACCTATAACTGTGGAATTAAATGGAGCCAGTAGGGAAGGTATTATGATATTGGAGAATTTCCCCTCAATTAAGCCAAGAGATAGACATACCCATAACATTTATGGTTAAAGTCAACACCAAGTCTGAGCTTAGCAGCTATTGATCATTTACCAGCTGTATGACCTGTAACAAATTTCTTAACATTTTTATTAGTCCTAGTCTTCTCATCAATTAGAAAGGGGAATGATGCTATGGTCATACTTAGCTTGCAAGGTGTGAAAGCACTTATTACAGTGCCCTACATATGGTGCTTAATAAATGTGATTTCTTCCTATGATTTTACAATATCAGTTCTTGAATTTTATGGTTTTCTATGGTGTCCTTCATCTTTGCTAAATGGTCCATTTATGTAACTTGAGCTCCTGCTGAAACCCAAGAGACCTCATTGTTTAAGTCGTTACTAATTCCTGATTTTTGCTTTATCTCCTTCACCTGAAGACCAAACCCTGAACTTTTGCTTATACCCTGTATTACCTATTTTGTGTGATGTTGATGCTAATCCCTGGAACAAATGTGCTGACAATGTTAGATCATTTCTTTACATAGATTTTGATGCTCATCTTCCTAGAAAGACTGGCCACATCTCTCAAAGGGCAAGTCTGAGGCATCATAGTACATAACACTTTTTCTCCTGCTCAAATTTCTCTGGGCTGCACATATTTCTAATTTTAGGAGTAGCTGCAAGCATTTAGGAGTTATGCACTCACATATTCAATGGTCTATGCCAAAGCTGTCCATGTCTGATAGGGTAATGTGTACTCAGTTATTTTAAATTTTTTCATTTGAAATGAATGCTTTACTGTTTCCACATTTTCTGATATTCAGAAATATACTTTCCCAGACCTCTTCCTAAAGCATGTGGATTTTAAGGTCTGCACCAGAGCTCTGTTCTGCTCTTGACTGTTGAATATATCTGGCTTACTTAAAAAAATTGTGTTTGCCCATAGAGGGGCAGGGAACTGGGGAGGAGAAGATAGGTAAGGTAGGATTCTAACTCCAAATAAGCTGATTAAAAGGTATCTGAGATGATTGTTTTCAAAGGTGGAAAGAGATGGCTGGAAATCAGTGGGCAGGTATGTTGGAATATAAAAGTGATCAACATGAATACAGGCCATATCATCAATGCCCTCTGAATGCAAAGGGAAGGGAACTACTATGCCATGGCTTCCTTCAAATTGATGTGTTTTTCCAAACTTAGAGGAGCTAGAGAAACGCTTGCAGGGACTTTAACTTGAAAAAAAATAGGCTTGTAGCATTAACATAGCACGTTGAGTTCTTTGGAGCCAAGGTGCTGGCTAAATTTCTCCTGCTAATAAATGCTTTTATCACAAAGTTTATGCAATTCCACTATCTGGTGATGCATACCAAGTTTCTTTGGTTTGTAGCAAGACCATTTTGCATTAGTTATTCAAAAAATCATTGATCAATTACTAAGATGAAACTTCATAAGAAGTAAATTCTTGACATGCATAGAAGTACATGGATGGTTAAAAGAAACTTGGAAATTGGAGTAACTGAAATAATTTAATCTAATCCAGTCATTTCACAGGTGGGAGAGTGGAGGCCCAAGTTACTTGTAGGATTGGGTCAAAGAAAGCCAGCATTCTTTGACCAGCATTAACATCTGTGTGTCCTGATATTTACTCAAACTATGACATAATATCTGTACACCAGTCACACAGAAATGAACTAGAGGTGATATCATTTAGATGTCCCTTCCAAATCTCATGTTGAAATGTAATACCCAGTGTTGGAGGTGGGGCCTAGTGGGAGGCAGATCCCTCATGGCTTGGTGTTCTCCTTGCAATAGTGAGTACTTGCAAGATCTGGTTGTTTAAGTGTGTGGCACCTCTCCCCACTTCACTCTTGCTCCCACTCTGCCATGAGAGATGTCTGCTCCCACTTTGCTTTCTGCCATGAGTAAAAGCTCCTTGAGGCCTCCCCAGAAGCCAAACAGATGCCAATGCCTTGCTTCCTGTACAGCCTGCAGAACTGTGAGTCAATTAAACCTCTTTTCTTTATAAATTATCCAGACTCAGGTATTTCTTTATAGCAACACAAGAATGGCCTAATACAAGTTGGCGGGGTGGGGGTGGGGGGACTTCAGGACACCTATATAAACAAAGTGAAAACATTTACATTTTCTTTATACTTTATTATTATAATAAAAATGAACATTAGAAATGGATATTGAATAGTGAATGTGTGCAAAAGCTCAAAATAAAATCTTTTCCAAGAATTTTAATGAGACAGTTGAGCTTGCTTCCATGTACATAACTGTTTTATACCAAGTTTTATGTTTGAAATGGCTACAAGCAAGTCCTGATCAAGTCTTTTTAATGATCTCTTCAAATTCTTGATAGTCACCATTGATGAGAAACTTTGTTCTCACAAGTAGGTGATAAAAAATTTAACACCATTTTTTACAGTCATGCAAAAATTTACAACAGTTGAAATTACCTTTCTTTAAAGAATCTGAGCTTTTCTTTTTTATTTTCTTTGACCGATGTAAATGTTAAAATTTCTTTTGATAATGAGAATGGATTTCAAATTCAGTCAAACTTTTTTCATTCCAAGTATTTCAATAGAAAGGCGCTTGAACATGCAGAATGTGCTCGCAGTGCTGGAGCTCTTGCCCTGCTGTTTGTATGGACTCCATAAAAAGGGCGCTGCTACTGCAAGTACAGGTGTAAGTGTCCAGCATATGTGAAGAGAGAGGTGAAGGGCAGCCCTTGACCTCTACCCTGCTGGAGTCTCACCTGTCCTATCTCCTCATCTCCCACACTCAATCAAGACTTGGACCTCATAGCAAGCTCCTTAGGCCCCTGGAACAAGAAGTCTCTGGCATCTCTGCAGATTTCTTGCCCACACAAGGTAGCAGCGTGCACTGAAGCAGACTGCTGATACAGACAGTGAGGAGCACTTTCCTGCCAGCACTCTGTGTGTTGCAGATAAGCTTGTGGTATTTGCCACCTGAAGGTACTATGGGACATGCTGTCAGAATCCCCTCAGACTGCTTTCAAGGAATCCTGGACTGATGATCAGCTCAGGACTTCATTTATCCCAGGCCTCATGGGCCAGAGTTTCATTAGATCACAACATACCTGTAACCACTGCATGGCACAAAAATCAGGAAGCCCAGAGAACACAAATGTCTGGCCCACATCTGTGAGTGACAGCCCAGGACTAGAAGGCATTGTCTACCCCTCAGTCTGTGTTCTTTCCCCTTTCCATAGTTCATCTCATTAATAATTCGACCAACATACCATCCTCAAGGGTAGAAGTATGTCTCCTGAATTCTACCAGCAGACCAGTAAATGTGGTAGTTTTCTTCTCATGTATAATAAGTAGTAGTCCTAGAAATTCACATGATTTATATCCATTGGAAATTTTATTTTATAAATTAAAAATAATAAATCCTGTTCCGTTCATTGTGAGATCACAGAGATACTGCTGCCCTCTTCCCTAAATGTTCAACATCAGTGAGACTGGTACCACTGACCACTTTTCATCTATCAATCACTATGGATGGAAAAATAAAAACAAGCAATTTCTTTTATCATCTTTTCCTCCCAAACTCCATTCATTATCTGACTTCGCATATGCTTCATCCATTTCAATTCCCCTGGGCTGAGCAGTTTATGTTCTAAAGAGCTGCAGACTAGACTAAAAATGCCCTTCTTTCATCTTTCTTTTATAAAAGAAATATTTTTTTTTCCTGTGCCTGGGAAGAAGTGCTGAGTGGACAGCCCTGGTGGCTTCTGTTTATACTGTGAGCAACTGAGACACAAATCAGTACCAGGGTTATCTTGATTTCTGCCTGGAATAATATTGTCCTGCAGGGACCCACTCTGGGGATCCAGAAGGTGATATACCCCTTTCTATCACAGGTATGTGCCTAAGAGTGCAATTTTAGCCCCTTTGATGCTGCCAGAGACAATGAATAGTGATAGGATGGAGGAGTGGCACCATGTCACCACACTGTCATAACTCACCACCAACACACATTAAATGCCTACTTTGTACAAAACCATGTGTTAGTACTATGTACTAAGTCTATGTGTTAAGTCTAGCCTAGGATAGAAAAAATAATAATAAACATTTGTTGAACATTTCCTATACTCCAGGCACTAAATCAAATGTGTTGCATGCATCATCTAATTAAGCCTCACCATGATCCAATGAAGACTGTGTTGTTATTCCAATTTTCACATAAACATATTATTATTCCCAAGATTATGATCCTTCTATGTAAAGATTCCTCTTATTTTATCTAATGCAAATGTCTTTTTCTCCAGTTCAGCTCCTTGTTTGTTTTCTTCATAACACTTCACACATTAAAAAAAAAATCTTTTTTTCATTTGTTGCATTCTTTTTTTTTTTTTTTTTTTTTTTTGCTGTCTCTCTCAGTAGTATGTTATGTTCTGAGGTTAGAGATCCTGTGTCTTTTGTTTCACTGCCTAGCAGGGCACCTGGACACATGGTAGGATCTTAGTAAGTGTTACTTGAGTGAATAAATAAAGTTAATACAAAGAAGTTATGTACCTTACCCAGGGTCATAGAGTTAGTGAGTGACAGAGCTGGGATTCAATGTCCATGAGCTTATGCACATAGCTATTCTCCTACATATATGATAACCCTGTTTGGAATTTGAGATTTAGACATAGAAACCAATGCAGAGAATTCAGGGGTTCTGCATCCCAGAGAAAATCGCTTTTTTCAGGTGTAGTGTGGGAAAAAAAATTCTATTTTAGATCCCCAGCTGAAAATATGATAGGATTCCTGCTAGATATACTGACCCACTGACCACATTACCTTTTCCTGCTCATCTTTTGATTTTCTCCTCCACTTCTCTTTGCTACTTAAGGACACTGGATTTTGTGGATGCTCCTTGGACATACTGGAATGCACCTTGGGTAGCCCATGGATCGTTTTCCCCAGTATGAAGCATGGGAGGGCTGGAAAATGAGCTCATGAGCTGGTCAAGCCAGCACAACAAGCTGGAGCCAGGTAGGCCTATTCATGATCCGACCTATATTATCTGACTTTGCTCCCAGAAGCTGCATAGCCAGAAATCAGTTTTTCCCATTGACATTGGACCAACTGGAAGAATAGAAAGATTAAATTGATGAGAGGATTGGCTGTCATATAGAGCTTTTCTCTCATCTTTAGCTGAGAAGGGAGAATCAAACATAGTGCTCAAGGCTTCAATCAGAGTAGGCACTCAACTAATATTTACTGCATGAATAAATGAATGACTGACTGGAGAATAAGTGTTTCCCTTCATTAATAGTCCATCTTTCCCTTAACTTGTTTAAGTTCCTTCTGTGAGAATTTCGAATGAGAAGCTTTCACTCACAATGTTGTAAATATCACTGTTTCTCTCTTATATAGACCAATTATTACATTAAAATTGTAATATCTTTCACTTCTCCTTCTTGGGAAGACTTCCCAGGGACAGTGAGACTTTTTTCAGACAACCAACTGCTTTGGGAATCATAAAACCACTGGTATTTTAAACTCTACAGATGATACCAAAACTTTTTTTAAAAAAATTAAAAAGAGTAACAGATGGAATTTATTATCTCATCTTGGCGGGGGGGTGGGCAGTGCAGCATGTACTTAGATCAAGAAATTTCCTGAGTTGTGAGTGGATGTGACTCACTTTTTATACCAAGGCCATGGAATATTAAGGGACCGTTTCCATCTCTATGTTCCTGAAATGGTATAATCTCTACATCATTGATGATAAATGTATTATGTTTTCTGTTAAATATCATATTATCTGGGGGGAAAAGAGGCACTGGTGTTATCAGTGGTTAGAAAAGAACCTTTGTATATCTCAAAGTTTTTACATCTTTAATTGGGATTTTTCTTTTCTCTATTTCTCTCTCTCTCTCTACCCCCACCCCCCCACCTTTTCTTTCTTCTTCCTTTCTCTCTCTCTTAATATACATCTACTTCTCTTGAGCAATTACATGTCTTTGGTAACTCTCACCAACGTAAACTGGCAACATTATTATGAGCCTGTGAGTTTTCATCCTGAAGTGATGCAGTGGAAGTTTCACTGAGGCAGTATCTTGGTGATATTCTCCTTCCAGTAGGGCTGTCTGTCGGGCTAAATGTGCAGCTGAAGAGAGAGACAGACACCCGCCCCACCCCATCCTCCAGGACCATCAAAGTTCTGTGGGTATCGACAGTGGGAATTGAGCCAGCTACAGTTAACTTTCAACACATGCATAAACCAACTGGGATGTCTCTGTGGCCTCATCAGCATGTGCATTCAAATGAGCTCCCATTAGCATTATTGTCCCAAATTTCTTTCTTTTGTCCCACCCTGCTCAAACGTCCCTGCCAAGGCCTCCCAGTGAATTCCTGGGAGTCCCCAAGGAGTGTCTCGTCTCCTCACATGCCTGCCAGTCAGGTCCTTAATCAGCCCCCCACCTTCCTCTCCTGGATCCTCCACTCATGCCAGGTTGGAGGGAACCTCATTGTAGCACCAGCTGGTGGTGCCTATGGTAAGAACGAAGTGTTTGTGACACTGGTGACATCTCCCTAACCTGCTAGTCTTCAAGGAGCCAGAGCTGTCTGGGTGCCTCAAAGAAGTAGGGAAGAATGATCCTCACCCTAGTTCTGTGCCATACTTTGATATGCACAAGAGTGGCCATGTTGGGGTCCAGGTGACAATGTCTCTTGAAAATAGCTCCTTCAGACTCCCTTACCCTTCTACCTACCAGGTGATTACCCAGTCCAGGGGATCAGTTGCAGATGGTAAGTTTCATTCCCACTGTCGCTACCCACAGAACTTTCTTGATGATTCTGGAGAATGGGGGTGAGGGTGGGGTGGGTGTCTCTGTTCAACTGCCCATTTAGCCCAGCAGACAACCCAGCCCTACTGAAAGGAGAATATTACCAAGATACTGCCTCAATGAAACTTTCCATTCGCTTATTCACTGTGCCTTATAATGCATGATGCAATAAGCATTCCTTGCCTCCTTCACTTGCTCATTCAGCAGTTCAGTTAGATCATGGCTTCAACTCTCCATGGCTATGCCCCCATCTCAAAACTACGCAAAACAACAAACAAAAACAAACCACTACCATCACCACCAACACACTCTCCTTGCTCCAAAAACAAGAGCTCTTGTGGATATCAGATTATACAAAGTTGTACACAGAATAGCCACTACTCTATGTTGTTCTGCAAACAGCCAAATTCTGACCCTCCACCTGTGCTCAGCAGAGACTTATGCTACTGTGCTCTACATGGTAGCCCCCACTTTCCATGTTCCGTACACCCCTGCTGGAGACTCCGCCATTCGCTTACTCACTGTGCCTTATAAGCACGATGCAATGAGCATTCATTGCCTCCTTCGCTTACTCATTCAGCAGTTCTGCTGGTATCAGTTAGCCACAGCTAATGTTGTACATCAAACCACACTCAAACTCCATGGCTTAACAGAATAATCATCTATTCTCCCTCATATATTTGGGTTTGGCTGATCCAGGTTCAGTTCAGCTGGGCTTGATTTCAAGCTACAGATTGGGTCCAGATGTGCTCCTTATGTCTTCTTCACCCTCTTTGGACCACCAGGCTAACCAGGACATTTCTTCTCATGGCAGAAGCAGAAGAAGGGCCAGCCCATCTACATAAGCACATTTGCAGGCTCTGCTTATATCAAGTCTACTAGTATTCTATCGAGCCAAGCAAGTCACAGGGCCAAACCCCACGTCAATGAAGCAGAGGTACCGCCTCCATGGAGGTACAGAGGGGCGGGAATTGGGGATGGTGGGCAGGGAGTGAATATTTGCTAAATGATAATCTGATCTATCACAACGCTCCAGCCCTAACTTAAATGGTCAGTAAACAAGTCATCGAATGGATTCAAGAAAATACCAAACGAGCTATTTTTGCCTGAAACAGGCTGCTCTGACAAGTTTATGTGGAAGCATACATCCATGTCTCATATTGTGGGACCATGTGTACAAATACTTCACATCTAAGCATTACCACTTGCCTTCTTGGTCAGCTCCCAGCTGATTTTGTTTGAAACAGTCACGACTTACTCAGTGAGGGATCTCTGGTTTCCAGAATCAATTCTGCCTTGTCTTTCAAGAAATCATTCCTGCTTTCTCTGCCTTGTATTCCATGCTGTTTGAATCGCCTGAACTTACTTTCACTGTTGCCCCATTTGCAAATCTCCTGTGTTCAGACTTCCCTGTTGTACCAAAATGTTTCTGGAGAAGTCTGTAATAGCTTTCCAAATTAAAAAAAAAAAAAAAAAAAGGAAAAAACAGAGGTCCTTTTCTATCACTCTTCTTCCAGCTTAAATTATGTGTATGTATTAATATATATGTGTATGGGTATATTTATGTATTTGTATCTATAGAGAGAATATGTGTGTGTGTGATGTAATTATTACTCTTATTGCTGGTGATGGAATAGAGGTTAAACAAACAAAAACAGCAAAGACACATATACAGCACGCTCGTCCCTTCCTGCAGGTGAGGAGAGTTGCAACACTATATTTGGGATCCTTCTTGCTTCTATTGTTCTGCATTCTCTTTGATCTGAAATAGTAACATAGAAACTTTCTTTCACAGGGACAAAGATATCCTTTTTAGCCACGTGTTTAATTCTTCAATGTCAATATTTGCAGAAAACATAAGCACAGCATGATATTGCCTTGGAGTTGTTGATTAATCCCATTCGGAAGCTTCGGTAAGTTTTTTTTTTATCTTCAGCTCATCATTAGTCTGGTAATGGTGTGTGTGCCTCTTTCAGTGAGTGTATTATGTATTGCCCCAAAGCCTAATAAGGACGACAGTGAGACTTTATTGTGGATTAAGTTTACAGACTTCCTCATTCCCATCCAGTTCCATGGGAGGAATGACTTAACTCAGCTTCCATGGGAAACAGAGACCAGCCATAGATGCCTGAGAGGAGTAATGATGGCACTGATTTAATCTCCAACCTAGAGATATGCCAGGGATGTTTGTCACCTGTTTAAGAAGCTAAAATGTCACCATGGAGTCTACAGTTCTTTGATAACCATTTCATCTACAAAACAAAGGAGGCGTGTGAACACATGAAATGAAAAATAAGAGACACTGTGAGCTAGGGGAGCCCTGAATGCCCTGCGGGAGTCTCTACGTCTTGGGGCACTGAGGTCCTCTCCCAGGGCTGGGCACCAGGACTCTCTCATTGTGCTCACCCTTTTCCCTGCCTCACTCTGGCTTTTGGATGAGAGGAAATAGAATTGAGAAAATATCAGAAAAGTTTCTCCATAAGAGAAAGGCAAACCATTTTCAGTCTCCTAACCACTCTTCTTCATTTCTTGAGGTTTAAACCAACTTTAATCACAAAGCCATGAGGCCATTGGTTTTCCCACCCATTCACTACAATGTGGGATCAAACATTTTCTTTTTTGTGTCTGTTTATATGATAACTTATGTAGCCTGCAGACTTTCAGAGCGATACAGTATTGGTTTCCTTCAAATATTAGAGCTTTACTCTATTTTATTTTCATTTCCCCAAATATAAAGTCTGAGTCCCTTAGCTTGGGATCACTAAGTACCAAGAAATCAGCTGAGTTAAAGTGGCTCACAGAACTTGGGACAATTATAGCTTCTTGCAAAGCCAAAAAGTACTTCTGAGCCAAGGTCATTCAGTAAATCTCAGCTAAATAAAAATGTCATTAAGTTTTGTAAAGCCTTTTTGCTGGGCAAGAAGTAAAAAATAACTTACAAACCATTTGAAAAACCCTAAAGGTCAGTCAGACTTCTCTGAGCAAAGGCTTCATCAGGCTTCTGCCTCTTACTGAAAGTCAAAGCATCAAATATCCATCGATTCTTGAGCCCTCTTTATTCTCCACCCAGAGCTGAGCCCAATGCCTCACAGTCTGCCTGTCTCCAATTCCTCTGTGCCAGCATATCTGTTAATGTCCCAAGCGGCTTCCTTTACAGCCGCGTGATCATCTGTGTATTATTAACTAATCGCAAATTAAAGTCATTACTTGGTGCTTAATTTTATGTAACATTTCTTTGTAATGTGTACAAAAGAAATTTGTTTTTAACAGGAGTTTTGTAAATAGCATGTGCCATGATTAATTAGAGAATGAGTCTGCTGATTTGAAATTCAGTGCAACCATTTTCTTTAGAAATAATTTCTTAAATAACATTTCAAGGTGTGTGAGTCTTCAAAAGAAAAAGTAAGCATCTTGCATGGATTATCCTAATGCTCCATCTTAGATATTGTTTAGACTTTACCTGCTAGAGAACTCGCTTTTATTTTTCTCAAATCTATAGGCACTGTAAGGAACAGCAACATTCAAAGGGCTATTATAAATCCTTTTTGGAACAAGGCAGAGTATAAATGAACAAACTAACAAACAAACGGGCAAATCCTCAAATACTTGGAGGTCAGTTATATTTCAGTATAGTTTGCTGTCCTCCAACTACTGTGCTTTTTCTCTTCCTCTTACACCCCAAGTGCATTCCTGCCTCTAGGCCTTCGCACTTGTTCCTTCTGCCTGGTCATCAATCCCCCTGGGTCTTCATGTGGCCTGAACTTTAGTCAGGGACTTTTCTGATCATTGTAGCTAAGGAAGTTCCCTGCCCCAGCCCCTATCACATCACTGTGTTTAATGTTTTATTTACTGAACAAATCACTCTGTGATATTACCTGGCTTTGCGGTTGTTTCTTTCCTCTGTCTCCTCCTATGAAATGTAAGATCCTCAAGAGCAAAAACTTGTCTGCCTTGTCCTCCCTGTATCTCTAACACCAAGAACAATGTCTGGCACATTAGTGGGTGCTTAATTAATCTCTGCAAAATCAATGAATGGATTGCATTGCTTTCACAAGCCAATAATTAACCATGCCCCTAATGGAGAGAAAGCATAATCGGCTTTCAAAGTTTTCTTGAGTGAACAGAAAGAGAAATTCAGTATTTGTTGCCTAGCCGTGAGATACCTTGCAATGGATTGAAGAATTAAAACATGAACAAATTAGATGATGGGAAAAGCAGGAAGTAAATGTTGTAACTAATTGCTTAGTTTGTGCGAACACCAGACGCCCCCTGAGAAGTGAAGCCTTCAGTCACTTGGCACCTCCTGCCTTTAGGAGCCCAGCAACCAGTTGAACTGTTCCTATTAAAATGACTTGGCCAAGCCATTGTCTTTGCTGATAATAAATTAAAAGATCTGAATAATCTTTCAACTTTCATGTACTTAAAACCGGATTCTTAGGGTTGATATGGTGTTTCTGAGCAAGAATTAGATGAGGGTGCAGGTGTGATATCACAAAGAGTTTCTGACCAAGAGAATAAAAATTAAGAGGTATAAATTTACATGTTATATCATACTACATTTTAGTTTTGTCTTCAAAATATACCAAAGTCTTCCTTTCTCCCCAGAGTCTCATGCCTTTTAAAGCTCTTCTGTAATTCTTCTTTTACATTAAGTCTAAATCAAATGGATGGGACCTTGCCTGGCAATATTAATAAGATTTTAGCCTGGGTCCAGTGGCTCATGCCTATAATCCCAGCACTTTGGGAGGTGGAGGCAGGGCATCTCTTGAGGTCAGGAGTTCGAGACCGGCCTGAGCAATATAGCAAAACCCCACCTCTACTAAAAATTTTAAAATTGGCCAGGTGTGGTGACCCATGCCTGTGGTCTTGGCTACTCCGGAGGCTGAGGCAGGAAGATTGCATGAGCCCAGAAGTTTGAGGTTACAGCGAACTATGATCACACCACTCATCTCCAGCCTAGGTGACCCAGTGAGACTCTCTCAAACAAACAACAACAATGACAACAACAAATGATTATTTTGCCCATTGTAAGTAGAGTCTGGAAAATGTTTATTTTCTGCTTTTTCTGTGTACTTAATGTGAACAAAAATTTAGGTGGCTCAGTGTGCAATGAGTTACAATTGCCACATGTTCAGATTCCATCTCGCCATTTACTAACTGCATAAACTTGGGCAACATACTAAAATGTCTCTGAATCTGTTTTTCTCATCTGCAAAATGGGCTTAAGATAACTCACACGGATCAAATGTCAAGCATTTGTTTTCATGTAATCACAAGTGGCAGTTCTTTTACTTTTTACTTTTGGATTTTCAAGTGTAGTCTAGAGAGTCATCTCCAATCCTGGTTATAGATTAATTCACCCAGGGCTTTTTCCCTCCAATATTTTAGATGTTTTACCTTTTACACATAAATTTCTCATCCACTTAGAATTTTTCCTGTTATTGGCCAGGTGCAGTGGCTCACACCTGTAATCCCAGCACTTTGGGAGGCTGAGGGGGGTGGATCACAATGTCAGGAGATCGAGACCATCCTGGCTAACACAGTGAAACCCCATCTCTACTAAAAAAAAAAAAACAAAAAAATTAGCTGGGCGTGGTGGTGGGTGCCTATAGTCCCAGCTACTTGGGAGGCTAAGGCAGGAGAATGGCATGAACCCGGGAGGCGGAGCTCGCAGTGAGCCAAGATCGCGCCACTGCACTCCAGCCTGAACAAAAGAGCAAGACTCCGTCTCAAAAAAAGAAAAAAAAAATTGTCCTGTTATGTAATACATATGTAGTAAAAAGGAGTGGCTTCAATTTTATCTCTTTGCACACAGCTACCCAGCTACCCTAACACCATTTATTAAAAGTTCCATCCTTTACTTACTAATAAGAGATACCACTTTTATCATATATTATTCATATGCAACTAGGTATGCCTTTGAATTTTCTATTTTTTCCATTCTTATGCTTATTCATTAACACCAAACTATTTCAATTTTAGAGGTTGTGTTTTATTACAATACCATTGCTCTTCTTTTGAGGCATTTTCTAGCTGTTCTTGCATGTTCAAACTATATAATCAATTTATCTAGCTCTAGGAAAAATGTGATGAGATTTTCACAGGGATTACATTAAATATTTAAATAAGCATAGAAATACCTGAGATATTTATGATACTTTCTGTGTGACTATCATTTACCTTTCCAATTGTTTAAATCTAATTTTATACCTTTATGAGTGTTTAATAATTTTCCTAATACTGATTTTGAACATTTCTTGTTAAGTTTACACTGAGGTATTTTGTTTTTAGCTATCAGACACATGGTCTTCTATTCCATTATATCTTCTAACTGATTTTGTTTGCATCTACTGATTCAGGAATCATGTTGTTATAGTAGTACTGGTATTAGTATTCTGAAACTGTCGTGTATGTAGTGTGGGGTAAGCAAGAATATGCATATATTGGTGTCATTGAGAACTGGAATTTTCAGCTTGGGTGAGAGTAGATACAACTGTAAGATCAATGAGGTAAAAATGCTGTAGTCCTGAAAATAAATGTGAGTAGCAATACTAATTCATAATGTGTTTTATGGTTTAAAGCATACATTTTCGAGTTCTTTCCACTGGAAAGGCCTAGAAACAATGGCCAACCTACTACTACTAGAAATGAGCACCTCCAGAACCCTGATTGCATCTCTAAAAACTATTTTCCATCAACAGGAACCCACCTCTTAGAAATATGGCTGATTCGCCAACAGACACATGAAAAAGTGCTCATCATCACTCACCATCAGAGAAATGCAAATCAAAACCACAATGAGATACCATCTCACACCAGTTAGAATGGCAATCATTAAAAAAATCAGGATGTGGAGAAATAGGAACACTTTTACACTGTTGGTGGGACTGTAAACTAGTTCAACCATTGTGGAAAACAGTGTGGCAATTCCTCAAGGATCTAGAATTAGAAATACCATTTGACCCAGCCATCCCATTACTGGGGATATACCCAAAGGATTATAAGTCATGCTGCTATAAAGACACATGCACATGTATGTTTATTGCGGCACTGTTCACAATAGCAAAGACTTGGAACCAACCCAAATGTCCATCAATGATAGACTGGATTAAGAAAATGTGGCACATATACACCATGGAATACTATGCAGCCATAAAAAAGGATGAGTTCGTGTCCTTTGTAGGGACATGGATGCAGCTGGAAACCATCATTCTCAGCAAACTGTCACAAGAACAGAAAACCAAATACCGCATGTTCTCACTCATATGTGGGAATTGAACAATCACTTGGACACAGGAAGGGGAACATCACACACTGGGTCCTATTGTGGGGAGGGGCAGGGGAAGGATAGCATTAGGATATATACCTAATGTAAATGACGAGTTGATGGGTACAGCACACGAACATGGCACATGTAAACATATGTAACAAACCTGCACGTTGTGCACATGTACCCTAGAACTTAAAGTATAAAAAAAAAAAGAAATATGGCTGATTCAAGATCTGAGACAGGAAGTTTATTAAATGAGCCTGGACTATATTGTCATGCCAGATATCAAGGATGCTATGAAAAAGTACTATGATTCTGTCCAAAGAGGATCCAACTGGCCAAAGATGGGATAATTTGAGCTCTTCAGTGGAATGATAAATGAAATGAATTCAATGGAAACGTATCAAGTATATATAAATGTAAGTTCAGAATGATATCAAAAATCTAAATTCATTAGTCATCTTTAAAGAACGCTACAGGATTGTGTTAAAAAAAAAAACTGGCCTCAAAGTAATCAAATAGTCAAGGGTAAGTTTCTCTTTATAGAATTTTTCCAGCTAATAAATAAATGAGGATGGAAAGAATTGAGATATCAGCATGTTGCAACCTTCTAATGAATTAATGGCTCTGGACAGTGTTCACTAATGGCTGCTAAACACTAGAGAGAGACACTTAGACATTATGTACCTCCTAACAGAAGTGCAGAACACTATATGTGCATTATTCTTGACAAAAAACAATAATAATTGAACTTGAATCTGGTCAAGCTTCTAAATCCAACTACCAGTTTACAGCTTACAATGACATAGGAACATGTTAAACATCACAGGGATGCCATCAGTAAACCAAACTCGGGGAAATTCCAAGACAGCCAATTTCTTCAACAATAATTTAAACAAGTTGCAAAGGCGAGGTAGGAGATATGGTTGAGAAACTTATAATTTTTTTTGGCATGCAAACATTCATTTGACTTTTTTTTTTTTTTTTTTTTTTGAGACGGAGTCTCGCTCTGTCGCCCAGGCTGGAGTGCAGTGGCGCGATCTCGGCTCACTGCAAGCTCCGCCTCCCGGGTTCATGCCATTCTCCTGCCTCAGCCTCCTGAGTAGCTGGGACTACAGGCACCTGCCACCGCGCCCGGCTAATTTTTTGTATTTTTAGTAGAGACAGGGTTTCACCGTGGTCTCGATCTCCTGACCTTGTGATCCGCCCGCCTCGGCCTCCCAAAGTGCTGGGATTACAGGCGTGAGCCACCGCGCCCGGCCCATTTGACTTTATTTTAAAGGCAGAGCAGAATCACATTCACTTTCTTAATACTATCACTATAAACAGGCTGTATTTTGGAGCTCTAAATTCGCTTTGGAAATTTTTGAACAGTTGACTACTAGCAGCCCAGCAAGCTTTTTTCTTCCCTTCAAGGCTCTCCTGCACTTTAGTAGGGAGACAACTGATACTAAATAAATAGTGCGTGGTTTTGCTTGCCAAACCCTTTCCACCTCCTCTAGAAGCAACAGGGAGACTTGGCTTATTCTTTATCTAAAGTATCTGAGTCAACAAGGAGGTTATCAGACACAGAGAATAGAGGGAAGCTTCTGTTGTAGATAATTGTAAACATTAAGAATGGAAGAACTTGGAGCTTAAGTGTTCAGTCCTTCTTTTGCTGACCAGAGAGAGATATGCTAGCAAGAGAACTCAGATGCTTGGTCCACTGAAGCACCAGTGTAATATATTCAATTCCTTTGATTAAAAAGTTCTGGAAAAGCCATCTCTGGGTGGAGAAGGGAAGTGAGTTGATTACAATGATGGTACTATAAAAGGCAAATCAAAGCAGCAAACAGTAGGCAATGCCCCTTTCCTCTTGAATTCCAACAATCAGTCCACTCCTGTCAGCTTTACAGACCAAGCAAAGTCAGGTGGGAGAGTGGGGGAGGATAACTGGGGTAGAAAAAGGAGAAGGCCTTTGTCCAGACCTGTGGACCACTTCAGATATTGTTGTTTCCCAGCACTAGTCAAGGTGGTTATGGGGGATTCAAGGTTTAAGACTCCATTTTCTGGCCAGTGCAGTAAAATGGCATAAACAGCTGATCCTTTAGAGGTATACCATGCAGATGTCATGTTCTTTTCCAATTGCACCTTCCATGGTTTAGAGGCATAGATAGCTTCCCCAATGATGCTCAGCCACTTCCTAAAAGCAAGAAGCCTTTCTTGGAAGACAGGAACAGTTAGATTATCTTTAGCTTGTCCAATGTTGAGACGACAGTTGCCTCTTAAACTTGCAGTCTGAAGCAGTTCCAAAACCATTTCAGATTCACTTGCAAAGTCAGTCATTGCCATGTTGCAACCATTGACCCAGAATTTCTTGTCAATGGTGGTACACGTCTCTCACTTGTGGTCTTGCGATCTCCCCAGCTTAAGTTTCTCTTGACAGTTGTAGTATTGTCCATGGTGACAGGAGCATTTCTGACCCCATCGGTCATTTACTGCCACCTCTTCCTTAATAGAGCTATCATTGTAGAGTCAAGTTCAAATAAGTATCAGGGCATGCTCACTTTATTAGACCAAATCATATCAGAAATCATATCAGACTTGTGCCTGTTAACAAGATCATATAGCCATGGCATTGTTTTTTTCACCGCCAACATGCTGTGTTTTGAAGCCATTTTTTTTAATCAAGTAGCTAAAGTGAATGGAACCATTCTAATAAGTGATAGAGTTCACAGTGTATGTTCCTCTTCCAGACAGTCGTTTCTAACTCACCAACCAAACTGGTAGGACCCCCATGTCCTTAGAATTTAAGTTCTAAGACATGACACTCAGCCAGTTTGTGACGCTTTGTATCAGGACTACATACTTGGCCTCCAAATCCTGGAAGAGATTGGCCCGCTTGTCCGTTCAGCTGGAAGAAGCCTACTGTGAACTGCTGCCCAAAGTCTGCATGGCTGAAGCCAGGCAGGTGGTGGTGATACATGAAGCACTGGTAGTGGATCTGTCTTCACCCTTCCAGAGCCACCAGCACCAGGAACACTCCCCAGTGCACACACACTCTGAAACTGGCCTCATCAAATCAGTGTGGCAGCAGCCAGGAGTCCAGCCTCGGCCAGTCCAGAGTGTACCTGCCTGGAGCCCCAAGCACCCACATGGCAGCTCCATGCACCAGCAGCAGCAGCAGTGGCAGCAGCGCGGGGGCCACTGCCAGCAACCTCATCTAGTGAGCCCTGGAAGCCTGCAAATTAACAGAGACTTTTACTCAATTAATCCTAATGAATAAACCTTGTTTGGATCTCAGTCAAGCAAACATACTTATGTTTGTCATGCTTTAAGGAAAGCAGTATGTTGTTCGTGGAAGCAGATGGAATCTGTTGTGGAAAGCGGAAAGAAAAGAAGTTGGGGAGGGGGAGGGTGAAGGTTCAGGCCAAATGAGCTGGTGGTGGTACATTTCACAACCTGTGTGGTGGTACTCATTACAACCTCATTTATTATCCATTGTCTTCAATTTGCTCCTTGGGGAAATAGTTTGGTCTAAATAAAAGCTCAGAATAAGGATCTAGAAAAAGATTAGCTGTATTAAGCCATGCACTCCAATTCAACTAGAGATAAGAGAGAAAGAAGGCATATCTCCAAATTCAATTCTCCTAGCTTCAGTTATGTTTTATGGAGAACTTATGTCATTCACAAAAGAGATGTAGTTTCCCCAGGGGAGACAGCAGGTGTACATTTTCTCTCAAGGTTATTTAATTGCTGTCAGGAAGACATATGATTAACAAAGCCAAATGCTGGAAATATGAAGTACAGACAATTTTAAAGTTGTTTATATAGTTGATTACAGTATATCATACAATGTGTTTATTTGCCATAAACCTGCCTATCACAAACTGTTTCCACACCTGTGTGTCTTCACTAAACTGCCTATTGCTTAGCTGTTTGTGAATTCCCAGCTATGTGGATGGCCAGCAGCTGGACAGGGGGCAGCTTCCACTGGTGGCCTCTCTGAGCCACCTCCAATGTACAAGCTTCACACCAGGGCTTTGTGCACTCCAATCTAGGGTTGAGACCTGCTGGCCCATTGCGTCCCCTGCTTTGATGACAGCCCTATGGAAGGAAATCAGTACGGAAATGAAGGGCCTTTGGGGTTCCTTGCTGTCCTTTATGACATCCCACTGAATGTGAGGCCCACCATCTGTCATCTGTGGGATACTGTTCAGAGATAAGTAGGGAGTTGAGAGCAGGCATTTAGAACTGTCAGAGCCACTTGGCAGCATGCATTTGTGTATGAATCTTAAAATTTTGAAAAGGGACTTGAGTTTTATATGTATTGGTTTTTTATTTCACTTTAAGTTATGTTTATTACATTTT
The DNA here is from genome assembly GCF_008728515.1 of Papio anubis. Lineage (NCBI taxonomy): Eukaryota > Metazoa > Chordata > Mammalia > Primates > Cercopithecidae > Papio > Papio anubis. The sequence continues at coordinate 60,508,525 of NC_044985.1, forward strand.
GCCAAATATCAGTCTGTGACTGATTAGAAGTAAAAAAAACAGAATTGATCCTTCACTACAGATAGTTTGAGATGCACTGGTATAGAGTGATGGCCCCAAAGCACGCTGCATCCCAGGGCTTTACCTTGACATTCGACAGTTCCAAGGGGACAGCAGATGGGAAGAATGTGATCCACAAGGATGGCTTTTGAAAGCATCTCTCAAAGGTGGGGAGCAAACACTCAATCTACTGCACATGTGTTAGGTTCATTCCAGGGCAAGGCAGACCTAACAAAACCAGCCCAGCTGACCCCTAGTCATGGCATAACTCTTAGGCCTTTCAATACTAGCAGCAGTAGTAGTAGTAATAGTAGATGAAGATACAGCTAAGACTTATATAGGACTTATCTGTGGTCCAGGTTCTGTCCTAAATGCTTTGCCTTGGCAGCATGCGTTTCTGAGAAGGGGCAGAAAGTCGCTCTCTTTACACAGAGTCTAAGAAAGCTTATGTAGACTTACTATAAGCTACAAAATAGCAAATGGTCTTCCTTTCTCTTTGAAGTGATATATATTCGAGCCTACACATGTACAGAGAAGTATAGCATCCAAATCTGTTCACAGTGATTCCTTGTATAGCCATGAAAATTTGCTAATGACTGGGTATTTTAAAACATCATGCCAAATATGCTAGCTATATTACATATGCCAGATATACTAGAGACAGTAATTAAAGAAATTTAATACACAGGAAATAAGAGTTTGTGTGCAGATACTGGTCATGGAGCATATCTGGAAAATTAGTACAGAAACAGCATTCAATTTTAGAAAATATAGAGATATTTTGACCAACGTTTTGATTCTCTGTTGCTGCACTTGGAAATTCTCAGGCATGAAACAGAGACAAAAAATATATAAGAATCAAAGATAACAGAACAAAACTTACATTACTGCATAAAGACATTATCCAAGACCAAGTCATTTGTCATTTATCTACTAGTTTACTCACTCCAAAAAGATAGACTGAGAAGCATTTCAGATATGTCTGTGTTCCTTCCTGCATCATTAGGGTTTTTAAAAATGTTTGAGTTTTCTAAAGTCTATATTTAACAGTATATTAGAGAGTCTATTCACCCTATTCCTCTAAGAATGAGCCTTCTTAGACTGTGTAAAGAGAGCTGCTTTCTGCCTTCTCCAATAATCTCTGCAACAGCCAGAGCTACCCCTACTATTGTTGGCAGCCAGATTCCCTGCCCGGCTTTGAGGTGGTCAAAAAATAGTTAATCACACATTGATTTTCAGTGTATGGTTGTAGGGAGGATTAAGGAGTTCACCCTGGGGAAACATAAATGGTGGTAGCGATGGGGACTAGTTCCTTACCTCACGTTTCCATGGCCTCTGTCCCTCGTCAGGTTGTGTGGACAAGCTGGTGCTTGACTCTGCATGCACAGTGGATAGTTTCAAGTCCAGTTGAGCAGGGAGGGAGATGTTTCCCCTTCCAGCCAACTGGCTAAAATTTCTTCTTCTTCCCACAAATTTAAGCCTAGCAGTAAAATGGTAATGCTAAATCCCAATCAATTAGCATTCACTGGAAGCCCATAACATTCCAGAGCCATGATTCTTGCCCTTGGGAATTTTACCCTAATGAACTATGAATCATAGGAGAGCCTTCTCCACATTAACTCTGTGTACCCTTCCAGATGAAGTCATGGTTGTAGCCTACCCTAAAGGTAGAGAATCCAAAGGAAAAGAAGGCCAATGCTGCCCAAGACTCAAAGTGTGCTAGTGAAATGCCAAGAAGAAAAAGACATTTACTATTTAGTGGGGATATTCCCAGGAGAGAAATTTCCAGCTTGTACGAATAGCATAGGAGGTCACCAGCCTCAGGCAGATGGCAGCTGTGAGGCCACACCAATCCTTCTGTCCTCATATTGACAGAAAGAGGCCTCCACTCTGGAGCTCTGGTGGAGGCCCGGCCACATTTGGGAGCCTGAGCTGGAGACAGAGCCACATCCTGTGCTTAGTTTGAACCCTGGTCTTTGATTTTGGCTGGCAGAGCCTGAAACCCTTGATGATGCAGGGATGAGCACATTTCCTGAGCTTGGAGTGGTCAGTGCAGGCAAGTAGTTTGCACTTAATGCCCTTTGGGATCTTGGGCTTGACCTCCTTGGACTTCACAAGGGCCCTGATAGCCTCAGTTGATTCACTCGTGGCCTTGACATCACTGACCTGCATCTTCTTCCGGCCCTTCTTGTGCTTCTTGGCAAAGTGCATGTTCCTTAGGAACTTGGGCCCACCCCTTTTAAGGGGTTTCTTGATGCCATTTCTGTTCCATTTTCAGGACTAGTTGTGTGTAGTGTGGTTCTTGGACTTGGCCCTATTTACACAGTAGCCCAAGGCTCCCAAAGCAACTAGTAGCAGTAGAGAAAGAGTCCACCCTGTTTCTTTGTGCTATTTGTGTCTCTGTTATAATAAAGTAACTTATAAAATACCTTCAAAAATTGTTATTGTATCCCCCCAACAAAGTAATAAGATAGATACTAATATCTCCATTTTACTGACAAGGAAACTAAAACGCAGGAAGAGTACATCCCTTCTTGAGGTCATGCAGAATTAGGGCCTTAATTGAAGTCCTTTTCCTTCAACCCCAGTACTTTTTGCCATTATAGCTGCCTTTACGGTCTTTTACTGGATTTTTTTCCTTTGGGTATTTCACAGTCATCTCAAATTGAATTTATCCAAAACAAAATGCCTAATTTCTTCAAACTGTGTCCTTCTCCTGTTTTCTATATAAGAAATCTGCAAGTCATTTTTGATACCTTGTCTCTGTCACTTTCCCATATCCAATCCATCACCACGTTATGACGATTATACCTCCAACACACCCCTCTTGCTACTTCTATCTGGTTTAAGCACTCCAGATAGTTGTTAAATAAGTGTCGAGGTAGAATGTGTGTAATTAAGAAGGATACCAGGAAGACAAAGTAGCTGGGAAGTGAGCTAGATTTCCTCTTAAAGATTTTGAAAGGTCTCTTCAAAAAAAAAAAGAAAAAAAGTTAAGCTCATGGGCCATCATATTTGCTTTACTATATCGTGTAGTATTAGTACATGTAGTCATAGTAATATCTGAAATTTTCATTTTAACTTCCCTAGGTGCAACTGAAATTCTTTCTGGAACAAAGCAGTTAAAATTAAATCCATTGTGGTTTAATAATAAAGTAAATGAATGCCTTAGATCAATTATCTAGTTTTCTTCTCACAACTAAACCCTTTAGCATAGGCAAACAGATGTTATTATAATTTATAGATTGAAAACTGAGGTTCAGAGAGGCAAAGTGACTTGCCCAAGGTCACACAGCGAGATTAGACACCAGAATACTCATGCCAGCATGAGTGTTTTTTCCTAGTAAGCTCTGCTAACTTCTTTAACACATCCTCTCCTCATATTTTAGTGCTGAGACAACACCAAAATAGAGACTAGAAAATGTGACACATATTCACCATGGAATACTATGCAGCCATAAAAAAGGATGAGTTCGTGTCCTTTGCAGGGACCTGAAGCTAGAAACCATCATTCTCAGCAAACTAACACAAGAACAGAAAACCAAACACCGCATGTTCTCACTCATAAATGGGAGTTGAACAATAACACATGGACACAGGGAGGCGAACATCACACTGGGGCCTGTCAGGGGGTTGGGGGCTAGGGGAGGGATAACATTAGGAGAAATACCTAATGTAGGTGATGGGTTGATGGGTGCAGCAAATCACCATGGCACATGTATACCTATGTAACAAGCCTGCACATTCTGCACATGTATCCCAGAACTTAAAGTATAATTTAAAAAATAGAGAATAATATAGGAAATTCACTGATTTAGCAGAAATCTGTGGCACATACACTGGCTCAGAGAACATAGTTGTTGTTGTTCCTCCTCCCCCTCCTCATCTTCTAGAGACTGTGTGCACACTCCAACAAATGAAAACAAAGACCTTAATAAGAAATTTTCCGTATTGGTAATATGACAATTCTGAGTAGGAAAGAAAAAAAAAAAAAAACACCGTAATGGCACATTTCTATGATACTCTTTAGCACACTGATTCTTTCTGCCCTGGATACAAATCGTGCAATAAGTGACTATCAGTCTTGCTGAAACTTCACTCAAAATATCTTCTGAAAAACGGTCTTTTCTTATGGTCCTTCTTGTAGTTAGAAACTATGTCTTCTAAAGAAATTCAAGAAGCAAGTCAAAGCAATATTTTAATTTACTGTTTGCAAGGATTGGGTTGGGTCACTCCAAAATATAATCTTTTTTTTTTTTTTTTTTTTTGTCAGCTCTATAGCATAGGCAAAGTGTTTCTTTTCTCTCCAAGTACATGTCATTGAAAAATTTACCACGAGATTCCTAAAACCTGGGTCTTCTGCTAAAGTGCACTCCTAGCAGTGCAGACAAAGGTAATGATTTAGAAAATCTCTCAGTGATGTGGATGAGAATGAGTGTTAGAGCAATTCCTGGGCAGCAGAAAAAGACTCCAGTACTTACATAATCCCAGTGTGCACACATGGCTTCTGCTACAATTCTTTTTTGTTAAAACTTACCTGGCTTTGCACAAGACCTCAAATGCGGTGAATTCTAGATAACACCTAATATTTATTCATGCCATTGTCAAGAGCATCTTTGCAGTTCTTGCCAAGGTCTGTCGTTGAATGTGTTTATCCAGCTGCATGGCAAAAACATAATACACAGTCATCATTTTACTCAGTCACCTACTCAATATTTTCTTCTATGATTAAATTAACTCATAAATATTACACTTTTAATGCGAGAAAGCCATGGTTCATACAGCCAGTTGAATAGTTGTTTGTCCATTATCTAATGTTGCTGGGCACTCAGTCATTTCATTATGGAGTTTGAAATAATGAAAATCATTGCATTTACTTAACATGCACAATAAACAGACCAGGATCCCTCCAAGAGCTCCTTTATTATGCAGTGCAAGGCCACAGAGGAAATTTTGTAAGCAGCACAAAGAACTGTGGGGGCTGTGTTGGAAATGATTTTGGTGTATACAAGCAAATCTGCTCTAATTGTCTAAAACCAAGGACAGAAATGCTGGCTCGATTTGCAGCTGGCACAATTTCTGGCTCAAGCAAGTAGAGTTGCAAATAAATACACACATCTTGATTTTGCTTATACCTGATTCACTACCAGATTGTGCCCAGAACCCCTCTAGGCTATTTCCATGTACTATGGCATTTTTGAGACCTCTTCCTCTAAATATCCAAACCCAGTCTGGTTTTTTAAAGCAACCTACAGCAGGTCTTACACATTAATCTCCATAGTGTAAAGATTGAAGCTTGAGGACAAGAATCTGCCTTTGCCCTCCAATGCCAGCCCTAGTGACAAAAGCATCATATGCATCCACATGGATACCCAGCCCTAGAGACAAGAGACACATTCCGTAGGATCATTATGAAATCACCTCCTGAATGGAGTCTTTATAGCTGGCGCTGCAGGGCAGTTATCTTTTCTCGAATTATATCCAAATTTTGCTCAATCATTCTGGGAATAGCCTTGGTTAGCAATTGCTCATAATGTCAATGCTTTTGAAAACTTTTTACTGTCATTTTATTGTTTTTATTTCAAAAATAAAACTTAAAGGAGCTTGAAAAGTAGATTTTTAGATGATCACACAAAGGCCTGATTTCAGTAGTTTCAGTTCTGTGCGTTTTACTTTATGTGCACCCACTGAAATTAGCCAAAATTAATCCATATCTGAACAAAGACTATGGATACAAATGAGCCCTAACTTCTGAGACTACTCAGTGCAGTGCACTAGCTGAAGCGTTTGGAATGCATTGGCCCTGGGAGGCGAGGAAGTTATAGCAAACAACATATGGGCTCTAAAATCTGGAACTATCCAAGACAGAACAAGAGAGCTATTTTCACTTTCCTTGTTCCATTTTTTTCCTCCAGAAGATGAATGATTTCTAACCACATTTTACTCTCATCTTTAGAGCTGGATCCTGAAAGAACCAGGTTGGTTTAAAATGGCTGGTGGGTTTGCAGGCCTGTCTGATGATTACCTCATGCATTTGTGTCATCTGCTTTCCTTGTTGTGTGAAAACACGGTGAGGAAATGTGTAAGTCCACTGAATTGTTCCCGACTCTTTTATTCACCTTTCAGCATGCTAGTTCCTTCCCTTGGCATTGATATCATTATGCAATTGTCAAAGATAAACTGTCACTTTAGGGCCTCTATTATGTGCAAGAATTGGCAGCAAGTTTTACCACTGGGATTTGCTTATATCCTCTGTATGTTATTGTACTTCTTTGGCATTCAGTAAATTCCATGCACCCACTTCTTTGATGTTCATTCCAGCCCCTAAATGTGGAAACAATGACTAAAATTTTGGATCAAAGCATCCCATAGATGGCAAGCAACACAGCTCTCTGATAATTCACTAGAACAGAGAGTATCTCCCCTCCCCCACTAAATCTAGGCCAGTAGTCCTCCAAGAACAGCTCTGGCTTCCCCAGAGCTGCAAGGGCATGCGAGGAAGTTGAAGAAAACGACTCCAGGGTTTTAGTAAAAGGAAATAAACTAAACTGGATAGCTCTTTGGAAGCTCCCGGCCATTTCTAACTATAGGGAAAGCAAACCTTTTTTCCAATTCCTTCACCACGTTCTTTTTCCTGGTCCTGCTCCAACTAGCACTTGAACTGGGCCAGCCTTTTTTCAGCTTGGAAAAAGACCTATTTTCTCTATCATGTCAGCCTCACAAAATGGCCCAGATTTTTTTTAAATGAATCTTTAAAAGGAGAGTTAAAGGGTCCATGGACTGAGGAATTTTTTTAGTAATTGAAAAATCACAGAACTACCAAAATCTGAACTAGTAACTTTTGCAAACTGGAATTAACTGTCTGGAACACACTTTCAGTGTGTACTTGTGCTTTACTCCTGGGATGCCCGTGCAAATAATTACTTGATTCAATTTATCTCACAGGTCAACTTTGACTCATAAAAGTATTAAAGCAGGTAACCCCCAGGGATGCCAGGAATACAGATGAGCAAATAGATATAAAACTGTTGTAAGCAATTGGCAGGGTTTGGGGGTGGGTATTTTATAAATCTAGGTTATTTATGGTTATGTTTTCACCTCACACCATTTAGTATCCAAAATGTGCTAGTTATAATTAATACGCAATGTTGAGAACTATTATAGAAGTACCATATTCCTTTTAAATATAGTGAAGAAAATAATTGTGTTTGAGGAATCTCATCCTGTGTAAATTAGAAGAATTCCCAGTAGAGTGGCATAATTGAAAATTGGACTGACTGCACGGAATGGGGAAGAGTCATCTTAGCACGATAGTGCATACTCCATCAAAAGGTAGCGCACCAAGGTGGCAACTGACAGCTCTTAAAATAAGTTTCAGATTCTCTCTCTAGATAGGAAGTTTTTACTGCCTGACATATGCAATAGTGACATCCAGTGGTTGCAGAGATAATTACAAGTGTGTCTGATTTTAAAATATATAGTTTTATGTTAGAATCAAATATTCTGTGTTGTCCAATATTGTCTATATTTTGTATTTGGAAATATGCAAGTCAATAATTCAAGCTAGATACCAAGTAATGAAAAATGCACTGTTTATCTACTAAGCAAATTCCTAAGTCTTGTTATTGTTACCTTCTTGTGTTTTAATTTTACTAAATTTACAGTAAGTCTACTCTCCAAGGGTCTCTCTAGCCCTCCTAAGCACACTGGATGTCTTTACAGGCATAAATGGGATGGTGTGCATACTATACAGACAGCAAAAATGGGAACTGCATTTTACCAGTAAATACTGGAGAAAAGGCATCTGTGATCCTGACATGTTCATTGCTGCAGAATTGCTCTAAGAAGTTCATTAAGATGTGTTCTAAGTCATTGAAGAGAAATAAGGATTCAGAAAGAAGGAAGGAAGGAAAATAAAATGAAAGAAGAGGAGGGAAAACGGAAGGAAAGGAGGAAGGAGGGAGGGAGGGAAGGAAAGAAGGAAGCGAAGAAGAAAAAAAGAAGAAAGGAGGGAAGGAAGAAGGGAGGAAAAGGAAGGAAGGAGAGAAGAAAGATGACTATACATTAATCTTTATTAAGGCTTGGTAATGGAGATATTAGCCTCCTAAAGAAAGTATTGGTTGTTGTTTTGTTTTCTTTTTTAAAGACGGAATCTCGCTCTGTCACCAGGCTGGAGTGCGTGGAGTACAGTGGCATGACCTCAGTTCATTGCAACCTCCGTCTTGTGGGTTGAAGGGATTCTCCTGTCTCAGCCTCCTGAGTAGCTAGTACTACAGGCATGTGCCACCACACCCAGCTAATTTTTTTGTATTTTTAGTAGAGATGGGTTTCACCATGTTGGCCAGCATGGTCTCCATCTCTTGACCTCGTGATCCACCTGCTTTGGCCTCCCAAAGTGCTGGGATTACAGGCATGAGCCACTGTGCCTGGCCAAGAAATTATTGTTTAAAATTGCACTTCAACTGCCAGGAAATTAAGGCAAAAATAAATTTTTTTCACTAAAAAATAAATCCTGCCGGCACACCTATAGTCCCAGCTACTCAGGAAGCTGAGGCAGGAGAATCAACCACTTGAACCCAGAACTTCAAGGCTGCAGTGAGATGTGATCACTCTACTGCACGCCAGCCTGGACAACAGAGTGAAACCTTGTCTCAAAAAATAAGAATAAAAAATTGAAAACTGCTACTACCAGAAAGTACCTAGAACAGGGCCACTTATAGGAACATGCTTCAAAAGCATCTCTGTCCTCCATGATGAGGAAGAAATTTAACAGAAGCCTGTGATGTCATATTGGCCTGTATGTCAATGCTGAGCACACCAGGTGACTGCACACCAACTTCCCAGAAGCCACACCAGATACACTGTCATCTGTGTCAGGCTGTTCCTCAACCTTAGAATCCCTAATTGTTGTAGGGTTTCTTCCCTCAATCACCTGCCTTTTTGAAGCTGGAAACCATCATTCTCAGCAAACTAACACAGGACCAGAAAACCAAGAACCATGTGTTCTCATAAGTGGGAGTTGAACAATGAGAACACATGGACACAGGGAGGGGAACATCACACACCGGGGTCTGTCGGGGGGATGGGGGACTAGGGGAGGGACGGCATTAGGAGAAATACCTAATGTAGGTGATGGGTTGATGAGTGCAACAAACCACCATGGCACGTGTATACCTATGTAACAAACTGCACGTTCTGCACATGTACCCCAGAACTTAAATAAATAAATATTCTCAGAATGGGAAGAACTTAGAGGCACCCTCTTCCATTTCTTCCTTGCTGGAGGAGAAGAAAAAATCAACAAAACAAACAAAACATCAACTCCAACAGAAGGTACTAACATCGATATGTAACTTCATAAACACACACACACACACACAGAAAATGTGTTGGATTGGTAGAGCATGTGTGCATGAGGCCTGTTATTTGCATTAAGCAAAGAGCCCTAGGACAAAGAGAAAGGAATAGCCGCCTTTCACTCTGAGAAATGATTCCCATTTGTGTCAGTGAGAGTTAGGGGAGAGGTGCATTGAGACAGAGCAGGTGAGTCGGCAGCCTTTAACCAGGTTGGTTTGCTTTTACAAGGGCTTTGAACTGCAAGCTGGCTTATGCAGATACTAAAAGAATGCCACCCTCCTCTACACACTGCTCTCAGAGTACTTTCCCTCGGAGATTGCTCTGGCTTCTTGCTTCTCTCAGTCATTTTCACAGCAGGACTTTATTGGGATATATGGAAGATTAGCATGCCCGGGTCTCACCTCTCCCTTTAATTCTGCAGGAGTCTGGCTGGGCTAACTGTTATCTTGTGCTCCCTGGAACTCTGACTGGATGATTTCTGAAGTCGAGCTGGAGCCCAGCTAGAGGGAAGGTGAAACTTCCCGTCAGCATGCAGGGCCTTCTGCACCCACGCTGCCACAGCCACCGCATTACCAGCTCCTGCCAGTCTGAGGAGCAAGAGGCTGGCATGAAGAATCAGTTCCATTCTTTCCTCCCTAAATTTAGAAAAAGCCTGTTTTGCAAAGCTTTCTTCAGTGTTTCAAGACAAAAAAAAAAAAAAAAAAAAAAAAAAAGCAGTTGCACAACATGCATATCTTCTCCTGGCCTGCAGCTCCAAGTATAGTTTTACTATGGTATATAATCTAATAATCCATTTAATTTCTTTAGAGAGATGTTATATATACAGGTGGCATTTGGGTGGAATCACATGCCATAAACCTGTCTGCTCCTATCCAGGTTCAGAATACAGAAGAAGAATCTGTTTTACAGGCCTTCTAGAATTTTTACATGGTCAATTGGCTGGTTTTTGTATTCTGGAACATATGAGAGCATCTGCAGGGAAAAATATATATAAATCCTATAAAATGGTGGCAGGACTTCTGATTTACAGATAGTGCTGGTTTGAATTTTCACAAAAATATTTAGCTATAGGACAATGTATTAGGCGTATTCTTAAAGGTAAATAACTGCAGCCAATAAAAGTTCGGCCTATAAAGGGTCCTATCGTCTACTAGTTTTCTGCACCGAGAATTACTACCAGTATAATCATGGCTCCCTGCACACTAATATTTCCTCTGATACAGTATGATCAATGTTGTGGAAAAACATTTATTATATTTCTTCTAGCTACTTAAAGGCATTACTGAATTATGGGCATCACAAAACGAATCCACTGTGCATTTTTTCTTTATGTGACGTTTTTACAATCTTCATTTTCTGCTTTGCAGCCACTGAGCTATAGAGATCCACACTTCGTCCCTCTTACAACTGCCACTGGGGCCACCCTCTCCTTTCTGCTTTATTACGTCTGAAATGCACTTCATATGATAACATTCCTTTTCATTCTATACTGGACTCTCATTTGAAAGGAAGAAGTTATGAAAGAAATTAAACAATCAGTGTTGTTAATAACAGTTCTTAATCTCCTTACTTAACAAAGGTTATGAAGTTTAGACTGAGAAAAGGACAAGGGGAGGAGATGGTATTTTACAGATCATTCCAGAAGAGCTGATGAACTCTGAATGGGTGTGGGTTTTGCAGTTTTGACATTTAACGATTTTATTAACATCTTTGCTTCTCATGCACCTTAAATCCACAGGATATGCAGCTGGGAGCGAGTGTCCAGCCAACAGCCCGTGTCTCAGGCCCTGCCAGGGGATGAATCAATTAGCAAGAGAAGCAATGATGCAAATACTCCGAGGTCACTTGGGATGCTGTTTGCCTTTTTGATAGAGAAAGCACGCCATAAATAACATCACACCTCAGGAAATCATTCCAGGAGGCCTCGATGCCGGCAGGGCTGCTGCCGGGGACGGAAGGAATCGTTTGCTCATTGTGTCTATTTCCCCTAGCCCAGTCAATGGGAGATTTGTAGTAAAATCAAAGTATTTAAAAGGAGGACAGTTGTGGTAACAGAGGCATGTTTAGTAATTTTTTTAGTACCAGAACCTGTGATCTATGACCCAGAGTTACAGCCAACTTTATTACAAAAATGACTTCACCCATAATAACCTTATTCAGGGCCCTCTGGAGAATGATGTAGTACCCAACAGCGTTATAATCTAGCAAATATTCAAACACAGTTCCCGCCTCCGCCTCATTTCCAACCAACCCCTCAGAAGCAGGCTTCCCCCTTTACCTGCTGGGAGAAGTGGGGTCCTGGGCAAGGCTTTGTGCTGTGTGTGTGGGAGTTTGCCTGGATCAAGCATTTCTACTAAGCCAGGATAGAAAGCCGCCTCCTGGTGTCTCAGTCATATCTTGTCCAACCTTGTGCCCTGAGGAGTAATGAGCAGAAGACACCCACTCACCCTTCATTTCCTCTCTGTGCTGAAACTTCTTCCTTCCCTGTGTTCCCGCACTCCTCCAGAGCTCAGATCCCCACCACCTGAAAGGAGCTCCAGTAAGCTCCCTGACATTTTTAATTGCCATGGTAACTGAGGGCTGCTCTAAAACCGCCAGGGCTGGGTGTCCAAGCAGGGTCCCCTGGGCCTACCGGGATCTAGGAACTAGCCCTCCATCTTATTAAATTCCAGTGTCAGTTCCTAGCAATTGTTTTAAATTTACACCCTCAGAGTGACTTAGTGGGATTACATGTCCATTTGCATTAAAACAGGTTTCTGTCATTAAACTGCCATACAATAAGCTTCCTTGGGACAAATTAATGAGCTCTAAATATCATCAAGTAGAAGTTCACTTCAAGACAGGGCAACAAGGAGGGGGGCGGAAGGAAGTGGCTGCTCAGAATCTCATGGCCCAGGAGAACCATAAGTGCCAAGTAAAGAAGGGTCTTGTCCCGTTTCTTCACTGTACGATAAGTGGTCCTGATTTAGAGTCAACTGGGGAGATTTGGCGATATTCTCCCTATTCGCCAAAATCCTATAGCTCATCTTCTCTTGTGCCCTCTTCCAAATATGACTTTACCCTTGACTTTGCTGAAATTTGCTGATGCAACACTGGCCTCTTGTCTCAGTGACAGTGTCTCAGCCTCGTTTTCTTTGTCCTGTTGTTCCTCTGTCCTTGAGGAACTTGTGTGCATCCGCGTGGCCTGGGAACAACACGCACACAACGCAGCACCACGTGTAGCTTGAACGAGTGCTCCCTAACTTTGTTAGTTCCCACACACTTTCCTAAAATACATGTATGATTGCTACTGAACTGTCTGGTCCTCAGACCTTATCAGGACCCTGGAACAGGAGTCCTGATCAGGACCACCTTTCCTAGTCATCAGGAGCAGAATAGGAACAGGGAACAGTTTTGCTTTTAAAACTGAATTTGTCCTGCTCACAAGAATCACCAGAGCTTGTCCTCACAAATAATGTGTGTGTCTAATAGAAATTTTTCATTAAAACCAAATAAACCCCCAAACCTTCCCTTATGTAAAGGAGATAAGAATGGCTGCTAGACAGACTTCTTGATCCACAGAGGCTGTGATCTCATTTCTGTGTAGCCTTAACAGGGGACAGTAATGTATGATTGAGACACTGCTATATTTAGGAATGACAAGATGAGCATTATTAATAGCTTAATTGACATTAAGGCAATTACCCCTACCCTTATTACAGTTTGTAGAATTACACAGAAAATACTGGCTGGGGCCTTTTTTTCCCTAGAGCTACCCAAGGATACAGCATTTTATTTCATGCCAGATCCCGGCTTTGACATTAGATACTTAGCCATAGAATGATTCCAGTAAATCATTATAAATGCATTATAATAAAGATGTTATGAGCTATCAGATATTAACCCCCAACCCCTAAAGAGAGATAAATAGTCCAGTTGCATGATTCCCACTTTTGTTTCATAAGAAATAGCTTTTGCAAAGAGCAACTGACTAATGAATTATAAAATGGTGTGTTGAGCTCAGATAATTAAACAATGCATTTTAGTGTCTAGTGCAGGATGAACACTAAATCATACACAAATAAAAAAGGTAAAAATCTGAGCCCCAAGCCTAACTCCTATTTTTGAATAACATTAAGGTTGGTCTACAGTCCAGAAATGCTTCAACTATTTTATCTGATTAGAGGGGCATATCAAGTATAAGATCAAGGCACAGTAGGTAAACCAAACCAAGAGTCAGAACAAAAACTGTGAAGGTGCTAATTTCAGATAAGCCCTCAAGGTTATTTTAATGGAGATTTTACATGGAGATTGCTTTTTCCCCCAAAGTGTTAATGGGGCAAAAGTCTAGAAGGACCTGGAAGTTTTCAAGTTTCCTTATACTTTATGTTTTCTTTGAACTCATAATAAAGCATATTAGTGGGAACAGGATCTATGGTATTGGTGGTGGTCTTAGCCTTATAGTGTTGGAAGGACAAATGCACATCCTAAAATCTTCTCTAGGTTGTGGAGGTGCAGGGATGAGGAGGGGTTGGTTTGGGTTTCAACCATTATCCCCAGGTGGTGTTATCACACCCAGCAATAATTCATCTAGTGGTCAACCACGGATCACCATGACATTTTCACCAGTGGTCCCCAGACAGGGCTGGTTTGCCATTGGCTGCCATTTCCTGGCATGTCATAGATTTGCTGCGTGATTTGAAGCCGTGCTTCAGCACATCCTGAATATGTTTTTTAGTCTTCCAGCACCTCAAAGACATGGTGACCACCTCAAGGTAGTCTCCTATTTCTTCGTCAAATAGCACGTCATTAAGGACTGTGTGGCCAAAATGACAGATGGTCTTGGACTCTGTATGGGCAATGACCACCTGTGCTGGTAACCAAGGCTTCCCTGGAACACCTGGAAACATACCATGCAGCCAGTCCTCTCCTGTGCTCCAGTCAAGCTGAACCACACAGCCCGATCCTCCCTCCACTTCCCTAGCTCCATGTGTTAGCCACTGCAGGTTAATTGATCTAAGGCTTATTTTCTTCAAATACAAAATGAAGATAGTAATGCCTACCCATAGGGTTGTGTGAACATTAAATGAGATCAGTTACGTAAAGATCTATGCAGTGCCTTTTACAGAGTATGCCCACAAATAAATGTTACCTGTTTCATTTTTGTTATCTATGTTTAGCTATCTTTGTTTTTCCTATCCTGCTTCTTTTTGCTCCACTATACTCTTACATCCTAATTCTCTCATACACACTTTGCTGTGTCTAGCACAGTGCTTTGCTTGTGGTGCACACTCTACATGCTTGCTACCCTGAACAATATGACGGCAGTTACTAGTAACAGTTAATGTTTTCTGACCACCTACATGAGCCAGGCACTATGCTAAGTATCATCGCTTCCTTTAATTCTCACAAGCATATGAGACAAATACTATTTTAATCCTCATCTATGGGAGATTAAAGATTAAAGATGTTCTATAACTTGCCCAAGGTCACACAAGCTCTTAAGTGGATTGTCAAGATCCAAACTCAGAACTGGTCTGGATTTGAAATCTCAGTTCTTAACTGGCACTGCGTCAGGCTGATTTTGTTAGCTTTTTCCTCTTTTAGACTGGGCCCTAAGGGATCAGTCATAAGCGTGTACCCACTCTTAGATGAATGACCCTACGATCTTGAGTTTTGAAGTTCCAGGAAGTCCAGAAGTGTATGCTAACTCTAGTTTATAGCTGTGCAAAAGTCACTTGTCTAAAAACTTCAGGGACATTATGTAAAACCATCCAAAAAAAACCTTATTGCACACCCCATAAAGTTAATTTCACTTTGAAAGAATGTGTTTGAGGGAGGGGATGCACTTGGCTATGAATTCAGGTTGGTGGCCACAATATATGGAGCTGTGCTGTCATCCTTGACACCCTGGCTTACTGGCAGCCTCGCTCCAACACACTGTCACAGGCGAGGGATGGCCTCCCAGTATTGACTGAGAACACTGAAGCCTCCTAATGGTCCAAGTCTCACAAACCACACACCTCCCTTAATTAAAAAAGTAAATTAAAAGGAGTATTTCATCTTAGGGATGAATTATCTTAGTAATTTAAGATTGACATTTTATTGGATAAAAGGACATGCATGAGTTTATTTTAAAATACTGCCTTCATGAACAAGAAACCACAGAAAAGATTATCCTGAGGTTGCAAGGGGTTTGTAGAACCAGAGACACCCTCGCAAAATAGCCACTGGAAGGGCTAGGTGTGAGAGGCCAGTTGCTGCAAATCACAGGTCAGCCACTTCTACACTTGTCCTTCAAGCACATCAACTGGACACTTGGAGTTTTCTCTAGTCTTCAAACTTGATCATCCTGAGTGCTGTGGCGGACACTACTAGTGTCACAAAGAGTCCAGCACCCTCTCCTTCCAGGTATATAAAGGCTGCACTGCTGGGCTCCTTTGCAGTTAGACCATGTAATTTGTCTGTTGTTGTGAAGCGTTACTATGTTTCACTTCTAAGCCAAAGCATTTGATTGTCAATGTAATACCCTCCAGCTCTCTCCTTCCCTGCAGAAGTGATCTTGGAAGCATGTGTTGAGATGACAGAGTTCCCAATAGCCTAGATTCCTGAATGACTTAGTGGAGCTGAGTCCTCCACAGGTCCATGTTGAACATGCAGAATCAGTGAGAAAAAACTTTTACTGGATTAAGTCACTGATGTTTGGAGACTGTTCATTACCACAACAAAATGCAGCCAAATCCTGACTAATCGAGGAAGTAACCTTTTGTTCAGAAAATACAGCCCTTCTTTCTAAGTCATAAACCCCTATTCTCTTTCCAATAGCTTATTAAATGATTTGTATATTTTCCATCCTTTTGGTATACTCTCAGATGCCTAAAATTACCACAGTGACCTTGGATTGGACAAGGTAGTTGTCTTTTAGCCATTGATAAATATTGCTACTGTGGAATGAGGGAAACAGAAGAAGACAAGGTTGGCCTTTTGAAAATATGGCATCATATAACAATGAAAAAGAGGAAAAATACAGAAAATACAGAAAAAGGAGAAAAATAACATGAGAAAAATGAAAAATAAGTCTATAAGAGAAAAGTAGAGAAAACAAAACAATAGAAATGCTGGGCAATTTGTTTCAGGTTCACTATAACCAACTGCTTGTTGTTGGGTTCCACTCCAGAAGGCCTCTCTCAGGATGTCTTTGACCCTCAGCACCTTTTTGTGTATGTGCATAGCATACTAAGGTGCTCAAGAAATGTTGATTGAGACGGTAAATAAAGGAATAAATTTCCATTTTATAATCTTGGAAGCATATATTACTTTAAACGGCCTATGACTATGAATGGGCATTCCACTGCACGTTGAAAGGCAGAACAACAAATGAGAAGAGAACTAGAAATAAATGAGTTTGAATAGCTCTTCATAACCTTTAAACCTGAGTCCTTGCAAAGAGCAACTATGAGGTCAGAGCAATAATTCTTTGTCCTAAAAACAGGACACCACTGATAACTCAGAGTCGTCTGTTGAAGAAAGTGTTTCAAATAAACTAGTTAGCAATGCCCTTGTTTTGTTTGCCTCTGGATAGGAAGAACTAGGAGTGCAATCAGCACCGAGGTGTCTATAGCCTTGATGTGATGGGAGAGGAAAGTAGGGGAACTGAATTATTTAGTTTTTCAAAACCTTAAATGGAACGAGAAATACCAATGTTTTATCCATAAGGATAAAAAGGAAGAGTTGAGAGTCATTCTGCTGATACCAACTAGGAAGCTCCAGTAGAACATTCCCCTGGTGATGAAGTAATTCACTTTTTCTGAGATTAACAAACGTTCTGTAGTAAGGCTGTTCCTCATTCAAGGTTGCTCACAGGTAAAGTTAATAAAAGGCAGATTCTAAGAATTCAGAAGGAAGTTTGCCTTTCCACTGGGAGAAAGCATGCATTCAGGGTCTCTAGTCTGTGGGTTTGTGTGTGTGCGCGCGCATATCCTATGCACAACTCAGATGTCCAGGACTTGAGATGAGAATGGAAAGCACCAAATAAGAAGAAAGCTGCCACACAGTAGGCTGAAGGAGGATGACTACAACCTTTAGGCTGAAAAAAGGTAACTGCATGCTGGCATGTATCCTTGTGGATATGTGGAAACACGACAAAAGTATTGGTTCATCCTGGCTGCAGTTTTAAAGGAAAGGAACATCTCCTGGCATGAACATCTCTTGGAGATGAATGCACTATACATGCAAATTCAGATCTATCGTCTTCCACCAGTCACCCCAAGCTACATTCCCCTTCCATTCCTTATCAAAGGAATAAGCATCTTCCTTGTTTCCCAGGCTTCACTCCTCAAAATCATGAGCTTTTCTTCCCTACCTTTCCCTTCATTCGAACTTTTTCCCTTCAAAATGTTTATTGAATTCTTCTTATCCTCTCTCTGCCTGGGGATTTATCTAGTCTACTTAATTCTAGATCGTTGCCTTTCTGTAGGAAATATAAAACACACAAATAATGAAATACTCATAATCCAACGCAGAAATCATGAGTGTTATAGGAACAATGGCCTCAAAAGCTAGATTGCCCAGGTAGTTCATATTTCATACAATTTTACTATTTTAAATAAAATCAACTTGAAAAATTCATTATGTTGAAGAATAAAAATGTTTAAATATTACCTGATTTTTTTTTCTCATTTCTTTTTTTCCCTTTATACCTTCCTCCTTCCCCATGCAAGAAGCTGGACATGTCTCTGCTATTTAACTCAGGGAAAGAATAAGACAGTATTAAAGAGAAGAATTCTTTTCCTGACTTGCATGTTTCCAAAGCCGAGCCCCTCAGGGATGTGAAGACTTAAGGCAGAGGCAAAAGATTTGGGAAAAAATAGTGTGAATTTAAGGTAGGTTTTCCCTTCTACCTCTTACCAAAGAAAAGATTCCCAGGATTGATGGAAGGGGATATTTGGAAGGAAGCAATGGGAATAGAGATGTTGGTGGGCGTAGGTCCCCAAAAATAAGGACCTGGGTCCTGTCCACCAGTTTTAGATGTGGGAAGGTGGCAAACCCCCCATAATGGTTTATGGGAGTAGAGATAAAGGAAGTAAAGCTTAGTAAATTGTTTCTGGAGGTTGATTTGGCATCATTTGGTAAAACTGAAACATTGGAGAAATTTTTACACGTATACATAAAAAGCTTTGTACAAAAATGTTTATTGCAGCATTACTTCTAAGTTGAAGAAAAGCTTCCCAACAACCTAAATATCCATTAATAGAAGAGGGAATAAATAAAATGTGAAATATGTTGACTGTAGGCTACTGTGTAGCAGTTTTCAAAAAATGGTTAAAACAATAGAACAGTTCAGAGGAATTTAGATCTTAGAATCCAACTGTCTTGAGAGTTAAAGTCTTAAGAGTTAAACTCTAAGTGCCTCATTTTACAGATGAGAAGGAATGGGGGACCTGAAGGCTAAGTGATTTCTTGAAAGCAGGCTGTTGTTTAGACTTCCAACCTGGCCTTTCACCCATGATGTCATTAGATGCCCCAAGCTACCTGGTCTCGTTCAGTCTATTCCAGCAAGCAGAACATCATCCCCTCTGATCTCTCTATTAGTCTAGCACAGAAGAACAAAAAGAGGAGGGGAAAGGGGGAAGAAAAAAAGAGGTTGCCCTTGTTCTTGAGATCACAGTTCAGATGAAGAATGGAATCATAATATGAAACCATTAAAGCCACTTAAGTGACACAGTTTTCTTATTTCCCACATTCACAGCTTAAGGAGTCTTTTGATTATCTCTGGATCTCCATTTTCTTAATAGCAAAACAAGGGGTTCAGCAAGAGAGAATCATCAACTCCTCAAGTTCAAACTAGTCTCCTTGTAATGAATCTAACTTTTAGCTATGGAATCTAAGCTGTCTTGATTTCACGGTTGAAATCTACACTCACAAAATAATATTTCATACACTTTCCCCAAATCTCTTGTCTATACCCTAACAGTTTCTTCTGATTGGTGAAACCTAGAGACCATATCTGATGCTTCTTTTCCAATATAATTCTTAATTCTCAGCACTCTGATAAACTTGTGGGAAGAATTTTCTGCCTGTGTTTTAAAGATAGGCACTACATTAAAATCTCAATACTAAATGGCAATCCAGGCACTTATTTTTTTAAAGACTGAGAGCCCAATGTCAGTGAAACGGCCTTGGCTTCATCACTTTGCAAGCCTGAGGTGGGAGTGGACCTCTCCACCTGCCAGCGCTTACCTCTCGGCATGGTCTGGTGGGCCGAATAGGAGTGGGAGTCAGGAACTCCACGATAAGTACTAATTGTGTGACTGACTTGGGGCTGTGACATCAGAGAAAACTGTTCCACTTTAGGCTTCTTGTACAAAGGAGGAGAAAGTTGTAAAGAGAAAATTTCCCTGAAAAGTACATCATGCTCCAGAGGCCAAATGTGACAGTCATTAAGGAAGCAAGAGGAGATGGCTTCTTCCCCAGCCATGACGGGATCACTCATGGTATCCCCACCCACGCTCCCAGTGTGTCACAGCACAGCCACAGAAACACAGCAACTTTCATGCAAATGGCTCAAATTCACTTTTCACATTTAAAGTAACACATTTTGTAATTATTAATGGTTAATTCGTGTGACCACCCATGAGTGAAGGGCATTTCTGTCTCCCACATCTTTAATGGCAAATAATTAATGATGTGTTAGAAATTAACAACAATTAACAGTGCATAGGAACAATGGTAGAAGGTCAGAGACGCTGAAGAAATGCGACGTTTAGCTTCTCGGGCAGAATCTGGCAGTTTCAAGGAGGGAGACTGCAGGCAGAAATGTTTCCCTCAGGTACAAATACACCTCAACTCTTGCCCCAGAACACGGACCCAAATACAATCACTTTTTAAGATGAAGCACGTTGAAGGAAATAACTGCTCAGCACTTCCATTAAGCTTATTAGTTTTGCTAAACAAGCAAATGGTATAACATTAAATTTTTAGCTTAGTATTAATGAGCATTGCCTGAAATATAGAACAAATTTCTGATTTAGTAATTACATGATCATTTTAGAATGTAGTAGGGTCTAGTGAATTTCTAGAAAGAACTCTTTGAGTAACATGTAGATATAAATCACTTATAGAAACTGTTATGTGTATATATTTTTGTGTTTAACTACAGGATCTCTGCAAGTATTATTGCTGTATATAGGCAAGTTAACTAAATTGCCTTAACTTTATCTACATGATAAGTGGCAGATAATATTACTATTGGAGTGTTGAATTTCCCAGCCTCACTTTTACCCTATTTAAAAAAAAAAAAAAAAAAAAAAAAACAGAGGTCCTTGGGCCAAAGTCTCATATATGTCTCAATGTTGAAAATAAAGTCAGAGAAAGTGAGTCAAGCTCAAATATACAAATTGATGATCTAACCAAGGATATCCACCAAGGGTATCCTACTATAGAACGGGCATGAGATATATATATTCTGCTTCCACCCACAAAGTAATTATAATTATAATTACATTACCTGTAATTATAAACATAATTAATTATATTCCTGCAGTGCTTTAGAGCTTACAAAGTACATTCACATACATTAATTATTTAACCTCATCTGTACCTGGGAGGCAGGCATAGCAGAAAACCCACAGAATAAAACCACCGGCTTCATACTGAACCCAGATCTATTGCTTCCAGGTGGCCACTTCCTTCTTTCCCTCTTGTGTTCATCCCCTTAAACCAAGCTTGTTCTGAAAATGGGGGAAGAATCCATTTTCTAGAAGCAATGACATTTCTAGCTTCTTGGTCAAGCAACTTCCAAACCAGCAAAAGTGATTTTAAGGGAAGGAAGAGCCCAGAATTTGTGGGGAGGAGGCACCAATCACAACTACCTCAAGGCTCTGGTTTGGCTCGGGCACACAGGAGCAGTGTGGGGCCTGAGCCTCACCTCTGTCCACGTTTTTGTAGGTAACAGTAATTCAAAGAATGACAGACTTTTGGAGGTAGAACAGAAACATGTCCTGCACGTCTAGGAAGTGTGCCTTGCTGAAAATGCAAAGAGAGCCCAAACTCCACAGCAGCTTATAGAAGGAACCATCATGAGGAGACCTTGCAGTTCAGCCCTTGTGCTTTGCAGGTTATGGGATCAAATGTGCACTCCTCTGCCTCTTTTCAAGGTTCCACACTCCCCTCTCAAAACTCCCATATCACATTGGATATGCGGCACACAGCTTTCTAGCCCCATTTCCCATTGCACCTTAATATCCTAACCATTTACCATCCCACAACCGTGCAGCTCTCTGTTCCTGTTCCTGGGCTCCCCATTTGCAGGCTCTTGCCTGATGTTAGTGGATTCAAATCCCAACCAGCCTTCAAGGCCCAGCCTCAAGGCCCACCTCCTTCTACCAGATATAAGGGAAAGTAGATTTTGGCCCTTCTAGGGAAGAACTTACAGTCTTCTCAGAGAAAAGATTTGTATTCAAGCAGCCATAGAAGTTGGAAGGTGTTCCGTGAGTGGCCCTAAAACCGAGCTACTTAAGTATGGACCAGCAGATCAGTATCACCTGGTAACTCATTAGAAATGCAAATTTTGGGGTCCTACCCTGGTCTTACTGAATTATGGTCTCCAGGATCAGCTAAGGAGTCAGTGGTTTAACAAGCCCGCCAGGTGAATCTGACGAATGCTAAAGTTGGAGAGCCCCTGCCTTAAAAGAAGTGAATTCTGTAGGACGTCAAAGGAGTAATTGACTTCCAGGTAAGTCTTCTAGAAGAAATTGGCATTTGAGATTTGGCCCTTTAAGACTGTTAAGATTCAGACACCTGGAGAGGAGTGGCAGGCATCCCAAGAGTAAAGACCATGTGAGCAGAGACCCAAATCCAAAAAGGCACAGAGTGTCTGGAAACAGCAGGGACTTCCATGTGGTCAGTGCCCAGGATGGCTGGAGAGGAGTTGCTAGCAGTCAAGTTTCAAATAATAACAACAACTTGTATTGAGCCCCTATTGTGTGCCATGAAGGTTTCTAGACACTTTATATACAAGAATTCCTTTATTCCTATAACCCTATTGAGGAGAAAGTGTTTTTAGATGATCCCCATTTAAAGATCAAGAAACTGGCAGGGCACTGTGGCTCGTGCCTGTAATCCCAGCACTTTGGGAGGCTGACGCAGGCGGATCACTTGAGGCCAGGAGTTCAGAACCAGCCTGGCCAACATGGAGAAACCCCGTCTCTACTAAAAATACACAAATTAGCCGGGCGTGTTGGTGTGCACCTGTGATCCCAGCTACTCGGAAGACTGAGGCAGGAGAATCGCTTGAACCTGGGAGGTGAGGTTGCAGTGAGCCGAGATAGCACCACTGCACTCCAGCCTGGGTGTCAGAGCAAGACTCTGTCTCAAAAAAGAAAACAAAAAAAGATGAGGAAACTGAGGCTTAGATAAAGTAACTAAACTGTCAAAATCGCACAATTTGGGCTTGAATTTTCATAGCAATAAGGATGTCAGTTGAGCTTTGAGCTTGGCAGCTCCAAGCTTAGAGCTTGACTTTAAGGCAATTTGGGAGCCATCTAGGGATGGCTGACAGGCAAAACAGTTGGTGTGGCTGCCATAATCCAGGAGAGAGATAATGAGAGTGAGGATTAAAATTAGGGCCAGGGGCATGAAAAGGAAGGGGCAGATTCCAGATAGTGCAGGGTCAGAGGAGCAGGACTTGACCACGGATGAGATGGAAGGGACAAAGGAGAGGCTGGGGTCAAAAGTCTCCTGGGACCTTAGTCTGGGAGGAAGCTGGAGTCATTAACTGAAGCAAAGAACAACAATAATGACAACAAAACATCATCCTCTTCTTCATATTGGATTTTATTTATCACACACTTATCTACCAGGTACTGTTCTAAGAGCTTTACATAGATCAAACCATTTAACTTTTACAACAGCCTCCAGAGGTAGTTACTATTATTCTTCCCATCTTACGGTTGAGAAAACTGAGGCACAGAGAATTTAAATAACTTGCCCAGGACCACATAGTATAGCCTTTCTCTTCTACTCTTGCTATAAAATAGCACTGGCATCTTGTCAGGGATTGGAATTCCTCAAAAGGATTCAAATATGTTTCTTCCAAACTTGGAAACAAACAGAACTGCAGCCAAGTAAAGCAACAGGTTAATGAATCCAGCAGTTCTCAATCTTCCCCATGCACTAGTATCACCTGTGGTGCTTTACAAACTTACCAGTGCTGGGATCCCACATCCTGAGATCAGGATTGTGTTGGTCTCTAGGCTGAGGCAGCATTTGTTGGTTTGCTCGTTTCTTGTTTAAAGCTCCCCAGGTGTTTAATGTGCACACAGCACTGAGTCTACTGAATAAATCAATTGACAAGCAAGCATTTATTGCTTACCTACTAGGTGGTAAGTGCTGTGCTCCATGCAGTGGTAGATTCCAAAGGTGATCAAGATACACCCCAGCCCTCAGAATTGATATCTTCCAGGATTTGCATAAGGCTAAGGAAAAAGATAGAAGCAATTTGGGAGCAGAGCAGAGGTGGTGAATTTAGCTAGTGACCCAGAATTAATCCTTGGAGTCTGCTAGGAGAAATAGGGAGTACTGGAGAAGAATAGTGTTTATGCTAAATAAAACAGATAAAGAAACCTCCAGAGATTGCTGGGTAAAGTTATCCCTTCACTTTGGAGGTCAACTGGTGTAGACCAATTTGTCATCCTCTGTCTCCTTTCTATGCAATAGGAACTCTGAATGGCTTATGTATGCAGGCACAGATTAGGCCCTGGCACGAAACCACCAATGGCAAAGCATATATATATATAGCCAATGGGAAAAAAAGGAAAACATTTCAGCTGCTGCTAAGTCCTAGTGTCTTTATTTGAACTTCCCTGCAACAGGCAAGTTAGTGGTATTTATGACACACAAGAATTTCCATCTGTAAGTTTATCTTCGTGTTAAAAATCAGCCATCCCTCTACCCAAAACAACCAAAGACAATAAATCAAAGCTTAAATAAGAATCAAAGACTTATCTCTACAAGTAGGAATCCCTATAGTTGCTAACACACTATGTTTTACTATCAGGCATCATAAGAGGTTAAGTGGTTGGGAAGCAGGGATGAGCTTCCCTTCAACTGGGTATGCAGAAGTCATGGAAATGAGACCAGATGTTGTCCAAACTAAGGGAGGAAGAGCTGGTCTAGCACTTCCCAATGAATTCCAGCACCTCGTGCCACGCTTTACCTCTCCCAAATGACGCACACTGTGCTGTTGTTATTCTTAATTGATTCCGCCAATTGATGACTACACCCTCCAATCTGGTTCCTTTCTTTTGCAGAAACAGTGGTGTCAAAACAAGCCTGTCTCATTTCTAAACACTGAACAGATGCACCATTCTATCACTGTCAGCGAGGGAATGACAGCAGAGTTTGGTAGCAGCCTTAAGCCAGTGCCATAAGCTGCTGATATTGTAGCAAAATGTAAAAGAGGTACTATTTGGTGCCCACTGGCCTGCTCTGTGCTCTTGTTGTCCACACCTGTGCTCAAGTGCAGTGTTAGCGACAGGCCCAGACAGTGGCCATTCTACCCTAACACCCAAGTTGTTCCCATGGCCCACCGACCATGCATTGCACGAGTGGGGGGTGACATCTACTTACTGCTCGAAAGCAGCCTTTTTCACAGATACAGTAGAAGGGGCCCATGGAAGTAGGCATTTTACTACCAAATATGTTTACTGATCAAGTTACCACATTGTCCAAAATTTTTCTTTTCTGAAGAATTTCTGAACATATTTTTTTCTGAAAAGTCTTGATCAGTGTTTTCTTTTGGAAAAACGTGGGAGGACTGCTCACTCCCTCAGAACTTCTCTTTTAAAATGCAGTTGATCTTTGGAATTTAACTTCCACATCTTAATGCACTTTTATTATTTATTCCCCATCACACAGAAAGTTTTCCAGGAGTAATAACATATACACAGACACTACAGAATTTAAAACCTACAAATTATGGTCATGGAAATGCTTTGTTCTCAAATGCAATCACATATGGGCAGATAGGGTCCTAATCTCCCTAGTATTGAAAGTGGCTATCCGGCAAAGACATGGAATCAACCTAAATGCCCACAAATGACAGATTGGATAAAGAAAATGGGGTACATACATACCATGGAATACTATGCAGTCATAAAAAAGAACAAGATCATGTCTTTTGTGGGAACATGGATGGAGCTAGAGGCTATCATCCTTAGCAAACTAATGCAGGAACAGAAAACCAAATACTACATGTTCTCACTTATAAGTGGGGGCTAAATGATGAGAACTTATGAATACAAAGAAGGAAACAACAGACACTGGGGTCTACTTGAGGGTGGAGAGTGGGAGGAGAGAGAGGAACAGAAAAAATAACTATTGGGTGCTGGGCTTAATATCTGGGTGATGAAATAATCTGTACAACAAACCCCTGTGACATGAGTTTACCTATAAAACACACCTGCACATGTACCCCCAAACCTAAAATAAAAGTTAAAAAATAAAAATTAAAAAAATAAAGTTGTAAAATCTAAAAAAGAAAATGCTGCCTTCCTAAGAGTGCTTTTGCTGTCTGTGGGGAGGCCGGGGAGAGGAGACAAGAAGGAAACAGGCTGTCATCAGCGAAAGTTTCCTCCAGAGGAAGCAAAGCTCGACCTCAGGATTTCTTCCTGTCATAAGCGGGGTGCATATTGCTTTTGTCCTTCAGGGTTCAAAAAGAAATCTATCTTATTCTTTTCCTCTGAAACAAATTTTCTCCCACTCCCTCCTCCTTCTCTTGAAAAATTTAAAAGATACAGAAAAGTTAAACTCTCCCATTCATATTTTCCAGAGTTAACAACTGTTAACATCTGGTCATATTTTCCTCCAGTTTTTTTTTTTTTAAGAAATAATATGTTTCAGATTCCAAACCTAATCCCCTCTAACCAGCCTATTCTCCTATACCCAAGAAAAATCACTTTCATGAGCTGGATGTGGGTCCTTCCAATCCATTAAAATATAGATATTGTATACACTCAGGTATGCCACAAGTAATAAATAGTATTGCTTTCTGTATGTGCAGTGTTTCATTATTTAAATAAGTGGCACCATTCTTGATAGTTACTGCAACTTGCTTTTTGTTTCTCCTTAACATTGGGTTTTTGATGATCGATCCATATTGAGCTATGTAGATCTAGTTCTTCCCCTTTCTTGTGTATATATCACATTTCCAGTCCACTATTGATGAATGTTTAGGTTCTTTCCAGTTTCTTACTATTTTCTACAATGCTGCAATAAACATTCTTATACTTGTCTCTTTGTATAAACAGACAAGTATTTATGTAGAAAATATACACAGTAGTGGAATCCATGGGGCTAGGATATATTTCTAGTTTGCTTAAGAGCTGCCAAAAGACTCCCAAAGTGACTGTTACGTGCCAACAGAAGATAATGGAACCATTTCCCCCACACATGCTGGCCAAAGCTTGAAGTTCTTGGACACTAAACTCATTTCCAATTTGATGGTTAAGCAATAATGCCTAAGCATTGGTTTTATTTCTCATTTTCATGCCTATTAATAAGTGTAACTACCTTTTGCAGGTTTATTGGCATAACAATTTTCTTTCATCACATCCTTTGCTTATTTTTCTGTTAGATTATTTGTATTTTTTATTACCAGTTTGAAAAGGTTCTACTTGTATCCTGGATAGTAACCTTTTGCATATTATATCCACTGAAAATGTCTTTTCTTATTTTTGAATTGGTAATATATGCATATGCTACGAACTTAAAGAGTTACAAAAGTCCACAGTAAAAAAGTCTCCCTTTCACATCTACTCCTCTTTCCCCATTCAGTTTCCCTTCTTAGACAAAAAACAGTGCTGTGGTGCACCCTTCCAAAGAGTTCTATACATATACAAAAAAATAGTCTATATGTTCCTCCACAGTGTTTTAAATAAATTTAAAAGATTCATTCTGCATATTGCTTTTTTCACTTAAAAATATTTTAGACATCATTCTGTAAGCTCCATTCAGCTTGTATGGAGGTATTTCTTTTTCTTTCTTTTCTTTCTATTTTAATGGCTACAAAGTCTTCTTTTTCTATTTATGGAACAGAATTTATTCAACTAGATTCCTGCTGATTGATACTTCCAATTTAGAGTAATTAAAAATTTGCTTCTTATCAGAGGCTGGGAAGGGTAGTGGGGGGATGGGATGGGAGGTAGGGACAGTTAGTGGGTACAAAAAAAATAGGAAGAATGAAAAAGTCCTACTATTTGATAGCACAACAGGGTGATGATAGTCAATAATAATTTAATTGTACATTTAAAAATAACTAAAATAGTATAATTGGATTGCTTGTAACACAAAAGGTGAATGCTTGAGGGGACAGACACCCCATTTTCCATGATGTGATTACAATGCATTGCATGCCTGTATCAAAACATCTCATCTACCTCATAAATATATACACCTACCATGTACCCCAAAAATTAAAAAAAAATTTTTAAATAAAAGCAATTGTGATTCAGTGACAATTCATATGATTTCATACATACAAATATCTGAAGGATAAATTCATAAAAAGAGGAGAACTAAAGACTAAGTGCCTTTTTTTAAAAAAATAGGTTTTGCCACATTGTCCTCTGTAGAGTCTGTACCAATTTATACTCCCACCAGCAATGTGTCACTTGTCTTTTAAAAAAATTAATATAATAATAACAGATAACATTTATTTTATGTTTATAATAGGTCAGGCATGTTTCTAAATCCATGACTTGTATTTTACAGAAATCATTATGGGAAATGTCAAACAAGAGTAAAATAAACTAAAATAACATAGTGAACTCACTTATACCCTCCCTCGGCTTTAGTAATTAAGAATATATGGCAAATCTCCTTTCATTTGTACACCCACCCCTGCTCCCTTCCCCACAAACCTGCTGCATTAAAGCAAATGCCAGGTACTGTATAATTTTAATCACAAATGCATCAGCAGTTCCTCTAAAAAATACAAATCTTTAAAAATTACAATATCATTATTATGCCTTAAACGTTAACAATTTCTTACAATTTCTTAATAACCAGTCAGTATTCAAATTTCCCCAGCTGACCCACTAACATTCTCTTACATTGGGTTTCTCTGAATTACAATCCAAAGGATGTCCCTGCGTTTTATTTGGTCACTGTGCCTCTTAAGTCTCTTTTTATCCCTAACAACACTCATCCCTTTTGTTTTCTCACCACTTATTTATTAAAGCACAAAAGCATCATATGTCTTACTCAATTGTCTTAACCTTGTCTGTAATGGGGTCGAGGATTTGTTTGGTTTTGTTTGCCATAAAAGGGGTGAACTTTTGCTATTGTCAGGTTTCAGTACTTTTTCCTCCACGGTATGTGTTTTTTGTATCTTGCTAAAGAAAGCTTTCCCTACCCCAAGAATACTTATGTATTTTTTTCTCACAGGTATAGAATTACATTATTTACATTTAGACCTTTAATCTATATGGAGTGTGTGTTTGTGTATAAGATACAAATCTCATTTTATGTTTTCTCTGGTATACAGCCATTCTGCACCCTTTCTTCATTGGTTTGCAATGTTGTCTCTGACACAAACTAAATTTTTCACATATACCTGGCTCCATTTACAAGCTCTCTCTGCTGTTTGATTAATCTACATTTCTGATCCTACTCCAATACCACACTGTTTTAATAACTATAGCTTTTTAATATGTCAAGACATTGTTAGTACAGATTTGCTTAAAATTTTTTAAGTACAATAAAATCAAGCCCTTTAGAGCTCTCCAATGTTCAAGCAATGATGAACTTTGATTTTAGGGGAAAAAAATGACATTTGGCAGACTGTTGAAACTGAGATGGGAATCTGTGTTGTCCTAATAAATAAAATGTAAAAGCTAGATTTACTTTATTTAGAAAAGTTAAATGCAGTTCTTCTACAAGTACAGGACTTTTACGATGACTTCTCAGATCAACAAAGGATTTGCTCTTTTCCTTCCCTTCTTCTTTTTTCAGCCTTCTCCATATCAGTGTGGGCAGGGAGAAGTGGAGGCTGAAAACTTGTGAATCCAGGAGTTAGGTGAAGGTGAACATTCAAATCCTTGCTTTACAGATTAAGAATAAGAGGCCCCAGAAGTGGGAGATGGACAAACCACAAAACTCAGGACTCTTGTTATTTGTGTCCTGCTAACTACTAAATTTTGTAAATTTAAATGCCTCAAAGAGCCAATAGCTGACTGGTCATGGTTAATTCATCAGACATGTACTGCTTGATCAATCTTGAAACCCTGGGAGGAATGGCTGTGGTGAATGTACTGATCAGCTCTCAAACGAGAGAGGAGTATTTTTGCTGCAAAGGAAAAAAACACATAGAGCTCCAGAGACAGACCTGTCCCCTTTCCCTGAGGCTGATCAAGGAAACTACTTGTATCCTATCTCAGTATGAGGACCACTCCACAAAAGCAAACAGTACATTCTTTACTCCAAGGCTTCAAAGATCTTTGCCCATCTTCATAAGGCTGACTAAATACATTTTGATGGTAAAGTATGAAGAGGTCTAGACCCAAATAAAATATACTTGTTGAAAATTAATTAGGGGTGCTGCATAGCATACGAAATGTGGTTGATACCTTGTGCAGAGAAAAAGACCTGCTCGAGTTTTTCAGTCTCTGATTTGACAAAGTCCAAAAGATAGTAGATAATTTCGTAGCCAAGATGAGCAAAGGAGATGCTGTCTCTTTGGAGACATAAAAGGAGGGGTAAAAGTAGAAAATCAACTAATGTTATTTTTTCTAAATGGTATACAGCAAAGATTGATGCTGCCAGTGATTCACTACAGTGGGGAAATGTAACTTTTGTCAGACACAATAAGGTCAATTAATAGGACTCTTATTTATTCATTCAATAAATATTTACTGATCCCTATTAATACTGAGGAATCCATACTGAACAAGACATTCATGGTGCCATTATTCTTGGAGTTTCCCTTCTAGAGCTGAAAAGCAAACAAGTAAAAAATAAATGACAAGCTGTAATAACTTGTATGAAAGAAGCAGGCAAAGCACTGAGACAGAAGCCAAATACAGGGAACCTATGTTATGGGTGGTCAAGGAAGGCTCATCTGAAGACCAACACTTCTATTAACACATGGGAGTCTGGCATGGTGCCTCATGCCTGTAGTCCCAGCACTTTGGGAGGCCAAGGCGGGTGGACCACCTCGGTGGACCACCTGAGGTCAGGAGTTCGAGGCCAGCCTGGCCAACTGGTGAAACCCTGTCTCTACTAAAAATTAAAAAATTAGCCGGGCATGGTGGCATGTGCCTGTAGTCCCAGCTACTTGAGAGGCTGAAGCAGGAGAATTGCTTGAACCCCAGGGGGTGGAGGTTGCAGTTAGCCAAGATCGCACCACTGCACTCCAGCCTGGGTGACAGAGTGAGACTCTATCTAAAAAAAAGAAAATTAAAAAATAAATAATAAAATAAATAAAAAAGACACGAGGGAGGCAGAGATCAAGGAGAAGAAAGTTCCTGGCAAAGCAAATGGTAAGTGAAAAGGCCCTGAAATGGCAGAAGCTCAACATATTCAGGAAGCTGAAAGGAAAGCAGTAAGCCAGGGCCCTGGTGAGCTGACGGGGGGTGCAGGAGGTCAGGGATAGTGCTGGGAATGGGCCCTGGATGGGTCATACATGGCCTTATAGGCCAAGGTAATTCATTTGCATTTTTATCCCAGAAGCAACAGAAAGTTTTGGACAGTTGTAAGCAAGAGAGTAACATGATCTTATTTGCATTTTATAAAAATCTATCTGCTGTGTGCAGAATGGATGGAAAGGTAGATATTTAAATGAGAAGAGATGGTGGCTTGGACTGGGGTGGAGAAATGAAGAGGAAGAAAAATGGGTGGATTCAAATATATTTTGAAAGTGGATTTCACTGGGCTTGTTGGCAGACTGTATTGAGAGGATGAGGAAAGGGGTGAAATCAGATAACTCTTAGTTTCTTCATGTGAACAACTGAATGGATAGAATTGGCTTTTACCAATATAGGAGATATTGGGGGAGAAAGGGCACAAACGGGAAGTGAAGATTAAGTGTGGTATTTAGTCAAGTTCAATTTGCAGGGATATAATTATAAAATTCAGAAGTCTGGGCTGAAGATAAAAATGTGGGACTTGTTAGCATACAAAAGACACTGAACATGGGAAGGAGTGTGATCATGATTGCCAAAGGAGAGAGTTCGGAGATGGCCAAGAAGGACCAGAACCAAAAGCCTGAGGAGCATCGACGTTTGAGGTAACAACGTGACAAGGGTTAAGAAGCTCACACAATGGCCTGGGGAGAAAAAAAGAAAAAGAGTAGAGCACATTATGGTGATCAGACAAGGAGAATATCTCAGGAAGGAAAGAGGGGTTGGCTTTACCAAATCCTGCTAGGATTCTTGAGGGGTGGGACTAAGAGAATTAAACAAGGAGAACACACCTGGGATTCTGGCTTCTAACAGCCACTTTCTCAGAAGACTTCTACTCCTATCCTTATGGCCTGTGCAGCAGAAGTTCAGGAATTTACTGTCCAGGAGGATTTGTCAGCCAAAGGACTATCACTGCCCATCTGAGGATTTCCCACTTGGAGGCAAACTCCAAAAGAGTCCATCATGGGAGGTCAGGAACTCAACGCCTCTCCCCTGGATCACTGTACTGGATCCTTCCTCACTGCCATGATTCTGGAATTACTAGATCTGACACATTAGCTCAACATTATTTCTTAAAATACTGCTCAAAATTGGCATCACATTTTTCAGGGCAATTTGTCATCATCTATTAAAACTTCATCTATTAAAATGCTCTTGCACTCTGACCTAGCATTTTTACCTCTATATGTCTCTCAAGAGCTAAGATACATGTTGAGGAATGTTCCAAAAAAGTTTTGTTTGCCACAGTTAAAAAAAAAAAAAAAAATTGGAACAATTTAAATGTCCACCCATAGAGAGATGGTAAATATTAAAGTATAACCTGTCAATACAGTTGAATGTTATGTAGCTACAGAAATAACATGTAGTCTTTCTAGATGTGTTGACATGGAAAGGCAACCATGACATATTGTGTTAGTGTGTTAGTGCATGTTGAGCATGCAATTCCCTCTCCTTGCCTCCTAACAGATCTCCAGTTTTCCTTTGGTCTCACTTCCTCCCCTTGGCAGCCCATGTGACTCAGACTTTACCCAATCCACTTGTTCCCCTAGAGACCCTAAATGTGCAGACCGAATCTGTCCTTAACTCTGTAGCCGGAGAAAATTTTAAAAACCTAATCACATTACCTTCTTCTCCTTGCCCTTAGAATAAAAACCAAAATCCCATAGAAAGGTCTGCATGGCCCTGTGTGATCTGACCACTGACTGCCTATTCCGTCACATCGTCCCTGCCTTGCTTGTTCTCTAGGCTTCTCCCACACTGGCCTTCTTTCTGTTCCTTGAATGACAATGTTTCTTCCTACCATAAGACTTTTGAACATGATGTTCTCACTGCCATCATCCTTCAGACAGCCCAAATGTCACCTTCTCAGGGGAGCCTTCCAGCCAACACAAGCTAGATGAGATCTGTTTGTTTTCATTCTCAAAGTCATTTTGTCTTTTTCCCTCTTGGCCCTTCTCATGATGTGCATGCATGCATTCACTGTTTGATGATTTCTCTGTCTCACTCAACCCCAAGACCTCTGAGGGAATGACTGTGTCCATCTTGCTCAAGATTTCAGTACCCAGCGCAGTACCTGGGCATAGTCAGTGTTCCATACATGTTTATCAAATGAATGAATCTGAAATTATGTCTTACACATAGTAAGAGCTCCACTGATAATCATTAAATGAAACTGAATTGAAAATGGTGATTTGTATTTGTCCTGTTAATTTTGATCAAATCAATGTATGTGGCTTAAAGATTTAAATATAATATATTCCTCCTTCCTCCATCCAAGCCATCAGCAAATCCTATCAATTTTACTTCTTCCAAAACACATTTCCAGTCTTTCCTCTCCCCTTCATCTCCACCACCACCATGCTAGTGCAGACCACTACCAGCTCCCATCTGGACTATTGAAATGCTTTCCAATGGGCCCCTGCCTCCACCTACATTTCTCTGTAGTCATTTTCAAGGAAACAGACAAGATACCCTTTTCAGGTAAATCAGATCATGTCAAACCCTTGCTTAAAACCATCACTTCTCAACATAACTACAAACGCACCTGAGATGCAGTGCAAATTCTTTACCCTAGCTTTGTTGGCTCCTGAAACCTTTTTGACATAATCTCATAATGTTCTCAGGAACTACCTGTACACTCTAATACACTACTCTTTGTTCTATTCTCTGTATATTATCAACCTGTTGCCATCTTAGGGCCTGCACTGGCTAGTACCTTTGCTGACAGTGCCCACCAGTCTGTCATGTCACTCTGTTGTAAATCTCCATCTGGCATTTTTCTTGTTTATTCCTTCAAGTGTCTTCTTTACTGCTATATTCTCTGTACCTAGAGCAGTACCAGGCCCCTAAAAGGCTAATGAATTTCTGTTGGATGAATGAATGCCTTTAAAAATTCTTTACTAATTCATTTCCAGCCTGATATAGTTTAAATATTTGTTTCCTCCAAATCTCATGTTGAAATTCGATCCCCAGTGGTGGAGGTGGGACCTAATAGGAGGTGTTTAAGTCATGAGTTCTCAAGATAATGAGTTCTTGCTGTATTAGTTCCCATGAGAAATGATTGTTAAAAAGAGCCTGAAGCACCTCCCTTCCTTCTCTTTCTCCCTCCTCCTCCTCCTTCTCCCTCCTTTTCCTCCTCCCTCCTTCCTTTTTCCTCCTTCCTCCTCTTTCCTCCTCCTGTCTTGCAATGTGATCTACATATGGCTTCCCTTTGGCTCCACTTTGCCTTTTGCCATGAGTGGAAGCAGCCTGAGGCCCTTACCAGAAGAAGAGGCTGGTACCATGCTTCTTGTATAGCCTGCAGAACTATGAGCCAAATAAACCTCTTTTCTTTGTAAATTACCCAGCCTCAGGTATTCCTTTACAGCAGCACAAAACAGACTAACTCACAGTCCTATTACTTCACTGAAAGTACTCTCTTTTAGCCACTTCCAGAAATGGCTTTTTCATTCTCATCCTCTTGAACCTCCCTCTTCCTCCCCTGCTGCAAATTGGATACCTCTTTTCTTTTCTTGTTTGCTTCCTTTCCTTTTGTGAAGCCTCTCTCTTACCACCCAGCTGACTGCTCCTTCTCTCTCCCTTCTAATAGCATCTCCCATTCTAACACTTTGAAAATCTCCATGGTTTTTATTCCTCTCCCTCTCTTAGAAAGAAACACCA
This sequence comes from Papio anubis, assembly GCF_008728515.1. Classification (NCBI taxonomy): domain Eukaryota; kingdom Metazoa; phylum Chordata; class Mammalia; order Primates; family Cercopithecidae; genus Papio; species Papio anubis. The sequence goes on from NC_044985.1 coordinate 60,543,237, forward strand.
TCTGTCCCAAGACTTCCAACAAAATCTCTGCAGCCATGACGCCTACACCTCTTACCCCAGCCTTTCACTCACATTTCCATCCTCTTTATTGCCCTACAATGTTTTCAAATTCTGTGTGTTAAATCTTCCTCTTTCTTGGCTAGTTTTGCTTTAAAAAGTCCTCTTTAAGGTAAAAAGCACCAAGACTCATCCTTGCCCCATAACCCAGGAATTGAGTTATGATTAATTCTTGCTTTCCATTTGGCCTAAACAGCCAAGCTGTCGTCTTGGCCTTCTGAGTCTTCTCTATATTTTTTGGATTCAACACCTTTTCCATTTCCATTTCAGGCCTGCTCTACTTTTACCTACAATAATGCAAACTCTCCCATCTTTGAAAATGCCCTTTTTAGCTCTGAAAACTCAGAACCACAGGATAGTAGAATTGGAAAGATTCTTTGAGGGAACCTGTCTCATTTTTTGAAAGGAGAAAACTGAGTTCCAAAAATAACTAGGATTTTCTCAATAGTGCAGCTAAGCATTCACGTTAGAGATTTCTCCACCTGTCCTTCCACACTGTCTTCTTTGTCTCCAAAACATTCTTTCTAACTTGGCTTCCTTTTTACAGAGCTGCCATGTTGGTCTTAAGATGGAAATAATCCTGTTGTTCTCCTACACAAAAAAAACTTCAGGACTTTTAGTGCCTCAGTTAAACTGAGAAGTTTACTCAGAATTCCTAGATCTACTGCTCCCAGATTTAAGCTCAAACTCCTCCACCCAGTATCTGGCATTCAGGTTTTTATAAACTGATACCTCTCCTGCTTATACATGGAATGGAAAGGGAATGAATGACTAGAGTATGGAATGGAATGGAAAGGGAATGAATAGGTCGAGTATTGGAAGACAAATTCCAGAGCAGTATGAAGAGTTTTCTAAGTATTAAAATTCTTCTTCAATGGCATGGGTTTTCTTGGGAGGTGGTGAGCTTCCTATGAACCTGTTCAAGAACAGGCTAGACAATACTTACAATAAATATTAGAAAGAGAGCCTCCATTATGGTGGTGGAAACTGGTTGAGATGAGTTCAGACTCCTTACACCTTTGAGTGCTAACACCCAGTATCCTTCCTGTCTTAATTGCCTTGGGCTGCTATAACAACTAGGTGGCTTGAACAATAGAAATTTATTTCTCACCGTTCTAGAGGCTGGAAAATCTAAGTTCAGAGTGCCAACGTTCCTGGGTTCCGGTGAGGGTCTTGTTCTGGGTTGCAGACTGCTGACTTCTTATCATATCCTCACATGGTAGAAAGAGAGCAAGCTGCTCTGTGGCCTCTTCTTATAAGGGTTAATCCCATCCATGAGGGTTCTATCCTCCAAATACTATCACACTGGGAAATAGATTTCAACACGTGAATTTGGAAGGGACACAAACATTTAGTCCATTGCACTCCCCATTCTAGCCTACTTCTGGATTCCTTTCACATGCCCCTCCAAAAAAGCCTGAACTTCCAGCTTGCCCCATATGGCCCTCCACTTTCCTATCCTTCTGTTCCTTTGTTTATACCATTCTTGCTGCCTACAATGTCTCTTTCAACCATCTCCATGAAACACATTTAAATGTCATTTCTTCTATGACATCTTTACAGATACTTCCAATTGAGTGTCTCTGTGTCACTATCTCTACCTCTACCTCTGTATTATCTTGCTCAACCTCCTTTAGCATAAAATCATGTAATTATGTTGCTCAGAATAGATTGGAAGAAACATTAATGGGCATCTGGTCCAAATACCTATGATGTTATTCTCTTGCCATCTCCTCTCCCAGGGAGTCCTGTACATCATTGTTGGGTAAATCCACATACCCTTCCTTTCATTGCATTTTTTTCTCTGTTAGAGAACCTCCAGAAATCCCTGCCTCTAATCCGTGCCTCTTCTTCCTGCAGCCAAGGTCACCATTGATAGCCCCCACTCCTGACTCTCTCACCAGAAGGGTCCCTCTCCTTTGATCGGACAAGCTCCATCTACTCTTTCACTCACATCCCTGCTCCTTCTTCACTGTATGTTCAGGCCATTCTCTCTGCCTGAAATGTTTTACCCTTTCTTCACTTAGAATAAATGTGTTACACTCCTCTCCAGGAAGACTTTCTTAATTAAGAGGGCTACTGTTTTTATTTCAAGTTTCTTAATTATTTCCCATACAGTAATCAAATGCCTGTCTCAATACTGATGGTGAACTGTTTTCTAGCTATTTTGAGTACTAACATTCTCTCTTCCTACTGGGAACATGAACCACCTCACCTTTCTCTGGCCCACTTCCACTCACTCAATGAATCAAGTACACACGAAACCATAAACACTTGTTGATATTTGTTAAACAAGTTACATCTTTACAGTGGCCATTTTATTAAACAATAGCCAAAGCTGTATATTGTGCTGAGAAGCAAAACCGGATAGAAAGGAAAAAAATATGTATTGGAAGAGGAGACCACGAGGAGACACTGAATATTAGCAGTGAAACAAAGAGGTAATAAACCTTACTAGTTTCCTAAAAAAGCAGGCATGATTGCTTAAATTGAAACAGAAGACATGAACACAGGAGATGTGCTCCTTTAACACTAGGAAGATGAATTAGAAAAGCTGCCCCAAATATTTTTTCTTGAGTGATGTATTATGTGATGAGAAGCTTGTAATACGTTATGGCTGCACCTTTGACATATGATTTAACCCGTTGAAGCAGTGTCTGGATTTCTTGGTTTGCCTCTGTCTGCCTTTGGCTATTAGAAAAGAGATTCTAAAATGAGAGCAGAAACGGATCCTTGTAAGGGTTTGATGTGGAGGGTGAAGTCTTTCTACAGATTTATGCTGAGAATTTAGAGTAGCTTAGGAAGAATTGCAAACCCGAACACTGCAGTATGAAAGTTATCCCTTAGAGACAGATCACTCTGAAGTCTGGCTCCAAGTGGTCTTCCTGCTTAAGCTTCCAGGTCAAATGATGGCAGACAAATATATTGCTGGACATTGGAGATGTGGCATTTCACTCTTCCGAATGTTTCAGAAAGGTAACTTTTACTGCAGGAAAGTCTTCCATAGCAGAACTAAGCCAAGGTGTAGACCCACATCTTGGCCCAGGTTCCGGGAGGTGGCCAGTGTATAACAAGGCAATCAGAGGAATTTGTAAAGGGGGCTTCTGAACATTCTGACATAAACTCAGTGAATCTGCGTTGGGATGGAGAAACAGGGTCCTCTCTCCATGGAACCCCAAGCATGCACTTCAAAGGCAATTAGCATTGCTGATTGAGCAAACAACTTGTACCTTACTATCTTTTATAGAAGTATTTAAAACTTTTTAACAAAACACATGCTTTCTTCATGTCACTGCTATGCTGGTAGCTCTTATTTTAAGTGTATTATGACTTCTAAATGCTTTTCTGCCATGCTTGCATAGAGCCAACCCAGCTACATCTCATATTTGGCAAGTTTAATGAGTTTCCTCTACTGTCTCTCCCTTCCATCATTAACATTGTTCTTGAAATGTGCAAGCAGGAGTGAGCTCAGCCCAACACTCATAAACCGTGTCCTCTTCTGCCTTTTGGGTCATGCTGACCTGGTCTTGGGGTAACTACTCTGTGGTCACATCCTGTTAGCTAGTTGAGCACCCATCTAATGGTGTGTTTGTCTCTATAGCATTTCCTCCAGATTACTGATGACTACGGCACATGGGAGAGCATCAAAAGCCAGGGAACAATGCAATTAGAGTGTATCAGCTGCTTCCCTTCAATTTACCAGGCCAACCCTAAAGTCCGAAGTCCAGACTAGCCATGAACTTTTTTCTCACTGTTACCCTAGTCTCCTTAAAACTGTTCTCAAAACTATTTTTCTACGACTTTGCTGAGTTTAGAATAAATACCACCTTGCATTTGCTAGGTCTTTGAGTTCCAATTGTGGCAATTAGCTTTAGCATCCTCTTTTATGTCCTCTTATAAAAACGATCCACCACATAGTCCATATCTCAATTTCATCTTCAATATGGCTCCAGACTCCTCCTTCCCTTTGTCTCTCCTTGTTCCAGGTTACAGTCCCAGAATGAACACAGAGCAAAATTCAGACACTGTGCTATTTCTTTTCTGCAGTATCTTTTCCTAGCATTTGACAAGTTCATAGCCTGTCTTTCTCTCTAGGATTGTTCCTTTACAGAAATGTACATGGATTAAATAACAACAATCCTCACCATCAGGTTTGAAAGGCATGGGGGATGCAAAGTGCCTGGCTCAGGCTTTCCCACAAATCTGAGAAATGAATCTGGAGAATTCTGTTACTCTTTAACAGCTGAAATGAGGAAGACAGAAAGCAGATGTTATGGGCCCACCCAACAAAGCTGACCTCCTTGAGTCAGGTGCAAGGCCAGATAGACACATAGGAGAACAGGTTGATGTGACCTAACAACGCCATCTAAAACTTTCACCCCAGAATTTACAAACTGGGAATTTCCTTTGTTTAAAAAACTTTTGCTTTGAAGTGGGTGTTCCAACAGCATGTGGGACTCTGTAGCTCAGACAGAGAGTCTAACTTTTGTCTAAAACTAGGAGTTTCATTGAGGAAAACAACAGAATAACTGATTACAGGTTATGATATTCAATGAAACCTCAAGAACACTGCAGCTTCTCAATCCACTTAGGACTGAAATGATAAGCCCCACACTCTAAAAGATTTAACTGAGAGAAAAGCAAGTTAGCATAGTTAAACCCCTTTCTTATTAACACTAATAGCAATTAATTACAAACATTTATTCTGATTTATGGACACCTGCTTAGCATCAGCAACACAGACCCACCCCTCCAATTATTTAGTGATACAATGGCACATTCGTTTTGCTCTGTGGAGTCAAGCCTTTTCTAATTTCCTGTGTAGCCACCTTCAGCTCTGTGTATATCTTCCTATTTTAAATTAGCAACAGGCCTCAAACATATTTGCCTGGTTTTGAAAGCAGCAGGAGGTGCTTTTTGAAGTTTCTGAAATACACACACATGCATACATGCATATGCGTGCATGCACTGACATGAGGCACTCAATCCAAGTACAACGTGATAAGATCCTTTCCGTGCAAAAGTTTTCCAAGTACTTACTCAAACTCAGACATACAAAACTTCTATTTTTCTCCCTTACTTTAATGATCTATCACAATTAGATAACTTCTTATTTATAACACTATTTTTGCAGTCACAAAGAAATACAAGATAAGTGATGAGCAAAATGACTTTAGAAGTCAGCCTAGGACATTATTTTCTGCTATTAGTCCTTACCAATGTCAAGTGCAAAATTTAAATTAACAAGCGCTTCACTTATTGGAATGAGTTCAGCACTTTTGCTGCCTTCCATTGATTTCTATTTACTTTGGCAGCCACAGGCAAGAAGAACATATTTCTGTGCCTGGAGAAGCACCCTAAGGCTGCACTAGGGTATATAGATGTGAATGCCATGATGAAATGTTGCTGCGAGGTTATTCTAAAAATTAACATAACACAAGAGGAGCACTATTTATGTAGTGTTTCTACAGGCCTTACCTTCCTGTTAGCGTTGTGTTAGAGTCATCTCCTGGCTATATTTCTCATATTAACAACTGGTCTATAGTCCTTTAACCTAACGGTAAATATGCTGTCAAAGCCATTTTAATACTAAACAGCTTACCTGCAAATATGTCATATGCCAGATATTCTGGGCCAGGGGTAACCTTGACCCCACACTAAGCTTGTAGGAAAAGAAGCTAATGCCTCTAAATCATGAGGTTACTGTTGGTGACAGGTGTGTATAAAGAACATTCTTCATTAGAAATACCAATAATAAATATTTCTAAGCTCCAAGTTGGCTTCAAGAAGGTATGAAAATCTATAGAAGGGTTAAAATAAGCTTTGGACTCATTGTTTGGTTTTTTCAGTTCTTTGTAAACTGTTAGCCTCAGATTTCTTAGAGTTGAAAAACCTATGGAATAAAAGCAATCAGAAGATACTCCCTTTCCTTTTTTCTCTTCTCCATTTTATCACTTGCAATAAATATCCAATCACATTATGGCATATTCATCTACCAAAGATAGCTAGACAGAAATATGAGCTACCACATTTTTCTTGATCCCCTGTTTCCTATATTCTGACACTTCAAACATTTGCCAACACCCAGTGGCTCTACCAGTTTTATCAATAATATAAAAATAAAGAAAGTTAAACTAAATTAAAAAAAAAATAAACTCAACTATAGAGGACTACAGACAATATTTCTCATCCTGCTTTTAAATTAAGACTTTGTTGATCCAATGTCAGCCTCAACTCCTCCTTCTGGGACTGGAGGAGATGCCAATAAGTGACCTTGATACGGAGGAAGAGTACTCAGACTTCTATCACCATAGCCAGACAGATTATCGTGCCTCAGTTTTCTTATAAAGATAAATGTTCCTAATAAAATCCTAAAGAGTACTATGAGAGGATGGATGCAAACCCACTTTGGGGACCAGAGCTTCCCAGCCCTACTATGGTGACTCCGGCCTTTCCTGACTCCCTGCCTAGCCTTCCACAGGTTCCGTCCACAGGATAGGATGCCCCAGAAGCCTGTTTGGTTGAAAGCTGGGTGGGGCAGGGGGGCATATTGACAGGCAGAAGGCAGTTAATTCAGCTGCAACTCAACCAGAGCACCCAAACTATCCCTCTGGGGTAGGAAGAGGGGGGCATGGGCTCCTTTAATGACCCCAGATAGTCAGGACCTCTGTTTTATGTCTTATCGCAATTACAGAGAGACCAGGCCCGGTAAGTCGAAGCAGCTGCAGGGCCACATGCACATTAACTACGGATGTGCTGCCCCTTCAGATCTCACCCGCACAGGCACTCCCCCCACCCCCCACTGGGCCAAACCCATTTCTTTGAAGCATTATATACAAAAGCCACTTCTCGGAAATTCTGAGCTACTTTCGAATGATGATATATACTTACTCTTCACCACTTTGAGATACTGGCTAATGAAATTCATAGAAAAACATTAGCCAGTCCCCCGTATAAATGGGCTATTTCTAATGAGAAAGTTTCTACAGCAGAAAACATCTCATGGTGTCTCCTGCCATTGTGTTGGGTGATTTCCTAAGCAACCTCACTAGTGTCTATCAGCAGGCATTATTCCGTCAGGTCCTTGCCCTGCGTCACCTCCATGCTCTTTTAGCTATTCAACAAACCTGTCCTGACTCCAATGTAGAGATGCTGGGAACATGACCATGAGATTCTGACAAGTCTTGACTTCATTCAGCTTCCCAGTCAAGGGACAATTAATCACTGTGATGTGTGGAGTGAGTGTGCAGGAAATTAGGACCCCATTAACAATGGCAATACAGTTCTCAGGACAAACACATAGAGGCCACCTTCACTTTATAAGGGAAGCTTTAGAAGGGTAAAGATGACTTTTGAACCACTTTGGCTAATAAGGAGTGTGTAGTTTTCTAAACTCTGATATGATTCCTACCTATAACCTTGGAAATGTACCAGGTTAAAGAATGAATCTAAATGTGAACTTCTGCCACCTTAGAATATAGCAAGGACTGGGTTTTGTTAGGTCCTGCAACCAGTTAACAATTTCTTTATAAGTTACATTCCTGAAATTCATTAGGAAGTAGTATTTGGGGATTTAGAATGTGTGTTTCCATTAAACAGGTGTCATTGTAGCATTTCATTTTATTTGTTCAGCAATTATTTGCATAGGCTTCCCTAAATAAATAATAGGCCTTAACCCATTAAAGCCTCATTGGAACCCTATGAAGCAGATACTCTTCTTATCCCCATTTGCAGATGAGGAAGCTGAACATTGAGAGGTTAAGTAACTTCCACAGGGTCACACAGCAGATGAAAGTAGCAATTTCCACAGGATACTTGCTAAGCTGTCTAGGCATCAGCTTGCCAGGGAAGCTCTCTGAGAACAACAATCTGAATATCCCATTCCTATCCTCAAGGCTCCTCCAACTCTGCTACCCGCTGGGAATATTCTGATCTGGAGCCTATATCCAGGGCAAACACTGCTCCATGCCAGGAGGAGCAGCAGATCTCGAATGCTGACACTTGCAGATTCCCTGAAGCCAGGGAAGGAAGATACAAAGCAGAGTCCACCCCCTGTGGCTCCTTCACCCTAGGCTTTTGGGAAGAAACTGTTATGCCAAAAGAGATCTCAGGGAAGACAAAATCTCCTAATTAGAGGATGCCAAGCTAAACTTTCCCCAGCCAATCTGCAAAAGCCATCACTCCAGAGTTGGGCAAGTGAACAGCGAGAGTGGGCTGGAGGTGGAAGGGTACAGCTGGGCTCACACCCATATTGGCCATCAAATGCCAGGGTCCTCTGGACCACAGCACCCCATCTGCATCAGGAGGTACACAGCAGTAGGGTTTTGACTAGGAAAGGACAAGCACCAGTTTCCTTCCCAGGAGTCTAGGTATGTGTAATTCTGACCCTAGTGTGGTAGACACCATCAGTCTAATTCCCATGCATTTGATGGAGAGCTGCCCTTAAAACACAGGCAGTAGGCATTAACAGTTTTGCACCACTAAATTAACCACCTGCTGTTGTCATAACAGAAGGAATAAACATTCAAGACAAAATGCAGGTGAAAGCTATTTTCAAGGGTAACAAAGTAAGTTCTCCAAGATTGGAAGTGTTCAAGCATCACTTGGCCCAGATATGATAGAGGGAATTCAGATATCTAGGTGGTTCAACTAGATCAATGCATTCCAAACGTACACATTCGCCACGATCTCCTGGGGGAACTTTGAAAAGAAAATACTTTTGTCAGGTCCAATGCCATATGGTAAGATTCATTAGGTCTGGAGTGAGACTTAAGGAATCTGTAAGTTTCATAAAACTCACAGTGATTCTATAGCTCACCAGGACACAGAATATTTGGACAGGATGACCTTTGTGATTCTGTTAGAGAGTCTATGATTTCTTACCAAGGCTCTGGGCCTCACCTACCACAAATTTATGGGTAGAAAAATGCCTGTGTAGATTGCTTGTCATTGGGGAATAGTTTTTACCCCACACAATGCAGTGGTGTGCATACTTGCTGATGTTTTCCCCCAAAGCATGTGGGAATGAATCATTATTGAAACAATTTACTTTCAGTTAGTGCATGAATGCCTTCCCATGATGCTCTGATGCTTTGTTTGTCCTCCTATAAAAATTATTTATGACCCAAGTGTGATCTTTTAAATCAGAATACTTATTTCTGAAATCAAAGCTCTAGCATGCTAATGCAAGTAGAAACCTTGATAATTTTTCAAAGCCATGTTGAATATTCAAAAGCTGGAACTGAAGGAAAGGAGTTAACATTAATTAATATTTGAAGCAGTAAAATAAAAGCAACAGTGAAGCTAATTTTGCAGGACAATTAATCATGAGTCTTGCTAATTACACATGGGATTTTGCAAATGATTTTTTTCACAGGTAGCAAAGTAAAAATGATAATCCGCTACCCATCAAAATCATTGGCTTCTCACCAATGTCCCCAGCAAGAGCAATTAGTGGAAACAGCAGAGCCCTAGTAATTGCATGTCAAGAGAGGAGAATGTTAGAATTTTAATTGCTCTAAATAAAGACCACTTGCTCATATGTACACCTGATTGTCCAAAAGAGCTCTGCAAGCCAGAGCAAGTGTGCCACCACTTCCAGGTGCCCGCATAAAAATCACTCTTTGGGAACAGTACTCTCCCAGCAACCCATGCAGTTTCTGGAGGAAAATATCAATATGCATTCACATTCTGAATTGCAGTGTCATCACTTGAATATAAGAACTGCAAAAAAAAAAAAAAAATCACCCACTTGGGAAAATGTGCATATTCTTTATATTTGCCAAATATTTATTGCTGACATTTTTTTGAAGAACTTTAACTATCTACAAGGTGCCAAGGGCTTCAAATTTACTGAATTTTAGGATCCCCAATAAAATGTTTTTAACAAGACATCTCAAGAGGACATAAAATAAAAAATTACCATATTCATGAGTATAAGCCTCTAAGATTGCAATGCTATAAACTGGATGTTTATAATTTGCTTGTGGCTTTCTTAATTAAAAACTGGTAATTAGAAACTCAAGTACTATTTTTACACTTCATCTTCTACACTTTACATGCTACTGTTACTTTTCAGTTTAATATATGTACACATGGATGCACACAATTGCAAATGATCAATAATATTTAACTGTGTGTCTAAAACCTAAATGATGATGGATACATTTAAATATTGCTTTCCAGGAGATTATTATTCCAATGGCCATGTCGTGGCTTAAACACTTAGTTTAAACAAGACAGCTACCATTTTTTGCTCTTCCCAACATGCATCATTTACTCTCATTTTTAAGCTGAATTGCTGAATTGCTTTCCAAGTACTTCAGTATCTATTGTCTCCCAGACTAGCCTTGCATCTTTTAAGTGCACCATATTGAGGTGCTAAACCACCAAACACTTCCTGCTATTAGCTTTGTGGGCTGAGTGTTAGGCGCAGAGCAGTAACCTTAACTTACCACCATATCGTCTTTGCACATCCAAAGTTTTGTGCATGGTTTACTATACCAGAACCACCTAAAATCAACAAGCAGGATGTGGGGAGTGCTGCTTCCTTTGCTGAATTACCAGCAGATCACAGGTGTGTACCTCACTCCCAGAGGTGATACAGGTAATAACACTAGGACGGTGATTTAAATGGTTAGAAGCTTTTCCACAGAAGGTAGTCCTTGAATCCTATCATTTTGCAAATATTGCTCACAAATGGCAACTTACATTCCTGGCCTCCTTAAGTGGTTGCTTTTTATTTGTATTATGTTTTAAGTAGAAAACTTTGAAGATGGGTGTTTTCTGTCAAGGCACAGTCATTATGCCATCCTCAAGTTAGAATTTCTTCGTCAGGTATAGGCATATCTCACGAGACTTTAACCCTCTCCCCGCTCTTTTTTCAAATATCAATTTAGGGCCAAAAAAAGGTGAGTCAGAACAATCATTATTTATTTAGCATTTTACCAAGACACAAAGAACATGGTACCCACTTTTGTAGCAAGATTTTTTAAGAGGACATAGCATAAAATGACAAAAAAATAAAAAATAAAAACAAAGCCATAAGCAGAGCAAAGCCTGTTGGGTAGGATAGCATCTATGTCTCAAGTGACATGAGAGAATCTGATGTGAATTATAAGATGATCGATTAGGACAAAAAATATTTGGCCAGGTGCTGTGGCTTATGCCTGTAATCCCAGCACTTCGGGAGGCCAAGGTGGGTGGATCATGAGGTCAGGAGTTCGAGACCATCCTGGCCAACATGGTGAAACCCCGTCTCTACTAAAAATACAAAAATTAGCTGGGTGTGGTGGTGGGTGCCTGTAGTCCCAACTACTCAGGAGGCTGAGGCAGGAAAATCGCTTGAACCCGGGAGGCAGAGGTTGCAGTGATCCGAGATCGCACCACTGTACTCCAACCTGGGCAATAGAACGACACTACAAAAAAAAAAAAAAAAAAAAAGAAGGAAGGAAGGAAAGAGAAAGAAAGAAAGAAAGACTTTTTACAGATCAAGATGAAAAGGACACACTATTATTCTAAAGGGCAAAAGGAGTAAAGTGCAGGATTCTGAAAGCTTCTTCCTTGGGCTGTAGAAGCTCTTTCAGCAGCATCTAGAATGCTCGTGTAGACATTGTTTCCTACAGTGTCTGGTATTAACATCAGGAGATTGCCAAAGTGCTATTTATATTGCTGCTCATGGCTGGGTGGGAGAAGGACAAAGAAGCTTTTTGATCAACATGTATAATTTTCCAACATTAAGTGTTTATAAAAGGGTGTTGTAATAATAAGGGGTTAGGTGTGCCAATAGCTTCTAAATCAAGGGCCACACTACTTCAGAGTGAACTTGGCATAAGTACTAATAGATTATAGCTACCCATTAAGGGAACAGAGTAGATCTTGGCTTGACCTTTGCCCCACAAAGTTCCCAGGACCTTTTGTGGTTTTTTCCTGACTATAGCACTGGCAGACACGTTGGTAATTTTTAACACCGTGGCAGACTTCCATTGTAATAAAGCTCAATTATAGTGGCCCTTTGATGGAGTTTATGGTGCCACATCAATTAAATGAGGCAGAGAGAGACAGTAAGCAGACTTTCCATCACCCATCATTTAGGCGGAGATTTGCAATAAAAGAATAAATTTTGTGCACACATATCAATTTAACATTGAAGAAAAAATGATAAGTACAAGTAACAAAGAAAGAAAGGGAGAACAGAAAGAAAATGATGAAGCTGAATGACTCGCTTACTCTTTTGAGTTTCAGTTGCCACCTCTGCTGTTGGACCAAACTAGGGGCTCTTAAATCTGGATTTTCTCAATCCCCTGTAGGATCCACTAATGGGCCTGATGATACTCATGAGTTCCCTGAAATTATGGGCCAAATATTGTGTCTGCACATATACATGTTTTTCTGGGTTCAGCTTTATAGCTTTTATGAGAATCTCAAAAAAGATAATAATCCAGATAACGATAAAAACTACTAGAAAAAATAGTTGCTTAGGCGTTTGCTGCTTCTAATCTTATAAGGAACAATTTGATAATCCTATATCTAAACCAAGTCTGCTCCAAATGACTCCGTTATGTCCGAAGAATCCCAAGGTTCGAAATCTTGTTTTCGTTGTATCATTTAATATAATTGCCTTCTGTGGTTGGCACGCATCTAGAAATTTGAGATCCCTCAGCAAACACTTCACAAGGTTTCACTTTAGTCTTTGCTGTTCAACCTTCCTTCAGTGCAGTATTTAACTGAGCTGTATCAACAACCACAAAAGGAAGAAAAAGGAGCTGAACCTTTTCCTCCATAGCCAGCTGAGCCACTTGAATGTCTCTATGGCCTGAACAGTAATAGCTCTTTTATGAATTGGTTACACCTTTGGAGTTAGTGAGTTTGACTGAAGTTAGCTGTTACTGTTATTATACCAACATTGCAAATTTTGTCTAGATCCCTGTTGAAAATGAGCTATTACTCTGGGCTTCATACTGGACAGTCTTTCTGGGCTCTATGTTCTCAAGGTTTCTTCAGCTTACATGTTATAGAATTTTAAAGGAATTCTGAAATCAAAGATGACCTATGTCTATAAAAAATAAAAGGAAAAGGAGTTCAGGAAGCTGAAAAGAACTGACCAAATATATGAATGGACAGGCAGCCTGGAATTAGCTGGAAATGACCCTCCAAGCATATCTGACAGAATGATGTGAAAGTATACAACATGAATTATTCAAAATAATTAGAGACAGCACTAAGGGTGTTTGCTCTGATAGGACCATAGTGGAATTTGAAGGGGAAATCAAGGCAGCCAGAGAGAAGCAGGTAATAAACCACTTGGATTCTTAAATGGCAGGCCCTAATTTTTTCAACGTAAACATGGAGGTGTCTGTTTCCTGAATTGTAAATTGAAGGGGTTATCTAAACAGCTCTCTTTAGCATTACCACCCTGGGAGTAAGTCACTAAAGATGCTAAAAAATACATTGCTCCTGGAAAGATATGAAAACAGTTTTTAGTGAAGTTTGTACAATGAGATGTTATAGAAGGAGGAAAGAAATGTAAGCAGGATACAATAAGATGTGGGGGCAGAGTGGTCTTCTCTCACTCTGGACCCTCACAATTCCCAGCTAGGCAGGACTGGACATAGCCAGTATTTGGTTTGCTATTGAAAAAGAACACTTATGCAGGGAAGAATTGCCATGTAGTATAGATTTAGTGATCTCAAATTCCTATGATCTAGTACACCCACATGAAAGTGCATATACGAAAATGTGGCATTTTCTCCTGCAAAACTTTGTATGCTGACCCAAATAAAATAAAGCTATTAGGCTATTAGTAGTTGAGCTCGGGGGAGTCAAAAGTTATATATGGATTTTTGACTATACCAGGGGCCAGCACCCCCAACTGCCACATTATTCGAGGGTCAACTGTACACTGTGCCTGCTAAGGCAAAAGCAGCCTCTCTATAATTATGTCTGAGACTTGGGGTGGGATATTGGTGCGCTGCCCTAGGGTGCAGGGTTAGGACCTTCACAGGGGAGATGGAGGATGCCTTGGGCCACCCACACTGGCCAGGCCTGTGCTGCCATCACTCCCTTTCCTCCCCAGCCACACGATTGTCCAAGGGCCATGAATAAAGGCCCAGGTGCCTTTAAAGTAGCCAGGCCCTGCCTTTCAATGAAAACAGACTTTGTTAACAGTGCCAAAGAGCGATTAAAAAAAAGAGAGAAGAGAGAAACATCGACCTAAGAGCTGTTTGGACACAGAAGGAAGACCCCTGATAATCCAGCATTCTTTGCCTTTTCATTTACAAAAGGTATCATCTTCAGAAATTCAAAAAACCATTTCTTTCTTTCTTTCTTCCTTTATGAAGTAAAGGAGGTCAACCTGAGCCACATCATCATCTTTCCAACCATTATTCACTCCCCCTTCCTTCTGTCCCCTGAACAAAACATACACATCTTGTCCAATGTCAACTTGTCCTTCTTGAGAGCTCTCATCTTAGAAACAGCTATTTCCTGTCTCCACCCATACTTCTGTTTCTCTTCTCTCTGGCTTTTTAAACAAGCCGTTGACCTATTTTCAAATGGAGAGCATTTAGAAGACACAGAGGAAGAAAGAGGAGCAAGGGTTCAGGTCACCAAGAAGAAATGGCCAAATAACAGTGTCCACAGAGACCTCCACCGACATCTATAAAGGCCCCATTCCCAAAAGAGCTTAAGCACCATCACAGTGCAGATTTGAGGCTTGTATCTAATAGTCTCTCTTCCCCTCTTGCAAACTGTAAAACTGGGGGGAGGGATTGCATTGGGAGTTATACCTGATGTAAATGATGAGTTGATGGGTGCAGCAGACCAACATGGCACAAGTATACATATGTAACAAACCTGCATGTTATGCACATGTACCCTACAACTTAAAGTATAATAATAATAAATAAATTATAAAAAAAAAAAAAAAACTGATTGAGATGCCTCAACATGCTATGTGAAATTTTTCACTAGGAGCTACCCTCTGATTTAAAAGATACACTTTTTCTCTTTTTGGTTTTCCAGATAATGGATTAAATTTTCATGTTTTCCACTTCACTTTTCCAGGGATTATCTGGTCAGTGAAGTCTTTATAAAGCATTTACAATAGTGCAGAATTTTGCGTGGCACTTTAGGGAAGCGTGCATCCTATGGGGTATGTATGCAATTAGTCAAAATGAATTTTTTTATCAGAGATGTACAAAGATCTCAAAGCATTTTATAATTATATTATGTTTTGAGAAGGACAGTAAAAATATGTCTTAACAGCTAGCACCAAAATGCCTCTTAGAGAGTAAATTATTTTTGTTAGGAAAAGATCTTGATAAGCTTTGAGGGGAGATAGATAGTGAAACACAAGGACCCAGGATTAGCAGGAGCTAAGGTGGCTAAAGAGAGTGAAATTGCTCTTCCCAGGGAGGGAGAGAGAACAGAGGACAGGGAAACAAAAGGAGGACAGAGAGGCCAGAAAAATGGCATGAGAGGACACTCAGAGAGAAAGTAATTGGTGAAGAAAATCCCTTGTAGTGATATGATGTGGCAGGGATAGAGTAACTCTTAAGTAGATGAATAAATTCTACTTAAGGTTATTCATTTTGCTGTGATGTAAACCCCTCCTGTGTCCCCAAAAGACTCAAGTAATGTGTACTGAACATATGTCTTGGATTTCTTTTCTTTTGGTAGAAGTCAAGGAAGGTCTTGATGTGACGCAGGCAGAAACTCCCTAAAAGATTCAGTGCATGGACTCAGGAGAAGGCAGCCAGAGATGGCCGTGAGAATGTAAATCCTCTCGCCTGCCTTCATTTCCCCTTCAGGGATTCACAGAACTTGAGAAATGCTTTGGAATTAGAGGTTCGAGTCAATCCTGAGCCATAGGAAGACTCTAGCTAACATCTGAGATAGGTTTTCCTAAATTACTGTCCTTCATGTATAAGACTGATAGGAGACCTTCAAGAAAGTATGCTGTCACTTATTTTTCAAATTATCCTTGACTATTCTATCTTGCCTACCTGCTGCATCCATTTGTGAGGTATCATTATAAGGGTTTGAAATGCAATGACTAGAATACACAAAGTTAACTCTCCAGACTTGGGTTCAGTACATAGCCACAGAGTCAGTTAGTAAACAAAGATTTATTTGTGATGAATGTATCCCATTAAATTAAGTATCATCAAGTTCTTGCAATATGTATTAATCAGCACCACAATCATAACTAGATGCCTTATCTCAACCCTTACAACAATCAAATTATGTATTAAGTTGGTGCAAAAGTAATTGAGGTTTTTGCCGTTACTTTCAATGGCAAATTGCAATTACTTTTGCACCAACCTAACCTATTATTATTATTATTTCTATTTTGCAAAAGGGGACCCTAAAGCCCTTAAAGGTTTTCTAAGCTCATTTAACTAGTAAGTAGCAGATCTGAGATTTGAACCCAGGTATTTTGATGCCAGATCCCATGCTCTGTAATCTAACAATATCTTCCTTTTGTGCCAGTCTGTCACTGTTATTACTGCTTCTGAGGAAGTCACCACTGGACATCAGTTCCACCTTGAGTCTTCCAGAGAAAGTAGGTTTTAGTGGTTAAGGGCACAGGTTTGTGTCTGATTACCTAGGTTCAAGTCCCAGTTCTACCAGTTACCAGCTCTGGTGAAATTATTTAACTTCTTTAAGCTCAAGTTGTCATCCATAAAATAGGAATGATGAAAATAACCTTAAAGAATATATTTTAGAATACTATTTTTAAATAAATGGTCTGTCTGATAACCTTCATGATCATGGACACAAAAACCCTCAACAAAACATTTGAAAATCTAATCCAGCATTATATAAAAAGAATACATCACAACAAAACATGGTTTATCTAGGAAATGCTACACTGGTTCAACATTCACAAATCAATTAATGTAATTCATTGCATTAACAGACTAAAGAAGAAAAAATTACATGATTGTGAAGAAAACTACATATATCTAGAATATATAAAGAATTCTCAGAACTCAACAATAAGAAAACCAGTAATTCAATTTAAAAATGGCCAAAAGATTTGAATGGATACTTTATTAAAGAAGATATTTGGATGGTAAATAAGCATATGAAAAGAGGCTGAACATAGTCATTGGGAAAATGCAAATTAAAACCACAATGAGTACCAACATACACCTATTAGAATGGCTAAAATTTTTAAAAACCTGAAAACACAGAGTGCTAAACGGGATATGGAACAAGTAGACCCTCATATATTACTGTGTAAATGCAAAATGTTAGTTACTTTGAAAACAATTTTTGGCAGTTTCTTACAACCCAACAATCCTACTCCTACGTATTTACCCACATGAAATGGAAACCTATGTTCGCACAAAAACTTATGACTGCTTATAGCAACTTTATTCATAATTGCTAAAAACTGGAAATAACCCAAATATCCTTCAACTGGGAAACAGATTAAACAAACTGTGGTAAATCTGTAAAACTGATCCATAAAACTACTCAGCAATAAAAGCCTCAAACTATTTGTAGTTTGTTAAGGCTGCCATAACAAAGTACCACAGTCTGGATGACTTAAGCAACAGAAATTAAATCACCTCACCATTGTGGAGGCTGGGTGTCTGAGATCAAGGTGTCGGTAGGGTTGACTTCTTCTGACCCCTGTCTCTTTGGTTTGTAGATGGCTGCCTTCTCCATGTCTTCATGTGGTCTTTACACCGTGCTTGTCTAAATCCAGTTTTCTCTCCTTGTAAAAATACCAGTGACATTGGCTTAGGGTCCCCTAATTACCTGATTTTAGCTTAATTACTTCTTTAAAGACTGTATCTCCAAATACAGTCACATTCTGAGGTACTAGGGGTTAGGACTTCAACATAGGACTTTTGCGGGGAGGGGCACAATGCAGCCCGTAACAGTATTGTTACAGGCAACAACATAGATGGATCTCAAATGCTTTAGGCAGGATGGAAGAAGCCAGTTCAAAGGCTAGATATATAATATTCTAGAAGGGCAAAACAACATGGACAAAAATCAGATCAAGGCCACAAGAGGTTGAGAGTGGGGAGGGGATTGATGACAAAGGGTTAACACAAGGTAATTTTGAGGCAGTAATGGAATCTTCTGGCCATTTGATTTGGGTGGTACTTACATGACTCTATTATGCATTTGTCAAAACTTAAAGAACAGTAGACCAAATAATGAATATTCCTGCATGCAAATAAAAAATTAAATGTAAGAGCATGGGCTCAGAATCAGAATAAAAAATGTTTTAAACGAAGCAGTCTGTCCATTTAAAGAAAGGCACACTCATAGAGCAAATGGCTGAAGAATGTATGTACGTTGCCTCCCATCACATATGAACCCAGCACTCTTTATGCTTCCAAACTGGCACCAGCATTTTCAGGTGAAGAAATCATGATTAAAGAAACAGGGTTCACTTTTAAACTTCCTCTTAACATGAATTCCTTTGAGGAAGTCACAGGTTATCCATTTCCATATGTATGGGGTTTCTACAGTGGGCTGAGAACACCCAAGCTGACTGCAGCACTCAGCAAAGGGAGAGATCCGTTTGAAATCCCAATAGGCAGGTGCACAATCCTTCTCTTCCCCTCCACTTCTGTTCTTCATTGAGGAAGGAGACTCCAAATTCCAGCTGCTGCTGCCATCTCCTCAATTCCTCATTTTCCCTCAGTTTATCATGATTCAAGCAGCTTTTTCCTCCTCTTCTACACAAAAGGAAACAGTTATTTTCATCATACTGTATTTATGGCTATTCCCCCCAAATCATTATCAGTCCATATGAAGTATCAATGTGTAGCTTGTATTTGTTTGTTTCTACTTTGTCTCCTTCCAAAAAGGATTTCAGATGGTTTTAATTTTATTAAATAAATGTGTGTTGTGTTCCTACCATATGCTGGGAGTAGGGATATGGGATGAAATTACAGCCCCTGCTCTAGAGACCCCACAGTCTAATAAGGAGGAGGGATGGGAGAATAGACAGTCCCAAAACACTGCAGCAAGGGTCATGGCAGAGGTAAACATGGGCTGTTCTGCAACCTTGGGGATCGGGCATATAATCCAGCCTAGAATCACCGAAGGTGTCAGAGATAAACCTTGCCTTTTTTTTTTTTTTTTTTTACACAGTCAACACAACACAAAACACTTCACCTCTGATCACCAAAATGTATGTGTTTATTTTCTCCCCCACTGACCAAGCACTTCTCCAGGGAACATTAACTGGGTTTTCTATAATTCAACTCAATTCTGCCACGATCTACCTAGAGGTAGCATCATATCCCACAGTTAGGGGCTCAGTCTCACAAGACTGCCCCCACTTCAGATGCTAATCACAAGTAGTAGGTTGTCACCTAGACTTCTGACCCATCCACTTCCATATCAGAGTTCCTATGACCCCCTCCTTGGGTTCAATTAATTTGCTAGGATGTCTCACAGTACTTGGGGACACACTTATGTTTAGTGGTTTATTACAAAGAAAATTACAAAGAATACAGAAGAACAGCCACATAGAAGAGATGCAAAGGGCAAGGTATGTGGGAAGAGACATGGAGCTTTCATGCCCTCTCCAGATGCACCACCCTCCAGGGACCACAATTGATTGCATCATTGGTCATTAGTGATCAGCTCAAACTTCAGACCTTCTCTGCTTCCTGGAGACCAGGGGATGGGGCTGAAAATTTCAGCCCTTGAATCACATGGTTTGTCCCCCTGGAAGCTAACCCTTCCCTTGCCCATCCTAAGGCTATTCAGGAACAAAAGATTCTCCTGGTGCCCCTACCTACAAGGGTTTTAGGAGCTCCATGTTAGGATCTGGGGGCAGAGACCAATATATATTTTTTCTTATTTCACAGAAGACTTCAGAAAGTTGGATCTTGAAAGATGAGCTGAAGTAAGCAAAGAAAAATGAAAGGGGTTGCAGAAGGTGGAAGTTGTTCAAATGGCTGGGACACACGTGGTATGAATGAGGAGATGTTGCCAGAGACAGGGTGAAACCAGATAATAAAGGACTGTATGCCCCCATGAAGGAGCTTATTTAACAAGCAAGAACATGGCAAGGTCAAGTTTATAAGGATCTCCCTGGCAGCTCTGTGGAGGATGGGTTTGGACAAGATGGACCTGGAGGACTGGAGACTGGTTGGGAGAATTTCTGAAACATTTCAGGTAAGAGGAAGTAAGTGGCTTGACCTGGACAGAAGTTAAGGAAAAGACAGATTCAAGATACATCTGAAATCAGTTGGACACTGAGTGCTGAACAAAGCCCAGATGAAGTACAGCTCCATTTACCCAGACTTCTGATCTAAATATGATAATTAGTTATTAGATAAATATATAAATATTCCCATTTTCAATGGCGCACATTTCATTGTCTCATTTATTCAATCTTTATAATACACACATGTATTCATTAATGTCTATCCACTTATTTGAAGATTTGTAAGGCAGCATCAAGTATTTCATAAAGAATGTGAACTCTAGCGTCAGACAAACCTCACTGTGGATACTTCTTTTAAATGTTTATTTCTTAAATGATCATGCAGTAAAATTGACAGGTTTGGTGTACAGCTATAAATTTTAATAAATGTAAATATTTATGTTGACACCATCTCAATCAGGATACAGAACAGTTCCATTATCTCAAAAACTTCTTCATGCTATCGTACCCTCACCCTTAAGTCTTGGCAACCTTTGGATTTGTTTGGCTTTTTCTCTCCATCGCCATATTTTTTATTTTTTTGAGAATGTTGTATAAATGGAATTACACAACACATAGTTTTTGAGACTGACTTCTTTCATTCAGCATCCTGCCTTTGAGATTCACCTTATAGCATGTATCAATACTTCATTCATTTATAGTGCTGGGTATTGTTACATTATGTGATTGTGCCACCGTTTACCCATTTCCAATTTGAGGGCTATTTGGGTTGTTTCCAGTGTGGGGCATTATAAACAGAGTTGGTTTTTATGTAAACTTAAGTTTTCATTTATCTAGAGTAAATCCCAGGAGTGGGATTGCTGGGTTACATGCTAAATGCATAAACTTTGTAAGAAACTGCTAAACTTTTCTCCAGAGTACATTTTGAATTCCCACCAGCAGTGTATGAGAGCTACAGTTACTCTATATCTTTGCCTGTACTTGTTACTGTCAGAATTTTAAAAAAATTTTAGCTATTCTACTGGGTGTATTTACTCAACACCAGGTAACAAATGTTTTCTCCTCTGTTTTTTTCTGAAAGCTTTATAACTTTATATTTTATATTTATATCTCTCATGTGTGTTAATTTTTTGGAGAAGGTGTAGAGTTACATTCAGGTTCTTTTCTGGGCTTATGGATGTCCAATTGTTTCATCATCATTTGTTGAAAAGACCATCCTTTTCCCATTGAATTGCCTTTCAATTTGTCAGAAATCAGTTGTTCATGTCTGAATGGCTCTATTTCTGCCCTAGCTATTCCGTTCCATTGATCTAGGTGTCTATCCTGTCATCAATCCCACACTGTCTTAGTTACTGTAGCTTTATAGTAATTCTTAAAATTGAATTGGGGAATTCCTCCAATAGTATTATTTTCTTTTTTCCACCAATCAAGCTGATTACCCTACCCATCACCTCACATATTCCCCCCCCCCCTTTTTTATGGCAAGAACACTTAATATCTGTTCTCTTAACAAACTTCAAGTACTGTAGACAATACATTATTATTGACTAGAGTTACCACATGTTGTACATTAGATTCCCAGAACTTATTTATCTAATAACCAAACATTTTATTTTTAATTAATTTTTAAATTTTTAAAGTTCTAATTTTTAATTTAATTAAAAAATTTTAAAGTTCTAATTGATATAGTTATATTAATATCTGCATATTTGTAACTTTCCTATCCATTGCTTATGTTCTTTGTTTTTCCATCTTTCTACCTTCTCTGATTTTAATAGGTCATGTTATAATTCCATTTTCTCTCCTCTCAGCATATAAATTATACTTTTTAGAAAGCTAGTTGTTTACCTAGAGTTTACCATATATATCTTTAACTAATGTAAGACTACCTTCAAATAACCCTACAGCATTTCATGTGTAGTGTAGGTACCTTATAATTCTCAATTCCTCCCTCCCATCCTTTGTGACATTGGCATTATTCATTTCATTCATTTATGCTGTAATCACTCAATACATTGTTATTACCATTTATTTAAACACTTATCTTTTAGCTTAATTAACAAGAAAAATGATTTACCTTCATTTATTGCTTCTCTAATGCTCTTTCTTTCTTTCCGTAGATATGAGCTTCTGACATATATTACCTGCTGAGGAACATCTCATAACATTTTTGCAGGTCAAGTCTGCTAGTGATGAATTCTCTCAGTTATTTGTTTGTCTGAGAAAGGCTTTGAAGGATAATTTTGTTGGGTATAGAATTCTAGGTTGGTGGTATTTTTCTTTCAACCCTTTAAATATTTACTTCACTCTCTTCTTGCTTGTGTAATTTCTGATTTAAAAGTCCACTGTCATTCTTACCCATGTTGCTCCTTAGGTGAGATGTTTTTCCCCCGTCTGGCTTCTTTCAATATTTTATCTTTGCCTTTGATTTTCTGCAGTTTGAGTATAAGCCTTGATGTGGGTTTGTTGGTATTTATCCTGCTCGATGTTCTTTAAGCTTCCTAGATACATGTTTTGATGTCTCTCATTAGTATTGGAAAGTTTGGGGGCATTATTACTTCAAATATTTCTTCTGCTCTGTTCTCTATTTCTTCTCATTCTGGCATACTATATTGTCCCACAGTTCCCGGATGTTCTTTCATGTTCTGTTCTGATTTGTTACCATCTTTTTCTCCTTGTATTTTATTTTGGAAAGTTTATATTGCTCTAACTATTGGAAGTTTACTGACTCTTCCCTCAGCTTTGTAAAGCCTATTGATGAGCCCCCTAAGGCTTCTTCATTTCTGTTGCAATGTTTTTCATTTATATAGAGCATTTTCTTTTAATTACTTCTTAGAGTTTCTATTTCTCTGCTACATTACCCAGTTGTTCTTGCATACTGTCTACTTTTTTCATTAGAGTCCTTAACATCTTAATCATAGTTACTTTGAATTCCCTGTCTGATAATTCCAATATCTATGTTATATTTGAGTCTTATTCTGATGATTGCTTTATCTCTTCAGACTATTTTTTGTTGTCTTTTGTTATGCCTTGTAATTTGTTCTTGAAAGCAGACACATTGTGTGGAATAATAGGAACAAAGATAAATAGGCTTTAGTGCAAGGATTTATATTAATCTGTATGGAGTTCAGCTGTGTTTAATGTTTTCTCTAGCTATACGTGCCAGAACCTTCATAGTGTCATTGTTTTGTCACCTCTTGACTTTGGACTCCCCTAAGTACTCCTGCTAAGAAGAGCCTGTGTCTAGCAATCCTTTCAGTTGTAATTACTGTTATTATACTGGTACCCTGTTGGTGTGATAGCAAACTATGGGAAGGGAAGGACATTCTGTAATCCTCTGATTAACTCTCCATCATTTATGGATCTATGTCTCATGATTGTGATCCTCACAAGTTTTTCTCCTTATGAAGTATTCTTCCCTAGATGCAGTATTCCTGTGTTGTTTCCTTGAAGCCCTGACTCCTGGTAACTATGATATTTCTCCTTTAGTTGAGACAGGATGAATGGAGGGGGACTGGAATAGGAGGAATTTATTTTCCCTAGCTGGAATAAGGCTCTGGAAAAGTCCTTTCCCCTGGAGTGTAACGCTTTATTATGGAGAAGGCTCCGAGTATATTTCACAATGATTATTCTTCCTCTCCCCTGCCAAACCCATGAGAGGATCTTTTTCAGATCTTTGCTGTGAGTACCTGGTGAGGTTCCTAGAGATAAGGCCCATGAAAGACTGCAGCCACTAGGAATTTCTCATTCTCGTAGTTGTCCACAATCTCAGTCTCCAGCAATTTGTAAAATTTACCATTTAAGTGGTCTTACTAGTCTATGACTCCACTGGCTTCTGCTCCACACAAGCCGATTTCAGCTGTGTCTCTCTGAATGTGCTTGTCTCTCTAGACTTAAGGGTTTTGTTTACCCCTGTAAACTCAGTTATCTGATGGGTCCAAGAAAAGTCATTAATTTTTAGTTTATCTAGCTTTTCTTGTTGTAAGATCAAGAGTAGTGACTTCCAAGCTCTTTACATGTTGGAGCTGAAATTGGAAGACTCTTTGCTAATTTATTTTTTACTCATTTTTTTCCTGTTTAGTTCAGATAATTTCTATTGATCTAGCATTAAGCTCACTGACTCTTTACTGTCTGTCGTCTCCACTCTGCTATTTAGTCCATCCAGTGAGTTTATTTCAGTTATTGTATTTCTCAATTATAAAATGTCCCCTTGATGTGTCTTTATACCTTCCATTTCTTTGCTATGACTTTCTACTTTCCCATTCATTTCAAGAGTGTTTGGGGTTACTTGTTGGAGAATTTTTATAATAGCTGCTTTGAAGTATTTGTCAATTATTAGGCCATCAATGTCATCTTTGAAATGACTTTGTTTTTTTCTCAAGTGAAAAAAGTCTCCATTTTCATCCAAAATGCCAAGTAATTTTGAATTGCACCTGGACACTTTTAATATTGTCTTATGAAAATCTGGGACGGGTTTAAATCCTATGGAGAATGTTGATGTTTTTGTTTTACCTGGCAATCAGCCTCATTGAGTTCAGGCTACAAGTTCTAACTCATTTCCTGTGGGCTGTGGTTTTGATTTTGTTCAGTTTGTTAAACCTTTTTCAATGATATTCAGACCCATCCAGCATATGCACCACCCAGTGGTCAGTCTGGGACCTGGGCAGCAGTCTATCTGTTACTTCATTTCCCAGAGAATTCTATATGCTGATTGGGACCGGATCCATGCATGCACAGTTCAGGGGTAAGCCGTGGAGTTCACAAATAATTTTATAGGGGTCACTTCCAAAGCTCCTTCCTCTTCATAATCTTTCAAGTAGTTTCTGGTACTTGGAACTCTGGGGAAAATAATTTCCAGTACCTTCAGTCCTCTGGCCAAAAAGCTAAGGCTTCAGTTACTTCAATCTATAGCACAGCAATAGGAGTTTGACCTATCAGGCAAATTCTCTTAGGACCACAGTTCTTTAGATCAAAGGAAAGCTCACCTCTCTGAAAATTTTGGCTTTCATACCCATGCCATTACCACAGAATTGCTTAAGATTAGACTGCAAGAGAAAGGAGAAAATATTTTAAAAGGAAAAGAAAAAGAAAAATGAGTGATCTTCCTCACCCTTTCTGAGGGTTAGGCATTCCCTTTGCTGCTTCTCAGTCCAGAAGTAGAGGCTTTCTCCTGAAGCTCTCTCTGCACCATGGCACCCACTTCTGGGTTTTGGGCTGCATTGAGTTTAAGCCAGAGAGAAAAAAAATCGATGGCCTGATTAGTGACACTTCAAATTCTGGTGTTCTTTCCCAATTCACCAACTACTATTCACTTTGCAGAGTCTTCAGATAACTGCTCCATGCATTCTATTCAGGTTTTATAACATGCTCACTAGGAGAGACAAGGTGGTTTATGCTTAATTCATCCTAGTAAGAACCAGAATTTGCTACACACTTAACAATCAGACAATTTCCAAGCCTCAATCTCTTCATCTGTAAACTGGCAATGACAATAATTTTTATGACTGGAGTTTGTGGAGAGCAAAGGAACCAATAAACATTACAGTGTGTTTAACAAATGTTAGTGGCTATTATTTTTATTAGATGCTGTTGCTGTTGCTGCTGCTGCTACAGAGCTGAGAAGGCACATAGGAAAGCAGTAGAAAGAGGCAAAGGAGAGGTAGTACCATCAGCAAATGTTAAAACCAACAAGGAGAGTGTGTTTTCGATTTCACACTTAAATAGGTTGTTTATACAGGATACATTTTGCTTTGTCATGAAATGTTACATCTACATGAACAGTATGTCATGCAGCAAATGCTTGTAGGTAGCTCCAATGTGTTATTGTGTGACTCCTCATGCTAAAGTATGTACAATGCTTTCAGCGGATGTTTTATTCCTTCTGTATTGTCTGGAAGAAAGATAGAGAGGAGAAAGGCTCCCCTGTGTGTCATGGCCTGGATGCAGATATGGAGTTCACGGAGATAGTTGTAGAGGTGGAAAAGTCTTTATGCCCTTCTTTCTGCCTAATCCATTCCATCAAAAGATAGGTTTATATAGTCATTCTCTTTGGTACAAAATTCATCCATTTATCCCAGAGTTGATATTCTTAAAGTAAGAATAATTTTATTCTTTTTTATTAGTCATGTAATACTTTTTAAGTGTTATTTAAAATGTTATGGGGCAGTGCTAATAGATTATAAGTGGTGGGTGATGGTGTTGTGGGAATGAATCTAGGCCTTCCATTTCTTTCATCCTAAGGAAAGAATTGCCTTTTATATGTCTTTTGGCTGTCAGTCAGACTTTTCCTGGAATGCAACTTTGATGTACAATGTGCTTCTCTGTACTGAGGCTCATTGCCATATCGACAGCCTATATATTCCCCCCAGGGACACCAAAGCAAGTGAGGGTGGCATTCCTTCCACATCAACTGAGACTGGGTGAATTGTTTAGCTGTGGGGAGTATATAGTAGGATGAATAGAATTTTTTATTCAGACACAGTTGGGTCAAATTCTGGCTCCTCCACTTTTTGTTTTTGAAGTTAGGTAAGTTATTTAAACTCTCTGAAACTCAGTTTCCTCATCTGTAAAAGGAGGTTAATAATACTTAGCACAAAGAGCTTCTTTGGTGACCAAAAAGAACATATGTATTGTGTGTATCCTGTGTGCATAAGTACATTTATGGACTATTGAGAGTACCTTTAGTAAAATGCAAATGCCCCATGCATGCCCATTTATTAGGGTTTAGAACTCAAAGAGTATTTAAATGAATATTTATAATTGTTTAATCTTTGTGTTTATGACAATCCAACCTAGAATCCAATTTCTAATAGAACATCTCAGTGAAAAGTAGGGACCTCTATACTGTTAAAGATGTTTTTAATTTTTCAGTAACAAGGCCAGCTTATTGTTCAGAAAATAATTGCTATAAGTGGAATTCACTATAAACAAGGGGCCTTGTGCCAGCCATAAACATGTCATTTGGCCTTAATTTAACCAACACTAGTCTCTGTTCCATGGGACTATCCCCGAAGAGAACTACGGGGTCAGTGACTGCACCTTGGTGGTGGGAGCTTCCTTGTGCTGTATCTTGACCTCTATAAAATGCTAATGTAAAAGAGGCTATAAGTATAGTTCTTTACATCTATGGACCCTTAAGAATAAAGACTATTAAAATAGCTACTCTATATAGGGTGACTACTTCCATCTGACAGGGTTTTGCTCAGCACTGAGCTAAAATTTTCTCAAATAATCCTTCTGACACCTCTAAATGCTGAGCCACTTTACAGATAAGGAACCTGAGGCTTAGAGCCTTTAAATAACTTACCCAAGGACATACAGTTTACACACTGCGAAGCAGGGATTCGAGCCAGCTCCAGCTGATTCTAAAACCCATACTCTTAACCACCATCCTACCTAAAAATTCCTCAGTTTATTACCTCTTGCTGGTTGAGTCTCACTAATCAAAACTGAACATTCTGGACCTGTGAGGCACTGGTTATACAAGGTTCTCCTGTTTTTATCAACAATAAGAACCAAAGTTAGTCATTTTAGGCATAATAAGGTCAAAATCCATTTCAACTCCAAGCGTCTTTCCAAATTCTTTTGTTGCATTTACATTTCGTTGAGTTAAACAAAGAGGCATTCACCTGAAACCTGACTTTTCTTTTCTTAAAGTGTTTCTAGTAGGATTTATCTCAATACGATCTTCATGACACACAGAAATAAAAGGCAAAGAGCCTAGCCACTGC
Source organism: Papio anubis (assembly GCF_008728515.1). Classification (NCBI taxonomy): domain Eukaryota; kingdom Metazoa; phylum Chordata; class Mammalia; order Primates; family Cercopithecidae; genus Papio; species Papio anubis. The sequence continues at coordinate 60,571,176 of NC_044985.1, forward strand.
TATTTAAGGAAGTGAAAACAGTTCATCCAAAGTATTCCTAAAGGATGATGTATTTAGATAAATTAGGTCAAAACCTTCCATTTAAAAATCCTGTACAACATATAAAATGCTTTTACAGCTGGTGGGGAGTAGGGTTTGGGTTCATATATAAGCTCTTCTAGAAGAAGAAACTCAACCTTAAACAATTAAGTAACTTGCCAAGCTCAAATAACTACAAGGTGCTGAATCAGAAGTGGAAAATGAATCTTCCAAATATAGATCCAGTTTCCTATAAGAAGAATAAGCAGAAGTGGTATTTCCCAGAAGTTAATTTAAGTAGAAAACACTACTGGAGATGCTTTGTGCTAAAAAACAGTTGAGTTTGAATTTGTTGTCACCCATTTAATGGATAAGATACTAAATACTATCTCCTGTTATCATTATACAATTACAGTATAGTGGTACTATTATTATTTTATAAGTCAAGACATAAGATTAAAAAAAGGTAACTTGTCCAGAGAATGATGAAAATAAGTGATAGATTACAGATGAGGACACAGATACGTATCTTGTTATTGAGCAACTGACATTTTAAGAAATTTTCTTGGCTGAATATATTGGTATGATTCTAGGTGACTATTTCTCTTTTACAATATAAGCTACATGCCATTGGCTTCAGTCAGTCACAGGACATTGTGGAAGGAATTGTATAGCACACACTGTATTGGGACCTCATTTTCTATTTTGGGAAAGAAAAGAATTATTTAATATGAATATGAGCTTTTTATGTACATAAAAAGGTTAAGCGAATTATGTTGGGTAGTGGAATATTGCACTTCAAGATTTACACACTTCAAATAGAAATGCATTAGATATGTTAATATGCCTAAATGCACAAAAGGAATTTAAATATGATGATTAATTATCACCTGTTGACAAATAACATTTTATACTTAATGTTAGAGAAGAAATATTTTTCATGAAATGGCCAGTTCCAATAAATATGCCAAACGTGCCTGTAAATAAAAGGCGATAATGTTAGTCAGCACCTTATAAACTCTCTGAACTCAATCTACTCTAAGTAATGTGAGTGCTAAAGAGAAGGGCAATAATAAGAACACAGTGACAGAAGGAAGAGCTACAGCTTTCTCCTAAACTTAAGGGGGAGATATTCCAGGTCTGAAGAGAAAGGCACATTCTTGGTTTGGCTCACCATTTTTGCTTTGTTGAAGCTGCAATTAATTTTCAAGAGGAAGTCAGAAAACATATATCTGCATGTCCCTGGGTAAAGACCTAAAACTCCCAGGCTTTACCAGAGGCTTAAATAAAGTGTTTCTTTGGTCAGAAGCATTTTTCCTTTCAAGGGAAAGCTTATTTTTGACTATTAGGTATAATTTCAAAATGATCTATATATTTTATAGCATAGATTATTATTAGGTTTTAACTGTGGGTGTTTAACAAATCTAATGAATAAATAATTTTTTCTGTCCCATTTTTCTATTTAAAACAAATACTAATGATTCACCCCACCACATTATGACCACTAAAGGACCAAGAATATAAAGAACAAATATCACTGTGAAATACAGTTCCCCCAACCCCAGAAAAATAGGAAAAAATGACTGATTGCTTTAATGTGAGCAGGCTACCTTTTCCTCAACATTAAGTGCATTACATCTGCTTCTAAAATTATCCAACTAGAATGCAGGGACAACCTATCCTTTCCCTCTTCAGCTTCACAGCATTGAATTAAAATGAAAACATCTATCATATATAAGATTTGCTAGGGTTTATCTAGATTTTTGAAAATTTTTTAAAACAAAAGTTTCTATTACCCAGTGATATGGTTTGGCTGTGTCCCCACCCAAATCTCATCTTGAATTCCCATGTGTTGTGGGAGGGACCTAGTGGGAGATAATTCAATCATGGGAGGAAGTCTTTCCTGTGCCATTCTCATGATAGCAAATAAGTCTCACAAGATCCAATCATTTTATAAAGAGGAGTTCCCCTGCTGGAGTTCTCTCTCTTTGCCTGCTGCCATCCATGAAATACGTGACTTGCTCCTCCTTGCCTTCCACCATGATTGTGAGGCTTCCCCAGCCACATGGAACTGTAAGTCCAATTAAACCTCCTTCTTCAGTAAATTGCCCAGTCTCTGGTATGTCTTCATCAGCAGTGTGAAAATAGACTAATACACTCAGCATCCTTTTATATCCACAGGACAAGGATAACTAATGTTTCATAATGATGAGCCTAAAGAGTAATAAGATTCTGCAGAATGTTATAAAACATTAAATCAAGGATAAATTATATAGTTATCATGTAGAGTTAAGCATATTGTATTATAATTTGAAAAAATCTGAGTATCATGTACATTTCAATATTGTTTTCAGAACAATTGATGCATCAAGCACACAAGTAACAAAGTTTGGGCTGTTGAGAAAAGTGGTCAAGGGTATACCTGCCAAGTTTGACCAATTTGCTTTGGAATCCCAGTTCTGCTTCTTACTAGTTGTGTGACCTTAAGCAGTGATAACCCCAGTTTTCTCATCTTTAAAATGGGGATTATATTAGTATATCAGTATCTACCCTACAGAGTTATCATGAGGCTATCAGATTATGGAGGCAGAACATTTAGCGCAAAGATAGGCACAAGATAAACACTCCAAGAGAATAACTAATATTATATTTTAGACTAACTCACCATTGTGGGAATATGGGAAAATGTCTAATCGTTTGTGTAGTTAGGGAGATACAAAACAAAAATATCCTCAAATGGAACTGACACAAGGAGGCTCACTCTGAATTTAACACCAAGAAAGAAAGGAAGGAAGGGAGGGAGGAAGGAAAGGAGGAAGGGAGGGAGGGAGAAAGAACCTCAAACCTAAATAAGTTTAAAAAATTGTACTTTGAACAAGAGGATAAATTTATCTCTTCCTATAGTGCAAAAGAAATTAGCATTCCATATAAATAAGCTCTTTGTGATGACTTTAAAAAAAAAAAAAAAAAGAAAGGGAATGTGCAGCCCCAATTCACTGAGAGCTGCCAAGGTCATTGCAACATTTGAGGGGGAAAGCATGTTGGGTGAGCAGAGAGGAGCAGGTCAGGGCTATGGATTCAGGCCCAAGGCATCGTTCACAGAAGATGTAACTGCAAAGAGGCCCTTCTCCCCTCGCTTCAGGCTGTTAAGTGAGCAGAAACGCAAGAACCACTATCCCTGTAGCTTTTCACTAGCTTGTTTATTTACCCATCAAGAACCATAAGGACCTTTATTGCATAAAATGCCAAGTGTGGTGGTAATTGACATCAAACGATCCATGTCTACCAACAAATAAAAGACTAAAGTAATAAACATACAGAGATGAGTGTTTAATGACCTTCAACAAATTTTTATTGTAAGATCCATAACAGTTAACTATATACACTGACATCTCTGGCCTGGAGCAGTCTCTGTTTTCAAAGACAGAGAAAGAGGCCCAAATCCTGCCTTGCTACAGTGGCTCTTGAAAACTGGCTTGAGTGTGTCAGCCTGGCATGGGCTTACCAAAATTGCCAGGCTTCTGAAACTTCTTCCATGATCATAAAGATGGAATTTCTCCATGTTGAGTATCTCCCAACCCCCTGCCCCAACACACAACACACACACACACACACTCCTTTAACTCTTTTCATAGCTGGATAAAATACTCAAGTCAGCAGATACTTTTAGACCATTTCTTCCCAAAATCAACACATGCAGATGAAGTATAATAAATGCCATTATTCAAGATGCTCTTGAATCTCCATAATCCCCAATCACTGGTCATAACTTTGTCCTACAAACATCTGGCTATAACTTAAAGTGAATGGTCATTTTGTCAGTGTTAAGAGAACCTTAGAATGCTTCCTTGTATAGAGACTTTCATTTGTAAACAGAACATAAAGACAGAAGAAAGCAATAATTGCTCCTCTGTTAAACATTACAGATTATAAAATCACCACAGCACAAAGCTAGAAAAGTGGCATAAAGATGTTAATCTCCTTTTAGGCCCACTGCCTAGTTTTCCTTCAGCACCATAAGGCTTCATTTGGGTCCACAGTCTATGTGCCAGGCCTTAAATTCAAGCCTGGATTCATGATTCTTCACTGGAAACAGGGGAGCAGTTTTGAGAACTCATGAGACTCATATTCATGGAGATTCTCAAATAAGTGGGCTGTTTCTCTCTCTCTCTTTGGCTTGGCCAGCAACAGATGTCAGCCCTGAAACAGGCCTAACATAACACACAGCCAGTCTTCCAGTAGTGTGAGCTTTGAGGGAAGAGATTACTTGTTATTTTGCGTGTGGGCATGGTAGGGGAAATGATACTAAGGTAAATAGTAAGTGCTGAATAAATGTTCACTAAATTCAAGTCTATGATAGGTTTTTTTGAAGACCAAATGGAAAAATGGTGATAGTTTTTTTCTTCATGGTTTCCGAAATATAAGATTAATATATTAGCAAAATAATAAAAGGATTTCACATGCTTATAATCCCAGCACTTTGGGAGGCTGAGGTGGGAGGATTGCTTGGAGCCAGGAGTTCATGACCAGCCTGGACAAAAGAGTGAGATCCTGTCTCTACAAAAAAAGAAAACAAATTAATTTAAAAATTTACCACAGGTGGTGGTGGGCACCTGTAGTCCTGACTACTCAAGTGGCTAAAGCAGGAGCATTTCTTGGGCCCAGGAGTTGAGGTTGCAATGAGCTATGATCACACCACTACACTCCAACCTGGTGACAAGGCAAGACCTTGACTCTAAAAAAAAAAAAAAAAAAGAGGGATTTCAGAAGTTATGAATTCAATTAATAATGGCAGAGGAGTATCAGTTTACAAGATAAACATCTGTGTAATCCATGATCTCCTGATTCATTTTTTAAATAATGTAGACTTTGGGCTTAAGCGTGATCCAATTTCTTGTCATTCACAAGCTTCTGTAATTTGAAGACGATCCTTCCAAAACCTGGGTAAAACTTAGGGCAGAAGCTCAGTGTCATGGAAATCCATTCTTTGGTCTGCCCAGAACAAAATGCTTCTCTAGGAAACACTCTTTCTACTATGTGTTTCAAAAAAGCAGTGCCCATATTCTAAGAGCTCTTACCTTCCACTTAAAGTAGGTGTAGGGTCAGCCACTGAACCAATATTGGCCAGTTGTCCAGCAAATCCCTCTGGCTGTTATGACTGGTCTAGCACTTGACCCAAACAGGGCAATCAGGGTGCTTTCTATTTTTATTTTTAGATAAGAAGCATGTCTTACATATGAAAAAATGCTCATCATCACTGGTCATCAGAGAAATGCAAATCAAAACCACAACGAGATACCATCTCACACCAGTTAGAATGGTGATCATTAAAAAGTCAGGAAACAATAGATGCTGGAGACGATGTGGAGAAATAGGAACGCTTTTACACTTTTGGTGGAAGTGTAAATTAGTTCAACCATTGTGGAAGACAGTGTGGCGATTCCTCAAGGATCTAGAACTAGAAATACGATTTGACCCAGTGATCCCATTACTAGGTATATACCCAAAGGATTATAAATCATGCTACTATAAAGACACATGCACACATATGTTTGTTGTGGCACTATTCACAATAGCAAAGACTTAGAACCAACCCAAATGTCCATCAATGATAGACTGGGTTAAGAAAATGTGGCCCATATACACCATGGAATACTATGCAGTCATAAAAAAGGATGGGTTCATGTCCTTTGCAGGGACATGGATGAAGCTGGAAACCATCATTCCAAGCAAACTATCACAAGGACAGAAAACCAAACACTGCATGTTCTCACTCAAAGGTGGGAATTGAACAATGAGAACACATGGACACAGGGTGGGGAATATCACACACCAGGGCCTGTCGGGAGGTGGGGGGGTCGGGGAGGGATAGCATTAGGAGAAATTCCTAACATAAATGACGAATTGATGGGTACAGCAAACCAACATGGCACATGTATACATATGTAACAAACCTGCATGTTGTGCACATGTACCCTAGAACTTAAAATATACTAATAATTAAAAAAATCACCTACAGGGGAAAAAAAAGAAAAAAAGAAAAAAAAAAGAAAGCATGTCTTAGAGCTTGTGTGTCTGTCTGGCAATGAAATCAAAGATGGGAGTCTAATAGTTACTGGGTACCATGTCCCAACCATATAAAGAAACTGGTCTGCAGGAGAAGAGGAAGATATTAACAAGCAGAAAGGGGTAGAGCATAACAAGGAATAGACATGGAAGGTGTTGGTGGCATTAGTCTCAGATTCCACTTGTCCTCCTCCCTGCAATCTGATATTTCCACCATATAGATATAATACATATAAATAAATTCAAGAGATAGGTAACAGCAAAATATAGTAAAATACTGAGGAAGAGATAGGTTGTTTTATGTATTTATTGCCTTTGTTCTTAATGCAGTTTATTTAATTGAAAGTTTACATAATTTTTAATGATGACTGTTTAACAACTAGCTTGAAAAATTCCCCATCAGTTCTGGTATGATACAAGCATATGAGCCTGTAAGTTCTTGCATGAATGGTACAAGCATACTCATGGAGCATTGGTAACCTTAAGTACATATATATATATATGCATATGTACACATTAAAGTTTCAAATTTTTATGTATTTCACCAAAATTTTGTGGTTTTGGCATTTGGTATTGTATTAGAAAGGTCTCCTCCTGTTAGAATATTATTAAAATATTCATATTTTCTTCCAGCATTTTAATAGTAGTATTTTTTCATATCAAAATTGTTAATTTATCTGAAATTTATTTCCATGTAAAGTGTGAAGTAAGAATCTAAACTTTTACCCCAAAATATTAGTCTGTTATCATAATGTCTTTTATTTGAACAAATCATCCTTATACTTTACCTTTATGATATATTAAATTCTAATGAATACTTAGATCCATTCTGTGGACATCTATTCTGGCCCATTGATTGATTGCTACTGTTATGGCCAGTATTACCCTGTTCTAATTAGTGACTCTTTAAAATACATTTGGATTAGGTTCCAAAATGGCTGAATAGGAACAGCTCCAGTCTGCAGCTCCCAGCATGAGTGATGCAGAAGACCGGTGATTTCTGCATTTCCAACTGAGGTACTGGGTTCACCTCACTGGGGCTTGGCAGACAGTGGGTGCAGTCCACAGAGCAGGGCAGGGCATCGCCCCACCTGGGAAGCACAAGGGGATGGGGAATTCCCTTTCCTAGTAAAGGGAAGCTGTAAAAGACAGTACCTAGAAAATCGGGACACTCCCACCCTAATACTGTGCTTTTCCAATGGCCTTAGCAAATGGCACACCAGGAGATTATATCCCACACCTCACTCAGAGGGTCCCATGCCCACGGAGCCTCCCTCACTGCTAACACAGCAGTCTGCATCTGAGATCGAACTGCAAGGTGGCAGCAAGGCTGAGGGAGGGGCATCCGCCATTGCTGAGGCTTGAGTAGGTAAACAAAGCCGCCAGAAAGCTCGAACTGGGTGGAGCCCACTGCAGCTCAACTAGTCCTGCCTGCCTCTGTAGACTCCACCTCTGGGGGCAGGGCATTGCTGAACAAAAGGCAGCAGAAACTTCTGCAGACTTAAATGTCCCTGTCTGACAGCTTTGAAGAGAGTAGTGGTTCTCCCAGCATGGAGTTTGAGATCTGAGAATGGACAGACTGCCTCCTCAGGTGGGTCCCTGACCCACGAGTAGCCTAACTGGGAAACACCTCCCAGTAGGGGACAACTGACACCTCATACAGCCGGATGCCCCTCTGAGACACAGTTTCCAGAGGAAGGATCAGACAACAACATCTGCTGTTCTGCAATGTTTGCTGTTCTGCAGCCTCCACTGGTGACACCCAGGCAAATAGGGTCTGGAGTGGACCTCCAGCAAACTCCAACAGACCTGCCGCTGAGGGTCCTGACTGTTAGAAGGAAAACTAACAAACAGAACAGACATCCACACCAAAACCCCACCTGTACGTCACCATCATCAATGACCAAAGGTAGATAAAACCACAAAGATGGGGAGAAATCAGAGCAGAAAAGTTGAAAATTCTAAAAATCAGAGTGCCTCTTCTCCTCCAAAGGAACACAGCTCCTCACCAGCAACAGAACAAAGCGGGACAGAGAATGACTTTGACAAGTTGAGAGAAGAAGGCTTCAGATGACTGGTAATAAACTTCTCTGAGCTAAAGGAGGATGTTCGAACCCATCGCAAAGAAGCTAAAAACCTTGAAAAAAGATTAGACAAATGGCCAACTAGAATAAGCAGTGTAGAGAAGTCCTTAAATGACCTGATGGAGCTGAAAACCATGGCACAAGAACAACGTGATGCATGCAGAAGCTTCAGTAGCCAATTGGATCAACTGGAAGAAAGGGTGTCAGTGACTGAAGATCAAATGAATGAAATGAAGCGAGAAGATAAGTTTAGAGAAAAAGGAGTAAAAAGAAATGAACACAGCCTCCAAGAAATATGGGATTATGTGAAAAGACCAAATCTTCATCTGATTGGTGTGCCTGAAAGTGAGGGGGAGAATGGAACCAAGTTGGAAAACACTCTTCAGGATAGTATCCCAACCTAGCAAGGCAGGCCAACATTCAAATTCAGGAAATACAAAGAATGCCACAAAGATACTCCTCGAGAAGAGCAACTCCAAGACACAGAATTATCAGATTCACCAAAGTTGAAATGAAGGAAAAAATGTTAAGGGCAGCCAGAGAGAAAGGTCGGGTTACACTCAAAGGGAAGCCCATCAGACTAACAGCGGATCTCTCAGCAGAAACTCTACAAGCCAGAAGAGAGTGGGGTCCAATATTTAACATTCTTAAAGAAAGGAATTTTCAACCCAGAATTTCATATCCAGCCAAACTAAGCTTCATAAGTGAAGGAGAAATAAAATCCTTTACAGACAAACAAATGCTGAGAGATTTTGTCACCACCAGGCCTGCCTTACAAGAGCTCCTGAAGGAAGCACTAAACATGGAAAGGAACAACCGGTACCAGCCACTGCAAAAACATGCCAAATTGTAAAGACCATTGATGCTAGGAAGAAACTGCATCAACTAACAGGCAAAATAACCAGCTAACATCATAATGACAGGATCAAATTCACACATAACAATATTAGCCTTAAATGTAAATGGGTTAAATGCTCCAATTAAAAGACACAGACTAGAAAATTGGATAAAAAGTCAAGACCCATCAGTGTACTGTATTCAGGAGACCCATCTCACGTGCAGGGACACATAGGCTCAAAATAAAGGCATGGAGGAAGATCTACCAAGCAAATGGAAAACAAATAAAAAGCAGGGGATTCAATCCTAGTCTCTGATAAAACAGACTTTAAACCAACAAAGATCAAAAGAGATGAAGACCATAACATAATGGTAAAGGGATCAATTCAACAAGAAGAGCTAACTATCCTAAATATATATGTACCCAATACAGGAGCACCCAGATTCATAAAGCAAGTCCTTAGAGACCTACAAAGAGACTTAGACTCCCACACAATAATAATGGGAGACTTTTACACCCCACTGTCAACATTAGACAGATCAATGAGACAGAAAGTTAAAAAAGATATCCAGAAATTGAACTCAGCTCTGCACCAAGCAGACCTAATAGACATCTACAGAACTCTCCACCCCAAATCAACAGAATATACATTCTTCTCAGCACCGTATCACACTTATTCCAAAATTGACCACATCGTGGGAAGTAAAGTACTCCTCAGCAAATGTAAAAGAACAGAAATTATAACAAGCTATGTCTCAGACCACAGTGCAATCAAACTAGAACTCAGGATTAAGAAACTCACTCAAACCCACTCAACTACATGGAAACTGAACAACCTGCTCCTGAATGACTACTGGGTACATAACAAAATGAAGGCAGAAATAAAGATGCTCTTTGAAACCAATGAGAACAAAGATACAACACACCAGAATCTCTGGGACACATTTAAAGCAGTGTGTAGAGGGAAATTTATAACACTAAATGCCCACAAGAGAAAGCAGGAACTATCTAAAATTGACACCCTAACATTACAGCTAAAAGAACTAGAGAAGCAAGAGCAAACACATTCAAAAGCTAGCAGAAGGCAAGAAATAACTAAGATCAGAGCAGAACTGAAGGAGATAGAGACACAAAAAACCCTTCAAAAAAAATCAATGAATCCAGGAGCTGGTTTTTTGAAAAGATCAACAAAATTGATAGACCGCTAGCAAGACTAGTAAAGAAGAAAAGAGAAGAATCAAATAGATGCAATAAAAAATGATAAACAGGATATCACCACCGATCCCACAGAAATACAAACTACCATCAGAGAATACTAGAAACACCTCTACGCAAATAAACTAGAAAATCTAGAAGAAATGGATAAATTCCTGGACACATACACCCCACCAAGACTAAACCAGGAAGAAGTTGAATCCCTGAATAGACCAATAACAGATTCTGAAATTAAGGCAATGATTAATAGCCTACCAACCAAAAAAAGTCCAAGACGAGACAGATTCACAGCCGAATTCTACCAGAGGTACAAAGAGGAGCTGGTACCATTCCTTCTGAAACTATTCCAATCAATAGAAAAAGAGGGAATCCTCCCTAATTCATTTTATGAGGCCAATATCATTCTGATACCAAAGCCTGGCAGAGACACAACAAAAAAAGAGAATTTTAGACCAATATCCCTGATGAACATCGATGCAAATATCCTGAATAAAATACTGGCAAACTGAATCCAGCAGAACATCAAAAAGCTTATCCACCATGATCAAGTTGGCTTCATCCCTGGGATGCAAGACTGGCTTAACATACACAAATCAATAAATGTAATCCATCATATAAACAGAACCAACGACAAAAACCACATGATTATCTCAATAGATGCAGAAAAGACCTTTAACAAAATTCAACAGCCCTTCATGCTAAAAACTCTCAAAAAACTAGGTATTGATGGGACATATCTCAAAATAATAAGAGCTATTTATGACAAACCCACAGTCAATATCATACTGAATGGGCAAAAACTGGAAGCCTTCCTTTGAAAACTGGCACAAGACAGGGATGCCCTCTCTCACCACTCCTATTCAACATAGTGTTGGAAGTTCTGGCTAGGGCAATCAGGCAAGACAGTTAGGAAAAGAGGAAGTCAAATTATCCCTGTTTGCAGATGACATGATTGTATATTTAGAAAACCCCATCGTCTCAGCCCAAAATCTCCTTAAGCTGATAAGCAACTTCAACAAAGTCTCAGGATACAAAATCAATGTGCAAAAATCACAAGCATTCCTATATACCAATAACAGACAAACAGAGAGCCAAATCATGAGTGAACTCCCATTCACAATTGCTTCAAAGAGAATAAAATACTTAGGAATCCAGCTTACAAGGGATGTGAAGGACCTCTTTGAGGAAAACTACAAACCACTGCTCAACGAAATAAAAGAAGACACAAACAAATGGAAGAATATTGCATGCTCATGGATAAGAAGAATTAATATTGTGAAAATGGCCACACCACCCAAGGTAATCTATAATTCAATGCCATCCACATCAAGCTACCAATGACTTTCTTCACAGAATTGGAAGAAACTACTTTAAAGTTCATATGGAGCCAAAAAAGAGCCTGCATTGCCAAGACAATCCTAAACCAAAAGAACAAAGCTGGAGGCATCACACTACCTGACTTCAAATTATACTACAAGGCTACAATAACCAAAACAGGATGGTACTGGTACCAAAACAGAGATATAGACCAATGGAAAAGAATAGAGCCCTTGGAAATAATACCACACAGGTACAACCATCTGATCTTGGACAAACCTGACAAAAACAAGAAATGGGGAAAGGATTCCCTATTTAATAAATGGTGCTGGGAGAACTGGCTAGCCATATGTAGAAAGCTGAAACTGGACCCCTTCCTTACACTTTATACAAAAATTAATTCAAGATGGATTAAAGACTTAAATATTAGACCTAAAACCATAAAAATCCTAGAAGAAAACCTACGGAATACCATTCAGGCTATAGGCATGGGCAAGGACTTCATGACTAAAACACTAAAAGCAATGGCAACAAAAGCCAAAATTAACAAATTGGATCTAATTTAACTAAAGAGCTTCTGCACAGCAAAAGAAACTACCATCAGAGTGAACAGGCAACCTAAAAAATGGGAGAAAATTTTTACAATCTACCCATCTGACAAACGGCTAATATCCAGAATCTACAAAGAACTTAAACAAATTTACAAGAAAAAAATCAAACAACCGCATCAAAAAGTGGTCAAAGGATATAAATAGACACTTCTCAAAAGAAGACATTTATACAGCCAACAGACACATGAAAAAATGCTCATCATCACTGGCCATCAGAGAAATGCAAATCAAAACCACAATTAGATACCATCTCACACCAGTTAGAATGGCAATCGTTAAAAAGTCAGGAAGCAACAGGTGCTGGAGAGGATGTGGAGAAATAGGAACACTTTTACACTGTTGGTGGGAGCATAAACTAGTTCAACCACTGTGGAAGACAGCGCGGTGATTCCTCAAGGATCTAGAACTAGAAATACCATTTGACCCAGCCATCCTATTACTGGGAATATACCAAAAGGATTATAAATCATGCTGCCATAAAGACACATGCACACATATGTTTATTGCAGCACTATTCACAGTAGCAAAGACTTGGAACCAACCCAAATGTCCATCAATGATAGACTGGATTAAGAAAATGTGGCCCATATACACCATGGAATACTATGCAGTCATAGAAAAGGATCAATTCATGTCCTTTGTAGGACATGGATGAAGCTAGAAACCATTATCTGGGCAAACTATCACAAGGACAAAAAACCATACACCACATGTTCTCACTCATAGGTGGGAATTGAACAATGAGATCACTTGGACACAGGGCAGGGAACATCACACACCAGGGCCTGTTGTGGGGTCAGGGGAAGGGGGAGGGATAGCATTAGGAGATATACCTAATGTAAATGACAAGTTAATGGGTGCAGCACACCAACATGGCACATGTATACATATGTAACAAACCTGCATGTTGAGCACATGGACCCTAGAACTTAAAGTATAATTTAAAAAACATATAAAAAATAAAATAAAATACACTTTTATCTCTTTTAGTGCACCTTACCCACTACTCTTTTAAATTGTTTCTGAGCTATTTTTGTTTATTATTATTCCAAATGAATTATATAATTTTTGTCAGATTTCAAAAAATTCCCTTTAGAACTTTGATTGCATTTGCATTAAATTTTTGCCTCCTCACAATATTGAATTCTGCCATCCAAGAACATTGTATTTTATATCTATACCTATTTGCCTGTAATCTATATCTATACCTATATGCCTGTAATTCTATCTCCATTTATTCAAGTCTTCTTTTATTTCTAACAGTTAAATTTTCTATATCTATTATATATCATATATATTTTATATATGATATATATCATATATATTTTATATATGATATATAATATATATTATATGATATATATAATAGATATATATATTCTTTTAATTTGGGTCTTGTACTTTTCTTGTTGTTTATTTCTACCAATCTTCTATTTTGTTGTTATTACTAATGAAATTCCTCATCCTGTTCAATCAGAAACTTTCAGTTAAAAGTACAAAAGGGTCAATTAAAAAGACTATTGCTTTGTTTGCATATTTATAACCGACCACTTTTCTGGCTATCTTTTGTTTGTTTGTTTTATTTCTAACAGTTAAATTATATATCTATTATATATAATAGATATATATATATTCTTTTAATTAGGGTCTTGCACTTTTCTTTTTGTTTATTTCTACCAATTTTCTACTTTGTTGTTATTACTAATGAAATTCCTCATCCTGTTCAATCAGAAACTTTCAGTTAAAAGTACAAAAGGATCAATTAAAAAGACTATTGCTTTGTTTGCATATTTATAACTGACCACTTTTCTGGCTATCTTTTGTTTGTTTTTTGAGACGGAGTCTTGCTCTGTTGCCAGACTGTAGTGCAGTGGCGTGATCTTGGCTCACTGCAACCTCCGCCTCCCAGGTTCAAGAGATTCTCCTGCCTCAGACTCCCAAGTAGCTGGGACTACAGGCATGTGCCAACACACCCAGCTAATTTTTGTATTTTTAGTAGAGACGGGGTTTCACCATGTTGGCTGGGATGGTCTCAATCTCTTGGCCTCATGATCCACCCACCTCAGCCTCCCAAAATGCTGGGATTACAGGTGTGAGCCACCGCACCTGGCCACTTTTCTGGCTCTCTTAATGATTCTATTAGTTCTTCATTTGATTCTTATATGAAAATAAAAATGTTTTTACTTTATTTCCAATACTTACACCTCTTGCTTCCTTTTCTTGTCTGATTGCATTGTTGAAGACTGCCAAACAACACTGAATAATGGTAAAAGTAGACATCCTTGCCTTGCTTATTCTTTTCATGCAAATTTCTCTAGCTGTTGTCTTCAGATACATTTTTATTATTTTATTTGTTTTTTGTTGTTGTTGTTGTTGTTTTTTTTTTTTTTTTGAGACGGAGTCTCGCTCTGTCGCCCAGGCTGGAGTGCAGTGGCCGGATCTCAGCTCACTGCAAGCTCCGCCTCCCGGGTTTACTCCTGCCTCAGCCTCCCGAGTAGCTGGGACTACAGGTGCCTGCCACCTCGCCCGGCTAGTTTTTTTGTATTTTTTAGTAGAGACGGGGTTTCACCGTGTTAGGCAGGATGGTCTCGATCTCCTGACCTCGTGATCTGCCCGTCTCGGCCTCCCAAAGTGCTGGGATTACAGGCTTGAGCCACCGCACCCGGCCTTTTATTATTTTAAAGTATATCATTATAATCTCATTTAACTAAAAGGTTTTACTGGTTGAATGTTGATTTTTATCAAATGCTTTCCTGCCTTATGAGAAGATGTATCTGGTTTTTCCTTTATTGTATTAATAAATATTCTAATGTTGACCTGTTCTATATTCCTGAAGCATACCCTACCCTTAAATTAGTGTGATGACTTCTACAGAATAGGTACAAAATACATAGATTAACTTACTAATCAATTGATTGGGAAAGGAAACTAAAAGTTCCTGATCCTCCCTGTTGTTACGAAGTGAAATTACTATGGTTATAAAATTAATTAGCTCCAAGAATGATAAATACCAAGGAAGAAATTTTCCTGGATATTCAGTTTCAATTCCTGAGAGAAAGTAGTTACTGGCTTCTAAGTAGATTTTTACATCCCTTGACTTGATAAATGTTAAAGTGAGTATAAAACAACAGCACTCAGAAAGTTGGCCTAATTCAACTACTGTTTACAATGGGTGGACATGTTGGATAGGTTAACATCTGAAAAACAGATGTTCCCTGTTGTGGAAACCCGTAGGAGGTATTATTATTCTGTCTAAGAAAGTTTAAGTGGGCTAACGACTTTAGTAGTGACAATTTCCTGTGGCAGAGACTGCGTCTGCCAGATCCATGTTAAAAATGTGCCAATATGTTCGCTTTTGCACTCCATCCACAGTGAATTATTCTCCTTGCTATTTCCATACTCCAGCCATGAAATCTGAGCCCAGAAGGGGGACCACCTCTTGCTCTCTCAGCTCCCCTCCTTATGGGTAGAACTAGGTCTAACTCACCCCAAATATCCTAATATTCAAAATCTGTCAAGGAAGATGGCAGCCTTGCCCTTGAAATACAATGTCTGGATTTTCACGTTTCTCTCAGTCAAAAAACACTTCCTGACAACTAGCTTCTATTCCTCAAACTCTCCTTCTCTTATAATTAGTGTTTTAAATTGCTTTCAAAATGCTTCCAAAAAAGTTCCTGCCCTTCTAGGTAGCCTTCCTCATTAGGAATCAAGCTAACAGAGAAATTGCTACACAAAATCAAATTTTCCCAGCTTTATTGAGCACCTACTATGTACCAACTACCAAACCAGATGCAAGAGGGGACTGGGGAGGGAAAGATTAGGAAACTTTAAAGTGAAGATGACTAGGAACTGGTTTCTGCCTTAAGAAGCTTGTGAGTTACCTGAGAAGCAAACACTAGAAACAAAATTATTCCTTAAGGGCACTTTCCATGGATTGTGACTTCCAAAGGAGAATCCACATATGGGGGGAGTGTTATCCGCAAACACACAATACAAAGCATTTCACGCTACTTGATGTTTATATAGATCATTTTCCAAGAAAATAAAAGTGATTTATATATGGTTCTCGCAACATCTACACAATTCCCTCACCTGCCAAGGCCTCTGCTTCCCTTCATACACACATAGGCCTTTTATTGACTTCAAAGGGAACTTGGTGCATAAAGGGAGAGGCACACAGAGGCTGAAAGAGACACACACACTGCCATTAATCTCAGAACATTTCTCTGCACTGGGGAGGCAGGAAGTACTGTTATAGCCCTTTAAAAACAAAGGAATTGGACATAAAGGTTAATCATCTTTCCCAGAGCAAAAATGGTTCCCGGGAGTTTAGCATGGTGGTGAGGTGCTTCAGCTCTGAAGTCAGACTGCTGGAATTTGAATCCTGGTCCCAACACTCATCACCAGTGCAACCTCAAGCAACTGACTTAACCTCTCTGTGAGCCTTCCTGGTCACTCCCTGGGACCACCTTCTGCACTTTCGGGTATCATCTCCAGACATTTATTTAGCAATTTTCAAGTACACCATACCTTATTATTAACTTCAGAGTCTCTGTGTTGTACAATAGGTCTCTTGAATAAATTTCTTCTAATTGAAATTTCGTATCCTTTGACAAACATCTTCCCAGTCTACTCTCCATCCCACGCCAGCCTTTGGTAACCAATATTCCACTCTTTGCTTCCATGAGTTTGACTTTTTTTGATTCCATATATAACTGAGAACATGCAGTATTTGTGTTCCTGTGCCTGGGTTGTCTTTCTGTACCTGGCTTATTTCACTTAACATAATGTCCTCCAGGTTTATACCTGTTGCAAATGACAGAACTCCCTCCATTTTTAAAGCTAAATCATACTCCATAGTGTATATAAACCACATTTTCTTTACCCATTCATCTGTCAGTGAACATTCAGGCTGATTCTGTATCTAGACTATAGTGAATAGTGCTGCCATGCACATGGGAGTGCAGAATCTCTTTGAAATGCTGATTTCATTTCCTTTGGATATATATTCAGAAGTGGGATTGCTAAGTCATATGACAGTTCTATTTTTAACTATTTGAGGAACCTCTATACTGTATTTCATAATGGCTGTACTAATTATATTCCCACCAACAGTATGTAAGTGTTCCCTTTTCTCCACATCCTCACTATCACTTTATCTTTTTGATAATAACTACTCCAACACACGTGAAGTGATGTCTCATTGTGGTTTTAATTTGCATTTCTCTGATGATTAATGAAGTTGGATTTTTTTTAATATACCTGTTGGCCAGACATTTACTTATGAATAGAAAGTGGTGAAATCATCCTCTTTAAGGGATTAATTGTAAATAATTTTAAATGTTACTACTTTAAAGGGTATTTACATTTCTATAAGCATTGCTAGTAATAGTAGTAGTAGTACTAATGGTAGTAATAATGATAGCGATAACTGCTAACGATTCAGAGACTTCTAAGCTGCTACAGGCCCTGGCCAGCCCCTATAAGCTCCATTACTGTGCTTAAGTACTCTCCTACATAGACATCCACCCTACGCCAAGCATAGTCTCCAAAAGTCTTTATTAAGTCTCTCACAGTGGGCTTCCACCTTAGATTGCCTCCTTTGTTGACTTTATTCAGATGTCTCAGAATCCAACACACAAGGAACTGACAGAATGGGATACAGGATTAGGAGTCACTGCCTGGAAATGGAACCTATGGGAATAGATGTGATCTCCCAGGAAAAGAGTATAGAGTGGAATACGGCCAAAGACTGATTTCAGGGTAAGAGGAGATCTAATGGAAAATGGAGGGAGCGGAGGAGTCAGAGAGGAAGAGGAAGAACCAACAGAAATCTCAGTGAAGCCGAGGTGGGGAGAAAGTTTTTAAGAAAAAGGGATGGGCTATAGTGCCAGAGGCTAAAGGAAGATGCAGGCTGAGAATGGCAATGGGGCCAGCAACTAGGAGACATCAGAGTACTGGCCTTACTTCTCTCCAAGCATGAGCAGGTGACAGGACAAGCATCAGCTGGCAGGGTGGTTATGATGTGCCAGGGAGGAGGCAGGACCCAACAGCAACAAGAGTCCAAAGACTAATTGGCTAAAACTAGTCCCATGGAGCCACAGATATTGAAGTTGCCAAACTCAGAGAAAGTCCATCAATGTTGTATAGAAAATAATTAAGATTACTCATCAATGTCCCTCCTGCCTTACCACCACCATTATGCCACAGTTAAGGCACTGCACACTGTCTTAGATGGATGAATGCTATGTGCCTGCTGATAATAATGATAGCAACATATTGACCAGCATAAACCCAGCTATGTGGACTCTTTAAATTGATTTTATTCATCTGTCCTCTACTTGTAAAACAGAAAGAAAAATTGCCAAAAAAATTTCAGAACTTTCCTCAACAAAGAAATGTAAGATTTATACTGATTCTACTCCACTCCACATCTTTTCCAAACACACAAAACAATAAGAACTGATATTTGGGATAATAACCTGAAATAAAAATCCATAATCACTGAAGAAATATTTATGCTCAAATACTTTACTGAACAAAAATTGTATACTTTTAGAAGCTCTATTCCACTTAATCTTGACAAGAACACTAGTATCTCATTAGATAGTATCTCATTAGAGTTAGTTAATCAAATTCAAATGACGTAATCTTTGGATATAGACAGAACAACAAATTTATTTTGGCAGTGTTAGGCTTGGTACTCCTATGAGTTTCAGAAATCAAAAATTAAATCACCTATGAAGAAACTAGCCTCATGTGCTCAAAGAAAACACTTTTAAAATATTGTATTCCTTTATATAAATATTTTTAAACTATTGAGATACGAAATGGGAAAAAAGAAGCAATGAATTTGGGGTACAATAGCATTCCCCTATGCTCAAAAATAATACATTTAATAGAATTTTTAGTCTATAACTTCAGTGTAGGGGTCTTACTGAAATATCTGAACCTCTTGACCATCTATCATGTACAAATCATGAAGGCTTTATCTGCAAGAGGTTGGGGAAGATACCACTGATTTTCACATGAAGTCAATGAAACGCAGATATTAAACCAGTAAAGGGAGATGCCAAAATTATAACTCAATTCTCCTGATTTATTTTATTTTACTATATTATTTTTCTATCTGCTAGAGTATTTGAACTTATTAATAAAAATTAAGATGCATTACTCTAATATAATATGTTAATCAATGAAATTTCATATATATCATGTATAAAAACCAAATGTTTTCATATATGATTAGGACTTACAACCTCCCGCAAAGATGAAGAGTACCTCATATTACCCCTCCCTCTCTCTCTCACACACACACACACACACACACACACACACACACCAGCCAGTTGTTCTGTCTTGGATGTATTTGTGAAAGGCTGCTAGTTGTTGACTGACCGTTGACAGACCCCTCTGGGTACCCAGTAATGGCTAATTCCTTCTCCTTCTCCACCGGCCAAACCATGTTGTCAGAGGAAAGATGATCAGCTGTGAAAAAAAAAAAAAATTGCTCCAGGAAAGAGCAAACGTGCAAAGGACAGCTGTTTCCCTTCTCTCTTAGGACATCCAAGTGCCATTACCAAATTTCCTGTATCCAGGGCAATGGAAAAGTTCACTGCCCCTGGCAGGGCATGAGGAGTGGGGAATACCTTTTCCTTTCAAACCTTCTTTCTTTACCCATTGCAACTACAGGATCACCACTCACTATGTTGTCTTATAAATTACCCCTGTAAGATTTATCATCATTTCTATGCTTGAAGTCAAACATTCTTTTAAGGCCAAACAGAGTAATTTACTGGATTTGTGTCTCTAAACTATCTTATAAACAGTTGCTCTCTAGTTCAAGGTGAGTAACAGTCTGTGGCAGGCTAGTATCAAAGAATGCTGATTGCAATTCAATTTTATTACCTTTGAGGATTCACCCTGAGGAAGAGGGCAGACTGGTCAAAAATCTATAGGCTGATCATCATGAGTTTGTATTGGAAATTTCTTTCCAAGTAAATACCTTCTATAAGGATTTTTTTTAACCTCCTCTCTTCATTGATTACCATATATATTTTTTTCTTTCCTGGGGATGCCAAGATGACAGTGCTGCTAATCATACCTGCAGTTATGGCAGAGGCAGGCAATGCTCATTCTTTCTAGCCCACTTGCACATAAAGCCTGATCTCTCTAGATTGGCTGCAAATGCTTGTTTAGACCTTGACATGCCCAGTAAACTCACTCTATCTCTGATACCATTGCAAATGGAAATAAACACAACATTAGTGTCATTATAGCTTCTCACTCTTGATCATTTCTTCTGTCATTTAAAGCTCAGATGAGATGCTGGCAAGATTTTCAGGAAACTAGATATTCTGTCTGGGTAGATTTAACTCTCACTGTTCTAGAAATACTCCCATTAGCCTATGATCTTTGCTTTGGCATGGAGTCTGATGACACATTGATACCATTTTCTGCCTGTTAACCTACCAAAGGACACAAAACCCTCTTCATTTCCCTAGAAGAACATGTAATATTTCAAAATGTATCACGGGGCACAGCCATCCCAGGAAAACAATGGTAAGGTAATGAGATAACATGAAGAATTGTAGGCACTGAAACTCAATTCTGGTGGTGATTTTAGTCTGAGGAAACACAACAAAGGTAAGCTAAGGTTGCATTTGTTTCTGTTTTATTTAATGTCCTTAAAACCTAGAGATTATTTAGCCAAAGTAAAAATTTAACTTTTTGCTAGTTTCCTTTCTCTTATAATCTCGCTTTTCAAGTCTGAAGCTCTTCAGACTTCAGTGTTTCTCCAGAGCCAATCTCTGTATTCAGCAAACAAGATTTTGCTAAATGTGTGTATGTGCAGTCTTAGCAGCCACATGCCAAGGAAAAATTAAAGGCAAGGAAGAGGAAATGAAGTGCAAATGGAACTGTAATGTCTATGTTATTTGTGATGTGTGTAAGAGAGGAACCAAGTCATTACTGTGGGGTGCAAAGGATTTGTGTTAATGTAACAACTAGATAAACTTTATTAAAACTACCTTGCAGCTTCCAAAAGAAGGCTACTGCATTAAGGTAGCTAGCTATATTGCTCATTCTATATTGCTGGTTGCTATGGCAATATCCTCCTAGGTATTTGTAAGGTCACAAAAGGAAGAGCTAACCCTCTTACTCCTGGAATAACTAATGTGGTTCTGTTACTTGCTTGATGTAAATGGTCTCAAGTGACAGCAAACTGTACATATAGTCAATTACAACTGCTCAAAGGAAATGATTTGTTGTAACAGCCGCTGTTCAACCTCTGTGACATCAATGTTTCTATGGAAACAGTTGCCTATTGCACTGCTTTGAATTGAGTATTGATCAAACTAGGGCCAACACTATTTCAGAGACTTGCTACTTTACTGTGTGGCAATTTACGATAGGAACTCATAACATCACTGTATATTTCAAGCCCCAAGGAACCAATTTAGCAGACAGTTACAGTAGAATATTAACAGAGGTCAATAATGGAAGTCTGATTATAGTCCTAGGACAATTATTCAATGCTTTTGTTGTCTGCCCTTTCAACATTCTAGCAGCTACTACAGTTTTCAAATCGTAATATTCATGCCTGAAGAAAGTGCTATATTCATTCATCTTCTATTTTAAACTTTATTTTTCATTGTTATATTATCTATCAATAAAATTATTCAGCTATATTAACCAAGCTATGACCCCTCAGAAGTAAATAACTATTGATCAAGAAGTAAAGATCTACTGGTGCACAACACTGTTTTCCATTAATGATCTTATTGGCCCTGCTGATAAGATGGTTTTCTCTGAACAACTGAAGATACAAAAGTAAAGAATAACATAGGTCTAAATTCTATGGAAAATAAAAGCTCAATCCCTCATCTCTGTTGAAGATTGGATTCTCGAACTTCAGTTGAAAGAGTAGTGAAAATAAAAGCAATGCCAAACAAAATCTATCTGCAAGCCCTTCATTCTATGTGATATTTCCATTGTCCATAAATGTTTTATTCAATCTTCTTTGAAAACAGTCCTCACGATGGTCTTGTCCAACCCTCTCCTTTTACAGATAAGGACACAAGAGTCCTGCAAAGTAATGTGGCCTGTATGATGTCTCTCAGGAAATAAATGTTATTCTTACGAGTATATGTGTGAAAAATGTTATGCTGGAAAAAAATCATGATTTACACATTTGTCATTCATCTGAATGAAAACACAGGCCAATTATCTCTGCTTTGAGATTGACTTGTCAAGGACCTCAGTCAACCAATACTATAAAATTGTTTATTTCTACCCTTCATCATTCCAAAACAGAATTTGAGGCACAGAGTCAATCAGTTCATTGCAGTGACATTGGCCACTGCACAGCTGTTTTTGTGATAGTGAAAATTAATTTTTGCAGCTGAAGTTATAAAACTTCAGAAAGCACTTGAATAACATGGCTACATGCCAAAGAAGGGGAGTTATCTATGAATGAAATCTGTTTCAATACATGGATAAGAGCACTAACTTTTTTATTACCATAATTGAAAAATTATGGCTTGGAGAATGATTCTTGTCAGGTAATAACAAATTCATCCACCTGCTTGAAAGAAGCTTTTCCATGTATAAGGGAAAGGATATTCTCCTAGCTTAGCTATTGATTCTTAAAATCCTACCTGGATAGCTTAAAAATAAAAATCAGTTAAAAAAAAAAGTCAGCCCAGGTAAAGTCTAAAGTCATACTAAAATAAGTCTGGGTATCATTATACTTTTTTAAAAAATCAACTAAGACTTTAAGTTAGTCTTCCTAATGACAAACGTTGTCTATATTAGGAGCTATGTTCTTTGTTCATGCAAAAAATACTGAGCACCAGCCGGGCGTGGTGGCTCACACCTGTAATCCCAGCACTTTGGGAGATGGAGGCTGGTGGATCACGAGGTCAGGAGACGGAGACCATCCTGGCTAACATGGTGAAACCCCGTCTCTATTAAAAATACAAAAAAAAAAAAAAAAATTAGCCAGGCGTGATGGTGGGCGCCTGTAGTTCCAGCTACTTGGTAGGCTGAGGTAGGAGAATGGCTTGAACCCAGGAGGCGAAGCATATTAAGTAGAAAGGGGCTAGGACATATCCCTGCTCTACCTCCATTGAGCCACCAAAAGGTCCTTAATTGAAGTTATGTTGTTTAATCCCTATCTAGAGTCAAAGCAAGAGAAAGGCTCAACAAAATCCCACCAGGAATCTCCATTATTTCAACAGATGACAGTGTAGAGTGGTGAAGGTAATATCAGAGGTCACAGAGAAACAGCCATTAAAGCCTACTTGCTCCTCAAGCTCCTTGTGATTTTTCAAGGAGGAAACGGAGCTGCATTTCACTTATAAATGTCTTAAGTCCACGATCTGTAGGAATCCAAGGTCAAGGCAGGATAAGAAGCTACAAAGCTCAAGGTAGTTAAATAGGGAACAGGGAGTTTCTCAGGTGCCACCAGGAACTAGGCTTCGCTAACCTCATTACCCAAACCGTACACACCTCAAGTAATCATATCTCAGAAATTGCTCTTGTCATTGGACCAACCAGCAAAGGTTAGTTCTACCCTCACCCTTCCCCAACCAATAGATTTCCCATATCTTTAAGTCAATAAAATGATTGCGATGATATTTAAATTTGGTAAGGTTTGGGGTAAGCTCTTCTTCCAATATTGGTTTCACAATCACCTAACTTTGTCAGGTTTTCTTTTTCCTTTTTAATTTTTTTTTTAATTTTTGTGGGTACATACTAAGTGTATATATTTATGGGTTACATGAAAATATTTTGATATAGGCATGCAATGCATAATAATCATATCAGAATAAATAGGGTATCCATCAGCTCAAGCATTTGTCCTTTGTTTTAAAAATAATCCAATTATACTTTTTTAGTTAATTTTAAATGAACAATTAAATTATTTTTTACTATAGTCACCCTGTTGTTCTAGCAAATACTAGGTCTTATTCATTCTAACTAATTTATTTCTGTACCCATTTATCATCTCCCCTTCCCTGCAACTACCCTTCCCAGTCTCTGGTACCATCCTTCTACTCTCCATCTCCATGAGTTCAAGTGTTTTAATTTTTAGCTCCCACAGACAAGTGAGAACATGTGATGTTTGTCTTTCTGTGCCTGGGTTATTGCAAATGACAGTATCTCATTCTTTTTTAACGGCTGAATAGTACTTCATTGTGGAAATGTACTACATTTTCTTTATCCATTCGTCAGATGATGGACACTTAGGTTGCTTCCAAATTTTGGCTATTATGAATAGTGCTGCAATAAACATGGAAGTGCAGATAACTCTTTGATATACTAATTTCCTTGTTTTATGCCAGTATCATGCCAGGTTTGCTTTTTCTATGCAGTACTTCTGACCAATAATAGGCTTTGGTAAGGCAAAGCCCCATTTGCAAGGACATAGCATGGATGTCAGCGGTTTTTAAATGCTTCTCAAATCTATTCACGGAAGTAGAGTTAGTTCTAAAAAGTCCTCAGAAAATAAACTATCAGTCATAGAACCTGTAAACCTTTGGATCCATTTTATACTTTTCAGCTCACATTGCAATATAAGGACAGAAAGACCAAGGGTTAAATTTACTGTTTATCACCTATGGAGATATAATGTTTACCCTATTTTTCTGCTTTCTTATGGTGCTAATCAAGACCAAGATTTCTGTAAGAACAATAGATACAATCCAACTTTTCAGGAAAAAAAAAATAGAAACACATAGTGTTTTCTTTTAATCAGTTAGCTAATAAATAAATTCAAGCTGGGCCTGGGCTTCATTCTATACTGTTCACATCAGTCAAATCAAGGACTATACAATGGATTCTCTTTTCAGAAGAGAGGTAATCCTTTTCTTAAGATGAGCTGTCACCACTCACCTTAAACTATTTCTGTGTATCTAACTCATCCTTATCAGTGGAAAGTACTATGCTTCATGTCACTCATTTTGCATCTTTTGGAATTGTTGTTTGCAAGCCTGAAATCAACTGGCCTACAGAGAAAAGAAAGACGGATTAAGGGCCTTGAAATTACACATGTGAAAAAAGAATGCACTATTATAGAGGGGGGAAACCCCACCTAAGGGCTTAATGAGGCCCAATATGATCATTGGTTCAGGTATTTTCCAGGCACTTTCTTTTGTCTTCATAAATTTTTTCTTTCTCCCACCGAAGCAAACATGGGTTTTGTTTGTTTGTTTTTTGTTTTTTTTTAAGTACGAATTAGGACACCTTGGGGCTCCACAAGTTCCAATGTATAAAGAAGAGTTGTGCACTCTGTAGAACACTCCAGACTCAAAACCAAGAAAAGGATGTGGCTCATGGTGAGTGGGGGCTGGGATAGCGGAAACAGGGAGCTGCTAAGAGAGCTGATGCTCTTAGAATACTCAGACTGGGCATGGTGGCTCATGCCTGTAATCCTAGCACTTTGGGAGGCCGAGACAGGTGGATTCACTGAGGCCAGGAGTTCAAAACCAGCCTGGCCAACATGGTGAAACCCCATCTCTACTGAAAATACAAAAAATTAGACAGGCGTGATGGTGGGTGCCTGTAATCCCAGCTACTCTAGAGGCTGAGGGAGGAGAATCACTTGAACCCGGGAGGCGAAGGTAGCAGTGATCCGACGCTGCACCACTGCACTCCAGCCTGGGCAACAAGAGTGAAACTCCATCTACAGTGGTTCTTATCTTTAGCTGCATATGTTAGAATCCTCCAAGGAGCTTTTTATACTCCCAATACCCTGGTCCCATCCAAGACTTACTAGATCAAATTCTCCAGATGTGGGGTCCAGGTATCAGTGGCTTCTTAAAGTTACTCATCTCAAGTGATTCTAATGTGCAACCAAAACTGAGAACTATGAAAAAATACGCCCAGCTGGAAATTAATTTTTACTTGTTTTTTAAAAAGGAGATTTAGGGTTGTAAGTACAGTCATGTTACATGGAAATGCTGCATAGTGATGATGTCTGGGCTTTAGTGTACATCACCTGAATAATGAACACCATACCCAATAGGTAGTATTTCATCCTTCACCCCCTCCCACCCTCCTGCCTATTGGAGTCTCCAATGTCTATTATTCTACTCCACATGTCCATGTGTACCCATTGTTTAGCTCCTACTTATAAGTGAGAACATGCAGATTTTTACTGTTTCTGAATTATTTCAGTTAGGATAATGGTCTTTAGCTCCATCCATGTTGCTGCAAAAGGCATGGTTTCATTTTTTTATAGCTGAATAGTATTCTAGGTATATATACCATCTTTTTTAAACCAATTGTTTGTTGATGGGCACTTAAGTTGATTCCATGACTTTGCTATTGTGAATAGTGCTGTGATAAAAACATGAATACAGATGTCTTTGTGATATAATAATTTATTTTCCTTTGGGTAGAAACCCAGTAGGCGGATTGCTGGATTGAAGCGTGGGTCAATTTTTAGGTCTTTGAGAAATCTGCATATTGTTTTCCATAGAGGTTGTGCTAATTTGCGCTCCTACCAACAGTGTATAAGCATTCCCTTTTCTCTTCATCCTTACCAATATCTGTTGTTTTTCACTTTTTAAAAATAGCCATTTTGGCTAGTGTAAGATGGTATCTCATTGTGATTTTGATTTACATTTCTTTGAGGATTAGTGCTGTGAAGCATCACTTTGTCTTCTTTTGAAAAGTGTCTATTCATGTACTTTGCCCACTTGTTAATGGGATTACTTGTTTTTTTCTTGTTGAGTTGTTTGAATACCTTGTAGATTTCGGATCTTAGCCCTTTGTTGGATGCGTTGTTCATAAATTTTGCTCCCATTCTGTAGGTTGTCTGTTTTCTATGTTATTTATTTTGCTATGTAGAAATGTTTTAGTTTAATTAAGTCCCATTCATTGTTTTGTTGTTGCTGTTGTTGTTGTTGCATTTTCTTTTGAGGACTTAGTCACAAACTCTTTGCCTAGGCCAATGAGTTTTTCATAGGTTTTCTTCTAGGATTTTTATAGTTTGAGGTCTCACATTTAAGTCTTTAATCCATCTTAATTTTTGTAGAGTGGTATGGGTCCAGTTTTGTTCTTTTGCATGTGGCTCTCCAATTTTCCAAGCACCATTTATTGAATAGAGCATCCTTTCTCTAGCATATATTTTTGTTGAATTTGTTAAAGATTGGTGGCTTTATTTCTGGGTTCTCTATTCTGTTCCATTGATCTATGTGTCCGTTTTTATACCAGTACCATGCTGTTTTGGTTACTATAGCCTTGTAGTCTAATTTGAAGTCAGGTAATGTGATACCTCCAGATTTATTCTTTTTGCTTAGTACTGCTTTGGCTATTCAGGCTCTTTTTGGTTCTATACGAACTTCAGGATTTTTTTCTAATTCTGTGAAGAATGACTTTGGTAATGTAACAGAAATAGCACTGAATCTGTAGATGGGCAGTATGGTCATTTTAATGATATTAATTCTTCTGAGCCATGAGCATGGGATGTTCTTCCACTTGTTTGTGTCAACCACAATTTATTTCATCAGTGTTTTGTAGTTCTCCTTGTAGAGATTCTTTGCTTAATTTCTACTTTTTCCTCATACCTGTGGTTTGATTCCATCACCCAACCTTTCTTACTAATGATCCTCCTACAGCCAGAACATTGTCAGAGCACAGAATATGGGAATTCCCTTAATCATGGAAACAGAGAGTCTTGAAAAGACACTCTAAATGACCATGTGCTGAATATTATACTAGGTACCAGTATCCCAATTTCCTAAAAGGGGCCATTATCAAATAGAGAAAAGTGATGTTTCTGAAGTGGAACATTGTTGCATTTTTAGGGTATGGACTCTGGAAGCTAGTAGATGTCTCCTTAGCATTAGGCCTGCAGCACTGGTAGTGCCACCTAATGGCTATTATCAAATCTCCAAATTAGAGCACCTCATTAGCCTGAATAACTGAGACATGTTATAAAGACTATGTTGTTCAATCTTTTTCTCTGCTCAAAAACCTCTTGATGAAGACATCAATATCAATTTATACTAAACACTTGTTCATTACATTTGCCTATTAAGCATAAGAAATAAATGCAATTTGAAGCAAGAGTTAAAGAAATTATACATCTGAGGCAAGTTAGTAATTACTCCCTAATTGGTGTTATTATGTTATTTAGCCATTCCTTAACTTCCTCTAGCCTTGGTATTATGTTCTGGACCCAAGACAGAGATTTTTGAACTGTATTTTTAGACCCAATAATCTTAGAACTCACAGAATTTCAGAACCACAAGGACACTTGGAGATGACCTGATTCAGCCTTCTCACCTAGGGCTTTGCAGCACCAGGCTCTGCCATTCTGATATCCTGGGCAACAATTTTGCCAGAGATTACTCTACTATATAGAGAAATACTCAGCACAAGCAGGGTAAGGTTTCCTCTCCTCTGTGCTATACTGTGGGGTGAAGTTCAAACCTGGGTTGTTCCGCTAAAAATTGTTTCAGAATTTAGTCATTTTTTTTTTGTTTTCCCTTTTATTCTTAGGGTGTATGTCCATTTCCAGGGTTGGAATGGGTTCCAGCAACAGTTGTCACATTATACCTGGAACTCCTTACCATCTTTTTCCTAGAGATCTATTGCCAAGTCCACCTCATGTTCAGCTGCTTCTCCTACAAGGAACTACCACTTGGGGCTCTGCTCTCCTTTTTGTGGTTTGGAATCACTGGGTTGCTGCAATTACTGACACTCTTTGAGTTAATTTTCCAGAAAAAAAAATTAGTTCATCCTATTAGACAACCCAACAGAGGAAGAAGAGGGCAATGTGACAAGGTTCCACCATAGCTAAATCTCAGTTTGGGCCTTCCAAGTAGTGTGGCCTGGAGAAGCACATGACTTCTTCATATAAAATGCTTCCAGTGACAGAGATTAAGAACTCAATCCTAGTTCTTAAGATTTCCAGACAGTGCTCTTTCCACTACAATACACAGCCTACTGGTTAGACTCAGTCTAGTAATGGTTCAGCGGGAACCAACTGTTCTGAGTCAGACTGTCATGGATTTTGTACAAAACTCCTTAGAAACTCAGTGCCTAATGCTCCTGTCAGCCAAAGCAACAGAAGGAACTGAATGACGGGCTTCAAAGTATTCCCTGACCCTTCAGGGATGGTTTTCAACACAGGAAGCACTAGGGGAGCATTTTGGAAATTTGAGGAGAGGAACATATTTGATTGTCACAGTAACCAGTGAGGAGAGCAATACTGAAATTGTTGGCCAGAGTCAGGGCTGATAGACATCTTGCAAATCATGAGACAACCCTACTCAACAAACAATTGTTCCACATCCTGAATGACTTTTAAATGTCCCACTGGACATGCATATGAGTAAACTACCTATCTGAGATCATCTGAGCCTAGAATCTACCTCCATTTTACACATAATCACAAATAATTTATCACATGATTCTAATATATGCTGAATTTTCTGGAAATGCAACTAGTATGAAAATGGAAAAAAGGTAATCTCTTGTTTGGAACTTGACTAAGAGATGTTCATCACTTTTCTTTTAGATGCTCATCTTTTTGAATGTCACCAATGGCAGTGCCACTCACGGCATTTAAGTCACGAGTATACACGGCTTTATGGTCTGAATTCATAGGTATTGCACCCATGGACATTCTATGTATGTGTGCAGATACCTGATTACTTCATTGAAGCTTGTGCCATCATGCCCAAGCATTTACATATTGAAATTATCACAAATTATTTTATTATAAATGCTTTGCTTTTATATGTTACAAAAGTCACAAAAAGTCCCCTTTATACAATTAAGGCATTATTTTTAAAAATTGTAAGTATGTAGAAATTTCAAGATAAGAAAGGATGCATTATAAAAATACTGATGTTTAAAAGGGGGTGTGGGTGGTTGAATCCAGTATATATCTCTGAAAAACAAGGTGGCATTTGGGGTTTTTCAGATGTAGTAGAATTTATTTGAGCAGAACTTCTTTAAACAGATGAACACAGGGAGGAAGGGCTTAGGCAGGTAAGTGACTCCACTCCACATGCTGTGGTAGAAAGAAACACAGGTCTTAACATCTAACTTTTCTAATGGGCTCCAGCCTCGTCGCCACCCCCATGTGAGAACAGGCTGCGTACTTGGCCCTCTGAGATTGTAAACTCTGGTTAATGATCCCCAGCCTGAAGTATCCTTGTGATGAATACTAATGAATGACATATGAGGGCACTTAGCACCCAGCAGGTGCTCAATAAGTGAGCACTCTTACTATTTCACACAGAAAGGAAACAATAAACTGGATAGAACTATATAAACTTGTCCATAATATTATTCACTGCACAAGGAGATTTAGGATAAGAAGGTTTACTCTTAGAACCCTGGAGTGTCAAAAGGTACCTCCAGGAGTCTACTTCAGTGAGGTTTGGTTAGTAGAGGAGGTATTACCTTCATTCCCATTTCAGAGTTGAGAAAATCAGGCAGTTACACTTGTTAGTGAAACAAGTTAAATGGGATAGAAAGGTCTTCTGATAACTGTTGTTCTTGTGTTTTTGTTTCCACTGCAATCCTCTGCCAAGCCTGCTATAAGGCAGCCCATGACAAATACACCCAAGCATAGCATCCTAACAAAACTCCAGCAATAAAGGGAACTCCAGATGGGTGCTAGCTGTCAACTTTGGGAAGTTTCAGCTGGCTATGATCATCTAGAGACATCTTAAATGAGCATATCCCTTGACAGGTCTTGGGAGAAGTCATTCTAAAAACGCCAATTTTAGTTCAATCCAGAAAGCAGGAGAACCCTTCCACAAGATGGATAGCTGCTGTGCCCTCTCCCAGGTCTTCCAGCACTCCAGCCCACATGATTTCACTATCTTGGCTACATTAAGGCTCCCCAAAAATCTAATCTAATCCTAGATAAGGCTTAAAACATCTCTGAAGCACAAGAATTCTGCTTGTTTGAATTAGCCAGTTTGAAGAAATTGAAGGAAGGAATATAGAAAAAAATCGGGAAAGAATTATTAGTGGCCTCGGGCAGGAGATTTCAACTAGAAGTCACTGCATCTGACCTCTTTGAGCTTATTGCAGTGTGGATCCCTTCTCTGATGTTTGGTCTTCTGAACCTCAGAACCAACTTAGGATCTAAGCATGCAGGTCATAGACCCAAAGGGCTGACAGCACACACTTCAGGTCATGAACCCATCTAGCCTGACAGTTGAAAATAAGTCACAAGCATAACCACTGGCAAAGCTGGAACTATCTGAAACCAGCTCCATTTCCCTGTCTCTCAAGAACCTCCTATACACTTTATATTTTTTAATTATACTTTAAGTTCTAGGGTACATGTGCACAATCTCCCATACACTTTAAAAGCTGCAGTCCTTCTTCAGAAAAACTATTGCTGGGTTGTGCCCAGCAATAGTTTTAAATCCACAGCAAATTTAAATAGTACAGAGATGCTATAAATTCTGGCTGATTTACTAATTAACATAAAGGAATAATAATGGAAATCCGAACTAACTCTGAACTTTTCAATAGGACACCTAATATTTTGTGGCCATTTAACATGTCTTGACTTCATAATTGTCTTACACCTTTTTCCAATACTTCTTCCTACCTTCTAAGTATCCCCATTAGGAAGGTAATCATGACTAATCTTAACCTTTGAAGTGATTAACAGAAGGGTAATACACACATACCCCAACTTGTCTTTGTTATTGACTTCTGAAACAAATATTTACTTCAAAGATCTTATAATTTTTCTCAGAAAACTGCTGAGGTCATTGGACTGGGGCTAGGGATATGCCTTCTCCAAAAGCTTTTCACTAGTCACAATAGCAAAGACATAGAATCAACCTAAATGCCTGTCAATGGTAGACTGGATAAAGAAAATGTGGTACATATATACCATGGAATACTATACAGCCATTAAAAAGAATGAGATCATGTCTTTTGCAGAAATATGCTGGAGGCCATTATCCTTAGCAAACTAATGCAGGAACCGAAAACCAAATACTGTATGTTCTCACTTATAAGTGGGAGCTAAACAATGAGAATACATGGATACACAGAGAACAACACACACTGGGGCCTATTGGAGGGTGGAGGTTAGAAGGAGGGAGAGGATCAGGAAAAATAACTAATGGGTATTCGGCTTAATACCTGGGGAACAAAATAATCTGTATAGCAGACCCCCATGACACATGACATGAGTACCTATATAACAAGTCTGCACATGTACTCCTGAACTTAAAAGTTAAATAAAATTTTTCAAAGCTACAATTTATGCTGCAAGTACCTCAGGAAATACAAAGTCTTTGAGGGTATATCATTTTTTCCCCTGCTTCAGTTGCAGACATGTAAACCATAAATTGTTGATGTTCTGTGAATCTCCCCAGCCTCTGACAATATTGCAGTCCATCACAACATTATTCTAATAGATATAAGGGGAGAGCCTCATCCCATAGCTTATAGGTCCTTCCTGATTGGAGAAACAGGGGCTCAGGTAGTAAAGGTTACCTACTGTAGTGCCTATGATGAACCTTCTCAGACCTGACCTCCATGGAGAACTGAAATAGCTGGACTGGGTGAGCAAGAACTGAAGCCCTATGTGTGTATGGTAGAGGAGGGAGTTGGGCTAGGGGTGGAAGACAAGGATGAAACCTGAGAGACAGAGCAAGGGATTCTCTCAAACACTGAGGATGTGGAGGAAGAGCCTGCAGCTCTTCATTTCATTTCATGACAATTCACTCACAGAAATTCATGACTTCCATATTCCATCTTCAAATTCAGCACATCATAGACAGTCAGCCACACATGCACTATGAGAAGTTTCTTCCTCAGGGTTACATGTCAGAACCATACAGGTAAGAATAGGAAATCCTTAAAGTCAGAAGTCACTTAACAGTAGGTTTCTTACAAACCTCTGTCTTCCCATTGGGTTCTACCTTTCAGGGGTGGACATGAACATCCGATGTCCCAAACCCTCATCCTATCCTCTGCTCTTCCTTCACTCTGGTGTGGATCGCCTCATTAGGAAAATGACTTACAGCTCAGTGATGCATTACTGGGTTTCTCTTATTTATTTGGTTCTCAAACACAAAAGCACAGATCCAGGAATGGCACTATAAACCCCCCTAAATACAAAAATAAAACTTGATATTTCCAAAAGGTCACAAAGAAAGTCACTGGGTCTGACTTAGCTATTCCCACGAGTTCTCTCCAGAAGTCAGAGGTAAGGAAAGCTGTATTTCCCAGCGCGGACATAGCATACACCTTTATTACTGAAAGAGGATGTTTTTATTTGCACTGCATTATACCCATAAATTCCATCCACTCAGCAAGTCAAATTATTGCTGGCCTCCAAAATACATTAAGTTTGGGTTTAAATCAGTCACTTTTGAAGATATACTGCAGTCTACTTCCTAGCCATATTTGTAATATATTCACCCTGCAAATGTTCTTTAAAATGCATGGTTTGTGGAGTTGTCTTACTTCCATCAACCATGTGAAGATATAAGGAATATAAGCTCTAATTTGCAGTTTCTTTGTGTGTGTGATTGTTTGTGATCTCTACCCATAGAGTTAATGGCTGCCAAAATGCTTTCATGCTATGAAGAGAAAGAGTCCTCTGAATCTGAATCAAATCAGAATTTGCGGTACAACAATAAGCAGCAATGGGAAAATATAGGGCCTTGAGGAGTTTATGTAGAATTTGGTGACAGCAGACAGGCTTTCCCAGATAATGGTAGGAGGAGGGAAGACAAGGAATTATTTGGAATGCTTAATGGTGTATGGCAAGATGAAGGTGTGCTTAATGAATATACTCAATTTTCCCCCAACTTAGACTTCCTATTCTACAAAGTTACACGTTTGTGTTCTTCATCAATTGTCATTCAAATAATTTCAAAACAATGAAGTGATTCAGAGAGTGTGCAGAATCACACTCTCAGAGAGGTCAATTATCATTTTAAATTGCTAAGAAAGGGAGATATAGGGAATAGAACTAGAGTTCCATTGTTTCCCTCAGAAAAAAAGCCCTGTTTTCTCTGAACTTCCCTTTGTCAAGCTGCTCTGTTTGATGGGGAGGAGATGCGTGCAGGGAGGGATATGCGTGGCGGCCCCTACCAGAGGCTCAGCTTTTCTCTGAGCTTGGAAGGAAACTTGGCACCTTCAAGTCTGTGCAAAGCAAGACATTCGGACATGTTTGCACCTGTCACTATTTTTGCCCACCTTATTTCAGAAGATTATATGTAAATATATATATATATATATATATTTTTTTTTTTTTTTCCTGCTAACACCTCACCAAGAAAGAAGGCACCACAGCATTCTGTACTCTGAAGGCACCATCTTTAAAACAATATGATATAGACTGATCTTTTATTTCCCAGAAATCAAGCATACATACTTTCCTTTCCAAGGGAATTTGTGAGGCATTTTCCCACCTATTTCTCACTAGGTATACAAGCCTAATACAGTAAATATGTGGTGAATATTAAGATATGAATTTCACACAAGTCACATGCAAGGGCCTGTTGACACCTATGATATTCCACATTCCATGATAATCATAATATTTCTGCATAGATTTGGGGGTTGACACATTTAATCTCAGGATATAATAATATTAATAACAGCTGCCATTTTGAGCACTTATATAACAAGAACCTTGCTGAACAACCTACATTTATTATCTCCTTTATATTGCCATCAACCTTATGATAAATATTATTTCCATTTTGCCACTGAAGAAATGGAGGATCTAGATATTACTCTCCAGAGCTTCCTTAATCATTAGCCATGTCTATATCACCGCAATTACTATATACTGGTTTTGCTGGAGATGGCTTGTATCCACTTGCAAGAGCTAATTGTTAAATTTGTAGGAAGTTGGTGACTTTGTGACTTTCATGTCAATAGCTTGAAATTGGCCACGGTGGAGTATTTACACCTGGAAATCAGCAAATGCTACAAATCAGGGCTGTTTTTGAGAGAATGTGTGAAACGTTTTCAACAATTACCAACAATACTACTGCCAAGAAAGAACATTTTCAGTATCATGGAACTATTTGACCCTTTCTTCCCCTCCACATTTTTTGTCTCCAGAACATTTAATGTGACAAAGCAGAAAAACAGAACAAATACCCTGAGGAATGGTGCCAGCCTCTAGGCTAGGTGTGGACTTCCCTACACAGTCTCAGCTTCAGTGCCTGGCTGGCTTGATTCTGCCCTTTCTCTTCAACTGCAGTCATGCATCACTTACCAAAAAGGATACTGCGAAACACGTTGTTCGACAATTTTATCATTATGTGAACATCATAGAGTGCACTTACACAAACCTAGATGGTACAGTCTACTACACACTTAGGCTAGATGTCTTAGCCTATTGCTTCTGGGCTACAAAACTGTTGCTGTACAGTACTGTAGGTAACTGTAACACAATGGTAAGTATTTATGTATCTAAACATATTTAAAAATAGAAAAAGTAATGTGTTGCACTACAATCTTATGACAGCTACAAGGCCACAAGGTGATAGGAATTTTTCGGCTGCACTGTAATCTTATGGGACCACCACTGTATATGCAGTCTGCTGTTAACCAAATCACTGTTATTTGGCTTTTAACTGTATTTACATCACTCACACTGCCCGTGAACCCTAAGGTTAGTGGCAGAGCAAATCGCAACATTTGATAGTTGTTTTGCTGAAAAAATTCTGTAAGGCAAATTCAGTTCTTGTGACTCAAAATTAATGACCTCAGCCTAAAGCACCAATTAGCTTTTTTCTCAAGTCTTTTACTTTCCATCAGGTGAATGTGATGCAAATCCAAAGGAAAGATACATTCTGAACACAGAGGGCACCTCTTTATATTCACAACCTAATCTCCACTGGGGAGCATCATACTCAATATTTTTATTATTATACTATTAACATTTATTGAGTGTTAATAGTGAGCTTATATATAACAAAGAGACCATTACTGTACCTGGTTTCTTGGCAGATTGTAGGAACAGCATGTTTTTGATATCTTGGATGGCACCAAGCTCGCTATTACTTCCCAATGAAGTCAGTTGCTCCTAATTTCCTGAACATCTGTGCATCAAATTCATTAAATGGCTAATGAATCCAGACATATAAGGTTCATAAAGATATTTATATCTGACATTAACAAAATTGCACTCCCGCTTTGTTCCTGTACGTGACACCCTTAAGACAATCAAGTTTTTGTCACAGGCTAGAACATAATAGGGGAAGGTAAATGACTGAAATCAGCACCTTCATGTTTCCTCCATGGGACAGAGAGATAGAGAAACCAAGGTTCCAGGTGGGCAGTGAATATAGGACAAAGGATAGAGGAATAGGAGCTGAGGATACAGTCAGAGTCAGGAGATGTCCATATTCCATAAAGTCGTTTACATTAAAATCTCAGCAAATATCAGTGGGCAGGATTTTGTGTGAACATAAGTTTTCAACTTCTTTGAGTAAATACCAACATGTGTGATTGCTAGATTGTATGGTAAGAGTATGTTTAGTTTTGTAAGAAATAACCAAACTTTCTTCTAAAGTACTGGTACCATTTTGCATTTCCACTAGCAATGGATGAGTTTTCAATGAATATATTTTTAGGGCTGTGAAAATATTTCATATGCTATTACAATGATGGATGCATGTCATTACACATTTGTCCAAATCATGGAATGTACAACACCAAGAGTGAACCCTAATGTAACTATGAACTGGGAGTGGTAATGATGTGTCAACGTAGGTTCATCACTGGTAACAGATGTACCCCTCTGATGGGGGATGTTGATAATGGAGGAGGCTATTCAGGTGTGAGGCAGGAAATCCCTGTACCTTCTGCTCAACTTCTCTGTGAACCTACAACTGCTCTTTTAAAAAAAAAAAAAAGAATTTTTCCTTAAAAAAAAGTATTGTCACCTTTAAACAACAACAACAAAAAAGCAAAACACTGCCAGCAAACCTACCCAGACTGAAAGCTCACTAACAGTAGAGTCTTGTGCAAGGTGTGCCCAATGACCGCACATCCCCCCAACCCGCTGCCCTACCATTACCTGTGCTCTCACCATTACCACTGGCCAGGTCAGGGGATCCCCATGCCACACCTATGCTTACAAAAATTAATAATTACAACATGCTATTCTTATAAATTTAAGCATTAGGACAAATACCTAATGCATGCAGGGCTTAAAACCTAGATGACAGATTGATAGGTGCAGCAAACCACCATAGCATATGTACATCTATGTAACGAATGAACCTGCCCATTATGCACATGTATCCCAGAACTTAAACTTTTTAAAAAATTAAGCATCCTACAGACAACTGAAGAGACACTATGGATGATCCCTGACATAGAATGGTTCAACTTAATGACTTTTTGACCTTATGATGATGCAAAACAATATGCGCTCAGTAGAAACCATATGTCCGTTTTTGGATTTTGATCTTTTCCCAGACTAGTGATACACACTGTTTGATACTCTACCCTGATGGGCAATGGCAGCGAGCCACAGCTCCCAGTCAACTATAGAGGAAACAACCAATATCCTGTTGTCAGAGTTTTTTCAGATATTGTGTTTTGTTTTCACATCCCGTCATGCCGACAAAATGTCCATCTGTGTAAAGTATTCAACACTTTTATAAGACAGGCTTTGTGTTAGATGATTTTGCCCAACTGTAGACTAATATAAGTGTTCTGAGCATATTTAAGGTACGCCAGACTAAGCTATGATGTTCAGTAGGTTAGGTGTATTAAACGCATTTTTTATTTATAATATTTTCAGCTTACGATAGGTTTGTTAGGATGTGACTCCATCAAAAGTTGAGGAGAGTCTGTATTTGCCATGAACTCTGAACTAAGAGTCCAACACTGTGGCTCTCCTCTGAAGTCTGGCATTCTCTGGCTAGGAACTTTGGACCTGTTACTAGATTTCACTGTTGTCTCAGGCTCTCCCATCTCCATGCATAAAATGAGCGGGGTATGAGTTAGATTTCCAGCCCCTTCCAACTTTGAAACATTCTCAGCTTTTTCTACTAAGAAGGAAATCAGGATGTTGGCAATTAATGTCTGCCAGTAGAACTTTAGTCCAAAGCTTGAAAACAATTGCTCACTTTTTATATTTGCACCATTTAAGGAAAGGGCTTCGGTCAGAGTCTAGCAGGGGAATCCTCCAACTTCAAATTCTCTCTTGTAGACACCTTTCTTCTTCCCACTGGAAGTCAGGTTTGCAAAACAAGGTAAATTTGATCAGGAAAAAACAAACAAACAAAACACTGGAGTTCAAAGAACTGGGAGCTCTGAAACTTCTTTATCTGGTTCACAGAGAAGAAGCGCTTGCCAAGAAGTGTTTTGAGTTAAATGGGCAGCATATGGCCTCATGTAGCCTCTTATGATCCTTAACAGAGAGAAAGGACTTCTTAAAGGACTTTACTCACACCAGGACCATCCACTACAAAAGAGTTCAGGAGAAGACTTCCAAATCACATTTGCTTAAGCAAAATTGTCTTGATGACCAAAAATAGGCCCATTTTAATTTGCTGTTTATTTTGTTAACTACTGAAACCTCAAAACATGCTCTTGAGTTATCTTTTCATCTCAAGCTATGAAATGGTGACAGCAAAAACCTTCCATAGAGAAAGGAAAAGCATGAGCAATGGTGGTGAGAGACCTGGAAAGCACCCCCAGTGTGGAGTGTGGAGTGCTGCAGCCTGTGGCTTGCTCACATGGTTCCACTCCTGGAGGGGTCCCCTCATTCACTTCCAGACCCTTCTAAGAGGGCAGCTCAAACCCCACCTGTGACCCTCCTGGCCTCATTACTGCCTCAGCCCAGAGTAATCACCTCACCCTTTTATAAACTTTTATAGTACATATTTCTCTCTCAATGTAATCAATTTTATAATTAGAAACTGCTCTGTGATACTGCTCTCTGCTGTCAAGCTATTATTCAAACATTTTATTGTAATTTACATATGCACAGTTTCCTGCCCTGATTTGGTTATAAACTCCTTGAGAGCAAGTTTTGTGTCATCCACCCTGGAGTGTCCCACCACACCATGGCCAGTTGCCATAGCAGGCTCTGTGCCTGAGCTGCTGCATCTGTAGAATGGGGGTGATGACAGCACCTACATTACAGATCTCCTGTGAGGAGAAGATGAGACTGTGAAGAGTACATTTTGCCTGACTCATGAAAAGTTAGCTTTTTTTTTTTTAAAGATAGGGTCTCACTCAATGCCCCAAGTTGGAGTGCAGTGGTGCAATCACACTCACTGCAGCCTCAACCTACTGGCTCAAGTGATCCTCCTGCCTCAGCCTCCCAAGCAGCTGGGACTAAAGGCGCATACCACCACACTGGGCTAATTTTTGTATTTTTTGAGAGACAGAGTTTTGCCATGTTGCCCATACTGGTCTCGAACTCCTGGGCTCAAGTGATCCACCTGTCTCAGCCTCCCAAAGTGCTGGGATTACAGGTATGAGCCACCATGCCCAGCTGCATATTTTATTAATAGTATTAATATTATATTGGAGCAAAGGAAGGGATATAGTGCCAGAAATGAAAACAACTTGAAATCTATTCCCACCTCCACTAATTGGTAGCCCTGTGACTTTAAGAAAGTCAGTTAAATGCTCAAGCCTCAAATTTTTCACCCATAAAATTAGAAAAGCAGCATTCCCTGCCAACTTTCTGTTGCTGTAAAGATGAAATAACACTTTTAAGGTACTACACAAAGGTATCATTTATTGATACTCAGTAAATATTTGATTTGAGAATTATGTTATCCTTATCACACCAACACCTCGCCTTCTCCCCTTTCTGGCTAAAAGGGCATCAGACGTGCATCTTTCGGGCTTGGAAGGAGGAAAAGGATCTTTTGAATCCTCTGAATTTCCAACAACTAGTTTATGTTCAGGGGATTCACAGCATCTTGACCTCCTACTGTTGTATTCCAGGGATCTCAGTGTTTACTTTAAGGAAATATTTCTGTAACACCAGTGAAACCCAATTAAAATGTAAAATATCTACCAGCCAGCCTATTGTTTTGTTTAAAAAAAAAGTTACATGTAGTTTTAAATAGCCAACTGAGGCCAGGCACAGTGACTCATGCCTATAATTCCAGAATTTTGGGAGGCCAAGGCAGGAGGATTGCTTGAAGCCAGGAGTTGGAGACCAGCCTGGGAAACAAAGCAAAACCCTGTTTTTACAAAAAATAAAATAAAAAATAATAATCCAAGCGCTGTGTCTATAACCCCAGCTACTCAGAAGGCTGAGGCAGGAGGACTACTTAAGCTAAGGAGCTTGAGGCCGCAATGAGCTATGATAGCACCACTGCTCTCCAGCCCGGGTGACAGAGCAAGACCTTGTCTCTAAAAACATACATACATACATACATACATACATAGCCAATCAATCAACTATGCTAGCATGATTGGTTATATCCATGAGCAGAAGGGAATCATAACAGTTCATAAACAAATCACAGCAGAACCAGAAAATACCACATACCCCAGAGATCACGCATAGTATCTACCTTAGGGACAAAAGCCTCCTCTATTCTATACACAGAGGGGCCTTGGCACAAGCACCGAACAAGGTTCCTGGTCGGTCCATGCCTAGGTAAAATTATCACTTGCATGAAAAGCTGGTACCAGAATAAATTGCATGATTTGATTTTCTGATTTCTTATTATCTAAATTTGCTCTTCTACCTGCAAACCACAAATATGATCATTCTTACCTTTTCAGTCTCATATAATTTAATATCAAGTATCAGATAGTATCAGATTACAGAGGCAATCTAAGTTATATCAGCAATACACCAAATATTCACTCATTTACCAAATAATTATTTAAGACATCCATGCAAGGCACTGGGGCATACAAAAATGAATGACAAAATCTAACCATTTGGTATTATTTAGACACCTTCTTTTCTTTCTTTTTTTTTTTTTTTTTAGACGGAGTCTCGCTCTGTCGCCCAGGCTGGAGTGCAGTGGCCGGATCTCAGCTCACTGCAAGCTCCGCCTCCCGGGTTCACGCCATTCTCCGGCCTCAGCCTCCCGAGTAGCTGGGACTACAGGCGCCCGCCACCTCGCCCGGCTAGTTTTTTGTATTTCTTAATAGAGACGGGGTTTCACCGTGTTAGCCAGGATGGTCTCGATCTCCTGACCTCGTGATCCGCCCGTCTCGGCCTCCCAAAGTGCTGGGATTACAGGCTTGAGCCACCGCGCCCGGCCTAGACACCTTATTTTCTATGAAGATTTGTATATTTGTTGCTGTGTAAACATAGTTTACAATGTTTCCATTTATGATACTTTTTTTTGAGAGCGGATCTCACTCTGTCACCCAGGTTGGAGTGCAGTGGCACAATCATGGCTCACTGCTGCCTTGAACTCCTAGGTCAAGCAATTCTCCCATCTCAGTCTCCCAAATAGCAGGGACTACAGGTGCACACCACCACATGGCTAAATTTTTTATTTTTATTTTCTGTAGAGATGCGGGGTCTCACCGTGTTGCCCAGGCTGATCTTGAACTCCTGGGCTCAGGCAATTCTTCTGCCTCAGCCTCTCAAAGTGCTAGAATTATAGGCATGAGCCACTTCACCTAGGCTTAATGTTAATTGAAAAAAAAAGTATTATTTATGTAATAATGTGGTTAAAATACTTTCAATGTAGTGCCCTTATCTGTTCTTTTAAGACAATGAAAGGCAAAAGATTGTTTGGAAAAATTATTTGATATTCTGATATGATCACACTCATTGCTCCAGTGAAAACAGGAAACATACAAGTGCATTTTTTACCTGGTATAACAAAACAACGCAATAAAAAGGTAAACTATGGGTGAAGCATACAGCCTTTATGATACTTCTTGAAATTACTCCACTTTTATAGAGGATATTCACGTTGGCAACAGCTGTAAAAAATATGGAAATGTAAAAGAAGAGAGATTGAATATAGGATTTATCTATGGGCCCAGTACATTAAACCCTTAACACATGAAATATGACAATAACTTAGACCCTCAACATCAGGATCATAAAGGGAATTTTAATGGTGACCTGTGCCTTCACATCAAAGATTTGAATTTTTGTTGTTTCAAAGGTCTTTTTACATATTTGCCTGGCTTGCACAATTACATCAATGTGTCAGTTTAACCAATAAGACAAAATTATTTGAAATCTGTGTTGCTAGGTTACCCATCCTGACCTTACATGCATCAAGTGGAAACCTTTTCCTGGCTTCCTCTCTCAGCGTCACACAAAGCGGGATCTTAGGCCACACCACCAGGCTGGACATCGCAGCAGCTGTGGATTATACCTGTGGGACAGGCAGGATGCCCAGTCCTAAGTCCTCTTTCCATGCAACATGCTGGACCTGTACTGAAAAGCAGGGTCAATCTTGAATCTACAAGCTGTTGGGGGTGATGCAGCCATTCCTCTATCTGTTACCTGTAATTGCCACCTAAATGAGGCACAAGCTGACACACTAGTCCTCTATAAAAGGTGGAAGTAAAGGGTAAGTCCATCCCAGCATACACCATTTCTGCAAAGACTGAGTACCTGATCATCACAACCTCAAGGGAACCTGATGAGTAAAACTGGAGTTGTTGGGGAGGCGGCAAAGAAATGAATGTGATACCTGTATCAGGTAGGCATGAGAAAGTGGATATAAAATAAGGCTTAAATCCAGAGATCTAGGCTTGGGAAAATAAAGAGAATCAAGGAGTGAGAACAAAGAGTGCTGGGGCACCAGGGAACAGTGGATGAATGAGTGGGAGGTAAAGAGGTGAGAGACAAAGCGCAATTCCCAAATCTGTCTTCTCTCTTCATTCTGCTGGGCATATTTTAGGCCTTCACTTTCTTATAGCCCACATATGCCACAGGAGTTGGTAGATAAAAGCAACCTGGTAATTAATTTTTTAAGTAAAAAGACCCTAAAGAGTTCCAGTTTAAAATGGCATCTGGCTAATGGCCCTGATGTAGCCTTTTCCACTAAAATACACACACACACACACACACACACACACACACACACATTTATGTTGCCACCAAAAGTTAAGATTGCTAATCAACCTTACTGCTAACTATAAGATCAATGGACCTGGATTTTTAAAGGCAATTAGTGGCCCACCTGTGCTTGCCACCAGCCCTGGGGAAAGCCCACCTGTCTGAAGTTGGAAAGACCCATTATCTCTTCCCCACTGTCTGCCACCTGGCTCATTAAATCAGCCAGCCATTCTTTTACTTATATAAGTGTTCCTTTTTAAGCTGGAGTATTATTTTCCTTCCATGTCCAATCTCTCACTGGTAGCTTTTTTTCATAAAACCAGGGTAGCTACTTAAAAAAGAATTGGTCAGCAAGAGAGAATGGGAAGGCAGGTTTTAAAGGAGCCTGGTTATAGTCAAGAAGGTGTTCCACTGAAGACAGCACAATATAAATGAAGAAAGAACAACAACAACAACAAAAAAACCTGACAACCACTTACACTTAATATCACAAGCTTTCCTGTCAGAAGGAACAAAATGAACATAAGACAAAAGCTAACCTTGGGTCAATATTTAAGGAAAGAAAGCAAGTCAAACACCAGAAATGGAGCTAGTGACTCTGGGTCTCATCCAGAGCTCACCCTCTGGATGTAGCTCTGTAGAGAGAATTGAACCAGTATTCAGTGGACAGAGAGTAGGGCCTGCTGGAAACACCAATCTAGATGGAGCTCCTTGTTAAGAGTGACAAGAAGAACAATTAACAAAGGCACTTTGGTAAATGACATAGAAATAGAAGAAATCATCCTAAAGACTCAGAGGGAACACAGACTTCTGAAAATGATTTATCACCGGAATTTTTAATTTCGGAAAATTATTTCAATCTTCACCAGAATTCAAGAAGTAATGGCCTCTGTGGAACAGAAGCAGATGCCCATAGCGAAAGAATAGATCATGAGAAAAGGACAGCAAGATGAGAGGAAAATGAAAATGTGTTAAGATAAAAAAGAATTTAAGTGAAACCAAAATGCAATGATGATGGAACTAAAAACTGCATTTGAAGCTATTTCAAACAGAAATGACACTGCGG
Source organism: Papio anubis (assembly GCF_008728515.1). NCBI lineage: Eukaryota > Metazoa > Chordata > Mammalia > Primates > Cercopithecidae > Papio > Papio anubis. The sequence continues at coordinate 60,615,391 of NC_044985.1, forward strand.
TTCATTAGGTCAGTAAAGTAGGAGACCATGAGAAACTCCTCTGGTATCTAGAGGAAAAGAATAAAGATGAAAATTATTAAAGAGAAGATAATAGATAAGCATTAAGTTTAACCTAAAGCTGCCTTCTTATGTATTTTAAGTTCAGTCTGAAAGTTTTTCAGTGCATAGTGAATGTAACCTAACTGGATGTGTAAACAAACTAACCTCCTCTTGTATCCATCACTGAGTTTTGGCCAATCACAGGCGGCCAGAGCTCAAGTAAAGCAAACGCTGAGCTGAGACCAATCCCGCTGTTTCTGTACCTCACTTCCCTTTTCTGTACATCACTTTCCCTGTTCTACTCATAAATCCTCTACCACATGGCAGTGCTGGAGATTTTCTGAACCTGTTCTGGATTGCAGTAGCAGGGACTACCTGATTTATTAATTATTCTTTGCTCAATTAAATTCTGTTACATTTATTGCAGTGGTGCAATCCCCCTGCAACCTCTGCCCTCTGCCTCCCAGGTTCAATCAATTATCCTGCCTCAGCCTCCCAAGAAGCTGGAACTACAGGCCGGCGCCACGGGGCCTGGCTACTTTTTGTATTTTTAGTAGAGATGGGGTTTCACCATGTTGTCCAGGCTAGTCTCAAACTCCTGGTGTCAAGCAATCCACCTATCTCAGCCTCCCAAAGTGCTGGGATTACAAGCTTGAGCCATTGCACCCCACCTGAAGTTTTTTGTCTTATATGGAAGGCCTAAGAACTATACATATTTTTCAGGAAGAAACAGAAGAGTTGGTACAAAATTTGTAATCAATTTGTAACCTCTTTTAGCCTTAAAAAATGTTAGAGTGGTCGGGCACAGTGGCTCACACTTGTAATCCCAGCACTTTGAGAGGCCAAGACAGGTGGATCATGAGGTCAGGAGTTCAAGACCAGCCTGATCAATATGGTGAAACCCCGTCTCTACAAAAAATACAAAAATTAGCTGGTTGTGGTGGCACAGACCTGTGATCCCAGCTACACAGGAGGCTGGGGCAGGAGAATCACTTGAACCCGGGAGGCAGAGTTTTCAGTGAGCCAAGGCTGTGCCACTGCAGTCCAGCCTGGGCGACAGAGCGAGACTCCACATCAAAAAAAAGAAAGATAATAAACAGATCAAGAATCTGCTATATACCAAGCAAAATGAAACTATTAAGATATATCTAGAAACAGCTATGAGAACTTTTGAAGGTCAGAGATAAATAAAAAGTAGCCCATAGCATGTGAGCAAGGGGCGGGGGGTTGGGGAAGTGGGAGAGAAGTTCATTCTCAAATCAGTGAAAATCAAAAAAATTCAGATGTTTCCCTTACTTTAGTAAATTCTATAAAGACAGAACATCTACCGAATTTTGAGGAAACAGTTCTACCCATGATGTTATGCCCAGACAAGTTGTCTTTCATGTGCAAAAATAACAGAAAACTATTTTCAAATCTGAAAGTCCTTAGAAAATATATTTCCCTGGAACCCTTCTTGAAAAAAATTACTTAAAGACATACTCTTTCTGACTGAGAGAGAATTTAAGACAAACAACGTAAGAATGGAGCTATTGTACTTTGAACGGTTAGCAATGGGCTGTAAAAGAAGGTATACATTTTAATTATATAATTATGGTAAAATTTGTTAAAAACCAAAAGTAAATGTCCAAAAATATCCATGAAAGAAAAACCTGACATACAAAAGTAATAGGAATAACACATATCTTAAATCTAGGTTTATATTAACAAAGACATGGTATATAGGGGATTTTAATGTGAAGACTTGAGAAATGTTAAGGAATGTTTTTGTAAAAATAATTCAAAGGCAACCAATAGTAAATTTTAAATAAGATTATATTTCAAGATTACCTTAACAAACAAATAAAAGTACATTTTAAAAGTAAATAAAACATACTTTACAGAGCAAATAAGCAAAAATAAGAAAATAGAAAAATGTCAGAAAGAGGATAAAACATAAATTATGAGAAAATTATAAATGGGTTAAAGCAATCCATTAATGATCAATATTTCCAAATTACCTTCAAAAATAAAAATTAACTCTGCCACTTAAAAGAAACCCACCAAGGCTGAGCATGGTGGCTCACACCTATAATTCTAGCACTTTGGGAGATTGAGGAGGGCAGATCACTTGAGGTCAGGAGTTCGAGACCAGTCTGGCCAACATGGTGAAACGCCATCTCTATTAAAAATACAAAAAATTAGCCAGGCATGGTGGCACGTTCCTGTAATCCCAGTTATTCAGGAGGTTCAGGGTGGGAGAATTGCTTGAACCCAGGAGGAGGAGGTTGCAATGAGCCAAGATCGCACCACTGCACTGACCACAGTGTGAGACCCTGTCTCACAAAAAACAAAGAAAAAAGAAAAAGAAACCCACTAGAACCTAACTGACCCGTAAAGGTAAGTAGCACAAGCATGGTTAAACATGTGTCTGATTCATATAAGCAAAAGAAAGCTCACAAACCAGCAGTCAAGCCAAAAAGAAGTAGACCAAAATTTAATTATTTATTGGTAAAAGGTATAATCTACAATGAAGGGAGAATGGTCGTAAACACTGTTATAGACCATATAATAGCAGTATTTAATAAGCAATGCTCATATATTAGACCATAAAACAGCAATTAATTCCCCAAAGCAGAAATTCTAAAGGCCACAAATTTCCAACCACAATATAATCAACCCCAAAACTATTATCACATATTGAGACAAACTAATAAATAAGTAAAACCAATAGCTTAGAATCTTTAACAAACATTTCTCTAAACTAAGTTACAAAGGAAATCAAATCCTCAATAACAGAGTAGCTTTTAAATAATATAATGAAGAAATAACATGACTGAGAATACTAATAAAAGTTGTGAGAGAGTGCCAAAATTCCAATCAGAAGTGAATTCATACTTTTAATGAATTATTAAGTCACCTAGGAAAATAAATGAATAATTTGATACATTGATAAATCTGATAATTGGTAAAATAAATTGAAAATAAAATGATAATGGTAATGATGATGATGATGTCTGACCACCTACCATGAGCCAGGTACTGAGCCAAGGGCCTTAAATAATTATCTTGTTGAATCCCCACATTCTTCCTGAGAGATGGGTATCATTATAGCTTGCTAATAAAGAAATTAAGATTTTTGAGACATTAGGTAATTTGTCCAAGATCACACAGCTAGCAAATGGCAAAGTCAGGATTTAATCCAGGTTTGTCTGAGTCCAGAGTCTTTCTTTATCCTTAACCCCTGCCATAACAGGATTAGAAAACAGAAAAGTGTTTATGTGATAAATACAAACAACAGCTGGCTCTTTGGAAAAACTAGACAAAGACCTGACAAACCTAATATAGAAAACAGAGATATAAGGAAGGAGCAAAAAAATTTAAAATGAGAAGAAAGAGGATATAACAGATACATTAAATTTTAAAGTAATTATTCTTTATGTTAATAAGTTTGTAAATACTGATATAATGGATTATTTCACAATAAAACATAAATCATCAATTGTGTTTAAAAAAGTAGATTATCTAAATAGATAAACAGCCAGAAAAAAAATAGAAATTTATCAAAGGCACAAAGGTCAGGCTGGTCTACCAGTGATTTTTTTTTTTTAAGTTTTCAAATGAAAAAATCTTTAAAATGAAGACATACAATGGAAATGAACAAGTTGCAGCATTTTATCAAACACAAAGGAAGATTTGAAAATATGTTTCTGCATAGGAAAACCCAATTTTATAACAATATTTTAAAAATTATTCTAAAATTAATTTGAAGAGTTAACTCTATGTTCATGTGGATAATTTTCAGAATTTGGTAAATGATTCTAAAGTTTAACTGAAACAATGACATTGGTGTGGGCAATGACTTTTTTGGATATGACCCCAAAAGCACAGGCAATAAGTGAAAATAGGCAAATGAGATTGAAACCAGCCCAATTTTTCTTCCAATAGTATAAAGGAATGAAACCTTTATAGATCACCACATGTGATTACAATAAAACACTAGACCCCTCATCCCACTACCAGCTGCCTGTCGACCAGCTCCTATATTAATCCCTAACTTTAGTGGATTGGAGAGATGAATTTGAGACTTGTCTCCCATCTCTCAGCTAATGTTACCTGCAACAAGGCTTTTCTTCCCTAGCAATACTCATTGTCTCAATGATTGGCTTTTTGTGCAGCAAGCAACCAGACCTACACTGAACCCTTGGTGTTCGGCAATAGTATTAAATGAAACTAAAAAGTTTCTGCACAGCAAAGGAAACTATAAACAGAGTGAAGAGACAATCTACAGAGAAGAAGAAAATATTTACAAACCATACATCTGATAAGGGGTTGATCTCCAAAACATATAAGAAACTCCTACAACTCAATGCAACAAACAAACAACTTGACTAGAAAACAAACGAAGGACTCGAATAAACTTTTTACAAGAAGACATATAAATGGTCAACAAGTATATGAAAAGGTGCTCACCATCACTAATCATCAGGGACATGCAAATCAAAATCACAACGAAATACCACCTCACACCTGTTAGAATGGCAATTATCAAAATGTATTAACATAAAGAATAATTCTTTTAAAAGTTAATGTATCTGTTATATCCTCTTCCTTCTCATTTTTTAAATTTTTTCGTTCCTCCCTTTTATCTCTATTGCATCTGCACAATGACATGCCAAACTCTTCACCTGTGATGATTGCCTGTCTGACCACCTGCTTTCTGTTGACCAACTCCTCTTTCTTATCCCTCCCTAATTCCTATTTTCCCACATACAGGTACATTTCTCCTCCGACTGTATAAAAGCCTAGTTTTAGTCAGTTGAGAAGATGGGTTTAAGAATGATCTCACATCTCACTGGCTGCAGCACCCAAATAAAGCCTCCTATCCTTGTGATAATTATTGTCGCCATGTTGGCTTTCTGTCTGATGAGCAACAGGACCTAGACCAAACCCCTGGTGCTTCGGTAACATAGACAAAGGGCATAAAATCAATAAAATCAGAGATACCTCCACTTTATATACCCTGCAGCACTATCACAATAGACAAGATATAGAATCAACCTAAGTGTTAATCAACAGATGAATGGATAAAAAGAAACTATTCAGATGGAAAAAAAAAAAAAAAGGAAGGAATTTCTGTCATTTTCAACAACTGGGATGAACCTAGAAGACATTATGTTAAGTAAAATAAGCCAGGCACAGAAAGTCAAATACTGCATTATCTCACATGTGGAATCTTAAAAAGTTGAACTCATAGAAGCAGAGAGTAGAATGACAGTTCCGGGGGGCTGGAGAGAGAGGAAGTGGGGAGATACTAGTCAATGGACACAAAATTTCGATTAGACTAGAAAAAGAAGTTCAAGAGATCTATTGTACATGGTGACTATGGTTAATAACAATGTACTGTATACTTGAAAATCACCAGGAGAGTAGATTTTAAGTGTTCTTGTCACCAAAAAAAAAAAAAAAAGTGAAATATGTGAGGTAATGCATATTAGCTCAATTTAGCCACTCCACAATATATACATATTTCAAAATATGTTGTGTACCATAAATATATACAATTTTTATTTGTCAATTTAATTAATTAGCTTTAGGATTTAATTTTTAAAGTTTAATTGGAACCATAAAAAAAGAACTGACCATCACATTTTGGGAAGAATAAACAAGAAGTCCATGAGTACTGAAAGAAGACCTCGGTGATAAAAACATGCTATAACGTTTTAGCAATTAAACTGCAAAAACCTGTAGCAAAAATCAGAAGGCAGGTCAGTGGAATGGAATAAATAGCCTAGAAACACACCTGGTGTATAAAAGAATTTAGTATGTAATTAAGATACCATGACAATCAGTGGGAAAAGACTCAGTCAATGCAGCTGGATAAACATGTGGGTCTGATACACTTCTCGAAAGAAGACATTTATGCAGCCAACAGACACATTAAAAAATGCTCAGCATCACTGGTCATCAGAGAAATACAAATCAAAACCATAATGAGATACCATCTCACACCAGTTAGAATGGCGATCATTAAAAAGTTAGGAAACAACAGATGCTGGAGATGATGTGGAGAAATAAGAATGCTTTTACACTGTTGGTGGGACTGTAAACTAGTTCAACCATTGTGGAAGACAGTGTGGCGATTCCTCAAGGATCTAGAACCAGAAATACCATTTGACCCAGCCATCCCATTACTGGGTATATACCCAAAGGATTATAAATCATGCTACTGTAAAGACACATGCACACATATGTTTATTGCGGCACTATTCACAATAGCAAAGACTTGGAACCAACCCAAATGTCCATCAATGATAGACTGGATTAAGAAAATGTGGCACATATACACCATGGAATACTATGCAGCCATAAAAAAGGATGAGTTCATGTCCTTTGTAGGGACATGGATGCAGCTGGAAACCACCATTCTCAGCAAACTATCACAAGGACAGAAAACCAAACACCGCATGTTCTCACTCATAGGTGGGAATTGAACAATGAGAACACTTGGAAACAGGGTGGGGAACATCATACACTGGGGCCTGTCAGGGGGTGAGGGGCTGGGGAGGGATATCATTAGGAGAAATACCTAATGTAAATGATGAGTTGATGGGTGCAGCAAACCAACATGGCACATGCATACCTATGTATCAAACCTGCACATTGTGCACATGTACCCTAGACCTCAACGTATAATAAAAAAATTATTTAAAAATAACATTTGGGCCTGACAAATAGACAAGAATTAGATCCTTCCCTTATACCACACACACACACTCACACGCCATAAAAACCTTTGAAAGTGGATAAATATATAACCGAATAATTAGGGAAGGTTTTCTAGGCATAAATATAATAGAAAATGTCAAAAAAAAAAGTAAAAAGTCAATAGGTTTCACTCCAAGAAAAAATTAAACTTTTCTATTTCAAAAAACAATAAAAACAAAGTTTAAAAGCAAACAAGCTGGTAAAATACTTTTTTTCCACTACACATTGTGTATAAGGAGCTCACACACTTGAATAAAACCCCATGCAGGTAGTGGATTTCTGTCATTTAGGTGCCCAAATGCAACATGTTTCCCCTTTCAAGGAAACCCCATGGTGGGCCGGTTGCCATCCCTGCTTGCTGGCCCATAGTGGGAGGCCCTGCGACCTAAACACAGTCAATCAGATGCTCCCACCTGAGCCTTTGTGTCTCTGAAGGTGAGACAGAAAGGAACAGTATCCACTGGAGATTATTCACAGGTGCTGTGGTGGAGTCCAGAGACGAAAGGAGTCACTGCCCACCGGCCATGGTGCCAGCCATTGTCCAGCAGTAAAGGTGGTAGCTGTGGTGCCTTAACGGGCTACTCCTGGGCAGGATGTGGACTGTGCCTTTCCCCCCTTGGCTCCTGCCCAAGTCTGGTTCTCAGTGTTCCCCTCAATTCTGTGAGCTACCCAACAACTTTTCAACAAATTCTTTTTCTGTTTAAATTAACTGAAGTTAGTTACCAAGTGCTGACTAGCACACCTCCGTGGTCATATAACCTGAAATTCAGGCTACATTCAGCATATAAACTGAAAATTCACAGAAAAAAGTATACATTGTTAATAAGCATTTTTAAACATCCAATCTCACCATATCAGATAAATTATTTCTAGAAAATAAAAGCCAAAATTTGGGGTTAAAATTAGCATGCTTCTTAATTAAAAATATTTTGAATCAGTAAAGATGTAAAGACACAGTAGGAATACAAATTTATACAATCTTTTTGGAAAGCAATCTGAGTATATATGCCAAAAACTTTCAAAATGCCCATATCTTTTTGATATATAATACTTATTCTAGAAATGTATCCTAATAATCATTTATGCAGACAAAGATTTATAAAGATATTCATTTTAGATTTTAAATTAAAAAGTATAAACAAAAATTTGTTTAACAAAATGATAATGGCTAAACACATATCTACATCCAGTAGAATCTTTCTTAATGCACTTCTGCTAATCCACTTACTTGATTAGTCAGTCATCTTTGCTCCCTTTGTAAAGCATATGGAGCACTCCTCATCAGAACTTCACCCATGCACTTTCCACTCCAAATTTGGGTGGGAATTTAACAAGGGTGGGATGGGTCTGTGTCTAGCCTATTTAGGTTCTTGGTAACTGCCACTGAAATTATAAATGCAAAAAGAAAGATAACAGTTGTTTTATGAAATTTAAGTTGATTTGCAAAATTTGGTCAAAATCAAATTGCCTTAAAAAAGGAAGTAAGACAGGAATGTTGCTGTTGCAAATCAAAAAGTCCATAGCAGTGATTCTCAAGATTGAGAACTGCTGATTTAACAGAGGTCTGTGCTCAATTTTTAATTATCTCTTAAGTTTTCTATTTCAAAACAAGCAAAAATAGAAACCTAGAAATTACAAAAGCATTATTGATATTTTTTATGCCAGAAAGCCCAAATTGTCAGTCATAATTAAAGAAACAACCTTGCCTACACTTTTTTAAAATGGTGAATGAATGTGTATATGCTTTAAATTTAAAAAAAACCGTTTGAGAAATACATATGTTTTAAAATATATATATATCGTATCATTTATTTCACTGTTTCACACTAGTTATTTCACTGTGGACTGCAGGTCCTCAAGCACTATAACTCCATATACCAAGTGTGAAGCCACATGTTCCCAGATGAGTGAAGACAGCACTGGAACACAGGGTCAGGTTGGCATGGCTGAGCTGGCCCTGGCTTTCCCTCACACTGGGAAGATGGCCAGAAAGCCCGGGAGCCAGTGGCAGGGAGGCAGGGCTAGCATCTCCAAAAGGAGGAGGTTTTTGCCCCATGCTTCTCTCTCCTTGCGGGAGAAAAATCTTTTCCAAAAGTCCCTAACAGACTGCTTTATGTCTCATTGGCAGAACTGTGTCACTTGCTAACCCCTAAACTACTTGCAGGCCAAGAAGAATGGGATCATCATGAATGGCTGGGAATGAATCACGGGCAACCCACACTCAGGGCTTTGATCAGTCCAGTTTCCTCCTCCTAAGGTGAGAGGATGCCCATCCTCACTGAACAAGTAGTTTCCACACATCTGAACAAAATCAGGGTCATTTTAGCTAGGACATAGAGAACTTCTGTGTAGCAGATGACAGCAGTATCCACAAGCACCTGATTTAAACCAACTGCTGGCCTGAGCACACAGCTTAAGAGAGTACATTCATACCCAGTTATTAAAATCATTCTAAAAAGCAGAATTCAATATTGTATTTATGGTATGCAACTAATTTAAATATATATACACATATATGTTTACATATACACATATATGTTTACATATACACATATACTTTTTAAAACTGGAAGAGTATATAAAATATTACTATTTTGTTGGGTTTATGAGTTGGTTTTAATCTTCCTGTAGCTTTTTATATTTTTTCATTTTTTGCAATGCACACATAATCACTTTAATAAACTGAAAAAAACATCATTTTTAATTATTTTGTGAAATAATATATTCATGTCCTCCAATTGTATAGCAATTTTACACACATTTTTTCACTTTTTGCCTATAAAATTGGGATAAGAATAATGCTTCATAAGAAAAATGCAATAATACATGTAAAATGCCAGGAATAGTACCTGGTAGATGATAGAAACTCATTAAATAGTTATTTAATTTCTACTGTTATTATTTCACATTAACTCTCTGACAGTTAGAAAGGAATTACTGTCCTTATTTTATAGACAACCAAGGCTAAGAGAAGTTCAGTGATTTGCTCAAGATCATGCCACTTTCCAAGACCAGTGTTCCTTTCAATTTCACCATCAATGTTCTTCATCCATGGTACAGATTATTTTAAAAAGTTATATTCCTAATTTCCTACCTAAAATTAGAATTTTGTTGAGATAGAGTATTTTAATTAAAAAAACCATAATACAATGTATTTCTTTTCTGTTGTTGAAATTGAAATATAATTCACATACCATAAACTTCACTCTTTTAAAGTATACCATTCAGTGACTTTTTAGTATATTCATGAGGATGCACAACCATCCCTATTACCCAATTTTAGAGCATTTTCACCACTCCAAAAGGAAGCCCCATATCTATCAGCAGTCACTCCCTATCTCCTCTCTCTCAAGCCCCTGGCAATCACTAATCTATTTTCTGTTTCTGTGGTTTATATATTCTAGACATTTCCTATAAATTGAATCATACAATATATGGCTCTCTGTGACTGCTCTTACTTAGCATAATGTTTTAAAACCTCATTCATGTTGTAGCATGCATCCACACTTCATTCCTTTCTATGGCTGAACAATATTCCATTGTATGGATATACCACATTTTATTTAGCTATTCATCAACTATATGCTAAATTTATAGGGATAGCAATTTGACAGTTAATAAATAAACCAGTATATGAATCAGCAAAATGCAGTAAACCAGTAAAATAACTAAATAAAATGACAAGTCACCAAAAAACAAATCAATAAGATTCAGCTTGTCTCATCCATCCAGGATTTTTTAACTTTTTATTTGCAACAGTGCCTGAAAACTCTAAACACTGTTCACCTTAAATAATAAAGCATCAGACATACTTCTATTAAAAATTAGAAATATACGTTTTTCACCTTATCTTGGAATGATTTTTTGTTTACTTTCTGTTAACTTACCAGAGACCAAAATATTTCATTCTTTCCAGAATCTTTTGTGCCTCAACTCATCTGCAAGTCTTTTAGCCTAGAGTCCCTCAACTATAAACTATAAAACATGTGCATCTCTGATACAGATAAGGTGCCAGAGAAGGTTTTCCCTTCCCTGGGGCTTTGAGATCCATGCTTACTTTTTTCTATAGACAGATTTTTAAATAGATGACCATTGGGATCCTGTCCAACTCCAGGAGTCTACGATTCTAGTTTTATGTTTGTGTTTGTAGTCATCACCACCCTCATCCTAATTCCATTCAAGTCAGAGAATGTAGATGTGACTAAACTTCTTGTGGCTCTGGTGGCAGGAGGAAATGAAACAAAAGGACAGTGGTACCAGATGCATCCTATTATAGCAACCCCAAAGATTTATATAGCACTTCCCAATTTACAAAGCACATTCCCCATGCTATTTCTCATACAGTGCCCCAGGGTAGCCCCTTGAGTAGGTCAGGCATTTTATCAAGCAGACATCGAAATTTAGGAACTGGTCCAAGTTTATGGACAAATGACAGATCTGGGGCTCCTGCCTCCCAATGCCTGTTCATTTCATTGTCTTACTAAGCACCCACTACCAATGGCACTGCGGCTGTGGAGAGTGAGCAGCTGAAAGGCAAGCATTGATGCCCAGCAGGTACTTACAGCGTTCACAAGGCTGACTTCACCGACATGCCTGTGCCAAATGGGAATAAAGAGAAGGGACTCAGAAATAAAGCAACAGTCAGAGGAGCAAGCAAAACAATGTCCAAGTGCAGCCAAGGCCAATGCCTCCTGGACTATGTGGAAAAGAATACTCCGCACTACAAGCCCCTCACTTACTGAACGCTTCCAAGAAATGAGGGCTTTCATACTGCCTATGGAAAGTCATTTAGAGTTGGCACCGTCCATTCAATTTCAGACCTTTCCACCAGAACATTGCTTGGTGACATAGTGGTCTTCACCCTGAGCTTCTACAATTGTATGTTAAGTTGTTATTAAGGACCTGTGGACAGAGAAGGCACACCACCACAGGTAAGCTGTATGTAAAATAAGCAAACTTCCTTCCTCACATTTCAATCTATTTCAACATTCATCAGGTCCTTCAAAATTTTTGCCAGACACCAAAACCTACATTTTGCCCCCACTTTTCTAACACCATTCCTTCATATACATCAGCTATGCACATACCAAGTGTTTGCATATAATCCTTCACTGCATCCCCGCTGTGAAGCAGGCATTATTCTCCCCATTTTACAGATAAGCATACTGGGCTCAGAAACATAATTTGCCCAAGCTACTTGTGGGTAGATCTGTCATTTAAACTCAGGTCTCTGTTGTTCCAAACCTATTTTCTTTCTGCTAAATTGCAATACCTCTAACTTGTTAGAATTTCAGGTAAAACCTTGAAATTCTAAAATATATATATTATATACATATTATATATATTATATATATATTATAAATATATTATATATATATTATAAATATATTATATATATATAAACTTTTTCAAAATTAAAAGATTTTGCTCTTCAGAAAAAAATCCTGTTTGGAAAGGCAAGCCAGATTACAATAATAGATATGCAGTTGAAATACATAATACATTTTGAAGAAGTTTTTATTAGTATAAACTTGTGAGCATTCAAATTCCTACATATACTTACTATAAAGTCAATGAATAATGAAGCATTCTTGATAAACACAGTTGCAACAGACATGTTAACTCCTGCCTCCAACTGATTGCTATATTTTGTTTAGATTGCATAGAATTGAGACTATCATAATTCACATACATTAACAGATGCAAATAGTAATAGTTTTCTAACAGCAGTTTGTGATGTCAAGCCACACCTTGATAAAACAGATGACAAAAAAAAAAAAAAGCTTTATTCTGTTTGCACTGAAAACCCAGTTTACCTGCTTGCACAAATTGACATGTTAATTATTCACAGTGTGTTAAAAGTTGGTATGTGTCACATTTTGGTGTGCATGTTGTATTTTTTAACTTTTAAGTTTGGGGTACATGTGCAGGTTTTTTACATAGGTAAACTCATGTCATAGGAGTTTGTTGTACAGATTATTTTATCACCCAGGTATTAAGCCTAATATACAGTTTTTTTTTTTTCTGCTCCTCGCCTGTTCCCAGCCTCCACCCTCAAGTAGGCCTCAGTGTCTCTTGTTCCCCTCTTTGTGCCCATGAGTTCTCAATCACTTCACTTCCATTCATAAGTGAGAAAATGCAGTATTTTGTTTTCTGTTCCTGCGTTAGTTTGCTAAGGATAATGGCCTCCAGCTCCATCCATGTTCCCACAAAAGACACGATCTCATTCTTTTTTATGGCTGCATAGTATTCTATGGTATATATGTGCCACATACTTCATCCAATCTGTCACTGATGAGCATTTAGTTTGATTCCATGTCTTTGCTATTCTGAATAGTGCTGCAATGAACATTCACATGCATGTGTCTTTACGGTAGAATGATTTACATTCTTCTGGGTATTAACTGAGTAACGGGATTGCTAGGTCGAATGGTAGTTCTTCTTTTAGCTCTTTCAGGAATTGCCACATTGCTTTTTCCACAATGGCTGAATTAATTTATACTCCCACCAACAGTGTATAAGTGCTCCCTTTTCTCCGCATCTGTTATTTTTTGACTTTTTAATCATAGCCATTCTGACTGGCGTGAGATGGTATTTCATTGTGGCTTTGATGTGCATTTATCTAACAATCAGTAATATTGAGCTTTTAAAAATACGGAATGCTTCACGAATTCCATGTCATTCTTGCACAGGGGACATGCTAATCTTCTCTGTATTATTCCAATTTTAGTATATGTGCTGCTGAAGCAAGCACACGTGTTTGTAATTTTTGTAGTCATTTAAAATATATTTAATATTTTTAATGAATTCTTCCCAAATTGATTTGTAAATTCAATGCAATCTCAATCAAAATCCTAGTAAGTTTCTTTGAAGAAATTGAAAAGCAGATGCTAAAATGTATATGGAAATGGAAAGGACCTAGAATTGCCAAAACAACTAGAAAAAGAATAATAAGGTTAAAGGATTTATTACCCTACTTAATTCTAAGACTTACAAAAAAGCTACGATCATCAAGACAGTGTGTCTCTGAGGCAAGGATAGACCTATAGATTCAAGGAACAGAACAGAGAGTCCAGAAATAAATCCAAAGTTATATGGTTGATTTTTGACAAAGATGTGAACATAACTAAATGGGAAAATCAGTAAAATAGTGCTGCAAAAACTAAATACCTAGAGGGGAAAAAAACAACCTTACAACATATTTTTAAAACTAACACAAAATACGTCATAGGCCTAAACAGTAAGAGCTAACACTATTACATTTCTGGAAGAAAATATAAGAGAAAATGTTTGTGACACTAGTTAGGAAAGACATTTTTAAACAGGACACAAAAAATACAACTCATAAAGAAAAATACTTACAAACTTTTTCAAAATTAAAAGCTTTTGTTCTTAAAAAACTAGCCGTGCATAGTGGCGGGCGCCTGTAGTCCCAGCTACTCTGGAGGCTGAGGCAGGAGAATGGCGTGAACCCGGGGGGCGGAGTTTGCAGTGAGCCGAGATCGTGCCACCGCACTCCAGCCTGAGCGACTGAGCAACACTCCGTCTCAAACAAAAAGAAAAAAAAAACAAAAAACCTTTTGTTCTTCAGAAAAAAAACTGTCAAGAAAGACAAGCCAAACTGAAATAATAGATATGCAAAACATATCTGACAAAAAGGCTTGTATCCAGAATATATAAAAGATACTTACAACTTAAGAAGGCAAGAGCCCAATAAAATGGGGAAAAGATTTGAAGAGACTCTTTACAAAAGAAGTTATACAAATTCCAATAAGCACATGAAAAGATGCTCTACATTTTTGTAGATGTAGGCAAATGTAGGCAAAACCTACATTTTGCCCCCACTTTTCTAACACCATTCCTTCATATACATCAGCTATGCACATATCAAGTGTTTGCATATAAATTATGAGGGAAATGTCAATTAAAACCATAATGAGCTACTTACTACGTACTTGAGAATATCAAGGATGGGTGAAGAGGTGGGGCAACTAGAACTCTCATACATTGACTGTGTGAAAGTAGAAAATGGTATTATTTCTTATACAGTTAAACATACACAAGCCATGTGACCCAGCAATCTTTATCCTAGATATTTACCCAAGAGAGATAAAGATGTGTCCACACAAAACTTTTACATCAATGTTTATAGCAGCATTATTCATAATCGTCAAAACTGAAAGCAACCCAAGTATCTATTAACTAGTGAATAGATAAACAAATTGTGGTATATCCAGTGGAGTATTACTCACCACTAAAAGAACAAAACATTAGTACACTCAACAACATAGGTGAATCTCAAAAATATTATGCTAAGGGAAAAAAGTTAAACACAAAGGGCTACATACTATGATTCTGTCTATGTGGATTTCTAGGAAAGGCAAAACCATAGCAACAAAAAGCAGATCAGTAGTTGCTTGGCTGTGGCCAAGAGTTGGGGGAATATATTGACTGTAGGGGCACAAGGGAACTTCTAGGATGATGGAACTGTTCTAACTTGATCATGGCAATGGTTATACAGCTATATACAATTAGCAAAATTCATTAAACTATTCACTTAGAATTTTATCTTATGTGAAATATATCTCAATAAAATTATGGGGAATGGATTTTTTAAACATGCTAGGGATTTGTTTTTCTTTTTAAGGGATTTCTTTTGGGGAAAAAAAAAAGTCCTAGAATAAGAACAGAAGCATGTTCTCTTCTGAGAAATAATCCTTAGAAAATAGAAGTTAAGCCAAAATATGTAACATTACCTATGTCTTTTAAAACTTTTGTTGTCCCTCTAATTTCCATCTTAAGAAAAATTAGAAATAAATCAATTACACTTTAAATACTTTCGGTAGAGTTGAATATGTACAGGACTGCTGAATATTAAATAGGTTCCCAGACAAACTCTTCACAACAGGAGACCTTTCCATTTGACCATAGCCCTTAAGGCATTTAAAGACAAGTGAGAAACAGACTGTTTTGGTTCGTTGGTTTGGTTTTTTTTTTTCTTTTTTCTTTTTTCATTGCTTAGCTTTTTCATCATGCTTTCCTACCACCAGAAATCATATTTATGACTCATCAGTCAACACCCAGTGTCAGATAATTAGACATTAACATACTTCACTTGTACTGTGATGAAAATGATATCACAACTCGCAAGGGATCCCCTTGAAGATGAAACTGAAAGAAATGGTGGCCACATGTTGTTTCAAACCTGTATTCATTACACCTCCTGACTGCATGTCATGCGAAAGGGGCCAAACAGATGTGTAAAAAATAGCTGTTTAACAGGGGGGAAAATACTGTAAAATTGTTTATGGCAGGACAGTGGGTTCTTATAGGCAAAGTAAATTACAAATAGATTTCTCAATTACTTTTTAAAGCCTGGTATTTGATTCTTATATAACAGTCAAAAAATCAATTTTGCATGGAATTTATGTGAATGCCTCATTATTAATAAAACAGCGGTTGGCGGCTGCTACTTCCTCCCCACAACAGCAGCACGCAGTGGGGAAGCATTCACATGCCAGGCTGTGCAATTCTTTTTCTTTTTATCCTCTGGTTCAGCATCAGAAAAAAGAAAAGGAAGAGATGAATCCCAAGCAAATTTTAGGCATGGGCTTCTGGCAGCACCTATTTCATGGGGGCCTGCGGGTACCCTGAGGGTACTTGGTGATGGGTGCTGAGAGAAGTCCTCACCCTATTCCCTGCTCATATTGTACCTCGAAGTTCTTTTTCAAAAAAACTAAATGTATAATTAAGCAAATAACTCTAGTTGTTGAAAAAGTCATTGAGCTCTATCTTTCGCTCTATCCTTAGCATATCCCACCTCAGTACTAGAGTCTACCGACCCAATGAATTGATTTAAAAGGACTGGCCAGTGGCAATTTTCCCCAAATTGTTTTATTTCTCCAAAATAAAATTATTAATTTTGAAAATAACTTGCTCCTGACCCAAACATTCTAAGAACATAAAAAGCATAATTCTCATTCAACGAACAGGAAAATTGAATTTCACTAATGTCCACACTCTGCTCCCTACATTGCACTTGATTCATCAAACCATGAACACTCCCCATTGCCCAAATGAAGAGTGTAGTGTGGTGAGAAAACCTAGCTTTTCTGGTTAGCCCTCCCTAACCAACTGGATGACTTTAAACAGTTATATCACTGTTTTAGTCCATGTCTGTTAACTGGTGAAATAAGAGAGTTTTCAAAATTATCTGAGGTTTCCTTGAGCTAAGACTTGGCAATGAGAAGAAATCATTGTATTCCCATTACATGTGAAAAGCAAAAAAAGAGAATTCTATGTTTGGCCAGCAACATGGAGAAATGCTAATCTTCAGAGGTTAAATTCAGCTAAGCAGTAGCTACCTGCTATTTCTCCTATTGGGTGCATGCCTCAAAAATGCTAATGGGGGAAATGGCAGGGCGATACACTGAGTACTTACAGCATGTTTCCAGAAACTGATTTATTCTTGATTTGAATCTCTACTCCATGCATAATTACACCTGGTAACTGCGGGCAAGCTGTGGGCAACACTCCTGCCCCCTTAGCATTTGTGTCAGCAGTTAATTAGGAATGCAGTACTAACAGTCTTTAAACCAACCCCAAAAAGCTGTAGTAAAATCTAGTTTAACAAACAGACATGCATATCTCCTTGTAGATACAGAATACCAAGAGTTTACTTACCAATGAAAATTCAAGGTAGGTAAGATCTGATCCACAGGTTTGTTTGCTTTTGGGTTTTTTGAGACAGATTCTCGCTCTGTTGCCCAGGTTGGAGTGTAGTGACATGATCTCGGCTCACTGCAACCTTTGCCTCCCGGGTTCAAACAATTCTCCTGCCTCAGCCTCCTGAGTAACTGGGACTACGGACGTGCACTACCATGCCTGGCTAATTTTTATATTTTTAGTAGAGACAGCGTTTTGCCGTGTTGGCCAGGCTGGTCTCGAACTCCTGATCTCAAGTGATCCAAAGTGCTGGGATTACAGGTGTGAGCCACCACACCCAGCCCCTACAGGTTTGTTTTTAAGAATTGGATTTGATATACTATTGAGAAGCAAAGTGGCTTAAATATATCAATTTATTGCAGAGTTTTTAAAAACAATGACTTTTTCTTTTATTCTTCTGCTAATTATTTACATGATTAATCTGACTTAACATATATTCATTGAGAATCACACAGTTGATCCAACTAAAATTAGTATTATTTTAGGGACAAGAATGAAGGATACATTTTTTTTCTCTTAAGTCAAATTCACATTTGGGTTTTGTTGTGCATGTACTGCTAATAAATGCAAAGAGAAGCTTGTTCACCATGGTTGATTGCATAACAGGCCCCCATGCTGTACCCCTACCTATAGCCACGCCCTTTGCCCTTTGACTTTGCAATTGCTTTCACTACAGAGGCAAATCTGTTTTCCATCTAGACTTGGACACATGACTTGCTTGGGCCAATAGAATGAGATGGATCGGACAGATGTTCCAGCTCCAGGCCCAGGCCTTGAGGTCCCGGTTTCTGCTTATTCTCTCCTATTTCTGCCATTACCATGAAGAGGACCTGCCTGTGTTACCAGTGGGTCCCAGGAAAAGGAGGACAGATGTGTGGAACAAAGCACAGTCACTCCACACAAGCCCAAACTAGGTGAACCAGTACTCAGACTCAAGAGGGAGTTTAGGCAATAAGATACAGAAAAAAAACTCGTCCTTGCAGATATAGAAGAAAACCCGTCTACTGTTGCATGTCACTGAGATGCTGTGACTGTTCACTATGTGCCAATTTTAGAGCAACAGGTTACTAGCATACTGACCTTTTCAAATACTACCTGATACTTATGATGATGCCAATGTTGCCAAATCTCCTCCAAAAAAGTGACCATCTGTCTTTTCCCATCTTTATGAACATAAGTGCTAGACTGATTCCAAGTTACAGTTGTATTCTTTTGGGTGAACAATCTTCCTCATGTTCTCTCAGCATTTTAGGTGAGAAGTTGTCCAATTTTGGTATGTCCAGAATCACCTACAGGGCTCTTAAAACACATATTGCTGGGCCCCAACCTCCAAGAGTTCCTGATTCAATCCATCTGGGATCAGCCTGGGCCTGAGAATGTGCATTTCTCACATGTGCCTGGGTGGTGCTGTTGCTGCTTCTAGGACCACACTGTGAGAAACCACTCGCTTATTAGGCCAGGAAAGGTTAAGCACAATGTTGTTGGTTCACATACCCATCTGTGTTTTCCCAAGGCACATTTTCCATCACCTTCTCCAGCTGACCAATAAATGAATGGGGCCAGAGCCAAGATTCCACAGCCTTCCAGATGAGTTCCCTCTGGAAGAGGCAGTCTCTGCTGCAAACGGCAGAGTTACCAATCCACACAGCAGGGATTCAGCATCACCCTTTGCCCTGAACTTACAGTTATCCCAATAGTTTGGGAAACTTCCTGGCTTGCACCCAAGATACCCTGATTGAGGAGGTTAAAAGAAAGTTCACAGTTCTCAGTGTCCACCTGAAAGCATTTGTTCATAAATTCTTCATCTTAGGATTCACGGGTTTTACTGTCAGGGAAAAATCTTCACCCCATCTATTTAAATGTGTGCAATCAATTTCCCTCTCAAATCCCTACGGCAGGTATTCTCATTTCTTCCCACTCGCTGTGCAGTGATACCCCACTGGGAAAGCAGAACAGCTTTTGCTCATGGTGAAGCTCAACTCTGCCTGGTTTTTTTTTTTTTTCCCCCAATGCTTTAAGTTAAATTTGAACTCAGACACTTGCACATGGCTCCTCAGTATTAGCAAGAGTTGGCAGGAATCTGGGTCCTCTGAGCAATCTTTATTTTCAGTGCTGCCTCAGAAAATTACACCAAATTAAAAAGTTGCCCCTTGAAATTTAACGTTTTTAAGATGCAATAGGGAAATAGTAAGCAATTATAATGAACTAACCAGCCTGCTTTACCTTTCACATTCTCTTTTTTTTTCCTTTTTTTCTTTTCAATAAAGCATGGTTTTCATCTGCTAACTGCTTCACTATTCTAACTCAATGGTTGTGCTTTGAAGAAGGGTAGGGTTGCCCTAGAGGTGTGTGAGCACTGGTCCAGGGGTCTAGGGAATGTTGCTTGTAGTCTGGGGTAGTGGGAATATTTCCAATCTGTTTTATGGAAGTAGTTTGACTCTATTTTGAGAATCTTTTTATTTTACAAAGAATTTTCATAAGAAACTTGGTACTTAATTACTGTCAAGCACTATTTTGCCCATAATCAAGTTGTATACTATTTGACATGTTTAAAGCGTTGTTTTCATGCAATAGATATGTATCAAGCACGTACTATGGGCAGGAATTGTGCCACGCAATTTAGATACAAAGATGAAAATATCCTCTCTTTGTTTTCAAAGTGCTTGTAACTCTTTTGATGAAACAGATACCAAAATGAATAATTATTCCTGCCTTCATTCAACACATACTGTGCCTGTTATGTTCTAGGCACAGTGCTTACTGTACGGTATAGCACAAACAATAAAAAGGGTAGACTTGGTTCCTGCTCAATGTGTAATCTTGTAAGAAAGTCAGATAGTTACCCCCAAAAAGTGTGATAAATGTTATGTCATCAGACAACCATGTGGCAAGAGCATGAGGCAGGAGATCTTGTCTATGAAGTTCAGAGACAGCTTTAGGAAGAAGTAACAAGTTAAAATCTGAAAATACAAAAGAGGAAGCTGAGAAAGGAGGAAGGTAGAAGAAAAAGCTCTATACGGGCTCAAAGTTTGGAGAGGATTGATACTGAATTGAATAAAAAATTGAGAAAACTTCAGTTTGATGAGAAAGCATGAAGGAGGGATCTATAAGAGACGAGAATGAAAAGACAGGAGCGGGGCATATTTCGGGGTTTGGACTTAATCCTAATGGTGATGTACAGTCATTTAAAGGTTTCACCCAGAAGAGTGACATGAGGTTTGGGTTTAAGTGCAGTACTTTAGGGTACAAGTTAATAGTACAGTCACTCCTCATTATTTAGATTCCATGCAAAGTTTCCTATTCACTAACATTTATTTGTTACCCCCAAATCAATACTCATGGCACTTTCAAGATCTTTTGACAAAAAGTTTAAGTTGTCCAGAAAGAAACTTTTCAGTAGAAATTGAACAAGGTGACAGTCTGCCTTTGTGTCTCCAGTCTCATACTGTAAAGTGTTCTTTTTGTGGTCTGTTTAGTACCACATTTCTTCACATTTTTGTGCTTCATATTGGTGATTTCACTCTTTTAAATGACCCCTAAACACAGTGCTAAAGTGCTGTCTAATGTTCATAAGAGCAAGAATGCTGTGATGTGCCTTATAAAGAAAGTTCATGTGTCAGATAAGATTCTTTCAGACATGAGCTATGGTGCCATTGGCCATGAGTGCAGTATTAATGAATCAACAATATATATTAAATAAGATGTCTTTAAGGAAGCGCACATAAAATAAGCATATACATTGATCAGTTGAAAATGTTGACCAGAGGCTTGCAGAAACCCCACCACATTTTTTTTCATAAGAGCAATAATTCAGTATTAGCTAATTCAGTGTTTGCAGATCCTTTATAGAACATAACTACATGAATAACAAGAATTGGCTATATATTGGATAGGGGCTAGACTGGAGACAGAGGCATAAGTTAGAGAGACTTCTCAGATATTCAGTTGAGAGATGATGATGACTTTGACTAAAGTATTGGCAGTGGAGATAAAGAGAAGTAATCAGATTCAAGAAGACTGGATAGGATTTGGTGGTTGGTTGGATGTGGAAGATGATGGAGAGGGAAGAATCAAAGATCATACTTCAGTTTCTAGTTTAGGCAATTAGTTGGATGTTTGTAACACTATGAGAAATGGAGAACCATGTAGAAGGTCTGAAGTTCAGTTTGGGGCATGTTAATTGATGAATATTAGAAAGGCATCCAAGTTTGAATGTCAAATTGGCTGTGGGATATGCACGTCTAGAGCTCAGAATAGAAGTCTAATAAAGGATACAGATTTGAAAGACTGGGAAGTAAAGGTCCACGTGATGGGAAGAAATCCAGGAAAAGGAGCTCTCATCATAGAAACCAAAGGAAAGGCAGGTTAACAATGTTATACACACTAGGAGGTCTTACAAGTAAGGACCAATAAGCATTCGTTGAAATTAGAAACATAGAGGAAATTGATGACCTGGGTAACAGCCGTATTGATGGAGTGATGGGAGCAGAAGTCAGAAGGAAGTGGGCTGGCAAGTAAGTCTACAATGTTAATGACATCCAAGGTATCACAGGAAACCTACAGGGAGGTTCCAAATGCTATAGTGAGAAATTCGCCTCATTCCATTTAAGGAAAATTTAATGAATAAATAAATAAATCTCCACTGGGGACACAGTGGACATTGGAAGGTAATAGAGAATATGGAAATAGAAAGTTGGGGAAGGAGAGGTCAAAGGGGGAGTGATAAAACAGAAAAACATATCAAAAGAATAGATTATGTAAGAACAAAAGAAACAGGATGTCAGAACTGAGAAAGCTGAGGCCCAGAAACAGATTTGACATGTATAAGAATACATGGTAAATTATGGACAAAACAAGATAGTATTCATTCAGATTCTGTTTAAAGAATTCTGTTGGAAAAAAGTAAAGTGTCCATGTGTTTCTCTTTTTCAAACACACACACACAATCTTTTTCACACACACACACACACACACACAATCAAAAGTGAAAACAAAAACATGCAAGTCTGTAGCTTAGTGTTTGTGTGTTTAAAAAGAAAAGAAAAAGAAAGAGCTGAAGCTAACGCTCAAACTATGAGACATCAGCATCTCCCACTACACCCTGACTGTGTAAAAATGAATACCACCTTCCTGAGAAAGAAAAGGCAAAAGAAGTGACCAGTCCCCTGGGTGATCAGACCAAGGCCACATTGCCACCTGTACTCTATAAGAACACTGATACCCAGGTCCCATCTCATGGGAAAACCATTGTTCATTCACTCAGCAGGCATTTACCAAACATCTGTTCTGTGCCTGGTACTGCTCATATGCTCAGGATTCATCAGTGAAGAGAGGAGACAAAGAACCCTGCTTTTAATAAGTTTATATTCTGGAGGGAGAGAAACAGACAATGAAAAAGAAATGTAACAAGTAATTTTACAGTACAGGAAAAGAAGTGCAATGGGGAAAAGAAAAAAGTAGGGCTTATATGAGAGGAAGACAGATAATTTGGAAATTACCTGAGGAAGAAAGAGGAAGAAGAGAAGAAAAGGAGGTCCAGGGAAGTTGGAAACCCAGAAGCTGCTGCAGAACCTCCTTTACCTCCTCTTGAGGGGATCAGCACCACATAGACCTCAATTGTAACATCTGAGCAAGCTGCTCCCACAAATGGAAGAGTAGATGGAGTCAGAATCTGCAAAGATTTAAGGCCATTTGTTACATCCTTTATACATTATATCAACTCTCTTCAATGTTGTTTTTCAATGTTGATTTTCTTTTATGGTAGACAATAGGTCTTCTAACTGGCAGTGGAGTTCTCTTTCTATTAAACCGGAAAACCAGACTACTATCCTAATAGGAAGTAAACACTTTTCTACAATGTTAAATTCTTTGAATTGTTTGCTGTAACTTTTAAGATATAAATACTTTTGTTTCTTTTTTATTTGTTGTTTTTATGACTAGTATTCATTAGATGCTGTATTTCCTCCCTGACACACTCCTGTAATTTTAGGTAACTGCCACCAAATAGAAAAGGGTTTCTGGACTGATTGCTATGCAACAAATAAAACAAATACACATCTCAGCTTCCATGAGCATGAATAAATGAGAAATCTAGAGGGCATACTTCTCTTGATTTTGATTTTCCCATAAGCATTGAACTCTTTATTTAAAAAACAACTACGCTAGGCATGAACCTCGTGTAGATGCCTGGAACATTAGGTTTCTACTCAACTCAGTCTTGATTATCCTCTAGGTAAGAGCAGGAATAACTGAGCAGGGACTTGTAGTTTCATGTCTAAATCTTCCTGGCATGTACGCACAATGGCGCTTTAGACTTCGTTGCAGCTCAACGATCCTTTCAGGCGGCTTCACTTGATCTGCAGACCCTGCTTGCTTGGCAGTACTTAACCAAGGAACAGAGATACCCCATTCCTTCCAGATCCTCTGCTCCTTAATATTCCCAGCCCCTCCATCTGTATCAGGAGCTGAAAAGTCCCACAGCGCATCTAGATATTATGAAAACTCCTGATTGTATTTTTCCAAACAGCAATTTCCCTGCCCCTAGCTTCTATTTCTGAATTTTTCTCTATTTGAGAAACATTCCAGTTCCCCATTCCTTTTTCTGATCAATAGCTGGCCTCTACCTACAATCAATTCCTTCTCCAACTAGTTCTAAATCATGGTATCAGATAGAAACTGCTTTCTGTTCAAAGGCTTAGTGTTACAAAAATAGTCACAACAACACTGAAACACATATGTGACTTGCTTTTTGTTTGTGTAATAAATTTGACTGATTTTTTTCTATGGATCAATGCTCCTCAATTTTTAAATATTCCCATACTTTTGTGTGAGTGCATTAGAACATATTTACACCAGTCTTGGGATTAGAGGTAATGTGCCTCATTTCTCCAAAAACAATAGACTTCCTCTACCTCCTACTCACAGACAAATTCCCCTAGTCTGAGTTTGAAACTAAAGGCACATTGGTTTCTGGAAAGGTGTAACCTCCTGTGTTTGAACCAGTAATTAGAACAATGCTTATACAGAAGGTCTGAAGGTTTCTAGACATTCTAGAGCCTTGCAACTCAAAGTGTGGTCCTTGATCATTTGTATCATGTGAGAGTCTCTCAGAAATGCAGGCTGCACTGCAGACCTACTGAATAGGAAGTTGCTTTTTAACAATATTATCAGGTGATTCACATGCACATTAAAGTTTGAGGGAGAAAAAACAAAAACTTGAGATGATGTTTGGGTTCCAGGATTTTTCTTCCCAGGCAAAAGCGTAATGTGAGAGAAAAATATGAAAACATTTCTACCTCTGGCATTATTTTTGATGGCGCTTCTCTTCTTTAATACAGCTACCATTGCAGTCTTTCACTAAATTCACATCTCCAACAATCAGCAACAAAATTCCCAGAGGCTGGGAGATGTTGCAGCACTCTTGCAATAGAACCCTCCTTGGCTTCTTCTCCCAGTGCTTTGGCTACAACTGTCCACCACAAAGCTCATTTCTAAATTTTATATTATCATTCCCCTCCCCCTTTTTCTGAATCCCGCATTTCTCCAGTGTTGAGAATGCCTGGAGACAAGATAATGTGGAACCAAAAGAGGAAAGACAATTACATCTTCTTGACATCCCCCTTGCTTGTGAAGATGGGTGCTGTCCAATAGAACATTCTGTGATGATGGAAATGTTCTATATCTGTACTACTCAGTCTGAAAGCCAGTAGCCAGGCACACATGATTACTGGGCAATTAAAATTGCTAACAGATAACTGAGGCACATTAAAATATTAAACAGTTTATTTGAGGGAATAGCAGTTCATGAATCAGGCAGCACCAGACCACTAGCAGTTCAGGGCTTCGGCAACGGGGCATGAGGAGAAAATTTGTATAAGGTGAATTCAGAAGCGAGGCAAAAAACAAAAAGAAAAAAAATTGTGTTTGGCTAAAGTGGAACAGTAACCTTATTTTAATCAATCTAGCAGAAATCCCTAGTTAGAGGTTAGTTGGTGGTTCTTCACTGATTAAATGTAAGTTTCATTTTCCTAGCACATGACCATTTACAGTGAGTTGGGTTTCAATTTGCTTAGGTAAGATCCCGGGGTGCTGGAGTTGCCTCGATCTGATGGCCTCCCAATTAATTATTTTAACAAAATGGAGCTAGTGTGACTGAGGAACTGAATTTTGTAAAATTCAATGGCTATTTAAATCTTTTTTTTTTTTTTTTTTTTTGAGACAGAGTCTTGTTCTGTCCCCCAGGCTGGAGAGCAGTGACACCATCTCGTAGCATGGAAACCTCTGCCTCCCAGGTTCAAGCAATTCTCTGCCTCAGCCTCTGGAGTAGCTGGGATTAAAGGAGCCTACCACCATGCCCAGCTAATTTTCATATTTCTAGTAGAGATGGAGTTTCACCATCTTGGCCAGGCTGGTCTTGCACTCCTGACTTCGTGATCTACCTGCCTTGGTCTCCCAAAGTGCTGGGATTACAGGCGTGAGCCACCATGCCTGGCCTAAATTTAAATATTAATTAAAGTAAACAAAATTTAAAATTTATTTCCCCAGTCACACCACCCACATTTCAAGTGCTTGATAGCCGCATGTGGTTAGTGGCTACATTATTGGACAGTGCAGGTCTAGATCATTCTCGGGGTTTCTCATCTCCCTACATTTCTGTTGCTGCTCAGGTGATCATTATGTCATCATTTAATGTCCCATCACAACAGCTTTAGTGACTATATGTATATGTGTATGCAGGAGGGCAGAAATCCCTATATCCAGATATAAATGCTGTTTTATGGTTACCTTCTCTAGTGTAGAAATCTCTTTAGAAACAAACTCAAAAGGAGTGTTGATTTTTTAATAATCACAAGTGCTCTAAAAATTCCCCAAAGAAAAGGACCACCTTGTAATAATCTCAATGCAGGTAAACTGCTTTGAGAGTCTTTCTTCAGAGACGCCAGAGGCATGGAAAGGATAGCAACATCTGCAAACTTTACCATCAAACATCCAGACATGTTAGAAGGAGAAATCAAATATTCTGATTGGCTAATAAGAAGTCTGAGCAGGAACTAATGGACCATAATTCTCTGTTCAGAATTTATGAAGATTCATCATCATTTAATTAACAATATAAATATTAAAAAAACATTTTATAATAAAATTTTATAATTGTAATAAGACACCCTAGTGCATGAATTATGGGGTACTAATTCCCACCCAGTTTTGTTGAAACTGGACATGAATGAATACATTAAAATGCATACCATGTCATGTCTTAGCAGTTAAAAAATAAAGTGGCAAAAAAGTGTTTCAAAATTCAAAGTCCTATTCACTTAGAATATAAGCAAAGAAATTCAATGAAAATGTAATTTATTGAGTTTGAGTTCTTACTCATTTTTCCACTGGTAATTACACTACCCACACAAGAGACAGTTATTGAAGAGGTGCAAAAAATTAAACTATTATTTTACTCTAGATTTGTAAGCTTTCACTCCTTTGCAGAGAGGCCATGTTTTTCCCTCCTAAATCACCTTATGATTTAAGAATGCAATAATAAAAAAATATTAACAGTCAGCAGAACACAGGAATCAGATTTTTCTGAAGGGCAGCTGTGAATCTTTCAGTATCACAATCATTTATTCATAATTATAATAAGTTACATTTATGGATATTTACAATGTGCCTGGCACTGTGCAGTGAACTTCATATATGTTACCTAAGTGAATATTTACAATCATTCATGAGGCTGATACTATCATTAGCCCATTTTATAGGTAAGAAAATTGAGGCTTACAGTCATTCAGTGAGCTGTCCATGGCCAAACAGCTAATAACTGGTAGACAGGATTCAAACTCAGGCAACCTAATCCCCAAATCCAGCTTACCCTACATGTAATGTAGCCAGTGAAATTAACCTCACTGACAAGATGAAAACAGACTGATAAGAACTAAACCATCATCAGCAGGGTTCAAGCAGCAGCTGAGAGAACTTGGAGTGGTAATTCTCAGAGTCTAACAAGCCCCTCAGGCTGAATAGTAGAGGCTCAGTGTGTAGTCTTAAGGTACAAGCAGAAGAAGTCCCTTTTGGTGACATGACCAAGGAGATCATATATATCAGAAAAGTGCTTCTAAGATTGAAGAGTCAGAGAGCTAAGACACAAAGGTCCTAAACTGCTTTAACGCACTTAGGAGGAAAAGAACAGATCCTCAGAGGTCCAAGCAGGCAGCCAGCAAGTGAGGATCCAGTGAGCGAGAGCACAGAATGAACAGAAAACCAGCGAAGAGCCTTGATCACATCGAGCCTGACATATAGGGAATCAGGGCACCTGAGATCAGGGACAGGTTCACACTGCGGGCCTAGGGCTTGAGGTGCCAGTAATCAGCCTATGATGGTCTATGGTGCTAAGAAGAGAACTCAAGATGGGCTTCCTGTATCCCTGCCCATCCCTCGCCCCCCACTCCCAAACAGCAAGTCCCTTTCAGTCATGGGACCTGTCCCTCCTTTATCCTGTGAGGTCAAGATAACCGGTGTGGAGAGAGGGGTAAAAAGGGAAACAAAGCAAGCCATTACCTAAATAATCACTCCTAAGAGAGAGTAATCATGGGCTATTCTGCCGTGGTTATCTATATACGAGACTTATAAGGAACTGAGTATGAATAACAATTGATATTCATT
Organism: Papio anubis; assembly: GCF_008728515.1. NCBI lineage: Eukaryota > Metazoa > Chordata > Mammalia > Primates > Cercopithecidae > Papio > Papio anubis. Next base: position 60,643,558 of record NC_044985.1, read on the forward strand.
ACTGATGGCATCAGACTGCCACACGCTTTAGTCTTGAGGTTGTCCAAGACATTCTTTAACAGAAAAAAATAAGCTGTATCTTTGCAAATTTTTGTTAAATACTCCTATACATTTCCTACTAAAGTCTTCTTTATAATATCTAAATATGTCTCACTCACAGGCATAAGGCCCTCATCACTGATCCTGCAATTACTTGGGTTTTGTTATAGTAACAAAGCTTGCATTTATTAATAGGAAATTTTATTTCACTTCTGAAATGCCAAGTAGTTATTGATAGAATCTGTTCAATTTACATCCTGAACCCATGTACACCTGTTAAAAAATCAATCAAGATTCATGCACATGTAAATAACTACTTATTAGTTTTATGATTTTCTGGTAGAACTGAGTTACTATTTTCCTCTAACAAATCCTAGACTTTAGGACTACTTAATGAAGGATTTAAATAGATGTTGTGTTTAATCACTGATAAGTAGGGGCCAGGAGAATCTGGAGAATATTTTCTAATTCAGTTAATGACTTAAAAATTAATAGGCAAAAAATTAATTGGCAAAGAATCTTTTGAATAAAAAAAATAAAGTCACAGGATTTCATGACTGCAAATGTTTAGCTACTTCAAAGTTTCTATCTTGAGATTAAGATTTTGGCTACATTGAAGAGCATTTGGAGATTTGATGGGGAAAGTGAAACCTCCTGAGGGAAAAATGCATCTCAAGGGTAAGACACATGAGTTTAATGCAAGCACAAGTTTAATGCACAGTATCAGAGAGGAGAAAGGGTTGAACACCTGAGTTCTCAAAAATTCTAGGAGCAGTTCCAGAACCAGAGCACAGGTGTGCAGCAAAGCAGCAGGTGCAAGTATACCTCATTTTATTGCCTTTCACTTTCTCGTGCTTTGCAGATACTACATTTTCTACAAATTGAAAAATTGTGGCAAACCTGCATCGACCAAGCTTATCAGCACCATTTTACCAACAGCATATGCTCACTCGGTGTCTCTTTGTCACATTTTGGTAATTCTTGCAATCTTTCAAATATTTTCATGGTTACCGTGTTGTGGTGATTTGTGCTAGATGATCATTCATGTTACTATTGTAATTGTTTTGTGCTCCATGAACCATGGAGCATGCCCCATGTAAGATAGCAAAATTAGTCAATAAATGTTGTATGTGTTCTGGCTCCTCCACCCACAGGCTTTCCCCCTTCTCTCTCTCTCCTCAGGCCTCTCTGTCCCCTGAGACACAACAATATTGAAATTAGGACAATTAATAACCCTAAAATGACCTCTAAGAGTTTAAGTGAAAGGAAGAGTCACAAGTCTCTCTCTTTAAATCAAAAGCTAGAACCAATTAAGCTTAGTGAAGGAGGCATGTCAAAAGCCAAGAAAGGCTGAAAGCTAGGCCTCTTGTACCAGCCGACTGGCCAAGTTGTGAACACAAAGGAAAAGTTCTTGAAATAAATTAAAAGTGCTACTCCAGTAAACATATGAATGATAAGAAAGCAAAACAGCCTTGATATAGTTTGGATGTTTGTCCTCTCCAAATCTCACGTTGAAACGTGATTTGCAGTGTTGGAGGTGGGGCCTGGTAGGAGATGACTGGATCATGAGGGGTGGATCCCTCATGAATGGCTTAGCACCTTCCCCTTGTAAGTGAGTTATTGCTGTTAGTTTACACAGGATCTGGTTGTTTAAAAGTCTGGGCGCCCCCCCCCCCGCCCCCCGACCTTCTCTCTGCCTTGTTCCCACTCTCGCCATGGGATATGCTGGCTCCCTATGGCTTCTGCTATGATTGGAAGCTTCCTGAGGCCCTCACCAGAAGCAGATGCTGGTGCCATGCTTGCACAGCCTGCAGAACCATGAGCCAATTAAACCCCTTTTCTCTATAAATTGCCCAGCCTCAGGTATTCCTTTATAGAAACACAAGAACGGCCTAACACAAAACTTATTGCTAATAGGGAGAAAGTTTTAGTGGTCTGAATAGAAGACCAAACCAGCCACAACATTCCCTTAAGCCAACACCTAATCCAAGTAAGGCCTTACCTTTTTCAAATTCTATAAAGGCTAAGAGAGGTGAGGAAGGTGCAGAAGAGAAATGTGAAGCTAGCAGAGGTTGGTCCACAAGGTTAAGGGAAAGAAGCCATCTCCATAACATAGAAGTGCAAGGTGATGCAGCAAGTGCCGATGTAAAAGCTGCAGCAAGTTATCCAGAAGATCTAGCTAAGACCATTAGTGGAGGTAAATACACTAAACAACAGATTTTTTACAAAACAGCCTTCTGTTAAAAGAAGATGCTATCTAGGACTTTCACAGCTATAGAGGAGAAGGTAATGTCTGGCTTCAAATCTTCAAAGGCCAGGCTGTCTTATTAGAGGTTAATGCAGCTGGTGACTTTAAGTTAAAATAAATCCTTATTTACCATTCCAAAAATCCTATGTTCCTTAAGAGTTATGCTAAATCTACTCTGCCTGTGCTCTAAAAATGCAACAATAAAGCTCGAATGACACCACATCTGTTTACAGCATGGTTTCCTGGATTTTTTAAGCCCACTGTTGAGAACTACTGCTCAGGGGAAAAAAGCAAACAAGCAAAAAAAGGAGACTCCTTTCAAAATATTACTACTTCTCATGGCCAAAACACCTGGTCACCGAAGAGCTCTGATGGAGATGTACAAGGAGATTCCTGTTGTTTTCATGCCTGGTAACATAACATCTATTCTGCAGCCCACAAATCAAGGAGTAATTTTGACTTTCAAGTCTTACTACTTAAAAAATACATTTTGTAAGGCTATAGCTGCCATAGATAGTGATTCCTCTGGTGGGTCTGGCAAATTAAATTGAAAACGCTATGGAAAGGATTCACCATTCTAGATGCCATTAAGAACATTTGTAATTCATGAAAGGCAGTTAAAATACCAACATTAATGAGAGGGTGGAAGAAGTTGATCCCAACTCTCATGGATGATGTTGAGAGGTTTTAGCCTTCAGTGGAGAAGGTAACTGCAAATACCATAGAAATAGCAAAAAAACTGGACTCAGAAGTGGAGCTTGAAGATGTCACTGAATTGCTACAATCTCATGATGAAACTTGAATGAATGAAGAGTTGCTTCTTATGGATGAGCAAACAAAGTTGTTTCTTGAGATGGAATCTATTCTGGGTAGGATGCTGTGAACATTGTTGAACGGACAACAAAGGATATTTAGAATACTTCATAAACATAGTTGATAAAGCAGCAACAGGATCTGAGCAGACTGACTCCAATTTTAAAAGAAGTTCTACTGTGGATAAAATGCTATCAAACAACATCACATGCTACAAAGGACTCTTTCATGAAATTAAGAGTTAATCAGTGTGGCACACTTCACTGTTGTCTTATTTTTTAAAATTGCCACATTCTCCCCAACTTTCAGCAACCACTACTTTATCACTCAGCAGTCATCGACTTCAAGGCAAGACCCTCCATCAGAAAAATGATTCTGACTCACTCAAGGATCAGATGACTGTTAGGATTTTTTAGCAATATAGTATTTTAAGTTATCTACATTTTTTTAGACACAATACTATTGCACACTTAAGAGACTACAGTATAGTGTAGACATCATTTTTATATGCACTGGGAAACCATAAAATGTGTGTGACTCACTTTATTGCCATATTTGCTTTACTGCAGTGGTCTGGAATGAAACCCCTGATATTTCTGCGATGTGCCTGTAGATTGAGGAGGCAATAGCAGCACTGGGAGCTGGTCCTCTCAGTACTGACAGCAAAAGCCCCGCAGACCACTGTTGGGTTTTGGCATGATCAGCAACCAGGAATATTCCCACAACCATCCCAGCCAGGAGGGGAAATGAGGTCGTGACCCAGTGTGCAGAACATATAAAGACATCCCTTGGGAACCTCAAAATTGGAGGGGAGATGGGCCAGAGAAATACAATTGTGACTATGCCTGTGACCTGAATTTTTCCCACCACAGTGTGTGACCCCTCAGCTTCTGACTAATGGGATACAGGGGATGCTACCACAAAATATGGCAGCTTGGCATACTGGGTTTTTTAACTTGAATTAAATTGAGAAAACTGTAGAGGCAAGAAGGTCACTCTACCTTCTCCTGCCTTTTTCCCATGGAACATGGCTATAAGAGAATTTTCTGACCTACTTTGCCTGAAAATAAGTCCTAAGACCCTCATTCCAGAGGGGTCCTGCCCTATACCTGGAGACCAAGAAGAATCTGAACAAACAGGCCTTCCTAAATTCTCCACAGCTTATTACCATAGATCACATCCTTTAGTTCTCCAATCACACTTCTGTACAAGTGACCATAAAAACACAGTTTTCCCTGGGCCTTTGGGTCTTCATTTCTAAAGGCTCCCATGTCATGTAAAACTTCGGTTAAATATATTTGTTTTGCCTTTGTTCCGTTAATCTGTCTTTTGTTGTAGGGTCTCAGCCACTAATCTAGTGATGGGTGAGGAAATTATCTGACTTTTTCTGCCCTATATGACCCAGGAGGAGAAGCATACAAGGTCACATATCAATGGTCTCAAGTTTGACTGGGATGGTAAGATTGGCACAAAGACAAGTTAGATGAGGACTCCAGTGTCAGTCACATGATGAAACCCAAACATGGGCTATGAGAGGCTGTGAAGAGAGAGAATTCCAGCCTGGGCTGCTTCTTGAGACCCAGGCCCTCCTGCTGTAGTAATTGTGTGACTCTCCACTGTTAGCCACCACATGTCAAAAGACAGACTGCTGAATCTAATCCTGCCACAAACTTGTCACTTAATTCAGAGCCTGAACAGAACCTGAGTAAGGGTAACCCTCCACTTACACCTCCATGCATTGCCTTTGTTTTGTTCTCTGCATGGCCTATACCTGACAAAGACTGTCTGTGACCAAACAACTTGAATAGGATCCTCTGAGTCCTTCATGATGAGGCCCAACTTTAGGCTTCCCTCTCTGTCCTTGAAGAATCCAGTTTGAGCAGGAACCCTGCTAAGTCAGTTAGGCAAAGTCCCCCATTCTTAGTGTCTGACCACTCTCAGTATCTGTCACCTAGGCCTGCTTTCCAAGAGTCCTATCAAGTTGGTTTGATGTTTCCTCTTAGTGATTTTCCATCCATGGACCTCCCCCCAACACGCTGCTCCTTGGTTACAAATCCCTACTTGTCTTCCTGGCAGTTGAGCCCAATCTCTTTCCCATACTTGCAGACCCTGTTGCATGATCCCTGTACCCATCCCACAGCCTCTCCTTGAATACAGCCTGCCTGGCCATCTTTGAACAAGTATTATGAATATTTTTTTCTTTAACATACCTGAACATTCACTTACATATTAATGAATAAATTACCAGTGAATGGATGGGGTCTATGTACAGAGTATTTTCTACCACCATGTTTCTATGCCATTGTATCCTTAATCAGGCAAATGCTAGTATACATGATGAAAATTAAAGAAAATTTAAAGCCAAGTAAAAACACTGCACAAAATTTACAGGCAGGCATTCTAAAATTTAGCACAAATGAGGCTCCATCGCCACCCCTAGTCTCCCTGTCATTTGACCCAACCTGTACATGCCCCTTACCTTTCTGAGTATTAATATTACAATCCACTTCATCTCATTCATGAGTGAATTGTTGTAATGGTCTGAATCTAGTATATCCCACAATCCATATATTGTGACTTAATCCCAAATGTGGGAATAAGAGGTGGGCCTTTTGGGAAGTTAATAAGTCATGAGAGCTCTGCCCCTAAGTACTGGATTAGTGCCCTTATAAAAGAGGTCGAAGGGAGCTGCCTTTCTGCCTCCACCCTTTCCACCATGTGAGGACACAGCAAAAGGTGTCATCTATGAAGCAGAGAGGGAGCTCTCACCCGACACCAGATCTGCTGGCACCTTGATCTGGCACTTCCTAGACTCCAGAACTGTGAGCAATAAATCTCTATTACTTATAAATTAACCAGTCTATGATATTTTTGCTATAACAGCCCAAACAGATTGACAATCACCTTTAGATCTTCTTTTTCTGTAACTATCGCCAAGACAGACTGAGTTCTGCTAGTACAACTGTGCCGGTCAGTATTTTAAGTTAACTGGGAGAATTGCATAAATGACTATCTCTTTCCACGATAACTTTATAGCAATCATTTTCTCCAGAAATCACTGGACTTGAGGAGGGAGGGAGTGGTAGGATTAGTTCAGGGTATTGGGTTATTTAGAAAGGAAATCAGAAATCATCAATCCTTACACTTAGTGAGGCAAGTGTTACAGACAGAACTTCAGACCTTCAGGAATTCAGAACTCATAAAGCAGAAAGATATATAATAAAAATACTGAAAACTAAATTGGAGATATAAAAGTAGTGATTAGGTTTGATGCGCCTTAAGAAAACCCAGCACAGGCTGGGCATCATGTCTCATGCCTGAAATCCCAGCACTTTGGGCGGCTGAGGCAGTTGGATCACTTGAGGTCAGGAGTTCAAGACCAGCCTGGCCAACATGGTGAAATCTCATCTTTACTAAAAATCCAAAAGTTAGCCAGGTGTGGTGGCAGGTGCCTGTAATCCCAGCTACTGTAATCCCAGCTGAGGCAGGAGAATCGTTTGAACCCAGGAAGCAGAGTTTGCAGTGAGGCAAGATGGTGCCACTGCACTCCAGCCTGTGTGACAGAGTGAGACTCCATCTCAAAAAAAAAGAAAAGAAAACTCAGTTTTCCCAAACTCTGAAGAAAGAAGAGAACCATGATAAGGGAAGAAGAGCAGGTGTTGGGAAGCAAAAAGAGAATTAGACTCCAGTGAGTGTTCCTGGGAAGGAGTCCTAATCCCTGCTCCATCATTCCCAGGTTGATTTCAGGTAGGAGATGAATCAAAAGAAACATTCCCTGATTATGCTGGGAAGACAAGAGCAAAAAAGACCAGTGCCTTACTTCTATGTGGGCCCAGGAGAGCAGCAAGGCCTAGAGTTCTACCCCACCCCAGTGTGAGGCTGGAGAAGTTGAGTCAAAACACCTGTATAAGGTGTTTAGGAAAAAGGGCCTGTAACAGCCCCTTGGGGGAATCAAATGTTTTCAGTACAGGCAAGAGCAGCATGGGTATGAACCTGAGAGAGGGCGAGCCTGCTGGGGTTAACAGTAGGAGAGAACACAGAGTTGATGAACTGAAAAGCATACAGGACCCTGTAGAGAGCAGGAGCTGCCTAGGCAGTTATGTGATTTCATAGCTGCACATGCCCCAGCCTCCCTGCTGCCTTGACTCTATCTAAGCACCAAGAATTCAGATGCAAGAGTTAAAGAAAAAGGAAAATCTTGGTGAACTGAAAATCATCTTGATTTAACAGCGTTTACCCTGAATTGACGAAGAACATGTTTTCTTCACTAGACAGAACAAATTCTTGAGATGGAAATTGTTTGTTATATAGAAATAGAGTTTCATTTGTTGCATACTCAATATGTGTTTAATAAAATCAAGTATGTGAAAGTAGACAACTTCCAAGGCAGACCAATCAAATGCTGACTCTATTCTTTAAAAAAAAAAAAAAAAAAACCCTCAAGAAACACATTCTTTGCTGAATCTTTTAGGCTGCTTTGTATAGAGTAGATGCTCCCTTATGAGTGTTGCTGAATGTTCCTCTAAGAATAATCTCTCCTGGCACAAAGTCTTATTTTAATTCAAGTAAGTTTTAAGCACACTATCTCAAGTACAATCCTGTTGTGTATTTAAAATATACCTATATGCAAAAAAGAAAGGGAATGTTTCAGATTAATTAATAATGTATAAGTAAAACAGGAACTAAAGAAGATACATGTTGGATGGAAATTTTCCTCTCAATTAAAGAAGGGTTATTGGAGATGATCCTATAGTCGGGGATTTGCTACAACACCAAAATATCACTTTAACTAGTAAGTTTTAGAATTCCCCTTTAGCAAAAAAGTTTTTACAAGAATCGTCAACAGGTTGTAAAAAGTATAGTTATTTCAGTCTCTCTACCTCGAGTTTGCAGAGAAGCAGTGAAATGGTCAAGAGAATGAAATAATGAAGAGAATCATGTACAACTTGAAAATAACTTTGTTGGACACAGTTGATCTGAACTGAAACCTAGAGTTTCTGTAACGTCTTGGTATACTCTAGTATCTATTATAATTCTGTTTCTCAAGGTTTTTGCGAGTTCACATACACTTTTTGTTTTGTTGGTGTCATAGTAAAGTGGGTAGGACCTGGGGAGGAAGAGGCCCTCCTGCTTGATCAAAACCCAGTGAAATGATCTGGCTCAGTTGGCCTGCAGATCCCAGCCAGCTATTCAGCCACAGTGAAATGTGTTGTCTACACACTCATCTCTTTCTGAGCCCACATTACTAACAGGTAAAAATAGTCATTTTTCCTTGAAAGCTGTATTGTAAATAGACAATTTACTAATTTTGGTGAAATTATACAGTTCATTTCTATAACCATTCAGGCTGTAGTATTTATTTCAGCAATGTGCCTTTGTCAAAATGAGAGCTTTGGAGCATTTTATTTTCTTCTTTATTTGGAAATGGGGAGGAACTTATGTGGAGTGAGATTTATTGTGGTGTAAACATAGTTCTCTAAATAAAAGATAATTGTACATAGTCTATCAGTAGAGATGTAAACATTTGGATTAATTTGGACCAAGTAAGTCTCAGTAACAATATGAAAAGTTTATTGATGATGATGAATCGTTCATAGATTCTGCAAAGAGTTGGGCAGTTTGGCAAGTAGGGAAACCAGAGGAGAAAGGGCACGACAAGCTGGGCTTCATGTGCAATCCCAATTTAATAGGCTGGACCTCTAAATCACTGCTTTAATTTTGATTTTAAAATGCTGGTAACATGTTGGTATGCTCTAGTATCATAATTCATTATCGAGGTTTTTCCAAGATGGCATACGAGCCTTATCTCAAGTTCTATAATTCAAGAGTTTATGCTATTTATGAAACCCCTAATCAAAATTTTCAAGCAATACACACAAGAAGTATACATTACTCATGTCACCCTCTGCATGGGAGATGGCCTATATTATACACATTAAATATTGATGTATTGATTCATTCTCTTGGGAAAAAAATGCTCCCTTTAGTGGACAGAAAGGTACAATTTGCCTATATTCCTACAAGTTTTGTGACATACGGCCAAATATCTCCAACTCAGAATAATCACCCATAACTTAGGGTCTCTTTAGGGATAGGCTAAAAGACGTTCTGGTTTCTCTTGTTCAACATTTCTCCCTTTGTGTATTTTATTATTATTACTGAGTACTTACATGTGCCAGATACTGTTCCAGACGCTTAGGGTATATAAGGGAATAAAACAGAGGTTTCTGCCTTCATGAGGCTTACATTTTAGTAAAGGAGATGGACAGTAAACAATAAATAACAAATTGAGAGAGTTTGAGTTTTTCATAAAGCTCAACCCGACCTATTCCTTTAACCCTCCTAATGATTCTGTGAGTCAATTACCTCCCTGTCCTGCTAAAACAAGCTACCATGGACTATTTTTTCAGCAATAAAACCTCAACTAACATGATTATCCAGACTGCGTTTTGAAGTGTCCCCCTCTACCTCTCTTTTGAAACTACAATAATGGAGTATATCAGTCAGCATCCTTACTTGCAAGTTACTATCTTATTTAAGAAAAATAAAATCATTGAAGGGATATTTGGCAGCTCTTAGAATTGCTTGGAGGGCTACAGATCCAGACTTGGAAAACAGACAAGACCAAAAGGAGGCCAGACAATAAGAACCATTGCAAAGCAGGTTCACTGTTTGCTGGTTAGGTAAAGTGCACACGAGCCCACTGAAGCTTGGGCTTTCCTTTTACTTCTTGCTCAAATCCAGGGAGACAGAACACACACAAGTTACATAAAGTGGGTTCACTACTTACAGATAGGCAGTGAGAGACACCTGAAGCCTGGGATTTATGACCAGTTGGCCCTCCGAGGCTCAGGAAAGCAACCCAGGGTGAATGGAGTCTCATTTGCATGTGTACCACTTGCCCAGCAGCTGAGGGACCCTGGAAAGCGGCACCGCCCCCCCTTACCCTGGGGAAACATACCTGCTAGACTAAAGCATTGAAGGACATCTTGTTTCTAGGACAGACTGAAACAGAGCCCAGGCTCTTCCAGCCTGCTCCCTTCTTATCCAGGATGTTGCATTCCCAGTACAACCTACAATTATTCTCGAGAACTACAAAGCCAGAAAGGAGGGAGAACTGGGTCAGTCCAAGGCCACCAGGAGAAGTGTCCTGCAACCATGGTCCAAGAGTCTCTCACATTGCTGACTCCAAGACACTGCCCCTGCTGCCTCAGGACGCTGAAAATGTCCACAGCTGAGCAAAGAATTCCCCAGCAACTGGTTCTTTGGTTCCACAGACAAGATCCTCAACAAATGCATGTGATTGGCCAAACTTAGGCACCTGTCCCCAGCTGACAACATTGAAAAAGTTATTTTTCAACTTCTCAAAATAGGAGAGGCTGTGCCAAGAGTCATATGTTGATGAACCCCCACATTTAGGAAGAGTGTTTCAAAGTTGGGTAGCTCCTCCAAAATGACATCTTTGACAAAGAACTTTTTCTTTTTATAAGGTAGTGTCCACATCTAGTAAAAGCCCTTCACACACCAACGGTAAGACACTTGGCAAGGCTTCTGGAAATTCAGATGTGAAACTAAATATGCAAGAGGAAAAGTAGAAACATCCACAAGGTTTAGCATGTGGCCAAATAACCAGGTTATGAAAGCTTCCCTACTTCTTGCCATCATCAGGCAGGTAAACACGTAACCCCATTATTCTGGTCCTTGGGCTGCTGTTGATTTAGAACACCTGTGCTTCCCCCATCAAGAACACATTTGAACATAATAGAAAGCAAGTATGAGAGATAAAATGGAAGGTAAAGGGAGGTCTTGTACTTCAGTGTTTCACCAATTCATCATCCTATATTGAAGACTGCAGTCAGCTAAGCCAGAGTGCTACCATATGAGAAGCCTCAGAGCTCCTATTCTTGGCAAACCAACCCTCCCTGCACCCCTTACCTGTAGGCTGAGCTAAGTCCTCCTCCTATGTGTGCCCAAGCAGGCTGTTCTTACCTTTAGTATATCATTATCCTCCTACTGTAAATATCTGTTCTCTTCAGTTGCCTGTCAACCCTACTGAACTCCGAACACTTTGAGAAAGGAGATTGTGTATCTTTAGCACAGATCACAGTTCTTGGCACCTATAGGAAATAAGAAATATTTGTTAAACGAAATGAATGAAATGAAATTCACTGTCATGACTCCAAAAGGCAGAATAAATGAAGAATAAATCCTTAACTGTTGTTTTCGTAAGAGGTAACCTTGCAAGACATGACACGCCCATGACTTTCAGAAAAGAAGTCTTTAAAACCATCAAACACACACACACACAGAGGCTTTGAGAGGTGGCTTTCATTGAAAGTCTTCTCCACCCTGACACCATGTGCCTTAGCTTTTCGCCCAGTTTGTGTTCCTGAGTCCCAATCCCAACATACTCATCCCTGCCTCCATCACACAAACCTATTTACCATCATCCTACTTCCTACTTCCCTCAGTGAGTGAATGAGCTACACTTAAGGACCAAAAATATCAAGTATCCTTAGGTTGAAAATCAATTACTTTTTGACAACTTTTTTCCACCCCATACCATGCCTACTGATTCATCTAGTTGGAACCTCCAATGAAATATCTGGTCTTCCAGACTGTTCTGAATAGCCAGAATGGAGGTGACAGTCACCACCTTGTATCAGTTAGCTTTTTCTGCAAAACATACCACCCAAAACTTAGTGGCTTCAAATAATAGCCATTAATCATTGCTCACAGACCTTTGGTCAGGTCTGTGCTGCTGCTGATCTGTCTCAGCACTGGCTGCTCTTGGCTGAACTTGCTCATGCATCTGCAGTCAGCTGGTCAGCTGGGTGATACATGGTCTAGGATGGCCTCACTCATATGTCCAGAAGACGATGTGCAGTTGGTTGGAGCCCTAAGGGTGAGTTGGCCATGTGTCTATCATCATTCATTAGGCTAGCCAAGCTTCTTCACACAATTGGCCATAGAAGTGACCCTATGTACAACAAAAGAGGGCAAGCCCCAGTGTTTGGGCACCTCTCCCATCTCCAGCATTCTCACATTTGCTATTATACCACTGGCCAAAAGAAGTCATTTGGTTAAGGTCAGAGTCAGTGTAAGAGAGGACTGCCCAGGACCATACAAGAAAACCCTGAGCAAACTGGAGATTGTTACTACAACAATCTACCACATATCCTTGGCCCAGGGTGACTTCATTCTTCAACCTCTTTAGAACATTCACCCTTCTGATGTACACCATGTAAAACTGATATTTAATTTGGGAGTTGGAAGATTTATCAGTATTTCAGGTTTCCTTTGTGTATACCTTAGATGGTCACCTGTGCACTAAAACAAAATTTAAACATTTCACACAGCACACAGCAAGTGAGCTTTTGAGATCAACTGCTCATTTTTATGTTCATTTACATGAGTCTGGAGTTCATAAGGACAAAGATTTCGTGAGTCCCATTTCCCTTCATGCCCCAGACCTAGAATAGGGCCTAATATATAGCAGGAGAGATTCATTCAGCAGTTTATTTTCTTAAGCTCCTGCTATGTACACTGCTAGGGCTGGAGATACAGAGGTGAAAGATCTGGTTCTTGTCCTCAAATAGCTCACAGCCCAACAGGAAGAAAGAAGAGTAAATTAAGAATAATATTATAGTGTGGCAAATGAGACAGCAACAAAAATCCAGGGTGCTAAGGGAGGGATTGGAGGAGATAAGAAGGGAGCAGAGAGTTCAGGTAAAGGGCCTTTGCCATAATCTAGTCAAGAACTGATTCAGTTTCAAACCGAAATAGAGGTAAATTGGGTGAAGAGAAGTTGGCAGAACTGAGAAACGAAGGAGGGGACATGGACAGGTCTTACTGATGGATTACAGTTGGAAAGGGAGTGTGAAGGAGGAATAGAGGATGATTATCAGGTGACTGAGTGAATGGTAGACAGGCGACAATGTTTCCCCATATCGCAAGCCCAGTGGTAAATTACATAGATTCAAACTGGCTACTCTCTTGTTTTGATAACGTTTGCAACTAGAGGGAAACCTACCCAGTAAACATACGTGACTTTCCTTGGCCCCACATATCTCAAAGAATCCTTTAAACTCACAAGTCTTCAACATCCCTGTAATTGCCTTTTCAATCTCTTCTCTGTACCATCTCAAATACGTAATCAAACCTAAACTTAGTAAAATTATTTTTCTGTAATGTATTTTTATTGTCCATGTCCACGGCTAGAAGCCAACAATCTTTTTTTTATTACTATTATCTTACAATCATAAAAGCTCTGTGGCCGGGTTATGATTGCTTCAAATGAAGAAACTTAGTCCAGGTAATTTCTCACGACAGAAGTCCATGAGGAAGGTTAAGTCTGAAATCAAGCATATTAGATAATGCATCCAAGTTCAGACATTTGATTTATTGCCTATCCTTCCCAATGATTAAATATCCTGCTACCCTCTTGAAACTACACATATATTCATAATACACTCAAAGCAGGTTAACTGTATACTAACTTTTCATCTTAATCCTCTGGAGAAAAACATCAGCCCGCACAAGACTTGTAACAAAAAAGGATTGGATAGTAAAATCCAAGACAGAGTAGAAGCAACTAATGAGGATGTGAGCATCAAATTTCTCTCCCTAAACACCAGGATCTAGCAAAATTTTTCATTGTGGTAAAGGAACTCAAGAACAGCTGTCAAAAATATGGCACAGCTAACCCTCTAACAAATTAAAAAGCACCATCTGCGGGCACTGCAGTCTTGTTACGCAGATGTACCCCAGTGCAAAGCCCAAGGAAGACAAAATGGGTTGGCCTTACTGAGGTTAACGGGTCTGAAGGCAGACAGCATATTTTCTTCAATAGAAGGAGCATTCTGCTACAGAAGGGGACAATTTGTAACATTTATAAATCGTTACTGAACCTCTAATGCAACTCTAAATACCTGCATTCATGTTTTTAAAGTTTCTTTAACAGTAAGTAGATCAATTACAAAGGACTACAAGTTCAGCATCTTTCCATGTACCATTAGTAGTTCAGTTTAGCTGAAGAAGGTCCCTACACTAGCTTTAATCTGTTTCTCCCCCCACACTCCCCATCCAGTAACGCCTCTCATTAAAACTAACTCTTTTGAAATATGCAACACTGGCTAGCTTGTCCCACTTGCTAATGGTCCTGAATTGATTCTTAATTAGTTGCAGTTTTGGAAAGAATCCAATTAAAATAGTGGGGGATTCCAATAGCAGAAAAGAACTGGCTAATATGTGTTACGCTCTGAGCTGCTGATCTTTGCATTAAACTTGCTCAGGCAAAAGGCAGCTATGCAAAATATGGCAGGATTCAAATCATACTAAACATGTTCAGGTTTTAAACAGAAACCTTCACATGGTAATTTATTCTCTAGCCATAAAACACGATCAAAGAAAGGCAGCCAAATGCTGTTAGAAAAATTACATTCCTTCATTGCACTTTCTCTCTCTTCTTCCTAAATGGACAGGTTACTAATTCAGAAGAAGGCAGCAGAATCTTTTCAATAAATTATACCATATTTTTTATTTGCTGTGTGTTTTCCAGGCCTCTACTTAAATTCCAAAACAGGAGAGGAAGCTCAGTGTGGAAGAATTGATTTAAAAAAAAAAAAAAAAAAAAAAGGTACAGTGGGGGGAGGGAAGCTTCTAGGAAGCTAATAGGATATTTTCTTACGCTGTTTCCAAAAGCAAAGTGTTGCTACCAGCAAAATTCCCAGTTTTGTTTATGAGGGCAGCTCGAGGTCATTTGACAGGTACGGCTTTTATGGTTCAGATTTAATTATAGAAAAGCGAGGACTCAGAAAAGCAAGGTCTCAGGAAGCCCAGGAAGGAGAAGGACTCGTGCCACTGCTGGTAGGTGACAGTCACGTGACCAGCTTTTGTATTCAGCAGTAATAACTCACTGCCCGGTACTGGGATGGAGCCCAGCTTGGCTATCCCCTGAGGAGCTTCCACCAGGCTTGGATGCACGGAGTCTTTGATCTGCAGATTAACATGATCAGGAACACAGGCTTTGTCTTTTCCAAACATCCTTGGTCCCTAAATTTGTATCCAAAGAAAGCTTGAGCCCATTTTTATTTGAGTAATGAATTGCAGTAATTAATGTACACATTGATTTTTTCAAGTCTCCCTAAAGGCTATTTCCATTTTTAATTTATAGAAAATACATGCTATTCCTTTAATAAGAGACTGCTCTAAATTTCAAAATACATATGGAAGAAGAGGCACGATCAAGCAAACAACAAAATGACGAAACAAGTGATGTTAAAGGTTGAGCAATGACTTGAATTAAGCAAAGTCACTTTTGAAAAATTACTAAGAGACTTTTTCTGTGGAATTTCAGTATCAACTCTGGATCTGTTCAAACATTTCAGAATGCTTTTTAAAGAAGCAGTTATTTAAAGTGTTAAGTATTTACATAGATAAATATCTCCTTCCTTTCAAACCAAGCTCTTTCCCAACTATTAATAAAAGGGACATCCTGTCCAAAAAGGAAAGAGATGAAGAGAATTAAATCTGAATCAGATAAAATTGTTGTGGAATTTTAATTTCATTTTAAGCGATCGTATCATTTCTTCCAATGCCCCTGACAAAATAGCATTTAAAACAGAGAGAGAGAGAGAGAGAGAGAGAGAGAGAAAGAGAGAGAGAGAGAGAGAGAGAGAGCCCTTGTCTCAGCTGCACCTTAATGGAGTATCCCCAGGGCTTGAAATGATGGGATTTTTCTTATTTGAGAAATAATTCTTTTTACACTGGGGTTCATAATATATACCAATAGACAGAGAAGAGTGTGTGTGATACACAATTTGATATTTATCTGAAAGTCACAGGCACCAAAGAGTAGAAAATCTCCTATGGAAGGTATTCAGCAATGGCAGGGTGGCCCAGGAGGAAGGAGGGTTTGGAGGCTCATGCAAACTAAAGGAATACCTGATTAACCTTTCGCTGACTCTGAGCCACGTGATGCGCAGTGAGCCTTCTTAGAATGATGGCTTTAGAAGAAGATGTTAAATTTAACCTCTGGCGCAATGATAAATTGACAATAAAAAATTCAATGGCTTGGTAATTACCAATCACTTTGGACATCGGCAACATTTTTCAGTTCTGTCACTGCGCATTGGCACAAAAGCTTCAGCTGAAATTCTCTCGATCTTCCTCTTTTTAACTTTGTTTTCATGATGCAGATTAAATCTGCCACCCTATTACTGATTCATTTTCCTAATTTTTCATGTCTGCACCATGCCCCAGCTGCACCAGGCTGATAATTGTGGAGCCCAGCCCTGATGATTAACATCAGAAGAATTAATTATGCCTGCCATTAAAATTCCGGGTTGCACATGGTGATCAAGAAAAATTAAGTTTCTCTAGGCCTCTAAATCATTTCACCTTTGCAGGGAAGGATAGTGCCTGGACAGCTAGGCTGCAGCCTGTGTTCCTGCCGAGGTCGAAATCACATGCCCTTTGTGTAATTCAACAAATGCCTTTCCAGTTATTTTTTCCATGATTTGGACTAAAAGATTTAATGCTTAGAAAATAAAAGAAACCTGAAATATATTCTTGATCCTTTGAGAGGGGAGAGAAAAAATTTTTTTTCAGCAGCTCAGCTGCTGTTTCTGAAATATCTGTTATACTAATTTGTAGATGAATGAATCTCATGGAAAAAAGAAATGTGGAGCCCTTGGAAAAGTTGATGAAATGAGGGTAGGAAAAGGTCTAGCTTTACAATCATTATAAATGGGAAGAAAGGAAATGTTCATTCAAGTAGACAAAGGCAGTGGCATTTCTTGGAAATAAATTGATAACAGAATAAAAACAGATTCTTCAGATCTTTAGGCTAAATAATAATGAGTAAAGGAAGCCTGTTGACTGACGCATTTCCAAAATGATTGTTGCATGAGAAACTCAAAATGTATTCAGTCTAGCCTAAGGTACAAAATTTACTAGAGCTATAAAGAGTAAGATGATATGCATTTATCATGTTCTTTTTCTACTCTATGTTCCATTTTTAAATTACCATAATAATGTATATTATAGGCATGGCTTTAGAAGACTACAAAGGGAGTCATATTTTGATGAACAGATGTAAATATCTTATACCAAATGGTAAATCTCTCATTCACCTCTATGCAAAGAGTATGCATAAGCTATGCATCATATCTGTTTCATTTATTATATTTAAGAAGTGATATCACAAGACAACTATTTCATTGCAGATATTCTTGTTAGTTTTTACTGGCAGTAAATTTACAAAGTCAAGGTAACTATCCCAGGTGGAGCAGTTGGGGGCACGGAAGAGGATGTTAGGGAAAAATGTAAAACTAATTCTACCTTTCTAAAAGCTGTATTAGAAAAATTTTTAAAGCTTGAATATTTTGAAGTTGGCTCACTTTCACAAAAAGTCTTGGACTTAGTGACATGATAAAATCCCAAACTTAATGATTTAATAGCTGGAACTGAGTATTTCTTCTATTTCTCAAAGTAACTACCTTCTATACTAATTACCCAGGATCATTTAATAACCCAGTTCCACAAATGACAAGTTCTACACACAAGGCTGAATGTAAATTTATTCATCTTGCAAGCATTTTTCAAAGATGATGTAACAAAAACTAGAAACGTCTATTGAAATACCCAAATTTGAAAGTCATAAAATCTGTTTAGAGAACCTAAGGGACAGATGAGATCAAAGCAGCAGGCTATTTAAGCTCCTCAAATTCTTCTTTACAGGGCACAGAACTGACTTTTGAGTATCCATGTTCTTGATAATATTCCAATTCTTGAGGAGGTCTAGAAACAAGAAATGCCAAACAGTTAAAAATACAAGCAAATAATGGACTACATTCTGCCTTTTCAATGGCAAGCAAATTAAAGGTACAAAAAGTGAGAAATGACTGAGAATATGACGTGACTGAGGAAGGAAGGAAGGAAGGAAGGAAGGAAGGAAGGAAGGAAGGAAGGAAGGAAGGAAGGAAGGAGGAAAGGAAGGGAGGGAGGGAAGGGAAGGGAAGAGGGAAGGGAAGAGGAAAGGGAAGGGGGAAGGGAAGAGGGAAGGGAAGGGGGAAGGGAAGAGGGAAGGGAAGACGGAAGAGGGAAGGGAAGAGGAAAGGGAAGAGGGAAGAAGGAAGGGAAGACAGAAGAGGGAAGAGGGAAAGGAAGGGAAGGGAAAGGAAGGGAAGGGAAGGAAGGAGGAAAGGAGGGAGGAGAGGAGGGGAAACTATGAACAAAATATATAAATCACATAAGCACCAAGATTGCTTAATGTAAAAATACATAATGCAACAACTTCCTGATGATCAAGGAAAATAACTCAGGATAATTTTTAAAAGAACATAGGAATTAAACAGCAGTGAAATGTTTAATGCTAACAGCACTGCAGAAGGAAATCAAGATGATGGCTCAGAAGAAATGTCTGGATTTTGCTTGTAGGTATTATAAAGAGCATTAGATATATATGGGGTGGAAAGGAGAAAACACTCCCAAGTGCAGGAAACCGTTAGAAAATAGATGAGGGGCTTCCTGAAACTCTACTGAATAATAACAGTGGGCCATAAAGATGCACAGATTTCCCACCTGCATTCATTTTCCTTATCAAATAGACTAATTTCTTAGTAAATCCTAAATAAATAGACTCATATTACTCCTCTTTATTTGTGGCAAAGAAAAGAGGGCTTAGGAGAGAAATGTCGATATCATAAATAATTAAATTTTGTTTTTGTTTAACGCATCATCTCTAATGTTCTGTTGCCCTTTATTGTTACCACCGCATTTACGCAGCAAGAACATGGTATGAACATGTGTGAGTGTGAGTGTGTGCGTGTATGTGTATGTGTGTGTATTCCTATAAATGAAACGGTTTTTGCAATGTTTCTCTAGGTTTATGGGGCGGGGTGAGCAGATAATTATACTACTTAAGGAGACTGCAATGTTACAGTGTTACCCAACAATAACCTATGAAGATCAAGCATGCATGCGTAGGGTCATCCAGTCTAAGTCAATAGAACTTATCACAAAATGATTCTGGTACATGATTTAATGAAATACATAATCATAATAGCGCCGTTCTCTAATTAGGAAAGAATGGCAAACAGTGCACAAAAATTAATATAATTTGTATTACTAGTAACGAGTCGAATAAAATATTTTGTTTTTCCACTTTGTTCATTCTCCAGTGCTGTTATAACCGATACCAATGAACAGAAACTACAGGGCACAGTGGAGACCCCCTGCATCGCTGTAGTGTGCGTGCCTGCTGATGAGATGCAAATGAAACACCTGGGGTCACTCACAAGGAATTCTTACCAAAACTGTCTAACCTGAATCCAGCCAAGCTTTAATCTAACCTCCGCTATACAAGAAATACAGAAAATAGAGGAAAAAGTTAAATGACACCACAAGGAAACAGACAATTCAGAAAGCAGAATGTTATACAAAAAAACGAGTAAAGTCTCTTCAACGGGTCAATTTCATCGAGAATACAGAAGCTAAGAAGGAACTCTTGCTTAAGAGACATCGTAAATGCACACTTTGCAATACATTCTGGTTTGAACAAATTATAATAGTTATAAAAGATATTTTGGAAAATAGTGGAAATTTGAATATGGGCTATGTATTAAATGATGTTAGAGAATGATTGTTAATTTCATTGGGTGGGATGGTGCTATTGTGGCTATATTTTAAAAGCCATTATTATTTTATATATGCATTCTAGAATATTTAGAGTGGAATATTAACAGTAATTTTCTTTAAAATAGTCCAGAAAAAAAGATAAAGAAATATGGCAAATTGTGGTATAAGATGGGTTTATGGTTGTTCATTATACCATTTTCTCTGCTTTTCTGCCATGTTTTGAAATTTTTCATAATAATAAAGTTACTTTTGCTGGGGGAAGAGTATTGGGAGGTGGATTTCACAGAGATGGTTGGATCTGAGTAATAACTAAACTGATGTAGTTATGAGTGTCTTATAACGAATGTCAAGATGGAGTCAGCCCATGCCACTGGAAGTCATTTGAACTATTAAAGAAGTCTCTACAACAAGTTATAGAACTACTTATTTGCATAATTTTCTTATTTGAAAGGTCTTTAGTTATCACCTGATCCAACCATAACATTTTGTAGAAAAGAAAAGAGAGATCAAAATAAGTGAGGATGTTGCTTAGCTTTTGTCACCACCAGAAAAATCAATCCTCTTGACTTTGAGCCCACTCCTTCTTCTACTCAATCCCATTCTTAATCTAAAATTCCATGACTCTATACTTTTTTTTTTTTTTTTTTTTGAGATGAAGTTTCACTCTGTCACCCAGGCTGGAGTGCAGTGGCATGATCACGGCCCACAGCAGCCTCAACCTCCCCAGGCTCAGGTGATCTTCTCATCTCAGTTCTTGTATTTTTAGCAGAAATGGGGTTTTACCATGTTCCCCAGGCTGGTCTCGAACTCTTGCACTCAAGTGATCCACCCGCCTCAGCCTGCCAAAGTGCTGGGGTTACAGGCGTGAGCCACCGTGCCCAGCCAATTCTACTTTTTAACAACAAGGGTAAATTATATAATATTTTCACACATTTCGTAATTTGTGTGCTTTCCATACATTATTTCTTTTAATGCTTCCAACAACTCTAGGAGATAGATCATTTTACAGATAGAAAACCTGGGGTGATAAGAAATTAAACAACTTGCCTCATGTCACAAAGGAAAAAGCTTGAGATAGAATCAAAGGATATCACAACTCCCAACTCTGTGTTTTCTCATGACTCTACAGGCAGCACCTACACTTGTTAAATAACAAATGTCCAAGATCTGATTCCCCAACAGCCTAGTTAGGGGACAATATCTTGCAGCAGCAAGTTTCATATGACCTTTACTTGCAGTATCAGGTAAAACTCAAATGCATAACATTAAATAACAACCGACTGAAGGTAATTAGCTAAACCAATGATTCTCAGCTCAGACTGCACATCATAGACTCTAGAGTGGAGCTTGATACTCTGGGTTTTATAAAAGTGTCATGGTGGCCAGGCGCGGTGGCTCACGCCTGTAATCCCAGCACTTTGGGAGGCCGACGCAGTTGGATCACGAGGTCAGGAGATCGAGACCATCCTGGCTCACACAGTGAAACCGCGTCTCTACTAAAAGAACAAAAAATTAGCCGGGCGTGGTGGCGGGTGCCTATAGTCCCAGCTACTCGGGAGGCTGAGGCGGGAGAATGGCGTGAACCCAGGAGGTGGAGCTTGCAGTGAGCCAAGATAGGCCACAGCGCTCCAGCCTGGGCGACAGAGTGAGACCCCATCTTAACAACAACAACAACAAAAAATGTCGGGCAGGGGAAAAGGGGATTCTGATGTGCAGCCATAATTTAAAATTTCTAAGATAAACTACTATCATCTTAGCATGTAGCCTTCACATGGTGTAACTTGTGAAGAATTAGAATTTGGAAATCTGAAAAAATAAATTACATGCTACAATGTGGATGAATTCTGAAAATTATGCTAAGCGAAAGAAGCCATTCACAAAGGACCACATATTACATAATTTTATTTATAGGAAATGTTCCGAATAGGCAAATCTATAGAGATAGAAAGTAGACTTGTGATTGCCTAGGGCTGGGGAATTTGGGTAACATAGGGTGATGGTTAAGAGGTTTAGGTTACTTTTTGGAGTAATGAAAATGTTCTAAAGTTGATTGTGGTGATAGATGCACAGGGCTGTGAATATACTAAAGCCCATTGTATACTTCAAGTGAGTGAATTGTATGCTATGTGAATTTAATATCATTAAAGCCTTTTGTTTTAAGTGAATGAATTGAATGTCTAGACAATCCCCTATGTTAACCATTTCTCTCTCCTTACTTTTTGACAAAAGCTGGATTTTTCATTCATTCATTCATTCAGTAAATATTTACTGACCACCTTCTATATGACAAGCTCTGTTCTACGAGTTGAGGATAACAGCAAAGACAAGAGTGCTGTTCTCATGGAACTTATATTCTAGGGGGGAAGAGGGCAACAATAACAAGTAAATAAATTAAGAGAATAATTCCAGATTCTGACACAAAGCAAAGGAAATAAAACTAGGTGAAGTGATAGTTTGAACAGGGGTGGAGGCTACTTTGGATCTGGGTAATCAGTAAAGCTATCTTTGAGGAGGTGAACTTGAGTTAAGAATGACAAGAAGTAGCAACTCATGCAAAGATCTGGGGACTGAATTATCCAGCAAGGACAAATACCTTGGGGCAGTACCAAGACTGATGTCTTCAAAGAATGGCAAGAAGGCCAGAATGGCAAGTTGGCACAAAGTGAGCAAAGGGAAAGTAAGAGCTAAGTTTGAGAGGTTGTCAGGGACCAGATTACATAGGGGAAGTAGTTCAGGTGACTACCTAATACGTATCTGAACCTCTGAGAGTGAAAGAGGGTGTTTTACTAATTACATAAGACATAGGGACAAAAGTTACACACTAGGGGCTATCCCAGGCAAACTAGGACTTCTGCTCACCCTACCTAAATACCAAGATTTTACCCTAAAATGCAATGGAAACCATTAGCAGGTATCAAGCTGGATTACTGAGAGTGTGAAATTATCCCCTCTAAGGGGTCCCCAGAGCTGATTCTCAATTAGGGAGATTAAAGATGGAAATGGTATGGGCAGGTGGCAGGTTTGGCATCTATTATGAAATCTAGCAGCGCCTACCGCTACCGCACCACATGGCGGTGGTTTGCAGGAGTCCCTGTCCTTCAGCATCTTAGGGTCAGTTCTAGTACATGAAAAATGTTCTGCTCAGTCCCCAGGGTTCCATGATATACGGCACACCAGGAATCATTTTGGCTTGGAAAATTTTCAAAGCAGGTGTTGCCAGACATCCACTCTAACCATAGAAAAGCTTCAAAAACGTTCTCAAGCTTCATCCGACCCCAAGCATGGGAATTCTGTTGCTTCCCAGGGGGCTCACAAGGAAGAGTGAGCTATAAAATGCATTCCCAATTAACCGCTTGGAATTGTGTAACAGGCTTACTGAGTTTGGGAGTTTGCCTACTAAAAACAATCATTTTCATCTTGTATGGATAATGCTGGAGTATTATTTCTGGCTCTGAGTAGATACCAGGACGTTATTAAGTAAATGAAAAACACATAGCAACAACCCTCCAATTTCACCCGTAAAATCTGCTTCAGATACAGTGTCTGGGAAAGGATGGAAGAATTACATTCCAAGAAGCATTTTTAAGACTCCTAAAACTCTTCTTGAAGGCAGATCAATAATAGCTACAATTTATTGAGTGCTTACTATGCTCCAGGCATTATACTAGATAACTTGCTTGCTTTACCTAACTGTGATCCATTACCACAAACTTGCAAGGTGTCTGTGCTATTCCCATTTTATGGATGAGGAAACCAAGTCCCTAAGAGGTTAAATCATTTTCCCAAATTCATACCCATAATAAACCTTAAACTTAAGTTTGAAAATGAGTCCATGTTAATTCCCAAATGCCCTGACTCATTCCCCTCAGATAAAGTAAAACATACTTTGTTTATATAAACATATAAATGTTCCATGTGTTAGCATCTTTTAAAAACTCAATCATGTATATAAAAATTCAAATCGTATAGAACAAATTGGGAGTTATTGTTAACATTTCAGTGGGTTTTAGTTCACTGTTCTTTTTTAAATAGCAACCTCCCAGGTGCCTTAATGATTTGCTTTACAAGTTTTCAGTTTACATACAGCTATTCGGGAATGTATCTTCTGAACTCATTCCATAGCATATCTATTTTTGTGTTTCCTTATACTCCACCCCCTTTGCATAAAACATTTATATACTCAAGTGGTTACCATATAAATCCTAGAGCTTTGGCAAATATGCTAAACTGTCTTTAAACATTATTAATGGTGGCCTGTGGCATAGGCCTTTACTCAATAAGTCCTCCCTTGCCCTTAAGGCACATCCAAACTTCTTAGCCTGGTTTCCAAGGCCCTTCACACTCTCCATGTGCTTCTCAATCCTAGCTACCTGCTGCAATCACCTTGGGGCCTATTAGGTAAAGGGAAGAGCTGCCATTTTGGGAAATCAGACAGGCAGGTGGCACAGAGGGCATCCTACTGTATTCAAAGGCCACCCCCCACCACACAGAGACCAGTTAAGTCAGACTGAGGATGGGGCCTAGGCATAGCTTTTTTATGTGTTTGCTGTTTGTTTATTTAATCTTTCTCAATGTTGCTAACGTGCAGCCAGGGTTGAAAACCTGTACTCCCTGCTCACCCTCCAGCCTGGTTTACTGCACTTGCTTTTCCTGCTCAAAGCTCCAGCTCTCCAATGTGCTCACACCTCTGGACTCTGTACGACATGGTCCCTCTGACTGGAATACTTTCTTCTACTAGCCTCTCACATGCCCCTCTAACTGCTGCTCATCTCTTTCCAGGAAGGTTTCCCTAATCCCTACCAAATAGGTGAGAACAGTTTCCAAAGCACCCTAGACTCAACCCACAAAGTGCTTATGAAACTGCACTGCAATTGCCTGTTGAACCTGCTCTCCTCCTTCCCCATGGTCTCCTTAAGGACAAGGTTTGTATGCATTGAGCTTTGTGTTCCTGGAACCTGGTTCCATGCCTTGGCACATAGTACATGCTCAATTCATATTTCTCAAGTGAGTGAATTAGTGAATGAGTTCTATTTCTCAGTTTGAAAGAGCCTGCTAGTTGATGGGAAATGCCTGTAAAACACTGCTGGATGTGTTGAATGCTTCCAGAAGTTCACAGAACATGCACTCAAGGGAAGATATTACTCCCCCGGCTTGTTCATACACATTCCTCATCCCTTGATTTGTTTTTAGCAACTTCTTGTAGTATCATTCACAGGCAATGGTGTTGTTTTAGAATTTAAAGTAATATTTATTAAGCAGTCCTACACCTAAATCCATCCTTATTTCATTGATTAACCAACCTTTTTCTGTGCAGAGATGTCTGCACTCTCTAGTAGCCTGGTTGTGAAGATGTCCTTGGAGTAACCTTAAGAAAGAAATGTGGAAATGCCACCTTTATAACATGACTTTGTATTATCTGTGAGTATGAACAGAAACATATTTTGGTGAGTTTTCCCCCAAATAAAAATAGATGTCTTATTTTTTCTTTTTTAAATTAGTAATTCACTAATAATCAAAGAAAAAATCATTATCATTTTTTGTTTATATCCTTTAAAACTTATCTTTTTACCCTTTTTTTCACATGGGTTATATTTTCCTATGTTAACAAATGCAGATTTCCATCATCATTTTTAATGCCTGTGAGTAATTTGTGGTGTAGTTATTGAACTAACAACCATTGGCAGTCATTTAGATTGACTGAAGTTTCTGTTATAAACAATGCTTTCAGAAATACCTTTATATGCCCATTTTTATGAGTTTATCAAAGTATTCTCTTAAAATAAATGTCCAGAAGTGAAATTTCCGATCCAAGGGGCGTAGATGTCTTGAAATCTTTTTACTACATTTCTAATAGAATATATTAGACCAGCTTTTATCACTATCAAAAGTTTATAAAAATATATTTCCCAATTTTCCTGTGAACATCGAGTATTTTTAATATTTGTTCATTTCACAAGAGAAAATATCTATTGCTGTTTTAATTTGCAATTATTTGATTATTCATGGGTTTTAATATCATTTTGTGTATTTTTTGGCCATTGGTATTTTTCTATTACCATGTTCACATTTCTTATTAATTTATAGGAGCTCTTTATATATTAGGGATATAATCTCCTCATCACATATTGTAAATGTCTTTCTTCTCTTTATCTTTTACCTTTGTTTATGGCGTGTGTTTTTCTTGTACTATGGTTTTGTTTTTAATGTAGTTAAATTATCAGTCTTTTTCTTTCTGTTTCTAGCTTTGATGGCATACAAATTTAGTGTTTTGTGTAGTTTATGAGATTTAAGATAGATTGCTCATTTTGTCAAAAATTAAATGTCACCTGGAAATGAAATTAAACTTTTGAAAGTATTTTTAGAGAATTTATTACATAACCATAGCCCTTATCATAACTAAAAAAAATTCCTTAATAATGAGTAAAGTTAACATATCAACATTTTTGGAAAAAAAAACAATCTTTTTAAAATCCTGTCTGTGTCAATTAGTAGGTGATATTTTGTCTATTCTATATTTACTACCTGAAATAAAATAATCCCAATAGAAAACCTAATTTGGCCAGAAAATGATTTTACAAGCTGTTGCTGAATATGGATACAAGTATCACAGCTTCAAACTGTGAGGCAAGATCAAGCCAGAGCTTAGCTGGAAATGTTCTGATAATGACCACACATGGGATAAAACAACTGAAAAGAATTCACTTGCGTTGGTATTTAAAGCATTCTAGAAAGGTTTCTCTTTCCTTTCCTGGAGATGCTACTTAGGAACCCCAAAGTTCATGAAAAATGGTGTGATGATAATGCCCCAGCCTACTGATGTCCTGCACCCATACCCACACCACCCATTGAGGAGGATTCATTTAAGATTAAGTTCACGTTGGGCATAAATAGCCGATATTTGGTCTTAGAGGCTCTCTTTTTACATATTGTTCATCAAGACCCACTAGTCAGGAGAGTAAACTTGACTTTAAAATATCCAGACTCCTCCTGATTTCTTAAAGCTTTTCAGCTCCCTTTAAATTTTGCAACAAAATAGTCTTCTCAATGGGTCATAAAAAATGGACTTATGAAAGCCAATAGCAACTTTAAATTTTCTGTTTTACATCAATAAAATTAACAGTAATAGTCATAATGAAATAATTCTGGAAGCATGAGCCAAAGGAACCCCTAACAAAAACAGCTTTGCAAAAATAAACCTTCATTTTAATATTTTGAAAATACAAAATAAAATATAGCTGCTTTCTCATTCTTTGTATCCTACTATTAAATGCTATTTTAAAAACAAACAAACTTTAACACTTAACAGATCATCTCGTATTCACCGCTTTCACAGCTGCACCCTCACGTAAGGAAGAAAAAAATGCCTGGCAAACCCTCTCATATTGGTCAGTGATTGTCAAATGAGAGGGAATGCTGGGCCAGGGGATATGGAGCATCCATTAAAAAAAAATAATAATAAAGTCACTATCTACAAAGACTTGTTATCCTTAAGGAGGGGTAGAGAGACATCAATGAGAAATAACTCAATATTTACACAATAGAAAATACAACGAAGGCAAAATTCTATGGTTCAGAAAGGAGAGATTAAGTTTAGGTTGGGCATAAATAGCTCAGTGGAGAGCATGGAAATAGAGCTAGATGTTAAAGAATGGGTTGGCAAAAAGTAGGGAGAAATGCTGTCTAAGTAGACATGAAGGCAACAGCTTTGACAAGAACAGCAAGGTAGAAATGAGCATGGCACCTATGGGAAACAACGAGCAAAATATGGTCAGGTTTGGGAAGCCATAGAATGCTTGATTGCAGAAAGGAAAGACAAAAGGTATCCCATAGGGGAAGGAGTAGAAAAGAAGGCAGGGGGGCTGCAAAGAGAGGCTTGAAGACCAGCTCAAAAGGTTTCTTTAGGGATGAGTATGCTGTCCACACCCCATGTTCCAACTTCCCAGAGTCAAAAATGGAAAGTTGTTTTAAATAATAATAATAATAATAATAATAATAAGAGTCGCTTAGAGTCAAGGGGTCGGGGGAAAGGCTGTAGGTTGGTGCTACAATATTGCGCGTTCCTCCCCTAAGCCCCTGCCCACATCATACCTAGACTATTACCTTCTCCAGAGAAGGCAGTGAAAGATAATTTTAGAACAAGTAAATGAACAAACACATGAGTACAATAAGCTAATGAGCAAACAAGCATGAGAATTATTTGCAGGGGCTTATTATATCTAGACACAAACTATGGGGGGCTTCAGGAGAGGAAGGGAGAAAATAGTGGGAGAAAGGAAAACCAGCAATAAACTGCTGCAGAAAATCAATTATAAAATGATAAGGACCAAGATTTAGGAGGTAGAAATAGGACTAAAAACACAGACATTTATTTGAGAAAATTATGGTGAGTCATTCAGTGATTTGAACTCATTGCTATTCCCATCTAACAGCCAGGTCAAGTTTAAATGGTCTGATCAACTATGATACTCATTCATTCACATGGAAGATATCTACTGAACACCAGGCACTTTTCTGGCCCCAGGGGCCAAAGTGAATTTCAAATTTATTTTCCTCAGATTTCTGACTGGTCACATAAAGCCCTGGACCCTGACAGCCTAACAACTCAACTCATGTGCAATTGTCCATTATCACAATCATCCTCCCTGATTACCAACATAACCTGGCATTCATGAGGAGAAAGGTTTGAATGAGTGAATTTTAAGGCTGAGCAGCATCAAGACAGTCCCCACTGTGTATCTATTGGAAACATTAAACAAGCAATTAAGCACTTCATCTCCAGTCACTCCACATTATTTATCCAGGTGAGACAGCGTCCCAACCAGATATAATGTTGCTTTAGGAAGCATGAATTCAGCTGTGATTTTTAAGACAACAAAAAATTTGTATAGCAATTATATATGGATCATAAGTCAAAAATTCTCTAAATCCAAATTTGAACATATAGTTTAAATTTGATGCTCTTTCTACCATTTAACTCTGCTTCCAGGCTCTACCAGTCAACGTCATCCTAAACATCTGCATCAAAGTTAGCCTTCATAAAACATCATTCAGCAAATTGCTCCTCAGGGGAGTAAAGTTCCTCCCTCCATCACCTACCCTCTTTCCTCTTTTCCTTTCCTTTCCTATCTATGGAGTGCCTACATCAGCCACAGTCCTAGGTGCTGGAACCCCCACAACGAACAAATCAGATATAGTCCATGCTTTCATGGAGTTGATCGTCATCAGAATGTCCCCTTGACTAGAGCCAGTCATTGCAAGCCCTCCAAAGTCAATCCCTGCCCTCCCCAGGCTTATCTCGTGATGGCGCCCCCACACCACTCAAACTTCCAAATCACAGCAACAGAACAGCATGTTAAACTTCGAATTCCTGGAGTTTGTGTTTGTCTCCTGACACTTGGGGTTTCACTCCCCGCTTATCATGCTGCTCCCTAAGGTGACACAGTCTGATCTGCATTTCAATTCTGACTACGTTTTTCAAGCTGTGGTATCTTGAACAAGTTTCTTAATCTATGGGAGCTTCCATTTCCTCATCAAGTAAATGAAAATAATATCTACATGTCAGAGATGTTGAAAAGATTAAATGAGACAGTGAGTATGAAAACATCCAATAGTTGGTGATGAGTTTCTCCTACCACCCCAGTGACAAATGAGCACACTTTCCAAATTCCCAGAGCATGATTACACCACCACACTTTTGAGCCACTTTCTATTATCAACCTTTTTTGTGTCTGTCTTCACACCCTACTTAGGATCAGAGAACGTGACAAACTTCTTTACCGCTTCCTGATACCTGACACAGTGTCTGACACATTATTGTTCATATTGGGAGGAAGGGTGGAGCTGCTTAATGATCCTTGATGCCTAACAGTTGGCATTAGTAGTTTAGAGATTTTGCTGAATTTGGAGACTCATCTAACATTCAGGTTGTTCTCCTGAGCTTTAGACACGAAAGCAGATGGAGAGTTTTCTCAGAGTGACTTGCTCCTTTTATTTCTGTTGTTAGCCAGTTTAAGTCCAAATGCAGTCACTAAAAATATTCATATTAAAATATTATCCTCTTAACGTCACATTGCTCTCCATACTCAATGACTATGGATCATTTTTAAAGACCAAACCAAAGGGAGTATTTTTACAGTACAACAATAGGCCCTCAGAATACGAAAACAAGGGGAAAGTTAAAAGGTTAACTAAGGCCGGGCGTGGTGGCTCATGCCTGTAATCCCAGCACTTTGGGAGGCCGAGGTGGGTGGATCACCTGAGGTTGGGAGTTCAAGACCAGCCTGACCAACATGGAGAAACCCATCTCTACTAAAAATACAAAATTAGCTGGGCGTGGTGGTGCATGCCTGTAGTCCCAGCTACTCGGGAGGCTGAGGCAGGAGAATCGTGTGAACCCAGGAGGCGGAGATTACGCCATTGCACTCTAGTCTGGGCAACAAGAGCAAAACTCCATCTCAAAAAATAAAGATAGCAAATAGTCAGTCCAATTCTACCATCCTTCATTTCAGCTAGCATTCTAAGGCAGTAATTTAGCAACCTCACAAGAATGAGAATTGCAAGCCTGTGATTTTGAAGAAATAACTGAGGGTAAATAATTTACTTTTCTAGGCCATTCCATTGCCAAACTTGTTCTCAAGCAAGTGCAACTTCAGGACACCTTCTAGAAACCTTCCTCAGGAAGCTTCAGCCCACTTTACGAATCACTGTGCAGCCAATAGCCCCCTCTTCTGCAGGAATCATTTATAATTCCCTAAATCAAGGAACTTCCACTGTTTAATAAAACTTTCTCCTGAATTATAACAGAAGTCATAGCTGACTTCATCTAGACTAGGCGTCAGCAACACAAAGCCTTCATTGGCCTCCACCCATGATTTCAGAGAGGACAGGAGCCTTGGTGCTTGGGTACCCAGCCTGATGCCTCACTGTTGCCCAGCATGGTTCTCTCCCAGTGCCAGAAATCTGAAGATAACCCACTGCAGAAACAACCTCCCTACTGATGTCAAGCTCAGGGGGCATCCTGTTCCTGCTCTGATGAAAGAACATAACCATTTTCCAAGAGACTGAAAATGACCACAGGGAATCAACTAAAAGAAATATTTATTCACCTTCTATATAAACTCATTCTGAGTTGCAATTGCTCCATGTGGAAAGAAACCACGGTTTTCCCAAAAGGAAATTCAGATGGACTAGGAAGGTGGCAGGGATGAAGAGACTAACAGGTTGGCAAGATTCTCAGGACACATTTGGATGCAATTGCCCATTCTTTTTGTTTTTCCAGGAAAAGCTCCAGCAACAGGGAAGAAACCTCTTCTTGCCCCTTCCAGTAAATTCTCCTTGTAACCCACTGTACCTCCCCAGAGACATTTAGAGACCGACATTCATTTAATTGCTTGAAAAGTCCAAACCAAACCAGAGTCACTGGAGCTTAGCCCACTGTTTGTTGGCTGTCTGCAGATTTACAATTTAGCACCACGTGGATCTTCTGAGCCAAAGTGCTAGAAATCTAAGGGGCTCATTCTATGCCACAAAATACAATGGGCAAGAGCAGGAAAAGCTTCAAAGTCCCCAGAAGGCATCAAACCCAATTACATTGCAACACGTGTGCAGCCCTTTAAGCTGCTCATTAACATTTGGAAAATTCTTCTGGTAAATGTCTTCATATCCAATTTAGCCTTCTTTCCCCTACTCTCCACCACCCTCATTTCATAGAGGCAACAGTAATGAGCTATATAAATGTAACTCTTTAAACGAAGAATGTCATCACTTAAAAATACAAGAGAGCAGTACATGTTGTGTATGTCTACAAACTGCAGTTGCTGTCTGTTAGAGTTTGTAGCAACTTTTAAATCTGTCATCACGGCATGAATTTCATACTAAGCTCCTTCCCGGTGCTCGAGCCAGGAAGCAAAAGGGGAACAGGCTGTGTCATTTATGGGCAGACTGGTATTGGGTCAAGTGTGACATCACACTCTGCTCAGGCCATAATGAGGTGAAAAAGCGAGACTGTAACAACGTGGCACTTTGTTTACTGGGAAAATTTAAGTGGGTCTGTGTTTCGACTTAGGATAAAACCGAAACAAAGGACATGGATCACGGATTTTTTTTTTTTTTTTTTTTCCTTGTGGCCCAGGCTGGAGTGCAAAGGCATGATATCGGCTCACTGCAACCTCCACCTCCCGGGTTCACGTGATTTTCCAGCCTCAGCCTCCCAAGTAGCTAGGATTACAGGCGCCCGTCACCACACCCAGCTAATTTTTTTTGTATTTTTAGTAGAGACAGGGTTTCACCATGTTAGCAAGTCTGGTCTTGAACTCCTGACCTCAGGTGATCCACCCAGCTTGGCCTCCCAAAGTGCTAGGATTACAGGCGTGAGCCCGGCCGGATCACAGATTTTCAACAGAGGAAAAAGGAAAAAGAGGAGAGACGCTTAGAAATTAGTAAAACACACAGAGCCAAAGGATCAAAACAGGCTCCAAGCAGGCTGGTCTCTTGGCATTTTTACTGGACACATTGTTCACTCAAAATATCAGCACATCAGCCTACAGTCTAATTTTTCTTTCCTTCCCATGGTTAATATGTAATCAGGGAGGATAAACTAGACCTAAAATGGGTGTGTGCATGTATGTATATTTTTTAAAAATATAGATGACATGTTTAATACTCTGGCAGTCTTGATCAAAAATTTTGTATTCGAAAGTGGCAGGAATATAACCCCACATATCATATTTCCTCACGCCTTTCTTCATCCACATTGATATTGGATACCATGATCAATTTCTATTTCTCCATATAATTACCTATATCAACACATGAATTTATAAAGAAGCCAAAAGTACAATATTAAGATATATATGGCAAATAAGACAGGGTGAAAAAACTGTCAAGACCCAACTTTAAGGCTGGTGTGGTGGCTCACATCTATACTCGCAGCACTTTGGGAAGCCCAGGGGGGAGGGTCATTTGAGCCCAGGAGTTTGAGACCAGCCTGAGCAACACACTAAGATCCCATGTCTAAAAAATTTTTTTAAATTAGCCAGGCATGGTAGTGCATGCCTGTAGTCCCAGCACTTTGGGAAGCAGAAGTAGGAGTTTCACTTGAGGACAGGAGTTTGAGTCTGCAGTGATATTGTCACCTGGGCAACATAGCAAGGTCCTGTCTCTGCAAAATAAAAATAGTAAAATTTTATTTTACACTTTTATGTATTTATTACATCTAACATGAGCTCTATTCTCAAGGAGTACACGGTCTATAGGGAACTTTTATAAACTAACTATATAACAAGGCAGAGTGAAATCAGTACAGGTGCTAATGGCAACCCAGAAGAAGCCATTAAATCCACCTAAAATTATTTTATCTTCTGCAGAAAGAATTTCTACTCCAGAGTAGCTTCTTTTCCTGCATATCAATACAGCAAAAGGTTCGAGACATTCCCGTTGGGAGGAGCCAAACACTTATAGAAGCTAAGTTAAGTGAGAAAGTCACAAAGCTTCACACCATCGAAGTTCCATAGAATTCTGTGGAGGAGTTTATTTTTCAAATTATTCTGAATAGTTTTACTTCATTTGAGTGAGAAATTTATTCTAAGAGAAAATCTCCCATTGTAGGACTAAAAGTCTACAATTACCCTTGTGTTCCTAATTTTCTCAGCTCGAATCAGACTCTCCAGTAGCATTGGGCTGAAATTTTACCAATTTTTCCCCTTTATGGAAATATTGGTTTCTTTCCACAAGCCCAATCACAAGCCCAATATTAATTGGACCTATGTTTTTTCCTAATTATGGCCCTATTAGAAACCCTGCCCATCTCCATGGTGATCATATCGCTCTTCATCGGCTGTAAGTTAACCCCTCTTTTGCTGTTTTCCACCTGGTATAGATGCCGTTTGACCTACCCAGATGCTTAGGCTACTGATCTTTCATTCTCTGTCAACAGGGTAACTGGACTGCTTGATTTTTCAAATAATCAGAATAATAAAGTGGTTAAGGGTGTAATCCCTAGAATTTTTTTTTTTAAGTCTAATCTCAACTCTACCATGTTCATCTGTGTTACCTTTGACAAATTATTTTACCCCTCTGAGCCTTAGTCTACTCACCCAGAAAATGAGAAGAATGAAACACCTTGAGTGAAACTGTTGTGAAGATTAAATGGCATGTGAAGTACTTAGTACAACTGCAGCTCACGGTAAACATTAAATAGTTAGTTGTTGATGAAATAATTATATAATGAAGAGAAGATGGTAATAGCAATTATATGATAATCATGTATTATAATCACTCTTGGTAGAAGCTCATGGGGTAACATTATCCAAAACCACAGTCTTTTCTCTAGTTAATTCTATTTTAAGACCCCAGTATCTTCAATCTTTCTACCTGTAGGGAAAAATAGTGGAGAAGGAGAAAGACAATGGAAACAAAATACAGAGACAGCCAATCAGTCAGCAAAGCCCCCAACCCATGTGCATACAATCAGCACCAGCTGTAGTCCAATTAAACTTAATCTAGTCACATGCTCATGTGCTCCTCAGAAATTAGAGGAAATCAATTCAAATGCTAATGAGAAAGTCCATAATTTATTATCTGCTGAGGAATGCATGTTACATTAATTTTAACTGTAAACAATTATTTTTATTGCAAGATTAATTACCCTATCTTATACAACTTCCTTTTTTCATATTCTTTTAAGGAATTAGTTTTCAGTTGCTGTTTTGTGGCTCTGTCACAGTTCTTTAGCTTGAGAAAAGTATAATTAATTTAGGGATGCTGCAAATGTTGTTTTCTATTCTTCTGCCAAAAGAAAAGTGGGATAAATGGCTAGGTCAAGCGTGGAGAAAAATAGCTACAGCTTCTGGCCAGGATGAAAAGACATTAGAACTCAAAATGGAAGTTGGGGGAAACCATACAGAATTAAAAACGTGGGTTAATGTTGGTCAATTCTGACCACAACATTTCCCAAAGGCTTCAACAAGCAAATCCAATCTCAAAATTCTTCCAAATTCTCTGAAAGTCAACAAGAACTGCATGAGCTAGTCTTTTCAGAGCAAGAAAGAGACTAATCATTTTTTTCTTAAAATAGCATCAAGGCCTGAATGTGTACATTTTGGTTGGAGTGACTGTTCCTTTGAGCAATCAGAAAGGAATGAAATTGGTACTGTCAGAATTCTGCTCCCTTGACAAAGCTGCCCTCACCCTGACTTGGCTCCCAAGGTGAATGAATATTCCATACAGTCACTTGTGAAAACTTATTCCTAAACCAATCACTTCTCAATATGGAGAATAGGATTTTAGGCAGTTGCTACCACTCATAGGGTTGACAGTGAGTATTCTGTTATTTCCAATGAATCATTTACTTGATTCTTATGCTTTCTAAAAGTTAAAGAGGTCCCTTTCCTTTATGGACACAACAAGGCTTAGCATTTTAAAGGTAAATATTTATGAAATACCAAATCCATTAATTGACTTGTTGGCACTTTCTTAAACTTCCAAGTGAGAGCAATTGCAAGTCATCTATTAAAATTAAATGAGTCTAAATTAAATCAATAAGCCTAGCTGTTGATTTCAGTGGGAATTTGGTTAGAAAATAGGGAAGAGAATTGAGCCTAGGGAAGGTTCAACTGCTAATTACTTGTAAAAGTTTAGGCTTAAAGAATAATAAGCATTTAACCCAGGAATAGAAATAGAGGAAGAAGTGTTGGTTCCGAACGTCCCAGGCCACACCCTTAGAGATAGGTTCAGTTATGACTTCCTGTCAAGGGGATTAAATCCTAGTTCATCCTCATGTGTTTCAAACTGGTCCTCTTAGAACAATGGCCTGGGAGGCCATCAGGCACATATAACAATCAGCTGGCCAGGATTAGGTAGGATGAAAAATAATCTTTCTTATGAGCAACAAGCTCTCAGCACTCCACACTGTAAATTCAAACCAAAAGGAAGGGGGTGAGGGTTGTTCTTTTTGCATGATTTTGTGATTTTTATTGAATATTTTGGCAAGTTCCTACCAGGAGAGCATATGCTACTTATCAGAATCACATATAGTAGCTACAAAAACCAGAAAGTGGTTGGAAGGGACAGACCGTGGTGACATAGGTTACACCTGGTTTTAATTTGA
The DNA here is from genome assembly GCF_008728515.1 of Papio anubis. Classification (NCBI taxonomy): domain Eukaryota; kingdom Metazoa; phylum Chordata; class Mammalia; order Primates; family Cercopithecidae; genus Papio; species Papio anubis. The sequence continues at coordinate 60,679,404 of NC_044985.1, forward strand.
TTGTCAGATGTCATAAAGGTGGACTTATAAGATTAAACCTCATTTCTGTTCTAAACCTATAGGGAATTATTACTGATTTATTTTAGCAAAGGATGTTTCATACTCGTGATTTCCATTCCAATTTCTCTCCTTAATAAAATAAGATATCACGTGTCAAGCTACATTGTAGTGAATTATTTCAACAACCCAAAGCCATTCAACTCCGCTTGAAAATTTGTTGTAAAGCCAAGATCTGTCACAAAGCATTTAGATTAGTTACCCCTGGAAAACCCTGCTACTATCAGGCAAACTGATGGGCAGCACATAAGAAAACCATGAAGGATTGCCATGCTTTGCACACCAGAGAACCCTTTGGTTCAATACACATCAGTGTTCTATGACCCCTTGAATTAGTCAGTGCCTGGATTTAAGTTCCTCTATTTTTTTTTTAACTAGACCAAAAAAAATCTTATTATGGGCCACACTTGTGGTAAGTTTTATAAGAGTTTCAGCTTTCCCAAGCTGTAAACCTCTGCATCAAGTTCCACAAAATACATGGGAAAGGGCCTTTATTAATTTTAGAGACTTCATATAATAAATGTTTGCATCTTATTGAAGCCCCTGACTGATGAAGGACAGGAAAGGCAGGCATTCAAAATCCAAGCCACAGGTTTGCTTTTTGAAAGTTTGTCTTGCTCTGGGTCTGTTTCCCTACAGTCCAGAGCAGGGGGAACACTCAAGTGAACCCTCCTCCTACGTAGGGTGATTGGGGACATCCCTAACTGTAACCAATTACAGATGAATTTCACACCTCCCAAACCAATGTGCTTTAAAAGGGAACTACCTTGGGGGGAGTCTACAGATCACAAATGTGGTGAATGAGGCTGAGGACCCCCATCTGCAAGCACATATGCATTCTATACATAATGTCCTACTCTCTAGTACTCTTCAAGACAGGTTCTCTTCTTTACAGTAAATACATGTGGAATGTCCTGCAGAACCTCAGGATTTCATTTCCTCAGTATTGTTGTGTATATGAATAAAAAGGAATTAGGAGAAACACAGAGATACTGTGTGAAGCTTCCTCCTTACACTGTTTCTTTGACTATTGGGAGGTAGGAAGCCCCAGACATCTCACCAGAAAGAATTATCTTTCATTATTTCCATTAGAGAAAGTCAGTCTTTAAAAGGACAGTGATTTGGATCTGGTTCAAGGAAGCATCTTTAGATCCTCAGCTCTCCCGGGCTTCACCAATCTCTGGTCATACCGCGGTCATTCAAGGGTTCTCATAAAGCTGTGTTTTGGCAGCAGTACGTAGTCAATCACTTCCCTGCCTGGCTCCAGCCTCTGTCGGTCCCCTCTGTCTGTGGAGAAGCTGCTGGACTTTCACCTCCAGACCTTGCCCTGTCAAGGTTCTAAACAGACTCCCAAGGGGTCAATGGGTAGAATTCAGGATGTCTGTGGACTTAGGTGAGAAAAAATTATTTTCACTAAATTCTAACTAAATTTACTATTTCCTCCAGCCTGGGCAGTGGGACCCCATCTCTAAAAACATTTTTTTTTAATTAGCTGGGTGTGGTGGTACATGACTACAGTCCCAGTTACTTGGGAAGCGGAGGCAGGAGGATTGCTTGAGCCCAAGAAGTTGAGGCTACAGTGTGCCATGATCAAGGTACTTCAGCCTGGGTGACAGAGTGAGACCCTGTATCAAAAATAAATAAATAAATAAATTTACTATTTCCTTAAATTGTGAACATAGACAACAAACCAGACTAGAGTTAGCACACCTAGGACTTACATAAACCATATCTATTTTCATATCACCATTATTGTTGTAGATATCTCAAAATACCATTTACACTCATCACTACTTCAAAATTCTGGTAGTTATTAAATTCATTGCTAGCTTTTATTATTAATCTATTAATATATATGTTTACTATATCACAATTTTGGAATATTTTGATAACTATGTCATAATTAGTTGTATAATTACATTGAGGTTTATAATTTGTTATGCTAGGTATTTGTTATTCTAGATATTTTATATTGTATATTAAAAACACTTTTCTCAGAAAGGCTTTATTAGCTTCATCAGACTTCTAAAGAAGCCACACAAAAAAAGGCAGACACACAAAAAAACAATGAAGAACCCTGACTCTAACAGGACTGGAATTCATATCTAGCCAATATCACATAACCCAGTTCCTAAAAATGGTTTCTATTTGGTCCTGTCAAGTACAGTACTACAATGATAGTAGCCCAAACCCTGTTTTTCCTGCTTGAATTTCTGTCTTAGGAAACAGTTCATTCTTTATTCCTTCTAGGACTGGATCCTCTGATTCGCTACTCATTCATTCAATAAGTATTTATTGAGGGTCTACTCTGTGTCAGGTACCATGTGATGTTGTAAGGGGGGTGGGGAGCTTGTGCAATACAGTGCAGAAAGAACAATAGAGAAAAGTTCCCTGTTCCAGTAGAGCTAATATTCTAGTGGGAAGATGGATAGATCAAGGATAGATGATTGATATATAGATAGATAGATAGATAGATAGATAGATAGATAGATAGATAGATAGATAGATACATAGATAGATAGATACATAGATAGATATTTTTAGTGGTGGCGGTAAGCTATGTAGAAAATTTGAATAAGTTGATGTCATGGAAAGTAACTGGTGGTCATGGACAACATCTCTGAGATTTGGATGACAGAAAGAGCAGTCATGTGATGTCCAGGAAGGAAAATCGTTGGCGTATTTGAGTGATTAGGGAAGACCAGGGAAGTTGAAACCCAGTTCTGAAGTGGACAGCAGTCACAGATGGGGTCAGAGTAGAAAGAAGGGGTTAAGTAAGGGCTTCCTAAGTCAGAGTAAGAACTTTGGATTTTATGAAAGTTCTGGGCAGCCATTCACAGATTATAAGCAGCAGATTATCATGATTTGATTTACAATTTTAAAAATATTGTTTTGACAATAAGTGTAGTCAGTGAATGAGTGAATAGGTTGTACAAATACTAGAATGAAATTGGGGAGTGAAGTAGGAGGCTACTGCAGCAACCTTACAGGAGATGAGGGCAGCCCAGACCAGGATAGTAGCAGTGAAGATGGAGAGAGTGATGAATTGGGATGTATATTAGGCTGGGTTGCAACAGGAAGCAGACCATATGTAGAAATTAGGATAATTTGAGTTTAAAAAGTGACAATTCACTAATGTGTGTGCTGAGTATTTAAAAAACCACAAGGGATTGTGCAGTAGCCCAAGGCTGTTACCCCTGCGTCCAAAGGGAAAGGGAAGGCAGGCTACCAGAGCCTGGAAGGTAAAAGTGTGTAAGACAGCTGCCTCAAGAGCAGCTCTGACCTTCAGGCAGAGGGTACAACCAGCTCAAGCCTATGTTTCTGCTTTGGAAGGCCAGCAGGGGCATAAACATCCCGACCCATGCCCCTCTCCCCACCCCTCACTATTGACCAGAGAGAAAGCAAGTCCAATGATTGGTCCATACAGAGTAAAGAAGGATGAGGGGTTGTAGAGGGACAAATGAAAGATATTGGGTACATGATATGTTTGGAGGTCCTGTGGAGATGGCTACTAGGTCGTTCCTGCTAGCCTCCCCTACAGTATTGCCAATGAATGCTAGGCTTCCTGCCTGCTGCCCTACCTGCTCAGAACTCATTCCAGGTCTTGTGCACTCATGAACTGTGGAAGTTATTGCTTTGCATTCCAATTATTTGTTATCCCTTTTCCCCATAAAACGATGAGCTTTTTGAGGATGTCTATTTGCATCTGCTGCTCCCAGGATAATACCTGCATAATGAAAGATCATGATTAGTGAATAAATGAACAGCCCCTTCCAGGTTCCTGTAAAATTCTGTCACTCCATGTTGGATCTCCTTGACACCAACTCCTAGACAGGTAACAGGTACCTCCACAGCACAAGTTGTGCTGACACACTGGTTCTCCTCCTAGTTCCTCAGATGGGCCCATCACAGTGTTCCTGTCCTACCTCTTGTCTGTCTCTAAGTGTCACTCTCTCCTCTTTTGCCCCCTTATAAACCTAGTTAAGGCTGCCAAGCTATTCTAAGAAAATTGCCTGAATTTTTATAGTTTTGCTCAAAGTACTCTCACTTCTCAGAAACAGCAGATATATGGCCTTCCCCTTTGAGCTGTTCTACATCAAATTAGCACTCTTATCACTGTGTCTTAGAACCTTGGTGAATACACACACACACATATATATATCAGATATATCTCAAGGCCAATGAGACATGGTCTGTTGCACTCAGTGCTTGAGGATGCTGGTGTTTCATGCTAACATGTGTCATTGTATAAACATTACAACAAGATCTCCTTTGGAGATATGAACCTAGCCTCTGCTTTAGCTGATGAAAATAAAATACCAACTATCCAAGTATAAATGACATATTTCTGAAAAGAACAAACTACTTCATACTTATCAACTGCCATATCTCGTATAGTAGCATGCACAACTTTTCAGCTCTGCCTTCAAAATGTGATAAATCTTCCCTCTGGGGCAAAGAGTGCATCTCTGTATTTATCCAGAGAAAGAATTTAGCTCTTGTCTACATGTTTTTAAAAAGGGAGCAGGGGGAGAAGGAGGAAGAAAAAAGTAACAGATTGTGAAGGATTGATTGCTAAAGCAAAAAAATCAATCTTGAGACTTTGATGATTTAACCAGCCACAAAAGCATAGAAATGTATGAGAAAGCCTTGATTGATTTTTAACTCCGTAATCCTTCCCACCCCATCTATTATCCTGTATGGATCATATTAGCCGTCATTATGACTAAGACAAGATAGGACGCTGACATCCGCCTGACATGATATAACTGTAAATGGAATCGGCTTATACACAAAGGCTTTTACCTGGTTATTAATAGTGTTCTCTGTGGGTGATGGACTGGACTGATATTAAAACCTCCCTCGGCTGTGTGGAGCCATTGCAATTTGATTTCAATCCAAGAAGCAGCTCTTCAAGGTAGTTATTGCATAGTGCCCTGACAAACTGCTGGAGTATCATTCCTGGATACTCACCCTTTTAAGAGGCTCATAAAATTCTAGGGGCAGATGACATCTTTTTGGCACTGAGGATCCCAAGCCAATACTGCTAAGCTTAAAGACACCAAGTATGTCCACAAATGCCTTGATAACATCCCTAATCTTCATCACCAGCAGTGTGATACAAAGTAGAGGAAGATTTAGGGAATACAGCTTCTCTGGTGACATGCATTGTAGTAAAACACAGATGAATACATACCGAGATATTAATGTCACTTTGTGACTTTGCTTGTTTCATTTACCTTTGATGAATCAATGAAAAAATTTAGATCTTAAGGGCACCGTTTACATTCTCAGCTCTCTGAGGCATCCAGCCACTCTTTCATTCCTAACCACGCCAAATATGTTAAGAGGGAATAAATTGGAAACAAATATTAGATGACTTGCCCAATATTACATAGAGATTTAGGAGAAGTTCCAGTTAGAAAATCTAGATTTTCCTTCTCTTATTCAACAAAATTCTTTTACTCAACAAATATTTACTGAACACTTACTATGTACCAGATATTTTCTAGTGAGTAGAGAAAACGCATTGAGAAAGTGGATGAAATACCTGTCCTCATGAGCCTTACACTGTCGACCTCAGAACATTGTTGGGAACAATACTGGATATTCAGTCATATATTATACCTGTGAACTCAAATAACCTAACAGATTTCTCACCCTACGCTAGCCTCCTCCTGTCCTTGAAACCAAACACGGCATCAAATTTGAGTAACAACCTAAGAGACAAGTGGGCAGGCAGGGAATGGGAATACTTTTTATTAAAAACATTAACTCTTTCTTTTTGGAAACTTAAAAATATCTTCCCAGTTATAACAAAAATAAATTTGAATATTCCTGTTTTGAAGGGTTACATTTGGTAATCAGTTGTGACAATTTAATGAGGTTTTAGATAGACAGATGGATGACAGAGCTTAAAACAGTGCCTGACATACAAGATTTCAATAAATGTAATCAATAAGGAGAATGCTAATGATACATTCAATCACCTGATGACACATTACCATATTCACTCCCTCAATGAAATAGAAGCAGAAATGGTATAGGCATATTCCTATGCTATTTTATGAGTTTCTCCAGGTGCTATGATATTCCCACCAGTGAGCTGCATTTTCTTGGCCATGTAGTTTCTCCCCGTTGGACCAGCATTGCAGCCAGTGCTTAGCCAGGGCACCCCTCTCTCTTCTGCATCCCCTGTCAGATTCAGGACCTTTGATGTCATTCTCAAGATGAATCTTAGAAGCTACAGAGCACCTGAATCAGGTGAGTCAGCTCACAGACACCAGAATTCAAAGAAAAAATGCCCTGTCCAGAGACAGTCCTAGTTCTCTCTTGACTAGTTCTTTCTTGAAGTGATGCTTATCAATGGTCAGCAGGTGCCATAGAGACCAGTGATTTTTAATCCACCTAAGGCTTGAGGGCAGAAGGAAAGGGAAGGCCTTAATATTTCACAACTGCCCAGAGAGATACACTGTGTTTCCATCTCATTTACAGTACATTGCCAATTAAACAAATGGTCATTATCTTCATTTATAAGCACCTAACCATAATGTATAATTTAATAATCAGGGTAAGGAAAGTTGTATTTTCCCAATATAGTTTGTGGAGACCAAAGCAACTCCATCTTGGATGCTCATCTTCCATGTTGGCTTCTGATTAAACCCAGCTCTGGGAAGGCCTCTATGATTTCCAGTTTATCTATTGCTCCTTGTATAAGAGCAGGTACTTACTGTAAATCCTGCCCTTAGGCCAAACAGTCATGATGTTATCACACTTCAATTGTCCTATGCATCCTTTCTGAATCACCCTTTCGCTATAGCATATAAGCTCTGGGTCTGAGGGGTAATGGTATAGGGATCCACCATCTTGTCTCACTGCCACCTGAGATAGAGACATGGCTTCTGTTCACCAAGTCCCTGTTGAATGTTTATTTCTAAGAGACTGGATATGTTAGCTTTTTTTCTGTGGCCTCTCAGCTTCCTTGGCCTTGGGGATGGAGGGGGGTAAGTTTGTTTAAGACTGCCCACTGCAAAACATAGTCATATACAGATTTGATGGTAAACGCACGGTGTTCATATATACCTAGACTCCCAAAGGAGTCATAATCACCAATACAATATTACAAGCTCTTCTAGCCCAAAGCCATGATTTTTCTAGAAAGATGGTCTAGATGATTTTTCTAGAAAGACGGTTTTCTAGAAAGGTATTCCCCTGTTGCATTCTTTCAAAGAAATGCATACTTTCCCTTCTCATCCCTCATCATAGTCAATTATGTATGCAAGTGATGACTTCTGCCTCCTCCCTGCCTACTATAAGCTCCCTGAAGGCCCTTTGTTCATTGGCACATAAGGACGTGGTCCAGGACCAGGCACATAGTAGTCACTCAAAGAATAATTTTTGAGTGAAAGAATGAATAAATAAGGGACCAGTTATATATTTGCTTGTTTTCATAGGACCACCCCCACATGTCACTAAAAACAGGTCCTTATTATCTCTCCTTTAGACCTTCTGCTCTGTTAGCACCATTAATTCAGATACCGACACTCAGATTAATGAAAGGAAGCGATTTATTGAACTGATATTTGGTGTAGATGTCATTAGCTGCTCTCCTTTGGAGCAACTGCATCAGATTAGACACAGTCTCTCCCTAAGAGCATGTAGAAAATCATTTAACTGCTTTTCCCCAGCTGTTTATGTGATGCCAACCCGCTGTGAATTTTTGAGTTGGTGCTGAGGCAACTGTGAACCTTCTATGATTGCTCTTCATTGATACTGTTTTTGTCTCTTCTGAGAAATATGTGCTATAATAAATCATGCTGTTGTGGTTTTATTTTTCATTGTTATTGCCTCCTTTCCTTCCACCTGCATTCAAGATACTAGAAAAGTTCCAATAATGAGACAAGGTCAATAGAGTTCCAAATAACTTGTCAACAGGGTGACACACCTGAAAGGTGGTCTTGGAAACAGAATAAGGGCTTGGTGGATTTGCGTGGTTTTACAAGTCTATCAGGAAATTAGGAACTTTTAAAGATACTTGGAGTTAGAAAAGTCAAATGTATTCATTAGGCAACAAGGCGAGTTTTGAGAGAGCTCATACATATCCATTACCTTCCCAAGTTTCACCAGCAAATGAGCAACAAATTAGCAGACGGTCTATGAAGTGGATGGCCCAGTTCTCTTCTAGCACTAATGTCACTTTTCCTAGGTTTTCATTCTCAGCTCCATTGATAAGACAGCTATTGAACCAACACCCTGCAACTTCCCACCCCTTCTGAAATTCATTCCCTCCATTTCTTAGTGATCATCCACTTCAATTCCATACCACAGCCTGACAGACGAGAAGTCTTACAGACACCACTGACCATGCTACTAGGTGACCTATTCCTTTATAACACTTTGAGCTGTTAGAAATGTACCTGGTGCCATGGTGTGCACCCATAGTCCCAGCTACTCAAGAGGCTAAGGCAGGAGGATTGCTTGAGCTGGGGGCAGGGGTGGGGGCGGGGGGAATGGTGGTTAGAATCAAGCCTGGGCAACATAGTGAGATCCTGTCTCTAACAATAACAACAAAAGCAACTGACAACTGTTCGAAATTTCTGCATGTTACATAGAAATTTTCTTCCGAAAGCTTTGACTTGTTAGTCCTAGTTATGCCCTTTAGAGTTACACAAAATAACCAATCTCTCTTTCCAAGTTACCTCCATCTAGGGTTGGATTTCCTTGCCTTTTCATAATAAAGCTTATGATTTCTGAACCGTCTCCTTATGAATTACTGTCCAGCTGGAAAATGCCTTACTATTCAGTAGAATCATTTGTTTCTCAAATTGAAATATCTAGCCACGACATTACATGTAATATCACTAAGAGTCAAAGCCAAAGTATGCTCAGAGACAAAGGTGGATGATATTTTCATGCATCAGTCATGAAAAGCTGGCTGGTTGATATTTCTCTGTGTAAAAGCTTCTTCTACTTTTTGAACTTGCATATATCACTTTGGCCTTCTTGACCTTCACTGTTTGGCATTTGTTTCTCCTGAAATACAAATGATAATAATTAAATAAACACTTTAAATTGTATACTCTAGTAGATCTTCAAAGACTCTATTTCCCATCTGAGTCTAGTCTTCTGCTTTTGTGCTCATGTATTCCTGGAGTTTGAGAATTAATACTAACACAATTTGGCAAGTAGGAAAGGAAGGATGCTGCTGAAAATAAAGCTTTCGCCTGGCAATTAATACTATGGCACAAGCATACATTGAATAAAAATTATTGTTGGGAGGCCGAGGTGGGCAGATCATGAAGTTAGGAGATCAAGACCATCCTGCACATGGTGAAACCCCGTCTCTACTAAAACACACACACAAAAAAATAGCCAGGTGTGGTTGGTGCACACCTGTAGTCCCCTCTACTTGGGAGGCTGAGGCAGGGGAATCGCTTGAACCCAGGACGCGGAGGTTGCAGTGAGCTGAGGTCGTTTCACTGCACTCCAGCCTGGCAACAGAGCAAGACTCTGTCTCAAAAAAATATATAGATAGATAGATAGATAGATAGATAGATAGATAGATAGATAGAAAAATATTTATTTTTCCCTGAAATTCATAAACCAAGATTAATGGTTCATGTAACTAAAATCAATCCCCAAACAAAATCTTTTCTCCTATACACCACCAGCACACATTAACAGACCACTTCCCTCACCCTATTATCTTTCACTGTTAGCATATTCCAAGTTTCCAGCCAGAAGTCGGAAACACTAAAAGCCTTCCAGGAAGCCTGCACTATTGAGATTTGCCCAGGCTTGACAGCACCAAGAAGTGACTAGAATAATCGCATCATCCTTGTTTATCACCGGGTGGTTTATTCCTGGCCAAAGCCTGACACAGGTGCTCTCTTTAGCCAAAGTGAATGCTGAGTTCACATAGGCAACATGAGCCTCACAGACAGAATGGCCAAGTCAAAGCCCCACAAAGGGAATGCTATAGAGGTGGGTGCTTTACACTTAACCTAAGCACAGTGCTTCATAGGAGCTGTCTGTTAAATGTATATACAGAACAGAAAGAGCATCAAGGCATGGGCCATGAAGGGAGAATCTTGACAAAGGATAGATATTGAGAACTAATAGTATTTATCCATCTTTTATGCTGTGGTTCATTGAAATTTCCAATTAAAATTCTGAGGGATTAGAATAAATGAATGCAGCAAAATCCTTAGCATCTGCTGCTTTACTAATTTGATTTTTTTCTGCTGTCCTTTGACAAAGACTGCCTTCTTGACTTTATGGTTCCATTTGCTCACAATACATATTTTAAATAAAAAAAGATTTGATTTGAACATCTGAAGCGGCCTAGTGAAAATGAATAGGTAAAATTTGGTAAAATTAGCTAAGTTTACCTAATGTAAGAAATGTTAGCACTCAACAAAGAAAAAGTCCAGGACCAGATGGCTTTACTGCTGTATTCTATCAAATGTTTAAAGAAGAACTTACACTAGTTCTTCTCAAACTGTTTCAAAAAATTGAAAAGGAGGAGATTCTTGAAAACTTATATAAGGCCAACATTATTACCCTGATACCAAAACCAGACAGGGACACAACAAGAAAAAAAAAAAAAAAAAAAAAAAACCTACAGCCTATATTCCTGATGAACATAGATGCAAAAATTCTAATAAAATCTAGCAAACTGAATCCAAGAATACACCAAAAAGATTATGTAACACAATCAAGGGGAATTTATCCCAGGGATGCAAGGATGGTTCAACACATGCAAATCAGCAAAACATGGTATATCACATCAACGGAATGAAGGATACAACTATGTGATCATCTCAAGAGATGCAGAAAAAGCATTCGATAAAATTCAACATCCTTTCATGATAAAAACTCACAACAAATCAGGTACAGAAAGACTAATAAATACTCATTTGTGGGGGCTGAAAAAGTTGAGCTCATCAGCTTGGGCAACATGGTGAAACCCCGTCTCTACAAAAAATACAAAAAATTCACCTGGCATGGTGGTGTACACCTGTGATCCCAGCTACTCAAGAGGCTGAGGTGGGAGGATCATACGAGCCTGGGAGATAGAGGTTGCAGTGAGCCAAGAATGCACCACTGCACTCCAGTCGGGATGACAGAGGGAGATTCCATCCCAAAAAACAAAACAAACAAAAAAAACGAGTTGAGTCCCTGGAAGTAGACAGTTAAATTGTGGTTACTAGAAGCAAAGAAGAGTAGAAAGGAGCAGGGTGTAAAAAGAGGTTGGTTAATGAATAGATAAATCTACAGCTAAATAGGAGGAATAAGTTCTAGTGTTTTATAGTATTAATACTATAGGGTGACAATAGTTAACAATAACTTATTCTATATTTTCAAATAGCTAGAGGGGAGGAATTGTGAATGTTTCCAATACAAAGAAATGTTAAATGTTTGAGCTGGTGGATATGCTAATTGTCCTGATTTGATCATTACACATTGTGTACGAGTGTTGAAATATCACTCTATACCCCATAAATATGGACAATCATTATGTGTCAATCAAAAACAAAATTAAAAAAAGAAACGTTAGAAGAGGATATAAACAGATATTTCACATTTGTTTGAAGCAATATTCTAGCCATTACACTAATAAAAATATTCCAGTGTATTTCTAATTGTTACTTAGTATAAGCCACCACTAAATCAAAAAGGAGGTAGGGATGAGATAAATAAAATTAATGAATCCAAAATTAGGTCTGTTGATAATATACTTTCTCAGTCCAATTCAAGACAAATCAGGAGTCCAATTTGTATTCCTGCTCTTAATTAGGGAATCGGGATACAGGTATGACAGAATAACACGTATAATTTTTTTTTCTTTTTCCCCATTCTTTCCTGGTTTTCTTCACCCTCTTCTATAAAGGGGGTTGTTTTTGAAGGACTCAAGAAAGAGAAGCTTTGAACGTGTGTTGGTGTACCAAAGTTAGACTCTGAGAGAAGATCAACATTAGCAGGAAAAAAGTCTGTCTTGTAGATCTTATACTCTGAAACTGAAAGACACAAGTCCTCCTTAAGTGACACAGAGAACCTAAATAAACCTCAGAGAGCCCCTCCAGGCAGTCAGCAACCTGAAAGGAGAGCAGGGGGTTAGAAATAGGTTAATGTGGTTGTAGACAGGAGAACTGGAAGAGAGGCTAGAAAGAGAAGGTAATTCCCACACCCTTCTTCTAAGATGAGATTAGATGGACTAATGGGACAAAGAGAAACACGTTTACTGACAATCTCTAGGCACGTTATGAGGAAAAATTGGCCAAGACTAAAATTTTATATTGATCATACCCATTCACTGCCCACCCCAGGTATTACAGACATAAATAAGGAGTTTATTCTTTGATTCAACAAATATTTATTGGGCATCTACTGTGTATGTGCCAGACACTGTTCAAAGTGCTGTGATACAACTGTAAACAAGATAGGAAAAAAATATCTGCCCTCCACATATATATTACGGAATACTATGCAGCCATAAAAAAGGACGAGTTCATGTCCTTTGCAGGGACATAGATGAAGCTGGAAACCATCAATCTCAGCAAAATATCACAAGGACAGAAAGCCAAACACCACATGTTCTCACTCATAAATGGGAATTGAACAATGAGAACACATGGACACAGGGAGGGGAACATCACACAAAGGGGGCCTGTTGTGGGGTGGGGGGCTGGGGGAGGGAGAGCGTTAGGAGAAATGCCTAATGTAAATGATGAGTTGATGGGTACAGCAAATCAACATGACACATGTATACCTATGTAACAAACCTGCACGTTGTGCACATGTACCCTAGAATTTAAAGTATAATAATAATTAAAGAAAAATCTGCCTTCATGGAGCTTATATTCTACTGGAAGAAAAAGATAAGCTAAATAATATAAAAATAGTATGTGATATGGTAATAAAGGCGATGAGGGAAAGAAAGCCATTTCGTATAAAGAAGCTAGAAAAATTACACATAGTAAGTAATGCAGTAGAACACTCATTCTTAGCAGGAGAAAAAAGATTAAATGAAGTTATGGAAGTGTATTTGTCCTTAAAGAAATAAATGGGTAAATGAACAAACAAACAACAAAAGGAACACACCCTGGACCATATTCCCCAAAGCTTCTCATCAGAAACTACAAAGGCAGTTTATTTTCTTTTGCACCAAAGACTCATGTTCAGCTGTGTTCCATGCCTTTTCCCAAGTTGATCTGAACAGTTCACCCTTTCCCCACTAACTTCCTATAAAATCTATTCTAATCTCCTATCTCTAGCTTAAGTGCCCTTTCCTCCCTGAAGCCCTGCCCCAATAAAAATAACGTCTCACATTCACCTAGCACTTCTCAATTTGCAAAGTGCCTCCCACATATTAGCCTCCATAATGATCCTGAGAGGTGGGCATTATCACTTTTTTACAGTGGAGGAAACTACGACATGGGGAATGTAAGTGACCTCGAGGTTGAACAACAAGAACTGAGATCAGGATATTCTTAACCTAGCCTGTTCTGTAGACTTGAGGAAGGGTGGAGTCCTGGGGAGAGCACAGGTTCAAATCCTGGACGTTTCACTCACTAGCCTGGGCAACTAGTTCAGGTTGCTTAACTTGTCTGCACCTTAGTTTCTTCATTTACAAAACAGAATAATGAGACACAAAAGGCACGTTTGCCATAAAGACAGACTGTGAGGCCCATCCCAGTGCCTGGAACCTGGCGGACACTAGACTCTCAGTCACCTCCTGCCCTCTCCCCTCTCCCACCCCCATGCCACAGCTGTCATTATAACTGCTCTCCTAGCTTACAGGGACCTTCTCTCCTCACACTTAGAGAGAAATTGTGATCCATACCACACAACTTGGTAGTTACTCAAATGTTCATTAAGATTCTTTTTTATAAGGGACTAAAACCCAGGTCAAATGCTAAATACAAAAAGGACATTTATTAGTTCCAATAACTGAAAGCAGTGGAGACAGGCAGAGCTTCATCCACGTGAGCTTGATCTGGATACTCATTTGTCATCGGGGCTCTGCCTCCATTTCCTTGTGGTTTCCCTCTGGCTCTGCCTTGGCCCATGCTCAGGCCTCATTCCCAGGCTGGCTCCCATCATGACAGCACGATTTACCCCAGCATTCCCAGCCTTCCTATCTGTGCACTGACCAGCAGAAGAGAAGGTCTGGGTCCCAGCCTTCCCAGAAAATATCCTGCAAATCCCAGTTTCAGTCACATCCCCGCCCTCCTGGCCCCTGCCTTGACCCCCACAGCCAATCACTGTGGCTGGGAAATGAACCAAGCTCTTAGTCTTAGCCTGGATTGCACCTTCACCCTGTAACCCAACCCAGCCCCTATCCAGACATGGAGTCACTGCCCAGAAACCACTTGGATACCCATGGAAATCAGGACTGGACTGTGGAGTCCACAGATATTTCAAGAGATTTGATGGCAGCCTTACCAGGCCACAGGACCCAGATCTTCTGAGGGCTTCTGTAGCCTGAATCCTAGGCTCAGCCCCAATAAGGTTAGTTCCTTGAAGTCATACACTTTCACCCCACAGCTCAAATGGCCCCTTTGGTAGGAATCCAGAATATATACAATTGCAAGGGATTGGATTCTGTCCCTAAATTGATTTTATACCCTTTGAAAGTTTTCTACTGTAGCATGTGTGAGAGAGAGAGAGTGTGTGTGTGTATGTGTGTGTGTGTATAACTTGTGATTAAATAAGGCTCTAAAGAATAGTTTTATAGTCACGCCACCCATTTGGCTTTCCATAGAAATAAAATCCTTCATTATGGCAATGACCTTCAACAAAGGTTAAGTATGCAAACTTCAGTTTAAAAAAATTGTTTTTAACTGCTTTTATCTTTGAGCCTTTGAAGTAGAAGGTAAAAAATATATATATATTTTATTTTTGACATCTTCAAGGAAGGTATATGTAAATAGGAAACACACATAAAATCCCTGAGCGCAAACAGAAAACAAATGATTAAATATAATGACAATTGCAGAAATATAGATTGAAGGTAAAATAGATTAAGGATGCTGCCCTTTGATGCCACTTTCTGTCAATAAGGCATAAGATAAATTTGTGAGCCTCATATTTCTCTGATCTGCAGGTTAAATTTGCCATCCTGTGATTCCTTGTCACCATTTCAAATATCAGGCTAAACATCATGTATTCCTCTGGGGTATTCACAATCTTCAGAGAGTAGTTGATAGTGATCACATTTCTTCTGAAGTCTTTGTTGATCCAAGAATACATATTTTGTTGTGTAAGTCTTCATAAATCAGTCTTTCCGCCCGTTTATCATCCCTGCTGCTTTTCTCTGAACACTCTCCAGTATGTCTCCAACTTGCTAATAATGAGGTTCCCAGACCACAGTGCATCATTCCCAGCTCAGTCTCTCTCCTTGTGCAGAGATGGACTTTGCCTTTTGGCTTCCTGACTCGCTGTTTCCACTGACAAAGTTCGTATGCTGCCAGATCATATATGAACCCATGATTCATTTGCTGCCCATAACAATGCCTGGGAGAACCCAAGCACTTCCCTAAATAGGTCAATGCCTGATGTACTAGGTGCCCAGAAAAAAGATTAAATAAATGAATAAATAAAAGCATGAACTTCCCTGTTATGTCTTTCGTATACCAAAACATTTATTACAAAAAGAACAAATGAAAAGGAATATGCAACCTGTGTTGATGGTGGGAACAAGGGAACAGAGAAAACACATGAGAATCATGCATGATGCTTTCGCCTGTACCATTCAAACGTTTCTACCAATTTGCTTTGATTTAGACATACTTTCATTCTCATTTAGCACAAGACAAAAGGAAGTTCAGAAACCTAAGGTAAAGTCCTTGTAGTTCCTGGGAATCAGTTTCTACATCTTCAGCTAAAATACTTGAGGCATGGGTTCTAACTGTGATTTTTTGCCTCAAGAGCTTTCCCTTTCTACTCATAATAACAGGATGCGAGAGGATGGAAAAGGGAGAGGAGCAGAGCTAATCTGGTTTCTTGCTCTCTTGACTCCAATTATACTAGTGGTAGTGACAGTGATAGTAATAGTAGTAGTAGCTGCTGTTATTATTGAATACCTGCTATATGTCATGGACTCTGCTTAACCCTTCATATAATGTTATTTCATTAATAGCCAATTAAAATATGCATGTTACCTCAATTGTACTTTAAGGAAATGGAGTCCCAGAAAGGTTAAATGTCTAAGGATCACACAGCAGAGTTAAGGTGCTATTTCAGCTCTGGGAGACCGCACCCCACTCTTCTGCCCTAGCACAGCCTCTTTCCTTGGTTGCAATACTATGCCATGCCTGACATGTCACGCCTGACAGTCACTCCCATCTTCTGTTTCCTCTGAACTTCTCCTTAAGGACCCTTAATCAAAACTAACTGAGAAGTAAGTGGGTGGGGAGGAAAAACATTCCTCTTAGCTAAACTTAGAAAAATTTGGAGTTTTCAAAAGGATCTTCTCTCCAGGAAATTAAGAAAAACAACAAACCATTAAGCATGTCATGTGCTAAAAGGACCAGCCTAGTATAAGGCCAAGTAAAAAGGCATTGAAATCTGCTAGTATGATCCCAGCCTGGCCACAGATGCCCATGGCAGCCCAGTTTCCAGGCACTTGCCCTCATCTCCAATCTGTTCTACCTTGGTTTGTTTGTTTCATTGCATGTGTACACTGATGGCCCCTGGCCAGAACTGAACATATCAGATCAATGCAGCAGTACACAGTAGTGTGATGAAACACTGCAATGAAATGCTTGGTAATAAGAATTCCCCAAATGACTCCTCTTTAAGAAAATAATTCAAAATAATTAAAGCAAAAAGCAAGACCAAATACCCTTCTCTATTGGTTAATTCATTCCCCCTCTAATTATCTGTACATTCTGCTGTCTTTATGCTGCAACTCCAAACCAACAAATACTTGGGTTGAAAATTTTTAAAGAAGTAAATTCTTCATATAATTCCACAGGTCATGCGAAAGACCCGTAATTTCATGGACATATTACTGGAAAGGAAGTGAGAAGATTTGGTAAATATGTGTCTCACCACTTTGTTAGCAGGGACTATAAAATAATGATTTTTGAAAGCCCCCTGGGATATATAAAGCATTCTACAGTACTCATGAAATATTGGTTGAATTTGTTGAACTGGCCTTGGGTAAACCTCTCCATATTTCTAAGCTTCAGTTTCTACATCTATAAAACAGAAACTAATAATAACTTTCTCGTCATACATGACTATTGTGGGGCTCCTAACAGGAAAATATATGAGAAAGCATTTTTTAAACAAAAAAGCATCATACAAAAGTAAGTTATGAAGAAAGGGAAATGGGCTGTAATTGTGCAAATAACATGGACATTGTGCCAGTAAGCAAGTTAAAAAGTTAATAGCACTTTTTGCTATTTATCCAGATGTTTGGGCACATTCTAACTATAAATCCAAAGTGGTCACTGGCAAACATTCAGACTGTTAAAGGACTGCTAGAAGGAACAACATGAGTGTTCTCCGTGTCTCCTGGGCCCCAAGGAGGGAAAGGAAGGTTCTGCATAGTCATTCCATCTCTAACAGAAACCACAACTCCCTTGGAGCCCCAAAAGGAAACCAGTGCAGATCTCAAATATTTTGCTATGATGCTGAACTGAATGAACCTACGCAAGGGTTAAATCTTTGTTTTTTCATGGAAAATAAGGCCTTTAGATCTTATACTTTAACCCCACTTCTACAGCAATCGAACCGAGGCAAAAATGTGCATTTGCAAATATTTTTGAAAGATCTGACTAAGCCATTTTTAGATGTTTTTCAGTCTTCACGTGCCTTTCCCTCCCACAGAGCACAATTAAAAAGGCACCTTTAAAAGGCTATTAAAAAACATTGATTGGCTTAACGGTGCTAATGTCATGGCTTTAAAATAAAATTCTATTAAGTCTTTAAAATATTGCAGACAAGGACTTTGTAGCAGAAACTCAGGACAACCATCCTGAGGCTTCTGTTATTCACAGATATTTAGTTACTTCAGGTTAGTTCATCTTTCTTATTATGTTTTGTCTTTCAGTTTTTTTAGTTTTCTGATAGTTTTCAGGAAATAACTGCCTCGATGCATACTAGCGCCTAGAGTATCTAGCAGCCACATTTCCCCAAGTCACTACAGTGAATTCATGAAGACAGATGAATTATGCTGACTTGCACTGTGTAGCTATCAATACATAAGGAGACAATGGTGTTCTTCCTTACATTTAAATGCTAAACATCACAGAGTACCTCGCCCTCCAAGAACTGTCCCAGGGATTACTTTAGATCTTGGTGAAGTACGTGTGATCTCATTCCTGTTTTGACACTGAATCACTCTTGTCTCTAGAGAAACTCAGAGGCTCAACACATACATGTAAAATTCTTTTCTTTTCTTCTGTATTTCCATTCTTGCTGTTTTTAATGCTTAAACTACAGACTTCCTCTTCTATTCATAGTGTACAAGGCAAGTTCAAGAAAGGGAACCTCAGTAAAACATCTCGTTTAAGTTTACAGTTAGTTCAACATCACAATTTTGGTTGACTCACACCAGGTGGTGACCAGGTGTCCTGATAACTTTCCACCCGGCTAGGAAGCAGAGTGAGAAGAGCATAAGGGCTAACATATATAAAGGTATTTGTAAACTGCCCTTTGTTTTAGAAATGTTAGGTATTTGTTATTATTGCTGCTGCTGATGGTGGTGGTGATGATGATAATGATATTGACTGACTTGGGTTTTGTTGTTAAAGTCAGATTTGCTCAAGAATCAAGCAGACTCCATTCAGACTCCACAGAAACCATGAAGTACATGAAGCTATCTTGTGAGTTATGTGTCTAACTTACATGTGAGCTGCTAGGAGACAGCTTTATGAGTTACTATGCAGATTCAGCTAAGAATCTGATCATGAACGAGTTACGATGTTTAGCAATTTCTCCACAGCTCAAAGTCTGAGATTCACAGACTGGGGAAAGGAACCTCCAGGCCATGACTTCCCCTGAGGAAAATGTCAAAGTTAATAAAGGTCCTCATCACCCCTCTCCAGGGTTACCTTCCCTTGAGTCTCTGTCCTCATTCATTTTCTCCTCCATCCCAGGTGTGGACGTACCTTCCCACCCTCCTAAACCCAAGTTAGTTAGTCAGAAATGATGAGTTTATGCAATATTTAGGAATATTGTTCAATTTACTCTATCCACAGTTCTACACTCTACTTACTGCTAGTAATGAGGCCCACGGAAGGACTAATTAAATATTCCTTCCCTTTATAAAACAAAAGAAAACATTTGCTGGTGTTATATAAGTTATAGCTTTTTGCCAGTGTTTCCAAATGCTGAATGGACCAGCGTGGGAAGAAGACAGTCTGGGATAGGCCAAATTGATGCTAACATCACAGAGTACCTCGCCCTTAAAGAATTGTCCCAGGGGTTATAAGCATGGCACCAACATCTACTCAGCTTCTGGGGAGGGCTTCAGGAAGTTTGCAATTATGATGGGGGGCAAAACCAGAGCAGGCACGTCACATGGTGAGAGTGGGAGCAAGAAGGATGTTGGGGAAGTCCTGACTTTTCAACAACCAGATCTTGCAGGAACTAACTGAGCAAGCACACACTCATCACCAAGCGGGTGGTGCTAAACCATTCATGAGGGATCCGCCCCATGATGTAATCACCTTCCACCAGGCCCCACCTCCAACACTAGGAATCACATTTCAACATGAGATTTGGAGGGTAAAAACATCCACACCATATCGGGGGTATACGTCTTAAGGGACCATTATTCTGCCAACCACTATTGGTTTTCCCCACTTGCTTGGGGGAGTAGATATAACCAACATGGGTAAAATTGCCAAGGAGCCATGATGGGATTAAGAACTATTTTAACAATCTCCTAGTTGGACTCATGTGTTCCTGGTCTTCCAGGAACTCTAATCCATCCCATGATGTTGCCAGATGACTCTTCAAAAGCACAGCTTCAATTTGGCTATTTTCTGTTCAAAATCCTCCAGTTACCTATATGACTTTCCAAAGTATAAAACATTCTCTGAAAGGTAATGATGATACGACAGTGATCTAGGTATCTCTCATGAATTATCAAACAGTCTTTACAACAGCCTAAATAGGTTGCTGCTTTTACTGTCCCCAGTTTATGGAAGAACTCACAGAAGATAAAACAGGTTCAGAGAGGTTGGGTAAATTTCCCTAGCCCCAGTAAATCCTTTATACTCTAATGTGAATGCTGACAAACTAAATCTGGCCCACTGTCTATTTCTGTACAACATGCAAGCTAAGAATTGCTTTTACACACGAGTGTTTTGAATCTATTTGATGAAAAGGAACACTAAGGTTGAACCCCAATGAAGTAAAACAGTATCTCCCCCAGAAAAGAAATTCATACTTCTTAGTAGACACGTATTACAAAAAAAAGTACTTAAATATTATTATTTGTATTTCATCAGTAACAAATTTGTGGACATTTCCATTCTCTTTTATTATATAAGCACCTACATAATATCTTCAAGTTTGCCTCTTGACCTACAAATCCTAAAATGTTTATTATCTGGCCCTTTACAGAAAATGTTTGCCAGCCCCCTCTCTAGCCAATTGTTTTTCAAATTTGAGTAAAATATATATACTCCTTCTAAAGGAATATATTCTTTCAGATGCCCAATGTTGAATTAAATCATATCATTACAATGTTACTAAATATGATCAAACATGAACTTGATAAAAGAAAAAACTCATGCTTATAGCTCTTAAAGAACTACAAATCAAAAATTATTTATGAATTAAATACAAATAAGCTTACAAAACCAGTAAAATTCAAGTAACATCAACTTGGTATATTTAATCATGGTGTTCTAATTCAACTCACAGCACTGTGAGAATGATTTACACTGCTCAGCACAGATGATAAGATGGCCATATACAACTGGAATATGAAAAGATGCTCAACATCATTAATCTTCAGGGAAATGCAAATCGAAACCACTATGAGATACCACCTCACACCCATTAAAACAGCTATCACCAAAAAGTCAAAAGATAACAAATGTTGGTGAGGGTGTGAAGAAAAGGGAACTCTTTTACACTGTTGATAGGACTGTGGATTCGTACAGCCATTATGGAAAACAGTATGGAGATTTCTAAAGAAATTAAAAATTGGACTACCATAAGACCCAGCAATTCCTCTTTTGGGTATATACCCAAAGGAAATGAAATCACCTCCCCTTAACGATATCTGCACTTCCATGTTGATTGTAACATTATTCATAATAGCCAAGATAGGGAAAAAAAACTTAAGTGTCCGTTGACAGATGACTGGATAAAGGAACTGTGGTATACAAGCATATCTCATTTTATTGCTCTTCACTTTTCCACTTTGCAGACGTTGCTTTTTTTTTTTTTTTTTTTTTTACAATTTGCAGGATTATGGTAACCCTGTATTGAGCAAGTCTGTCAGCACCATTTTTCCAACAGCATGTGCTCATTTGGTGACTCATTTTTATAATTCACATACTATTTCAAACTTTTTATGATTATTATATCTGTTACGATGATCTGGGATGAGTGATCTTTGATGTTACTATTATTATAACCACTTAAGGGCACCACAGTGTTTGTATAAGATGGTAAATGTAATCAATAAATGTTGTATGTGTTCTGACTACTCCTCCAACCAGCCATTCTTCTATCTCTCTCCCTCTCATAAGGATTTCCCAATGCCTGGGACACGACAGTATTGAAATAACCCTACAATGGCTTCTAAGTGTTCAAGCAAAAGAAAGAACTATAAGTCTCTCTCTCTTTACATCAAAAGCTAGAAATAATTGAGCATAGTGAGGAAGGCACATGGAAAGCCAAGACAGGTCGAATGCTAGGCCTTTTGTGTCAAACAGTTAGCCAAGTTGTGAATGCAAAGGAAAAGATCTTGAATGACATGAAAAGTATGACTCCAGTGAACACATGAACGATAAGAAACTGAAATGGCCTTATTGCTGATAAGAAGAAAGTTTTTATGGTCTGGATAGAAGATCAAACTAGCCACAGTATTCCCTTAAGCTAAAGCCTAATCCAGAGTAAGGCCCAATTTCTTTTCAATTCTTTGAAGCCTGTGAGAAGTAAAGAAGCTGCAGAAGAAAGGTTTGACACAAGCAGAAATTGGGTCATTAGATTTAAGGAAAGAAGCCATCTCCATAACATAAAAGTGCCAGATGAAGCAGCAAGTGCTGATTTAGAAGCTACAAGTTCTCCAGAATATCTAGCTAAGACCATTGATGAAGGTGGCTACATTAAACAATAGATTTTCACACAACAGCCTTCT
Organism: Papio anubis; assembly: GCF_008728515.1. Taxonomy (NCBI): domain Eukaryota; kingdom Metazoa; phylum Chordata; class Mammalia; order Primates; family Cercopithecidae; genus Papio; species Papio anubis. The sequence continues at coordinate 60,701,797 of NC_044985.1, forward strand.
ATTAAAAGAAGATGCCATCTAGGATTTTCATAGCTAAAGAGGAGAAGGCAATGTCTGGCTTCAAAGGACGATCTTGCCAGGGGCTAATGCAGCTTGTGACTTTAAGTTGAAGCCAGTCTCCATTTACCATTCCAAAGATCCTGGGTCCCTTAAGAGTTATACTAAATCTACTCTTCCTGCGCTTTAGAAATGCAACAACAAAACCTGGTTGACAGCACATCTGTTTACAGCATGGTTTCCTAAATTGTTTAAGCCCACTGTTGAGACCTATTGCTTAGGAGGAAGAGTCCTTTCAAAATGTTACTACTTATTGCCAACACACCCAGTCTCCCCAGAGCTCTAATGGAGATGCACAAGGAGATTCCTGTAGTTTTCCTGTCTGTTAGCACAACATCTCTTCTGCAGCCCATGGACCAAGGACCAAGGAGTAGTTTTGACTTTCCAGTCTTATTACTTAAGAAATACATTTTGTAAGGCTATAGCTGCCATAGATAGTGATTACTCTGGTGGATCTGGGCAAATTAAATTGAAAACCTCTGGAAAGGATTCACCATTCTAGGTGCCATTAAGAACACTGATTCATGGAAGGCAGTCAGAATATTGACATTAACAAGAATGTGGAAGATGTTGATTTCAACCTTCATGGATGTCTTTAAGGGGTTCAAGACTTCAGTGGAAGAAGTAACTATAGATGTGGAAATAGCAAGAGAACTAGAGTTAGAAGTGGAGCCTGAAGATGTGACTGAATTGCTATAATCTCATGATCAAGTTTGAATGAATGAAGAGTTGCTTTCATGGGTGAGCAAAGAAAGTTGTTTCTTGAGATGGAATCTATTCCTGGTGTAGATGCTGTAAACATTATCGAAATGACAACAAAATATTTAGAATATTACATAAACTTAGTTGACAAAGCAGCAGCAGGATTTGAAAGAATGGACTCTAATTTTGAAAGAAGGTCTATTGTGGTTGAAAAGCTATCAAACAGCATCACAGGCTGGACAGAAATCTTTTGTGAAAGGAAGAGTCCATTGATGGAACAAGTTTCATTGTTGTCTTATATTTTATAAGACAGTTTATATTTTGCCACAACCACCCTAACCTTCAGCAACCACCACCCTGATCAGTTGGCAGCTATGAACATTGAGGCAAGACCCTCCACCCACAAAAAGATGATGTCTTGCTGAAGGCTCAGATGATTGTTTGCAGTTTTTAGCAGTAACATATTTTTAATTAAGATATGTACAATTTTTACACATCATGCTATTGTACAATTAATAGACTACAGTAGAGTGTAAACATACCTTTTATATGTACTGGCAAGCCAAAAAATGTGTATTACTCACTTAATTGCAATATTTGCTTTACTGCAGTGATCTGGAACCCAACCTGCAACTGTATCACTGTACATACAACAGAATACTGTTCAGCCCTAAAAACAAACAAGCCTTGCCACAACATGAATGAGCCTGGAGAACATTATGCTAAGTGAAATAAACCAAACACAGAAAAAAATATTGCATGATTTCACTTTGAAATCTAAAAAAGTGGAAAAACTTTAAATATACAGAGATAGAGAATAAAACAGTGGTTACCAGGGGTGAGGGGGAGAGAAGGAATGAGGAGATGTAAGTCAGAGGATCCAAAGGAGCAGATATGTCGGATGAACAAGTCTAGAGAACTAACATGCAATGTGAGAACTATAGGGAATAATATTGTATTGTATTTTGGATTTATGCTAAGTGAGTATATTTTAGCTGTTCTTGCCACAAAAACAAATAAGTGAGTAACTATATGAGCTGACAGATATATTAATTTGCTTTACCTGAATAACTTTTTAACTATCTTTAGGGTATCCCATAACATCATGGTGTATAACTTAAATACATACAATAAAATTTATTTAAAATAAATAAAATGGCTATATAGATGGCTCAAAATATGCTCATGTTCATTATCTTGGGGTTATTACTGAAGTAAAACTAAATTATAATAATGTAATAATCAGCTTATAATCAAAGCTGCCTAATAATACCTTCATGGACCCACAGAATTTCACAGACCCCTAATTTGAGAAACACTTCTCTAACTAATAAAAATTGTTTGCAGTTGCCCTAAACATGCTTCATGCAGCTGTGTCTCTGATCCTACTGTTTCCTCCTCCTGGCTCTAATCACCTGCAAAACTCCCAAATCCCTATCCCTACTGCTACTATTTCCTCCTCTGGGCTCCAACCACCTGAAAAACTCCCAAATACCTATTTCCATTTCTGGTGGGGTGTTTCCCAAGTCAAACACTATGTCAGGCATCAAAGAGGCCAAACAACTCAGGATGGCTTGCAGAAAACTTGTGCCTACGTGAAGCTGTGTGTTGTACAATGGCAAACCAATCCAATAAGTCTGTTTCCTGGGTGGAGTAAATGCTAGATGATCAAGAAGGAGATAGGTCCTCCGGACTGGGCTGTATCCCACTGAGCTCTGGCCATGTTGGCACTGAGATCCAAATCAACTGTACAACTGCCCAAAGGGTTCTTAAAGCTGCCCAACATTCCCACATAACCTTATCATAATCTTTCATCCACAGCGATCATTGATGTGCATCTTTCTCTTCCTTAGAGAGTTCAATTCACACCAAATATTCTCCCCTTTGGCCCTGCCTAATTTCTTTCTGGAAATTTTTTTCAAAATATTTTCATGCCCTGTTTCTCCTTTTTCTCCCAGTCTCCACATCATTTAAAGAGATTGATAAGTCAAAAGACAATGGTTACTGAGAACAGGAAAACCTGGGAAAATGGAATGGGGCTTTCACAGGAACTCACTGTGTAACCTTGAGCATTCATTGGGCAAACATTTTTGTGGAGTACTAATAAGGGGAAAGGATTCAGGCTGCAGGGAGCAGGGAAAAGCAAAAAGAAAAACCAGATAAGGTCTAAGTCTGCCTTTCTTTGTGGTCCAGAACACATAGCTCTCCTGACCAAATAACTGAAAATCTTCCTGTGCTCGACTTATCACAAGACCCGCAGCTGATAGAAAAATGCCAGTAAGCTCACTGCAACCTTGGCATTATCAGTACTGCACATAGCCCTCTCCAGCACAAGCATCATCCTATGAAATCCCCAGCAAGCCTTTGTCTCTTTGCAGTCAGCTTCTCTCTTACTCATCTGCCCATTGCTTCCTCACAACATACTTTCATACTTTCTCTAGTAAAGCTACCTTTCTGTACCTGCAACCATCTTGGTAAACTTCTTTACCACCCATGCCACTATGATAACTTTTGTCCTAGTTTTCCTATCATGAATATAATTGTTATAAAGAACAATTTTTCTGAAGGATACATATATATCATTATTCATTCTCTACAGATTTGGAGTTGGCTTGTGCCAAAGTAACAAGTCAGTCAGTGTAAATTTAAATGAGAATCATAATTGGATGGCTGACTAATCTTCAGTTATAGCAATTATAACTGAAGTTATAACACCTACCAGATGTTATTTTGTGCAATAGAAGATAAATATAAACTGTAAAACAGAAATTATCAAGGGTGAATAAAATAATCAACTGCCCCCAATTAAAGGTAACTCAAAGGCAAGAAAGTGGTGTTTTTATGTCTTTGATACTAACATAGAATAGATTCTCTCATTCAATAGTGTTTTTTGAGTCCCCAGTAAATAGTCTATATTAATTTACAGGAAACACAATACTTGGCTCCAGACCTCAAGAAGCTAAGAGAAACAGACACAAAGAGAAACAATATCTGTTGGCTGAAGTGCCAGGTACTTTTGTGTATACTATATTATTTATTTTTCCCAAGTGATGGAGATACATATTTTTACTCCTTTTATATCAGAAGAAACAGAGGCTTAGAGAGACAAAATAACATGCCCAAAGTCCCACATCTTGCAGGTGTCAGAACCATGATTCAAAACCAGGTCTCTCCATAGATCCAGAACTTGTCATAAGTTTTCTCCCAATGAACATAACAACTCTGGGAATAATAACAATTTTTTTAATTTCATAAAGGGACACACACACAATACTGTAGATAGTCAAAGAAGATAGAGAACATGGAATGTTTCTCTGAAGTTCATAGACATTAATAGGTAATAGCAAGGAAACAAGTTGCTAGGTCCTTAAGATCTGCAACAAAATATATATCTAAAAAAATAACAAGATGCCATCATGAACATACAGGCTTGAATGTTGAATGTAAGAAACATTCATGTTGTATATTTTTAGTCTCCCTCTCACCCCACCTAGTTATAGTGTCCTCTTTTTGAAACTACCCAGTGGTGTGTGTTTGTGTGTATGTGTTTATTTATTTAAATTTTTTTCTTTTACTATTCACATTCATTTTAAAGGCAGCTGTTTTCTGAGTTGCTGGATTTTTGTGGTCTCTATTTTTACTTCTCTTTTTTTTTTAAACTAAGCCTTTTTGTCCACATATATGTACCCTTTCCTTACATCCCTGCCTCTCCTGGGATCCCTCTCCAACTAAGCTAGGATGTGCCAGTCTGGTGTAATGTATCAACTGTTTGTGGCCTGGAGTAGAAAAAGAGTCCTAGTGAGATTTTATATATCAAGCAGAGAACTTCTGGATTCCAATGCTCAATATAGAGTTTCCAATACCAAGATGGCATTAATTAGCATATCACCTATGACCTGAGAGGTTGGGTATTATATGGATATAATTTATCACAGCAAAAGCTGAGGGCATTTCATTTGAAACAAGACCATGTTCTCAGTGTGTAAGAATGAGAAACCATTCGCCTTCTGTCTTATCCCACTCTTATCATGCAACCAGAAACAACATTCCACTACGAAGACGAATGTGTGCCTCTCTGCACCTGTCCTGTGGTTTTACACAAACGGGAAACTGCACATCTAAGTGTCTCTGCTCACCCTACCTCCCACAGGTGACATCAAGACCTTTTCAATGGTCTTGATATTGGTCAGCTCTCATTTTCTGGAGAGGAAGGATGAGACATAAGAATGGAGTAAAATCCTAGGATCAGCTCACAAAGCAACCCTTGAGACTGAGCAGCAATGACAAACACACCATTGAGACTAATGGGGTAGAAGCAAGAAAATGGAACTACTCACCAATTAAGATGATTATGTAATGGGAGAGAACTAGGTTAAAGCAAATTTGGAACATGGTCCCCTAATGATCCTATTTTATAGCAAAAATACCTAAGCAAAGAACAGAGTGACAAAGTCCCTTGCCACTTTTTCACTTAAACACAGGATATAAGGGTTACCTTAAGATCTTAATTTCCTTCTGCCCCCACATAATGAGCATACCATGAATGTTGATTGAGTGACGGATGTCACTGGGAAGCAGCTCCGCTCCACGAGGCAGGAGGCCATCCTTCATTCTCCCATGTTAGTATTGCCTTCTAGGTTCCCAAGCACTCGCAGATGTGTTATTTCATGTTTTCTCAATAATTCTGTGGTGTAACAGGGCAGAATATTACCCCATTTGAGGACTGAGGAAATTAAGATTCAGAAAGGTAAAATGACTCATTCAAGGTCACACAGGTATTTTGTACCAGAGGGTTATCTGCAATACAGGCCTTCCAGTGCACAGGTTTAATTTTATTCTTGGAGAAGGTTGAAGATGAGAAGCCCCGTCTGTGCACTCCTTATCTATCCCTCTCATTTCTGTGGGGATTAGTGGCTGCATATCACTGGGAACAATCCAGATCATTTGTAACAATTACTAATACTTAATTAGCTTAATAAGCATTACCTTTGTGTTTCAGATTCCTCATCTCTAAGGTGGGATACTGACAGTACTGACCTTACAGGGTGGTTTTGAGGATTAAATGAATTGATGCATCTAGAAAAGTGGCTGGCACATAGCTAATATTAGTGATAATCCCTACCTCTTTTCTTATCTCGCAAACAAAGCCCACCTGCCCACAAGTAACTGTTTCCCTCGCTCCTTGTTGATTCAGTACAAATGCAGTAACCTCAAGATTTCTCAGTTTTGTTGAGATTCCAGAGTCATCACAAGCCTTACATTAGACACTAAAATGCTTACTTTTTTTTCTTTCTTTCTTTTTTCTTTTTCTAAGAGAAAGGGTCTTGCTACATTGCCAAGGCTAGAGTGCAGTGGCTATTCACAGGTTGATGATCGTGCACTACAGCCTCGACTTGCTTGATCCTAGATTCAAGTGATCCTCCTGCCTCAACCTCCTGAGTAGCTGAGACTACAAGCACACGACATCATGCTCAGCTGTTGCTTCCTGTCTTTTGACTACCAAGAAGACTCTTACTATTTTTCTTGTGTGTACTCATGTTTTAAAAGATTTCATCTACTACCTGCATTTATTAAATAGTCTATGTGGCCTCCTTACTAGGAAATACACTATTTCTTTATGCCTTTATAGCCCTGAAAATCGTTCACAGTCTCCCACTGCTCCGGGAGGACCACAGATTGAGAATCACTGTACTAATCTAAACACTCATTTTCAGGATAAGAAATTGAAGACCCAAGATGTTGGAGGACTTGTTCAAAGTTACTCAGATATTTATAGTCAAAGCCTGAGCCAGGATCTGAATCTTTTGACTCAACTGAGGGCTTTGACCTCTTCCTTACTCTTTTTTTTTATTTTTTATTTTTTGGAGACAGAGTTTCACTCTTGTCACCCAAGCTGGAGTGCAATGGTGCGATCTAGGCTCAATGCGACCTCCGCCTCCCGGGTCCAAGTGATTCTCCTGTCTCAGCCTCCCAAGTAGCTAGGACTACAGGTGCCCACCACCATGCCCGGCTAATTTTTTAAATATTTTTAGTAGAGACGGGGTTTTACCATGTTGGCCAGGCTGGTCTCTAACTCCTGACCTCAGGCAATGCACCCAAATCGGCCTCCCAAAGTGCTGGGATTATAGGCGTGAGCCACCGCACTCAACCGACATCTTCCTTACTCTAAATTCATATATGTAGTTAGATCCCTTCTTCCACTGAAACCGGCGTACCAGTATACCATTGCTCCCTGCAATCTGGACTTCATAAAGTCAATACCAGTCCTCATCAAAATTGTAAAGAGATCTATTTTCACTATGCTGAGTAAATGTTTCACAACCAGACAGTAGTCAGATACCTAGTGTTGGAAATGTAGATGCTGACCTGGTTATTCCAAGACAAAAGTCTTGATTTTCTACTTGCTATAGTTTGGGGCATGTTATAACCTCCAGGTTACCCCTCTTGTGCTATGCAGTTTGATGATTTCCCTAATATTATATGATAACCATCTTCTAAACTTCTGTAGTTTTCAACCATTCACTTCTTCTTTAAAAAAACTAACAAACAAACAGTTTAAGACTGGCTCTCTAAGAGACAAGCCACTCTACTCAGTTGTTTCTATTGGCAATTTTAATGAAAAAATTCCTATTCCATCATCCTGATCTTTAAGGAAATGTTGACTAGGACTGGACCAAGGATGGCCATTATGGAAATGCACTTAATCTTCCCATTAGCTGACACTGAACCAATTATATAATATTACATAATATTAAGCTACAATGCAGAGCTCTAAAAATTCTTTCCAGTCTTCCAGATAAAACAAAACTCCAAGGCCATGAAGTTATTTTAGCTGTGTTAAGAAAAAAAAAACTTCAAATTGAATTTTTTTTTTTTAATCTAAAGTGGATATTCTAGTCCCTGATTACAAAAGCCATATATCTCTCCCTGAAAGAAGTTGCACATCTGAAAGGAAATAGCAGAAATTTAGACCACACTTCGCTGTAATACTACATGCTTTTCTCAGCAACCCCAGCTGCATTCTCCAGCATCCACAGTCACCAGGGAATTTTCAGGCAGCTTGTAAATGTACAATCTTGTCTCCACTATGGGTTGTAGTATATGACTCTCCCCAGAGTGCCAGGCTATGACATTTAATGAATAGATTATAATAAGAAATAAATATTCTAAAGTGTTTTTCATCTGGGATGAACAGGCTCTTATTCTAGTATTGTTCTTATTTTGCTATTGCCTTGAACAAGAAACTGAAAAACTGATTGTATAGTAAACATAAAGATACTGTTGAGCCCATATCACTATATAATTTGGTAAAAGAACCACTTCCCTTTTCTCTCAATTTTCTACTAGCATGAACAAGAACCCAGTGGAATCCAAACCTGAGCACATGGCATTTCTGGCCATAACACAAAGGTCTACAACATCCTCCTAAATATTTGATGACCCCTGGGCTACTGCAGTGTAGCACTGCTGTGGGAACATCTGAAGCTGCTAACATGCACAGCTGTTTTTGTCTTCCCACGCTGCTTGGAAGAGTGACTGTGGGGGGTTGTGGAAATGGAGGTAATGTGCTGTTTGATAAAATGAGACGCACTCACCAAGGCCCACACAGCAAAGCTAGGCCGTCTGTGTAAATCGCTGATCTCTGCTCCCTACAGACTGCCCATCTGTACCTGTCACCTCCAGTCCCTCCCCTCTGCTTCCTCACCATGCTGCAAACTCTTATGTCACATACCAGGCAAGCTGCTGAAAAAGCACCCACATCTCAGGAAAAGGGCTATGGCAATTAATCTGAGGCTCCATCCCCAGGGGTGGGGGAATTGGATGGTAAAGACGGTAGAGGCGGTAGCAGTAATTCCATTGCCAGAAACTAGTTATGCCATGATAACAGACTCCGGGTAAGTGTTTTCAGGTGGCTGGGAAAGGAACTGGTGGCTTCTGATAAAGAACAACCTGCAGATGCCTTGGTAATAAGAAACCTGGCTCAGTTCCCAAGTTCTGTGAAATAAAGTAACATCATCCACTCTTCTCATATCACAGGCATGGCCATTCCAAAAGTGGCTTGGGGTGGGGCTCAGCCTCCTTCAATACGACCCCAATAAGTAGACATAGCATGTGTGCTACACAGGTGCTGCCTGGAAACAAGCTCACTGTGCCCCTGTCCAAGCAGGCCCCCCTAAGACTCCTATGTAATCGTAATGCAGCCACCACTAGGCACAGGATGTTCCAGGGTGCAAATTAGAAACTACCCAGAAGAGTAAAATCCCCATGAGAAACAAAATGGGACAGCAAAAGGAAAGGAAACATTTAAAAAGTTATTAAAACATAAGGGTTGGACCGGGTGTGGTGGCTCGCGCCTATAATCCCAGCACTTTGGGAGGCTGAACCGGGCAGATCGCTTGAGCCCAGGAGTTTAAGACCAGCCTGGTCAACATGATGAAACTCCATCTCTACAAAAAATACAAAAATTAGCTGGGTGTGGTGGCATGCACCTGTAGTCCCAGCTACTTGGGAAGCTGAGGTGGGAGGATCCTTTGAGCCCAGGAGGTGAAGGCTGCAGTGAGCTGAGATCACACCACTGCACTCCGGCCCAGGCAACAGAGTGAGACCACGTCTGAAAAAAAAAAAAAAAAAAAAAAAAAGGTAAGGGGTGTGTGTGTGTGCACACGTGTGTGTGTGTGTAAAGAAGAGTAAATGCCATGAACAAACCTTTATAAGAAAAGCCTGTGTAAGGTGAAACAATGCAAAATGTCTGCAGCTCTGTAAGCACAAAGCCAGTGACAGCAAGCACCTACATCTTCAGCACCTCCTCTCTTAGTCTCTTCTTGCTCTTTTTTATTTTTTTTTTTCTCACCCTCTTCACTTTCCTCTTCCCCTCCTCCTCTTCCCACTTTTTTTCTCTCTGGTACAACTGAAATGAATCTAAGAGCTAGCTGTGCACCTCTGAGCTTCCCTGACATTAAGGAATAATGCCTGCTGCACACAGAAGTTTAACCCATCATTTCAACCCACATCACATTGTAAGCACGTAGCTACATGCTCCAAAGCAAAAGTGTGCTACTTCAAAACATCAACAGTCATGGCCTCTGTGGCTGTGGGAACCTGCCCACAATGCTGCCAGTAGTCTACTGTGGTAAGCAATCTTCTTATTTTGTACTCTTGGCACACAATGGTGACAGGTAACATTTTGCCTAACCAGTGTCAGGGATAATCCATCATAGGTCACCCCTTAGTACTACCTGCCTTTCCATGGAGACCATGTTCTTTCAACACCATTCAAAAAGTGCTTTAGCTAATGTAATTTCTTGCTCTGAGATAGATCAGGGAGGACAAAGACAAGATCATTCTCTAAAGGAAGCCAGAAGAGTATATTTTACATTAGCAAAACCCTCATATAGATACCTTAGGTAGGTGCCAGCTTCTGACGACACCATCCAACCAAAGCCTCCAAGTAAAGTTCCATTTGGGCTAGAATCCCTCTTATATTCTCATGTTCTCAGCTTCACAGACTTGGGAATATGACTTAAATAAACTCATTTTCTTTTAGACTGTGGTGCACAGCTCAGATGACCCTTCATGGCAGTCTCTCATCCCCCAGCTGCCCAGAGTGTTAGTCTCTGACCACATTGCAGCTAAGTCTCTCATCAGGAATTGCGCTTGTCTGAAGGCAGTTGGCTTGCTGGGGTCAGCCCCCATTCCTGGGGGCAGAGGGTGGGAGGCTGTTCATATCCAGTGACTTGCTGCTGGAGTGGATACAAAGGTCTGGCCCCCTCATCTCAACTTTGGACAACTCCGCAATGTTATCCCAACTCCAGAGCTCCCATTAGGATTAGCTGAGGCCCTATTTGTGTTGCTCAACAGTTCGGTGTCTCCCTGTGTCCAAACCTCTTCCCTACTCCATGCAAGTGTTCCTAACACAATCCTCCAGTAAACCTCCTTTATACAAATCTCTATCTCAGAGTCTGTATCCAGGTAACCAAACATCCAAGGACAACATCCAAACAGTAACCACAGTAAATCTGGAGAAAGGTGTGCCATTCCTTCTAAATGCAGTAACAAAGGAGATGGAATATAACATTAAAAGAGCTAATGCTGACCTCTGTTATGATTCTTAATGATTAATTTGCAAAGTTCCCCCTCAGAGTAGTGATTGTCAACCAGAGGTAAGGTGGGGGTACTTTGTTCTCAGGGGACATTTGGAAATGCCTGGAGATATTTTTGATCATCATGACTGGAAGGATGAGGAATTGCTACCAGCATCTGCTAGAGAGGGGCCAGGGATGCTGCTAGACATCCTAAACAGCACAGAACAACTTCCACAACAAAGAATTAACTGGGCCAGAATGCCAGTAGTGTTACTGTGGAGAAACTCTCCCCTAGAGATATCAAATAGCATGTGGTATATCATTCAAGTGAGTTATTCTCTGTCTTGAAGTCAGGATATGTAATGTTTACCAACTGGTCCTAGACCAGATGCAGTCCAAAGAAACGCGACTGTGCTTCAAAAGAGTGTGGGCCCTGAGTTTGGCCTCTCCCAGCCACAGGGAATGCACCATTGACGTGCCCAAGAGCTACTGCACCCAGGCATCCATCTGGGATGGGGACAACAACCAGGATCCTACTGACAATGACGTCTTTCTAACAATGGCCACTCCCTTTCTAGTGAGGGTTCAACTGGGAACAATCAAAGGTTCTGCACACCTCCAGGCTGGAAGAAGGTGCTTCTGAGGAAGGGGACATCAGTCTCCATTGTTGAGAGGTAAGCAGGACACCATCGTCAGGGGAGAAGGCTCAACCACTCTTATTTGTAAAGGGTAAGGCTGCAGCAAGGACAGTGTTTGATACTCTATGAGAAGGCACCATTCTGCAGTGAGTCCCCAGAATTTTACAGTCACCTACTATATACGCAAATAAGATGTATTAGGCTTGCCTTCCATGACCTAGGGCAGTCATCATTTGTCTGGGAATAAGAATCACCACTTATGAAGCTTTTAAAAAGAAATACTGATGCCTAAATTCCACCCCAAAGGGACTGGATCAGAATCTCCAGGGGTAAGGCTCAAGAATTTGTATTTCGAAAACTCTGATAGGCAGCCAAAGATGAGAACCACCAGTCTGGCATGCCCACTGAGAAATGAAGAGGAGGCTGCTGGCTCTGTGGAAGACTTTGTAACCACAGATAGCCCTGGCACAAAAATAATCTTCACTCAGGGCTTCGGAGAAGGCCTTCTGTGGGCCACCTCTCACTAGACGTTATGAAACTCTAAGATTTTCTTGAAACATTCTTGTGAATAGATTTCTTGTAAATTGGACAACTGATGCCAGCCTGCTGGATTCTCCATTAAGGAGATTTCCCCACATTTATAGAGGGAGCTCTAACCGTTATAAGAATTGAGACCATAAGATAAGAGAGACCTTCATTCTACTGTCACTTGTGACTCAAGTTACACCAATAATCAGAACTCAACACAGCTACGCTGTCCACTGTAGATTCCAAAGCCTAAAAATGCCTATGATTTCATTCATGTGGAGTGATCAAAAGTGATCATGAAAGTGATAGCAATGTATGGTTTGGACCATTATTTATCCATTTACATGGTTAATTTCATATACACACACACACACACACACACACACACGTATTTATACTGTCATTAGACAGTAAAAATATATATATATCATATATAATTTTATAATGGAAATTAAGAAGAGAGTAATCTAGAAAGATATAACTCTGAACTCTGGCTTACAGAATATTATTATGACATATTATTAGAACTTTTAAAGAAGGATTTCTTGGGGTTTCAGTACAGTCTTTCAAGATCAGGTTATGGGCATCAGTGAGCACCAGTGCTAACTTCCACAGCTGGTATTAACAGTAAAGAGAAATGTTATGTTTCCCAGTTATAATGAACAATGTTAAAATGATACTAACTCATAATGTCTACTAAGCTGCTAAAAACATTGTGTGATTGATTAGCCAGTTCCAGTTTCCTATTTCCTGCTTATGAAATTGTGATAGATCATTTGCTTTATGAAGACATGTCTTGTGGTCAAACTTCACTTGGAAAAGACCCATTTAAAACTGAAAAGCCAGAGTCTTTTGACTCTGGCCTCTACCACTGATTTGCACAGTGAAAATGCAAAGGGGACTCACTGGCCCATCTCCAACATGTACTCTGAGCAGCTAAGGTAGGAAGTTAGAATTTCAGGCCCTGAATTCAAATAGACTCTGTATTCACTAAGGCTGTGTGGTTGTCCCAAGTACTGAGAAAAAAAGAAAACAAACAAAAATTTTCCAATCCTTGTTTTTTATAGTAATAAAACTTCTGTGTTTGTTTATGTAAGCCAAAAGATGTTTCAAGATGCTAACATGTATAACCAATAATAGGTTGATGAATTGAATATTGATTAACCAGTGATTTGAAGATAGACACCCAGACAGGTAGTTAAAGTGAAGACATGGCGTTTCCAACCTCCTCAGAATGCACGGCAGCATTGCTACTCCACACAGCTCAGCTTTCATCGGTCTACTTGGTTAACACTTTTCTGCTTTTACAGCTTATCTCATTTTCCCAAGAAGACAACTATTTATGAAAAGTCACGGCCCTTTCTTTGGCTGGATGGAAATGCTGCCCTCAAGCCGCCAGCATAACCTGGAACAAGAATGCTTCGTTGCCTCCGATAGGACCCTGGGGACTCTTATACACACACATATTTATCTTCTCCCTGTGCATATGAAATTCCACCATGAGGAAAGCCCATGTTCTCCAAGTCACTGGGCTTTTCACAACCTGCGTCTTCCTCAGATTAAAGTAATGCAGTGCCTCATCTAAAGGACTGCCCCCCACCCCCACACCACACTGAGTGATCCACCTGCCTCTCAAACCCCAGGGCTGTGTGCCTTCCTCTACTCTTTCCCCCTCTTACCCAGCACTGCAGTCTCAAACTCCCTTCTCTCCGTTTGCTGGTCTTCAATCTCCCTGTGACCCTGAACAATAATCCTATTACATCCCTGAACTCTATCCAGGACGTTCATCTCCAGCCACCTTTTTAATGGCATTGTTAATGATTTGAGGGGAGTAAATCACAGTCAAGATAATGGCTGCAAAAAATTAATAGACATGATTTTTATGATATAATATACTAGTGTACTAATCGTGAGAACAGTTAATTGAAAAGCACTAAATATTTTATTATCCATTCAGCATTCTGTCTCCTTTTACCATTCAGCATTCTGTTTATTCTTTCTCCCATTCTGAACTTTTTACCTATTATTCTTTCATAATTTCCCATAAAGGAAAACTGCAGAGTAAGATAAAGGGGATTCTAATCACTACATCTAATTACAGAAATGAGTAAATCACAGTTTAACATGCCATAATCTTTCTTTTAAAAAAAAGTGTTCAAGACACAATTCAAGGAGAAGCTAATACTTCAAGCTTGGGAAGAAATCTAATATAGGCTAAGAATTGTTAAAATACTTGAGAAAATGTGGTCTTCTTTCTAATTCTTGAGTACACAATATCAGTAACTTTTTTTAAATGATAATATTTTCCAGTTAACTGAATTGCTTGTCATTGGGCTTTGGGGCCACAAACCTGGGAGAGGGCAGTGCTGGTGCCTCCTTCATCTCTCCAGCCTCAGCCCAAAGTCCAAGCAGCCAGGGCTGCCCCAGAGAAACTCAATGAATACACCAACATTCTCTGTTTCCTTTAGGACTGCTGAATATGCTCAATTACTGTGTATCTGCTTTTCTTTAGCCTTCAGAAAAACACAATACTCACAAACTGGAACATTCCACTTCCTACCGTCACATGACAAAAGCAGCCTCCTCCTGGTGAAGTCAGATATTTTCACATCTAATAAATTCTAATAAACGTTCTTGAAGACTGCCTTCCATACTCAGACTTGCTGGTTCGTTTACATAACAGTTCAATTTTGTTTTGCTTCTTAGGTTGGAAAGAGGATAAAAATCACAAAACCATATAAATTCTTTAAACCTAACCACCCTCTACCCCCATTGACTATTATCATCTTCATCTCAAAGGAAGTAAGGTAGCAAAGGTTACAAGCTATGTTCACTCATCTAGAGCTGGCCCTGAGCATGTTTGTCAAATGGGCCAAGTTTCTCTTGATTCTCCCACCAGCCTTTTGCTTGCTGAGTCCTCATTCCTTGGGCCTCATCACCATCATTTTTCACCCCACCCCCTACCCCACTATCTCTCTGCTGCCCCACCCACCCAGGCCCCCGGTTTGCCCCTACAAGATGAAAGGCCTGAAGTATTAGCCGGAACACTCATGTGCTTTCAGAGGACTCTTAGAGGCCAGGGAAAAATTACAGTTGGAATTTCAAGCCCCTGGAAACATATTCTTTCATCATGAATCCCCAGACCTAAAGGAGTTTCAGAATTATCTGGGGAGCTTGTTGAAAATATAGATTCTGGGGCCGGGCACAATGGCTCATGCCTGTAACCCCAGTACTTTGGGAGGCCAAGGTGGACAGATCACCTGAGGTCATGGGTTCAATACCAGCATGGCCAACATGGTGAAACCCCGTCTCTACTAAAAAATACAAAAATTAGCCATGCATAGTAGCAGACACCTGTGATTCCAGCTATTGAGAAGGCTGAGACAGGAAAATCGCTTGCACTCCAGAGGCGGAGGTTGCAGTGAGCCAAGATCACACCACTGCACTCCAGCCTGGTCAACAGTACAAGACTGTCTCAAAAATATAGATAGATAGAGATATAGATTCTGGGATCTGTTCCATGGGGCCAGAATCTGTGAGAAGCCTGGGAATCTGCCCCAGTGATTTAACACAGCCAGGTGAGGGATGGCCAACAGACTGACCTCTGTGATCATCACATAATCCACTAAGCTCCTTCCCCCAATGTGGGCCAGTTACAATGGAAGTTTGAGGGGATTCATTTACCAGAAAAGGTAGAAGCCACAATAATATGTACAAAATGAAGAAAAAGAATCAGTTGTATTAACCATGGTTACGTTTTCGCTAAACAGGATTCTAGCTTCAATTCAATCAGCTGAATCTACAAAATTGAGATATTTGATCCACTAATTGTATCAAGTAAGAAAATGGCATTGACTATTTTTAATTTCTTAATTCAATTAAGCTATTGTTTAAGACAGGATTTATAGGTGTGCATAAAGGCCTTTCCTTTCCTCCCCCAGAAATGAGAATGAACTCTGGGCCAGCTCCTAAATCCAGTCTAACACGAAGTCCAGCTTAATGTTGTGCTCCATTTCCCCTTTATTAAGTGGAGGCCTCATAATAATGCCAAGAAGCAGAAGAACACTGCAGAGTCCACTCTCACCCTAGCCAAGGGAAGCCTCTCTTTACACTTCCTGCCTTTTAGAAGTTCATCTACTCAGGAACCCTGTCCTGGAGAAGGGTGCTCTGCGCTCAAGTTCCTGCTCACCAACTTCATGACTTTGGGTGTCATACTCATCCCTTGGTGGGGGCCTCTCCTAGCATCTATAAAATGGGCATCAAGGTACCTAATTTACCTGCCTAAAGCAAGACACAGGCCCTCACTCTCTTGAGGTCTCTTTGAGCACTTTGATCTCAATTCAGCCAGTCCTCTACTCTGTCATCCCCCAGTTAAAACTGTCTAATATAAATGAAAGCTCTTACAGTTCAAATTTGATTAAGGAGGCATTTTTTTCAAACCACTAGTAAACTTCTATCTCAACAATAGATATTAATAATTATAATGCAATTAACCACATTATGATACATTAAGATTATGTTTATCTGAATCATGATGGCTGATACTTGTTGAGGAAATTATGTCAGTGGACTTCCAGGGAGCCGAAGGTGGGTAAGCACAGCTTGGATGACCTTTAGGGTATGGGGTATAGACAAGGGTTTCCACGTCTAGTTGAGTAGTTGTACCATATACCCTCAAGGACCCTTACAACCAGAGTCTATGAAGTTATTGCTAATCCTAAATTCTACACATCATTACAGGTATTATTAACATCAATCTACTTTTCTTCACTTAAAGATGCATCCTTGAAAATTACATTCTGGTAAATAAAGTCATATTTCATGTTCAATTACTATGGTTCTACTACTTCAGGAGAATGTGTAGTCAATCAGTTTGAGAAGCAAAGAACACTTTAGTGGTGTGAATAACCCCCTCATTTACTTATTTTTAAAATCTAGACATTTTTGACCCATTTGATTTATTTTCAAGCAGCACACCCTCGACTTTGGAAATACAGATTTTACACTTCCACAAGAGTGTAAAATTATAAATTATAGAAGTTGAAGAAAGGAGATTCCTCCCCCCACCCCAGTACTGTGACTCAGCCCATGAAATTTACTTAATAACCATAAATAAAACAATAGATTCTCTTTTCATCCTCAATGCAACATTTCTAAGGTGTCATTATCTTTAATCTATCACGAAAAGTATAGGATCAACACAACATTGTTATTACTGCTGAAGCACTGGATCTGCAATTTTATACAATTCTGCCTGAATTGTAGTCAGCTGTCATAGCCAGCCAATAAAAGCCATTAGGTCACTGGTAGGTACAGAATGTCTTCAATATGACCAGGGACATAATTACCCTGAAATTCTCGAAGAACACACCTGACCTTGGCCAGATATTACATACAGCTTGGTGCCTCCTTGCTTCTGTTTTCCTCTTCAGGCCCCACTACCCATATTTCTCACTATTCTGGGTAGCCCATTCTCATTATTCTGTTGAACTGACTCAATGGGCTCCCTTGAGCACAGGCTTCCAGGTGGGTTCAGCAAATAGAATCAGCTGATCAAAGGGAAGGAGGAGAATGAATAAGATATTTATATTACTGGCTGTCTCCCAGTATGGTGGCTTTGAAGTAGCTGTATGCTTCAGCTGAAGGCTCCAGTACTTGTCAAGTAGTCCTCTCCCTGTAACACTGTCTCTCTTTGGGTTCCAATAACCACTTTTTCCCCTGTTCCACCAGATTTAGTGATGTAATAGCTCTCTGCTGGCAACTATGCTTTGTTGCTTTTTTCAAACCCTATCCACTCATTCTTAAATAGCCCATTATTAAACTCTCTTTAATTACCCATCTTGAATATGACATCTGTTTCCTGCCAAAGTCTTGAATAATTCACTTATATGAAAATTTATAGCTTTGATCAATTTATAAGCTATATCTTATTGTAACACTGGGGTCTATGACCAATTGCTCAAACTCTAATAACAGAATCAGTCCTTAACCATGGTGGGATAGATCAAGCTGGGAAAGGGTTAGAACAAATGTCCAGCAGATAGATTTCAAGATACAGCAAGTCTAGGAATTTTTTAAAGGGGGAATTGGACTAAGAGGCATGACTACCTTGCAAAGTGAAGCTACAGATATGTCCCACCCAGAATAAGAGTGTAAAGAACCATTAGTACAAGTGCCAAGTGCTGTTCCAATCTGGCGCAGGGCAGGTGATCGGCTTATGGCCTAATGAGAGTCATTTAATAGGGATCCAGGAGTGTAGATGGTTGTCAGGGGCAGGTTTGTGATAACTGTGATGAGAATTTGAGTTCAAAGGCAGAAATCCAGGCAGAAAATAAAATGCTGGAGAAAAACTTTCTCATATCACTGAGGAAGAAGCCCATAAGGCAAGGACTCAGTCACAAAGAGCTGGACTGTCAGGCTCAGAATGAGACCAGATGTGAAAACTGACCAAAACAAATTAGTAGACGCATATCCTTAGACTCCCTAAAACTTCCTTCCATTCCTAGAGTCAGGAATGGAACTGAAATCCGGGGATGGACTGAGCTGGAAAGGTGGATGGGGTGGAGGAAGGGAGTTCAATAAATGCAGCTGAGCTGTCAAAGTGAAAGGGATTCTTGGGTGGGATAACATGAAGTCTATTAAATACCATCCTACCTAATCCTTCCTCAGGGATCTCATTTGGGGGAAAACATCTCCCCTCTCACCAAAAGGTGGGAGTTTAAGAAGAAAGGTTTTTTTCTACATGGCTATCATTTATTAAGAACTCACTATGTGCTAGGAACTGAGTTTTGCATGCATCTTCTTATTATATCTACACAATAACCCTACAAGACAGATACTACTATTACCTTCATTTTATAGACAAGGAAACTAAGAGAGGATAAATAATTTTCACAAAGTCAAGCAGAAAGTTGGTGGTGGAACTGGGATTCACCTCTGTGCTGAGGCCACCCTCTCAACTACTAAGACACAGTCTCTGTGGCAACATAAAAGAGTCAAAGGAAGGCTGTGCATATCAGTCATCAGTGGAGTATATGTGAGTGGGTGGTGTGTGATGTGCGTGTTTATCTAGACAAACAGCTGCATAGGTGTAAGCCCTTGGGGAGTTATGTTCTGCGGCACAGCACTCTCATATGTTATTGTTAGGATAATAATTTCATTGTTTTCAGACTGCAACGTTATCTTTCTCCAGAAGAGAAGATTTGCCTGCCTTCTCACCAGTGGAAGCTGTGCCTGGCCCACTGCAGTATGACATTCAAAGTCATTCTAATTACCTCCCTTGCAATGCAGTTCACCTTTTGGGTTCCCAGTCAAGGTGAAGAGAGGAAGTGAAGATGAGAGGAGATGATATTTGTAACAAAATATTAGGTTTTCAACAGCTTTCAACTGCTTTTTAGCAGTAGAATCCTTTTGTAAATGTAATCATACTCAGAACCTCAATATACAAAGTTCATAAAATCAGAACCTTTCTTATCTAAGTTTTGAAAGCAGACCCAAGACACTGCCAGCTCGACTTTCTCCACGTACTCTAAAGTTGTCAGTTAAAAAACCCTAATCTTTTAGCAGTTTCTTATAAAGCCCAATGTAGTCTTACCATATGATCCAGAAATCGTGCTCCTAGCTATTTACCTAAATGAGTTGGAAACTTATGTCCACACAGAAAACTGCACACAGATGTTAACAGCAGCTTTGTTGATAATTAGCAACAATTGGGAGCAAATAAGATGACCTTCAGTAGGTAACTGGATAAACAAACTGTGATACTATTCCATCCATACCATGGAATGGTGTTCAGCAATAAAAGGAAATGAGCTACAAAGCCATAAAAATACCTACAGAACCTCGAATGCATATTACTAACTGAAAGAAGCCAGTCTGAAAAGGCTTCGTACTGTATGATTCCAACTATGTGACATTCTAAAGAAGGCAAAACTACAGAGACAATTAAAAGATCATTGGCTGCCGGGGTTGGGAGGCAGGTGAACAGAATAAATAGGTGGAACATAGAGGATTTTTAGAGCAGTAACCTTATTCTGTAAGATACTATAATGGTGTATACCTGGCATTATGCATTTATCAAAACCTATAGAATATATAACACCAAGAGTAAACCCTAATGTAAGCTATGGATTTTAAAGATAATATTAATATATCAAGATTGGTTCATCAATTGTAAAAACTGTACCACACCAATGTGAGGTGTTAATAATAGGGGAAATGAAAGCAATGAGAATGGGAGTATATGGACGCTCTCTGTACTCTCTGCTCAATTTTTCTGTAAAGCCAAAACTGCTCTAAAATAATAAATAAAGTTTATTAATTTTTTTAAAAACAATGATCGCAAGAAATACTGCGTGCTCAATAGGCTTAATAAATACTTGTTCAATAAAGTCACTGATTCAGAATTAACCTTGGTTCATTTTGACACCAGACATCCCTATGAAAACTGGTTAGTACATTTCAGTGATGGTACAACATGCTTTGTCAGGTTTCATACATGTGGTGGATAGAATAATGGCCCCTCAAAGATGCTCATGCCCTAATCCTCTAAACCTGTGAATATATTATTTTACATAGCAAAAGGGATTTTGCAGATGTGATTAAGGTTAAGAGTCCTGAGGCTGGGCACAGTGGCTCACGCCTGCAATCCCAGCACTTTGGGAGGCCAAGGCAGGCGGATCACTTGAGGTCAGGAGTTTGAGACCAGTCTGTCCAACATGGCGAAACCTCATCTCTATTAAAAATACAAAAATTAGCCCCGTGTGGCGGTGTGCACTTGTGGTCCCAGCTACTCAGGGGGCTGAAGCAGGAGAATCGCTTGAATCCGGGAGGCAGAGGTTGCAGTGAGCTGAGATCACACCACTGCACTCCAGCCTGGGTGACAGAGCGAGACTCTGTCTCCAAAAAAAAAAAAAAAAAAAAATCCTGAGATGGAGAAATTATCCTGGATTATTCAGGTAGGCCCAATCTAATCAAAAGTTCTTAAAAGCAAAAAAAAAAAAAAAGAAATAAAAAATACAACCGTTTCCCTAGTCAGTGAAGGGAAGTGTGAACTGTGATTGCAGAAGATGAGTGGAAGATGCAACATTACTGGCTTTGCAAATAAAGGTGGGGGGATGGGCACAAGCCAAGGAATGTGAGTGGCCTCTAGGAGCTGGAAAAGACAGGAAACAGATTGTCCTCTAGAGCCTCTAGAAGGGAATACAGCCCTGCTGACAACTTTCTTAGCCCACTGACAGCCATGTCAGATTTCTGACCTACAGAACCATAACAATGTGTGTTAGTTTAAGCCACTTTGTTTTTGACAATTTTGTTATGGCAGCCATGGGAAACTAATACAACACATATAGGAAGTAAAAACAAGTCTTGGGCTACTGCCTTGCCTCTCTAGCCCAACGCAGGCCCCTCCCCAAGGAAGAAACTGAGCTCTCCCTTCGCTAATCCATGATCACCCCTCCAGTCATGAACTTAAGCCGTATATTTTGGGAGATATAATAAACCAAAATAATTCATCAGGATATATTTTTCAAAGCAATGCTTAAGCAATTTCACTTAAAAAACAAAAACAAAACTTCTAATAAAAAACAAAAACAAAACTTCCATCTCAATGGACTTTTTTATTGGATAAAAACAGCTTGATATCCTGCAAAGAGTTGGCGCTTTGGAGTCAAAAAGACTCTGCTTGAATTTCAACTCTGTCATTAGCCTGTGGTTTTGGACAAGTCACTTAACCTGAGCTTCAGAGTTCTTGACTGGGAAGTGATAAAATGATAATCATACACACAAAAAACAAAATACTACTTATATGAACACAAAAATGATAATGATAACATGTATGTTTTCAAGAAAACAAGCACAGGAAGAAGTGTTCAGTTGCTCCCCGTTTTGTTTTCAGTCTCGTTCGTTGAACATGTGACATGCCAGAACCTCTAAGTAAATCACATGTGTGAGAGATTGCAACCGAAGCAGTGGAAATGGGTAAACAGATGAAAGAGGCTGTCTATAATCTATCTTCCCATGTAGTTTCTCGCTGAACAACAAAAAAAGAAGAAGCACTAACATTACATAACACAGGAATGTAGGTCTGGGCCCCTACATTGCAAACTCAAAACCTGTCCACATCTGATGTTTCTGAAAGTGCCTCTAATCCTAGTAAGTCACCAGCCTCTGCATCTTCAAGATGGTTTCTATTTCAAATTCATTGATAAACAAAGCAAACAGCCTCATGGCAGAACTGGATCAATACCTCATATCTCTCTCTCAGGAAAACTGAGAAGGTAACCCTCTATTGTTCAGAGTAATAATTGCATTTAAGCCTTCAATCTGGACATGGACGCCACCACAACGGTCCTGGCTAATTCATCTGCAGGGGATGCTACACCTGCGGAGGGTGCTGGCAGAAGGTGGCTGTAACAAAAATGATGAGATTTCTCTTTCCTAAGAGATATGTAAAGCACTATACAATATTAAAACTGGGAAATGTCACTGATTCATTTTAAAATAACAATAATAAATCTACTACATGTTAATATAAACATTATATTTTATGTACATTATTACATCTTTCAAAACAAAATTTAGCAAGAGTAATGGGATTGTTTTTCATCTTTGCAAATCCCTTTAACATGTGGCTTCACAAAAGCCAGCCAAATTCTCATACCTGCTCCTACAAACTGTTGTGTATCACACATCATGTCATTGGAAAACTCCACTGTATGCCATGAGAGAATGAGAGTGAGAAAGACAGATAATGTCTTACCGTGATAATGAAAATAGTTCTGAGCCTACAGACCCCCAGAAATACTGGGCATCCTAAGGGTTCCTCAGACCATACTGGGAAAACCCCTGCTTTAGAGTCACACCTGGAGTTTGGCAATAATTATAGCCATATGTGCAAGTGTGTGTGAGTGTGCATGCCCGTGTGTGTGTAAAAACAGAACCAAAGCAAATACAGAATGGGGCTCTGAAAGCTTCTTAACATTGCTCCAATGAAAGTAGATTTTTAAGTCTTCATGTTTCTAACATCACTTTTCATATTAATGGGGCGTTATGCTAATTTGCCCCAGCAGCTCTGCTAAACCACCATTACCTCCTGCACTCCTTAGCTGCACTCTGTTTGTGCCCTTCACGTCCTTGTCTGCCAATTAACTAGGTCTGTTAGTCTGCTGCAAGCAAAATGCGCCAGAGCAGCAGCCCAGACAATCAGCTGCTGTTGCCTAAGGAAACCATTTAGAATGGCTGCGTTGAGGGCATCCCAGACTTTTTTGGTTTTGTCTGATAGCTCAGTATCAGTTTGTTCATTGTTATTCCAAACACACAGACTATTCTCATCCCAAAGTGACCAGTGATATTACTCAGTTAACAGAAGAGCCAGGGAAGGCTGAGCCATCCCTGTACAAAGCACCAGGAAAGTGCAGGTTGGTAGGCCGGGGGAAAGTGCAGCCTCCAGGCCTCCAGCAGTGCAGACATGCGACACGCTCTCTCAGACAGCCGAGAAGGCATTTCTCAGATCTTCTGCTGATGTGATGGAAAATGAATACACCTTGGATGGAACATTGTCAAAAATACTATGGTTTACAAAAACTATCATTTCAGCACACACAAACTGAGTTCTCCCTGTGTTTCAGGCTTTATTTTAGGTATTTGCTATCTTAGAAAGAGCACTCAGTTGGGGATGCCAGATATCTGGGATCTGGTTCCCAAGCTGCATCTAACTAGCCGTGTGTCCCTGGACAAATCACCTAACTTCTCAAATCCTGTTTCTACCTAAGTAAAAATGGGGACACTAAAACAAATGAACTCTAATGACCCTTCCATTATAAAATTCTATGATCCTAAAGGTTGGCATAACCTGTGAGAACATAAGCAGAGGAAAACACATTTGTAGATATGTGAAGAAGGAAGAACGTGGAGCAAATTTCTCTAATAACAGCACCCTTTCAAGGGAGTGGGTGCCCACCAGTGGAATGGAGGTGTTAACAGATGATGCAGACACTATCTAGAAATGCTTCCAGAACCTCAGGAGCTGGGTGTCGTGCACATTCCCCACCTGCACCAGGTATGGCTGCCTTCCAGGGACTCTGCCCTTTGCTGTTCAGGATCTCATTATTCCCAGGGCTCTAGAGGGAACACACAAAGCTCCCCATGAAGCTGAGCACATGGCCTGGCTCAAAAAGGGCTGTTCTGCACAGAGAAATAGGATGTGTCACAGAGACAAAAACACCTGGCTGTAGCCCAGATTCTCAATGGAATTATCCTTATCCTTGAAACATGTGAGCACAGCTAATGTTAAGCCTTCAGCTAAACGTGAAAATGGTAACAGTCAAGACCATATTCCCCTGAATGACACTTCCCCCTCCTCCTCAGCTCTGCCACATGCTCACATGAAATATCAAATTGCTTGCAGCTCATATTGAATAATGAATATGCCCGCCTCAGCCTATCACCAAGCCTTCAGCAGTTCGCCTGGGGAACTGGAAGAGATGTTAGAGGTTTGCAGGCCAAGCACAAAATTGAAGACAAGCCTGAATTAATAATTTGCTTATTTCTATACATGTGCTTCAAAATAAAGTGCAAATTGAATAAGGTAATAACAGAGCTTGGGGGGAAAAAATGCCTTCCTCTTGCTTGCAAACTGCTGACACTTCAATTTCATTATCTCTCACCACCCTGAATGTGATTTGCAAATGTGTTCTCCCTATGTCATCATGTGGAAATGTCTTCAGGAAGAGCCAAAAACGAATGGAAAACAATTCCATGGAACTGCAGGAAAAAAGAAATTAAACCTCTCATTTTCAGCTCATTTTTTAGAGCACTGTTTCTTAAAATTGTGCTCTGTGGAGCTCTGCATCTGAATCACCTGAGCATTCCTTGGAAATTCCAGGGAAACTTCATATATTGTGTATGCCCAGTTACTTCAGCTTTTTCCTGCACTGACACAAAATCTCCATCATGTCCCTGTCAATCACAATGGCACACATACCTCTGGAGCCATGTTTTTTGAACTAGCATCTTTAAGCACATTTGTCCCTTCACATTTGTACCTAAAAATGTAGACATGTTTCCTCTTGTGTTTTTAATCATTGTCTCCCTTATGTCATATTCAGGCACTTATAGAAGAATGAAAACAATTTAAGTTTGAATCCAGCACCAACATCTTTTCCCATAAGGGCCATTTTCTGTGGTCTGAAGACTTCAGGAGAGAAATATTTTTAAAGTAGGGAGATGCGTATAGACACACACACACACACACACACATACATACACACACACACACACACACACAGAGAGAGAGAGAGATTGAGATTTAAATAGCAAATTTTTTATTTTTTTGGTATATATTTAAGTATACAACATGATGCTTTCATAGACTCAAAATATTGAAGGAACTGCATCCCAAACAAACCTCAAAGAGGAATAAGCTAAAGACTTCCCCTATTCCTCAGTTCCCTTGGAATGGCATCCTCTGTGAACAGTGTGGAGCAGCTCTAAGGAGCCGTCTCTCCCATGTGTGATGGACAGTACCACACAAAGATCATCCAGGGTAAGAGCAGAAAATTATCCCCTTTATTCATGCTTTTCACTAGCAAAAGTGCTTCCACTCCTCCTCTCACTGCCCATCTTCTTTATCTGCCCACTATTCCTGTCAGTCCTCTGCAAACCTTCCTGATTCCTTAAGATTGCGTTAAGTTTTCTCTGTGCGTGCTCCCATAGCACTTATTATTCTGGATTAAAACTGTATAATGATTTGTCTATAATTTCACTAAAGTATAAGCTCCTATAACGTAGACATTCCAATTAGTTGGGTTTTGTATCCCCAACACCTTCTGTTCATTACTTGGCGTAAAATAGGAACAAATAATTGATTGAATGAATGAGTGAGTAAATGGGTGCAATTATATAAGCTCAACTCATTATGCAGAGGAGGGAAGAGGAGGCAAGTAGAGGAAATAAAAATTATGGACCTAACGATTAACAATGGAATACTAGTTCTCCCACATCTGGGTTACTAGTTTGCATTTGGTAGGCAACTTATGAAAACTGAAATCGGTAAGTGCCTGTTTGGTCATGAATATCAATACCACTTCCACATGCCAACACCCAAAGTCAGAAGAAATGGAAAATCGCTATTGCCCATTTTAATTATCAATAACCCCTCAGACATTTGGTTGGACCACATAGGTTAACCATCAATCATCTTCCCTCTAGAGGCAGCCTAAGCATCTCTTGGCAATTGCAATCCATGAAACCCAAACAAAACAATGTCTCTGAGGATGCTCATCTTGCATTGCCTTTTATATTCCATTTGTGGGGGCAGGTAAGGACAAAGATTAGGAAGATGACCTAGCAAGGTCAATCACAGCCAACTTCCTCCTTCCTCCTCTACAGGGCAGCCTCTTATATCTGTAAATTAGAAATTGATAGAGATGAGAGTGTGTAATATAATCTTGGAGAGGTCTCAAGAAGTAGAAGCAAAAACAAAGCAGATTTCCTATATATCATGATATAGTACAAGTTACTGGTCAGGGCCAATATGAAGTTCCCAGCAGGAAAAATGAAGAGAAATAAACAAAAACATCTCTACATGAAGGTTTCAGGGCATCTCAAACAACTCCCCACATACAAAGCTGACTTTTTACCCCTTTCTTTAGAAATCTGCTTTTCCTCTAGTGTTCACCATCTTAGTCAATGGTACTAGTATTGAACCTGTTATCCAAATTAAAAACTTGAGGCTCATTATTAACTTGTCCTCTCTATCACCATTCCATCTAATCAACCAACAAGAACTACTGTTTCAAGTTTCTAAATATCTTTCTTCATTTCTATTGCTGGTATCTTATTCCATCATTACCTATTATCTGCATTCTGTATTACTTAGATTAAATAGCATTTGCTACTTTGACAAAGAAGCTCAAACTCTAGGTGAATTCACACAATAAACATTTACTTCTCCACCCAGAAGAGTTCAATGAGAGTTGGAGGTGGGACTCCTATTGCAAACAATTGTTCGGGGACCCAGGCTCTTTCTATCCTGCTTCTTTGCCATCTTTTAGAGCATCTGAGTCCTCTACTGAGTCTACTACTTCTGTCTAGCAGATGAGGGAAGAGAGAACATGGAGGGTAGCCGAGCTTGGGAGTGGCAAACATCACATCCACTCTCATTCCATTAGCTAGGACTCTGTCACACGGTCTCACCAAATTGTGAAAAGCCTGAAGAAGTATCCAAATCTTGGCCAGGAAGAAAAAACAAGCATGGTTATTGGTTAAGTTTAGCATTATCTGCCCACAGACCTCCTCACAGCTACTCTTGTCCTAAACACCCCACTCCAAGCCATTCTTTACACTGCAGACAGAATAGGGAAAAATTCTGATCACATCACTGCATGGCTTAGAATCCTACAATGGCTGCCATTCCTCTTGGGATAAACACCAAAATCCTTTTCATGGTGTATCAGTCAGGGTTTCATCAGACTAGAGGAACCACCATGATAAACAACAAACGATTTATTAGAGGGAGTAGACCTCACACAATTGTGAGAGCTGTTGGAGCAGTCCCTGTTGGCCATTGCCTCTGCATCTAGTTCCAAGCCTAAAGTTATCATAAATCAACCAGACTAGTGATCAGAAGGCAAGCTGGATATGGACAAGAACAAGAACAGATTGGAACCCATTTGAATGGAGATACAAATGAATGGGGATCCACAAAGACAACTGGAAACTGTAAGGACAAACTGGAACCTGCATTTGTTTTTCACCATCTTCAACCTCAACCTTAGGCATGGAGCTGCCTGTGCACTTGGCTCAGGACTCGAAGAAGCTGAAGGAGGAGATCTGGTGGGAGGTGGGAGAGCAGCAGATCCAGGTGCTTCCCACTGCTCCCCAGCCAGCAAGGTGAGCTCACAGATCTCAGACAGCATTGCGAGCTGCCACAGCACCTGGAGCTTTGCACCAACACCTGAGCGTGAAAAGCATGGCTGTTGCATTACTCCTGCTCTCCAGATCTCCCATGAAATGTCTCTTGTGATCCATACTAACCCAGAACCATACGAGGATGGGAATTCTGGAAAATATGACACAGAGCAACTAAGTGGAGAAAGTCCAAAACCACCACATATGGTCCAGAAGACCTGCCATGATATGGCCTCTGCCTTTACTTCTCCAGCCTTTTCTGAGTGAACTTCCCCCTCTTTTCCATTCTTTAAAGGTCACTCCCCTTGAAAGGATTTCTTGACCAAAATACTCAGTGCACTTTTAATTGCTTGTTCAAAGTCTAGCCTTACCATTAGACTACAAGTTCCAAAAGGGCAGGGACCATGTGCACAGTATGCATTAATATGTCTTAGCCTGGAGCATGGTGGGTACTATTAAAAGCAATTTCAAAAACCGCAATTACTTTTGCACCAACCTAATACTTAGAAGGCACTCAATAAATGCCTGATAAAGCAACACCAACTGGTGTATCAATGAGCCTCTTGTTAGATAGGATTCCAATTAAGCCACACAGAATTGATACTTACCCAGCTTATTTTCAAGAATCTCTAAAGTTGCAAAGATAGCTACCTGAATGAACATTCATTCTAAAGTCTGACATTCATTTTCATTGTACCTCACCTAAATCTTTAATGCCTTTAAAACTACCCAATGAAGTTCTCATTTAAGAAATATAGGCCACTAAATTATTATATATTAGCAGCCAGAAAGATAGGGAATTCTTTCTTTTGGAGATTTATTAGAAATAGTACACAGCTAACATTTCGACATTATATTAGAACCACCTGCCCAAAAGCAGGGAGATGGCTTCTATGACCCTTTAGGGAAATTCCAGTTCAATGAGCCTATCAAAGTTATTTTACTAGCATAGCCACATAAGATTAATCATCTTTGTGAATTCTTAATTGCTGTGGTCAGACAACCCCCAGAGAGTAATCCTACACCATGGCAGATTCGTGCTCCTTTTTCATTCTTCCATGATGTGATGAAGGAGAAGCAGGAAGCAGCAGCAGTTCACTGCGATTCCCTCTTTAATTTGCTCAAGAAATAATTACGGGTGTTTCCTGCAGGGTAAATGCTAGGGATACAAACATGACTAACGGGACTCAGAGTCTAGTGGAAAAAGGCAAGTAAACAGACTTAGTATCTTTTTAGAGGTATTTGAAGAGAGGCAGCTACTATATCAAAATCAGATAAATGACCAAAATATCACAGGAAGTGCTCAGTAAATATTAGCTGTCAGGCACCAATGTAAGCACTTTCTATGAATAACACATGTATTCCTCATAACAACTCAGTAAGGTACCTTTATCATTCCCCATTTTCACAGAGGAGAAAACTGAGCCACAGAGAGGCTAAGCATCTTGCCCAAGGCCACACCGCAGGTCTTCAGAGCTTGCTGCTTAACCATGGTGCTACCCTGCTTCAACCCATCTCCCTGTTCCCTTCCACGATCCTTCTATGACTATTAGGCCTAATGATTACAAGTTAAGTTATTAAGGGTTCAATGATTAACTTCTAAAATACAATGAATTATCAGCATTGTAATAAAACTGACATTTAAAATCTACAGAGATCAAATTTGTAAACTATATCATCTGTTAATATAAGTACCTATTCTCAAAAGATTAATCTAAATTACTACCCAGAAGGAATTTTCACCTCTGACAGCATCCCATCCTTGTCTGCATCTGTGCTTCTCCCTTGACTCAGGGCTAAACGATGGAGCAAACCTTCATTAGCCACCACTCAAGCCACCACATTTTGCAGAGGAAAAATGACAAAGGGGTATCCTTTACACAGAAACGATAAAATAGTTTCCACCCTTTTCTGTCAATCCTGGAATTTCTTAAGCAGTACCCCTGAGAAACAGGTTGATTCCCTCAGTTCAGTCCTAAGTGGAAGGGAAATGGAGCACTGAGTTATGGAAAGCACATGTGGAAAACGCGATTCTTGTCATTCTATTGGGAGATACAGAGGGGCATCAAACCATTTGTTTGACTTCGTATTTAACTGGATCGGGATCAGTGTGTACAATCCCGACGAGGTGGTTCTGCTGCAATATCCAGTTCATTCCCTCGCCAGTCCTGCTCCAGCTCATCTACACTGGATGGTATGGAAGCCCATGGAGCAGCAGGAAAGGCTTCACAGAAGAAGTTGATCTCAAAGAATCCAAGTAGCTCCCTATGACTGCAGGATAGGGTAGTGGGTAGAAGAGATAGGGAGGGCAAGAGGGGGCAGTCATTGAGATGAATCCAAAGATATCAGCAGGGGTTAGACTGCTGGGTGTCCAGACCCTACTCTCTGTGGAGAATGACTGGAGAATCCTCAACAGGGAAGACCAGAGAATCACTCTGGAAGTAGCAATATAAACAAATGAGAAGTCCCTTCCCTAGAACCTGTATGGTGACCTAGCACTGGGGAAAGAAGCTGCCTAGTTATCATTTCCTCAGCTAGGTCCTAGATGGAAGAGAGAACTGAGTACTGGCTTAAGAAAAGCTGCTTTATTTCCCTACATAACAAAAGATCAAAAGAAAGGATAAGAGGGGGAAAGGGGACTTTTTGTTTTCTCCTTTTCTTTAGCTATGATCACAGAATATACATGAATCTAAGTGAGGTTCAAATGCTGACAGCAAAATTCAGTGGAATTCATAACTTTCAAAAGGGGCATTCTGGGGAAAGATGAGAAGTTGAAATTGAGCCATGAGAACGTGAGAGTCTTTCTAAACTTTTTTACAAAGGGGATACATAATAGCCTGGCAAACGAGTCCAACAGATGACAAGAGAGCATCAGACACACTTAAATGACCTATATTGGGGACTGAGTTTCAAACTGAGGAGGAGGACACAAACATTTACCCTTGGGGCCATAGTCTGTCCTCTCTTCATGGTGGCTTGCCCACGGATACCACAGGAGTGGGGCGCATGGATTAAGAGTGGTTTATGATCCTTTGTCTCATAACATTTGATCAGCGGAGAAGTTTTTACGATACTTTACAGTACATAGTAGTTAACTTGAACAAATATTACGACCACAATAAAACACATTCTTATCACTAGAATATAAATCAGTAATTGCTACATTGTGAGGGAGTTTCCCCCACAAGTCAAGGGACACTGCTGGCATCAATTGGGGGAGAAGTTTAGAGGGAAACCACAGCATCAAATATCATTTAAAATCAAAACACCACAAAATTAAAATGTGTTCCCTCCAGGGCTTCCAGGATGCTTTTCAAACCTTTTACAAAGAGCTTTTCTCTCTCTGGTGGATCACTAAAAAGCCACCTAAATAAAACCTATGAATAAGGACCCCAGTGGAGAGACTGACTTGCCATAAAACGCCGAATGCTTTGGCGCTCAGTAGAGATTCACTCCTGCCACACACAGCTTGGCGGCTGCAATCCACTCAATACTAGCACACATGTTTCCAATTACAAACCGAAGATTTCGATCAGAGGTAAAGCTAATTGTTTTATGCTGCTAGCCTAGGAAACACTCTTTGAGGGGGAAAATGTCTAGAGCTCATGTAGCTGGACTTCTTAGGAAGAAAACTGGACCACCCTCATCAAGGTGCTGGGGAAGCGTTGAGCCCCTGGTAAAATAAAATCTGTTTTCCTCCTTTGGTTTGAATTCCTTGAGTTATTGCAACTTCTTGAAATAGTAAAATCAAAATTGCATCTCATAACAATCTAATGGGTACTTCTTATTTTATAGACTCTTTGAAACATGTCAAGCTCTGGACATTTGAGACAACACTGAACGTCCACATTCTGCGGTCTCCAGAGCTTAAGGTGATAAATAAGGTAGCTCTGAAGCCAGTTTGGGGAACTTCTAAGGAAAACGGGCTCAGGGAGTGCTGCTATTTCTTGGTGATCTGGAGCCATATAACCTTATGAGTTTACAAGGCATTATCCACTGTTTTTTTAAAAAAAAATCTTGTTTTTGTGGAATGATCCAAGACTAGAACCATTTTGGAGAATGGTATTTAAAATTCAAAACAACAGATTCCCTCAAAACATGAAAAGTAGTAATTTACTCTATAAATTTCTTTTTTAAAAGCTAGCACATATTGACTACAGCACATACTATACAGCACATACCTTGCACTAAGAGATCCCTGGGGGGCCGGGCGCGGTGGCTCACGCCTGTAATCCCAGCACTTTGGGAGGCTGAGGCCAGCGGATTGCCTGAGCTCCGGAGTTGGAGGCAGGGAAACCCCGTCTCTACTAAAATAGAAAACATTAGCAGGGTGTGGCAGCGGGCGCCTGTAGTCCCAGCTACTCGGGAGGCTGAAGCAGGAGAATTGCTTGAACCTGGGAGCGGAGGTTACAGTGAGCCGAAATCACGCCACTGCACTGCACTCCTGCTGGGCGACAGAGCGAGACTCCGTCTCAAAAAAAAAAAAAAAAAAGAGATCACTTAGTCCTCACAGCAGTCAATGAGGCACATGTTCTTATCCTCCCTTTTATAAGCGAATAAATGGAGGCTCGGAGAGTTTAATAAGTAATGGTGGCAGCATTTGAACTCAACACTGGGAGTTTGTCGCTATGACATGCTGCCACCCCTTGAGAAATAACAAGGTAGACACACTGGTGTGGTACCTCAGTTTCCCTCTACTGATGAGTCACAACAAAACCACCACTCCATTAAACATAAATGTCCATGATTATCATACCTCTATTCTTTTACCAATCACTTCAATTAGTAAGACGTGTGTTTCTAGGGCAGAAAGTGCTTAATCACTTTTGCCCTTAGCAGTGCTAGCTCATTCAGTATTCTGGCATTACTGTGCTATACAAATTTTAATGCTTACAAAGGTGATTTTTCCCAACTTTTTTAAAAACGCAGATACATTTACTCTCACAAAAGACCCATAATAGACAATCTGGAAACCGTTTGTTCATTTGTGATTTTTTTAATTAAAACTGTTTTTAATGTGTGTGTGTGTACATTTTACATATATAATATTTTAGCGTTTATATTGTGTTTTTAGTATTTATATAAGTGTATATATAAAGGATGAAAAATAACCATGCAAATAAGATTGAATTGCTTTTTACCTTCTAAAAACCTGACGTACAGAGCACATCTTTGTGCTTCAGACAAACAATGTGCTGTCTTATGCTCCAGATAACCACTGTATTTATTATGTAGACTAGTAAGGGAACTGACTTCAACTTTCTTACTTAAGTTCTTATAAGTCTATCCTTTTCCACACAAGCAAACAAGGCATTGTTTCTAACACACATACATGGAAATGTGAATCAAGTGTAAACCAAGAATAAAATTATAAGCCCCCCAACCATCTGAATGGACCCCTCCTCTCTGCCAAGAGCATTCCAAAGTTAACCTGAGAAACTACTTCAAACCATGATGGGAAGGGGGAGCCAGACTTGCCTCATTCTCCCCTCCTCCCTTTTGGAATTACTGATAGAACAGACTTTAAATCTAATAAGAAACATTAACAATCTATTCTCTCCGAAAGCCTGCTACCTGGAGGATTCTTCTGCATAACAGGAACCCTGATCTCCACAACCCCTTATCTTTTTTTTTTTTTTTTTGAGACAGAGTCTCGCTCTGCCGCCCAGGCTGGAGTGCAGTGGCGTGATCTTGGGTCACTGCAAGCTCCGCCTCCCGGGTTCATGCCATTCTCCTGCCTCAGCCTCCCGAGTAGCTGGGACTACAGGCGCCCGGCTAGTTTTTTTGTATTTTTTAGTAGAAACGGGGTTTCACCGTGTCAGCCAGGATAGTCTCGATCTCCTGACCTCGTGATCCGCCCGTCTCGGCCTCCCAAAGTGCTGGGATTACAGGCTTGAGCCACCGCGCCCGGCCCACAACCCCTTATCTTAACCCAGACATTCTCTTCTATTCATTTTAGGTCTTTAGACAATTAATCAACTCTTTCATCCAACTGACAATCAGAAAATCTTTGAATCCACCTCTGACCTGGGAGCCCCTGCTTCCAGTTGTTCCACCTTTCTGGACCAAACCAATGTACATCTTACATGTATTAATTTATGGCTTATATCTCCCTAAAAGGTATAAAACCAAATTGTAGTCTGACTACCTTAGGCACATGTCAGGATCTCTTGAGGGCTGTGTCATGGGCTATTGGTCACTTATATTTGGCTGAGAATACATCTCCTCAAATATTTTACAGAGTTTGACTCCATCAACACGACTTGCAAGTTTGAAATTTTCTATTTTCACAAGTCATAATAATTCAGCCTCACTCAAATGAAGGGAATAAGCGCAAGGAAGCTAAGTTGAAACATTCTCCCGAAGTTGCTAATAATTCATCTACACAATTGCAAAATATAATAATAATAATAATTGCAGTACTTATTCACTAATAATTACCATTTTCTCATGCTTCCCAATTGCAATAGTTTCCCACCAAACACTGAATTGGCAATATATAACACATTTTCATTGCCCCAATTAATGCAGAAAAAAAGCTAAATCATTCTTTGGGCAACCTGAAAGAGAAACTCAAATCAGCGTTGGAAAGAGTGCCTGTTTCTTGTTTTATACTAATTGCCATGTAAATTAACACAAAGCACAGCCCACCAGCAAGGAAAATGCAGGTTTCTTCACAGACCATCAACAAAGTCACCTCCAGAAGCCTAAATAACCATGCTTGTTTCTTTAGACAATAAAATGCCAAAGTTTTTCTTTTGCTGTCAGCAAATGATGAATACATGTGGTACCGATTATTTAATACCACTAGACCACCAGGGAAGAAGATTTAGGTGAACTGCAGCAGAACTATGCCATTTATTTTTATTACCATGCATTAAAAATTACGTTTACAGATAATTGTTTTTCTCCTTCCAATAAAGCAAGATTTTAAAAAATCCCAAAGAATATTTAATAATACTGGACCACCAGGGAGGAATTTTAAAAGTTGATTTTTTTATTGAAAAATTAGATTTGCTTTTTAAATTTTTCCAATTATTTTTAAGTGCAATTTGTGAAGAAATTATTTTAAACCAGAGTAGTATAGTGAGTTTTCTGCTGGGGGAGTGTCTCACAGATTAAGTTACTCCTTTACAAGGGTAATCAGCTAATCAAATCAGCCCTCAGAATCACTGGTTTTAAAATTGCTGTGTAACTGCATGTTTTAAATTCTGTTCTACCACACAACCTCTTAGGTTTCTATGAGAGCCCAGGTTTCTAAAACCCTCAAGTAAAATTAACTCTTGATTTTTTTTCCCAGCAACTTTGTACTAGACAGAGAGCATTTTTCTATTTACCAGTCACTTAAAAGGAGTGTGAGGAGCACAAGGAGGAGGAGCAGTAACAACAGCAGAGAGAAGGAAAGGACCCAAAAAGAGGGAAAAAAGAGAAAAAAAAAAAGGAAATTAAATTAGGCTCACACAGTAGTTGAAATAATGATCTCTGTAAGCTTCAGCTGGGCATATTTACAATTAGAAGAGGCAGTAATTGTACAGGTTGAGTATCCCTAATTCAAAATCCAAAATGCTCTAAGATCTGACACTTGTTGAGGATGGACATGACACCCCAAGTGGAAAACTCCACACCTGAGCTTATGTGATGGCAACTAAAACCCTGTCAAAACTTTGCTTCATGCTCAAAATGATGTGAAATAGTAGATAAAATTTTGCAGACTACGTGATAAAGTGTGTGGGAACCATCAGTGAATTTTGTGTTTAGACTTGGGTCCCATCCCCAAGATATCTCATGTATATGCAAATATTCCAAAATATCAAAAAATCCAAACCCCAAAACACCTCTGGCCCCAAGCATTTCAGATAAGTGACATTCATTTTCCTTTCCTCCACTCCTTGCCCCTACCCTTTTTCCTCCTTTCTTTCCCTCTTCTTATCTTTCTTCCTCTCTTTCTCCCTGTCCACCTTTCTCTCCTCCCTCTCTTCCCTTTCTTCCTCTCCCTTTCCTTCTGCCTTCCTTTTCCTCTCCCACTCCTCTCTCCCTCTCTCCCCAAAATGCACAGTCCTAGAGTTAAAGTCTTCTAAGCTAATCTTACATCAGTATCAGAATGCCAGGCCAGGCGCGGTGGCTCACGCCTGTAATCCCAGCACTTTGGGAGGCCAAGGCGGGCGGATCACCTGAGGTCAGGAGTTAGAGACCAGCCTGGCCAACATGGTGAAACCTCATCTTTACTAAAAATACAAAAATTAGCTGGGCATGGCGGCAGGTGCCTGTAGTCCCAGCTACTCTGGAGGTTGAGGCAGGAGAATCACTTGAACCCAGGAGACAGAGGTTGTAATGAGCCGAGATCACGCCACTACACTCCAGCCTGGGTGACAGAGAGCCTTTGGCTCTTCCCACTTCTCCAATTCAAAGGGTTAATTCCATTCATCATCATACTATCTGCTAAAATATCTTAATTTATTAAAACAACTTTGTCAAATATTAGTTCAAGTGACTCCATTTTCTGGTGCAGTTTGTGCCTCTAATTATACAGTGCCCATTCACATGATTATTTTCAGGGATATAGCTCCTTTGAGACTTAGGTCTGTCATAGAACTACAAACATGCCTTTGCATAAACTGAAACATTATTTAAGTACCAAAGCTTTCATTTGTCTTGAGAAGCCAAGAATGTTCCTACAATGTAGGACAACTTCGGATCACACAGTGAATCTCTGCGGGAACCATCTGGTTTGGGTATAGGTTCCTTTGATTTTAGGGCTGGCTTCACTACAATGCAGTTTGTTTGCTGTGATCAGTTCCTTCTAAAGTGAAAAAAGCACAAGCTGGCTGTAGACAGATTGGGTCAGGGCTAATTGGCATTGAACCTGTTCTTGCAATGTGCAGCCCGCAGCCAGTGGGAGCCGTATGTGCCCCACAGCCAGGCTCTGGGAAGACCACTGAGCATGGCCATTACACTGGACCCCGGCACAAGGACCTTCTCCTGACTTCAAAGCACTTGGTTTTTTCTGCTGACATAAAGCCAAAACTAACCCACCTCTACCATTTCTCCCATGCAAGGAAATTGCTGGCCCTCCTATCTCACCTAAGCTATTCTTCTGGAACATTTGCCTTCAGACTTCACTTCTCTGGCTCCCATAAGCAGAGCTCTGTGATCTCTGTGGGCCTCCAAGCAAAGATTCAAAGAAGGAACAGGGATCAAATGCAAGCCTGGTCATACCAGTCCCTCACTTAAAACACTTCTACGGCTCCCTGTTGCCACCAGGGAAGCTACAATCTTCTTTCACAGGGTATAAAAGCATTCTCCAGCTTCAGTGCCTCACAGAATGAATCCCTCAAGCACATGGACCTCTGGGGACCTAATGACGTCTGAGCTTTTGCATGTGCAGTTTCCTTGCCAGGCCTCTTACTAAGAATTTCTTCCCATCTGCATCAGCAAGATTAACATGAGAACCTAAACGAAGGCAGAGCTCTAAGAAGGATCTCAGGTAACTCTTGGAGGAAGCATTTTATGTCCAGAACAAATGTCTCCAGATTTGTGTGATGTGGGAGAAGAAGGAGAAGACAAGACAAAGTCAAGGCAGTATGAGGGTTTCAGATTGTCAGTGCCATGGACAGGGAGGCCCTGTGACAGCTTAGGGATTGTGGTTGGACTCCTGGCCGTTTCTATGGCCACCTCCCTATGGACCTAGGGAGATAAAGAAGGTTGTCAGAGAACAGATATCCCAGAGACCAGAGGAGCATGCTAGTGCTCAGAGATGGCTCATTCTTGCTTAGTTCCTGGAGGCATCTGAAGCTCTGAGATGACCTCACCTACTAGATTGTGGGGGATCCAAAGAAGGTATACATTGTTTGGCGAAGATATTCTGGATTTGATGGTGCACTTCTAGGCATTAGGTTCTCCGGTCACTGCATGAATGTGTTGGCCAAACACGCTTTCCTATTGTCTTAGTCCACTTGGGCTACTATAACAAAATACCATAATCTGAGTGGCTTATAAACAACAGAAATGTATTCCTCGCAGTTCTAAAGGCTGGGAGGTCCAAGATCAGGGTGCCAGAAAATTCAGTGTCTGAGAAAGGCTCACTTTCTGCTTCACAGATGACACCTTTTCACTCTGTTCTCACATTGTGGATAGGACAAGGTAGCTCTCTGGGGCCTCTTTTATAAGTGCACTAATCCCATTTATGAAAGTTGTGGCCACATGACCTAATCACCTCTCAGAGGCCCCACTTCCTAATACTGTCACTTTGGGGATTGGGGTTTTAAAATGTGAATTGTGGGGAGACACAAACATCTTGACCATAGCACCTGTGACCAGCTTGGCACATTTTTTTCATCTGGCTTACAACAACTTAACTTACTAGAACATGGGCCACTGAACTGGAAATCAACTGTGATTGAAATAATACAATAATAAAGCTACTACAACAGTAACAAAAACCAATATGCCTCAAATTTGAATGATGCTTCCCATCGTAAGGGACTTTCACAAACATCTTACCTGAGCCTCACAACAACCCTCCTGTGAAGCAAGTGATCTTATCCTTATATGAGAGATGAGAAAACTGAGGCTCTGGAAGCGTAAGTGATTGGCCGAAGGCTACATAACTCATAGATGGCGTTAGTGTTCTAAGTATATGTCTTCACATCGGGCCCTGTGCTCCTTCTTCTGTACTTTGCCAATTTTCACTAGGACTAAATCAACAGCAAACCATTAAAGTAGAGGCTTAATTCTCTGATCAGGACTCGAACTCAGTTCAACAAATGTCTGTTCAGCCTCAACTCTGAACCTCCACCTGGCACTACCTCTCAACATTTCTCACAGATCACAAAGCCCTCAGGGCTTTCAATTGTCAAGGCTCCTATTTTATTAAAATACATTATGTTAAAACAGTTGTAAACACTGTGACTTTTTAAATATTTATAGTTAACAAATTAATGTTCTAAACACACATATAGACAATTACAATGAATGGATATAGATAACTCACTTGGATATAAGTCAAAATAAGAGCTCTTGGTCAAGGTGAGACCTTTCTGGCCCTTGGACCCTACCTGTGCCAAGAAATGCCTCATTCACTAGAGAATCCAAACATCCTTAGACTCTAAAATGGTTTCTATGCAAAAAGATAGAATTTCAAAGATTTTGAGTAAATTCGCAAGTTGCCTAACTTTGTGATTAATAATGGCCAGGGTCCCTGGGAAAGAACACTGGACCAGGAGTTCAGAGACATAGGTTCTAGACTCAACTGCTCTGACCCAGCCAGGAAACTGCGATGAAGGCTCTCAACCTCCCAGGGCCTTGATTTCCTCATCTGTCAAAGCTGCTGGACTGTACCATGTGAGATGCTTACAGCTTCATGTGCTGTGATTTGAGTGCTCATCCCTGGAGAAGCTCCTTCCTGGCCCATGAACTAAAACTAATGATTGCTTCAGGCAAGCAGGACTGCAAAACTATGCGAAACGAAGAGAATGTGCAATCACCAAAACAAACAAGCCCTGACTTCAGGAGCCAAGCCACACTGAATAATAGCAAATGGCAGTAACTTGGAGACTGGCTGCACCCAAAAGGGCATTTTGTTTTACATGATGCATGGACCGTTGTGAATTTTCATTAACACTCATGCATAGAAATTTCCAGAGCAAACATTCCTTGGAAATAAAAACTGCAGTCCTAGATGTCATCATTTTCCCTATGCTGTGAACTGCTGAGATGTCTGCATTCTGTATGGGCCTCCACAAGGGGTTTAAGAAATCTTGATTTGCCCAAGGATGCTAATCAAGCCTAGAGGTTTAGAGTCATGGGCTTTTGTGCTGATGTGCTGTGTTTGTTTTAAATCAGAGTGACTACTTGGAGTGAGGCTGAACCCTGTTATTAAATCCCCTTTTGTTCTACATGCACATCCATCAATCTTATCTTACAAATCAAATAGAGAAGGAATAGCATGGTTATAATGAATCTCTGTAAGCTGTTTCCAAATATCTAGTTAGATGCCCTATACAA
The DNA here is from genome assembly GCF_008728515.1 of Papio anubis. NCBI lineage: Eukaryota > Metazoa > Chordata > Mammalia > Primates > Cercopithecidae > Papio > Papio anubis. Next base: position 60,741,716 of record NC_044985.1, read on the forward strand.
TGTCTACCTATAAATATTCTTTAATAATATAGTGAAGTTTATCTCAACAGTGTTTACACTACCTTTTTGCATTAAAACAATGCCCTATAATCTCTTCTGGTTTTAATATCACTTAGACTATAGAACTTGCTTCGAATTAGAGTATTTTTCTGATTATTTGGATTATATCCAAGCCAAGATAGTTTTATTATAAATAAGGAAAAGAGTCACTTATTGCCCATGCCAGATAACTTTAAAAATTCCAAACTCACAAATATATTATTACTTGTGTTACTAATTTGAAAGCTGGGCAGAGGGTAAGTATCTCCCAGTTAACTGCTCCTTCTCCCTTTTAGAAAGATAATCCCTTCCGAAGTTTTAGCAAGGCAGAGAGCCACCTAGATAAAGACTGTATCTCTCTGCCTCCCTTGCAGCTACATATGGCCATATGACTAAGTTCTTATAAATATGATGTGAGCAGAAATGTGTCCAACTTCCAGTTCTTGACTTATAAGAACCCTTAGTCTTCACTCTGCTCTCTCTCTTCCTCCCTTCCCATGGCCGGAATGTAAACTTAACATAAGTTTCAATCAGGCAGACATGGACACAACCTTGGGGCTGGCAGAGCAACAAGAGAGAAGCAACCTCAATTCTGGGATGACTCTGGCCCCCTTGCTTTTCTGTAGGCTGTTATATGAAAGAGAAATGGACATTCATCTTGACTAAGCCGCTACATTTTGTTATGGCAGTTTACTAAATTACCTAATACAGTAATTTTAATTTAAGCTTGGACTATATGGCTCTTTTTCCTACAGAGAATCATACTTTCCCATGTATTTTTCTTACTGTATACACAGTCATAAAAATAAACATTTTAATAGGTATTATATATACACAGGAATCAGCACAGTGTAGTGTTTAAAAGTGAGGGGTCTGATATCAGTCCCCAGAACTCAAATAATGTCACTGCCACTTACCAAGCATTATGTGACCTTGGGAAAATTACTTACCTCAGTTTCATTATCTATAAATGTAATCATGACAATGCCTAGCTCAAAGGGTTGTGGTGAACATTAAATAATAATGTATATTGAGAACATGATAAGTTCTCAGTAGATGTCAGCTCTTATGATAATGATGACATTATTGCTATGTCTAAATGGCAAATTTAGATAGCCATACAGGACATAAAGTACTATGAGGTATAGCTTCAGTTTGTTCAGACTCTGAAAAAAGATAAGGTGAAGCAAAATTTTAATCCTGCAAAATTGAAAAACCTCACTTTTGAACTATCTTGCTTTTTTCCCCAATGAAGCATCTCTTTCTTATTTTTATTCCCTAATTTCTAAACTACCAGCCAAGCAAGAATGAATGTCTTGTCATCAACTCCTATGTTTACCTCGGTATTTTCATTTTGAACTTTTGTTCAGGGACTCCCAAGCAATGTATTTTAGGTAAAAGAAAAAAAAAAGGTATTTGGTGGTACCTCTTCTAAATTCAGATTGAAGCTCAGTTTGTCCCTGTTTGTCACTGGTTCCTAATTCTGCCCTGCTGCTCAGTCATCATGCTTTGCCCTCAAACTCTCCAACCCCCTTGACACTTGGCTTGAGGCATAAAACAAGTACTATCTGTTTAGGAACTTCACATCTGAGGAGTGGAAAGAGTTAAAGAGGGTAGACAGAAATTAGATAATGACCAAACACTGGCCTTTTAGCCCTGGGATTGGGGAAGTTTGGGAACTGGTGGGGCAGGAGGAAAGAGAGCATTGGGAACAATGGATAGCTGGCCATTATAAGATCTAGGACACATGTTTTAGGTATATGGGCTGTTGATGATGGCAATGGTAAAATGAGGGATGATTAAACACTGAAGCATAATAGAGTAACTGTCAGCATAAATACCTATTTAGGGAAATCCTGTCCCTTGCAACAACATGGATTAACCTGGAAGACAATGATAAGTGAAATAAGCCAGAAACAGAAAGAAAAATGCCACATGATCTCTTTTATATGTGGAATCTAAAAATGTCAAACTCATTGAAGCAGAGAGTTCAGTAGTGGTTATCAATGGCTAGGGTGGGGCGTGGGGGATGGACTGAGGAGATTGTGATCAAAGGATACAAAACTTCAGTAAGATAGGAGAAATAATTCCAAGAGATCTATTGTACAACATGGTGACGATAGTTAAAACAATATATTGTATTCCTGAAAATTGCTGAGGGTAAATTTTAAGTGTTCTCATCACAAAGAAATAAGTATGTTAATTCGCTCAATTTAGCCTTCCACAAAGTATACATATTTCAAAACATCATGTTGTACCTCATAAATATATACAATGTTTATTTGTTAATTAAAATAAATACATTTAAAAATATATCTGTTACATATCCTAGAATACTGAAACTAGACAAAAAACCCAAATTGCAGAGTTTTATAAATCATAAGGTTCCAAAGGTGAGGTATTGATAAGGATGATGATGATGATGATGATGGTTGAAATAGACACTGTGACAATACCTGTGGTGCTGAACTTCTCCCCTTAGACTAGCCTCCCTTGCTTATAGCAGAACAGCTCTTCAAAGTATTACCTTATTCCATTCCCTCTGGCCAGAAATGGTTAGACCTGTACTCTACAATAGGCCTATCAGATTGCTTCTCTAGCATATATGGTTACTCAACAATTGGTTTCTACTTTTGGCTCTGGTAGACTAGACTTGCATCAAACTAACCTTCTCACCAAGAGCAGCTAGATGGGCTAAAACCAAACAAAAAAATTAAAATGAAATGAAAGAGCTACCAAGATTCAAACACCCAAGGGCCAAGATACTGGAGATAAGGAAAAGAAAGCACAGAAATTAGCCTGACAGTTGGCAACACCTTTCTCATTGAGGCATTTTAACTATCAGCTAAGATGCTGAAAAGCTGAGAAGAGCTTTCTGTTGTTAAGAAACACCCCAAACATTTGGTTAGAATCACTGAAAGTCTTCACCCTAAGAATAAAAGGTAACTAGAAATAAACAACCTCTGTAAAGACTTAAACACAACTTTGAATTAGTTCAATCTCAGATTGGATTAAGATAATTAGTCTCTATCCTAACAGCTAACGTGTGAGCATAAGAAGCAAAAGCATATTCTCTCTGGGAGGTGATAACATCATCCAGACCTTCAAATGGTCTCTTCAATTTTTCACAGACAATGCTCAGCATTCAGCAAGAGACCATTTAACCAAACCAAGAAAAGAAAATATATCAGACAATAGAAATAAACCTCAGGAGATCTAGATATTGACATTAGTCATTTACTCACCAATTTACTGCATACCTACTAAAGGTCATGAGCTGAGCTAGACAATGAGAATACACAGATGAGAAAAATAGTTATGGTTCCTGCCTTCATGGAGCTCATAGTCTGGTGGGAGAGATCAATAATAATCTTTCATAGGAATTAAGATAAAGAGTCGGTAAGAGTCCATTAGATGGTGATAGGCATGGAACTGTGGGATCATATAAAGTGGTGGGCGTAGAAACAAGAGGCTTACAAAGAAAGCTGACCTGCCAAAGAAGAGAATGAAGTATATTTACAGAAAATAAGCAAAGAGGAAACAATATGCAGGCCCAGAGAGAAATACAGAGAGAGAGAGAGACAGCAGCTTCCTAGTGGCATTCTAGTTCCTGGGAAGCCCAGGCACATTTCCCATAACTGGTGTCATGAGATTGGTCCTACACCCTTTTAATCAGCACTATTTTGACAGGAGCTTCCCTAAGTAAATTTCTTTTCCTTGTAACAGATACGATTTCTGACAAAGACAGGAGTCATTTATGTGACCTGGGAACTATTATGATAACTGTCATAGAGCCAAAAAGGGAAAAGATATAAATTAAATCTGTCAGATTAGCTTATTGTTAATTTCATCTGATTACACTGGAAAACTGTATACATACGTGGTCAGACTTACACAGTGTAGTCATATGCCAGTAGTGTGAAGTAATTACAAGGAACAGCAGGCACGAAGCAGTGGTGATTCTGTGTCCAAACATAAACAAGATTGCCTCCAAAGAAGTCAGTTACCTGCTTAACAAGTAAAAATCTAAATGCAGTGTTTAAACAAGTTATATTATATTGCATTCCTTGTTCAAATCACAAAATATGTCCCTAGTGTTTTTAGCCATGTAGTTGTCCTTTTTCTGGAAGTAATTTTATTGTATTTTAGCTGTGCAAATCCCTATCTTTTGCTTCTCCTCCTGCCACCTGTGGCTTCAATTAGAAGACCCCTCTGTCCAAACTTTGTGTATCCAAAGCTGTCTAGGAAGACAGTGGTACACAGAGACACACAGGGCAAAGGCACATGAAGGCACAGGGATGGAGAAGAGAGATGTGCAGAAAGGCGGAATGGGATTTGGGTGTTGTCAAAGCCACACCAAAACTAATTTAAAAGTAATATAAGAAAAAGGACACTAGGCAACTGGCCATGTTTAAATTTCAAGAGGAAGAACTTCAGCACTCTCTTGAAACCATGACCAAATACCCTCTGACAATGGCAATTATATTTTCTCCTCGCTCACTTTAGCTTGTTTGAAGCAGGCCAGCTTATATTTATTTATAGGTTCATATCTGGCTCTCCTGTACACATACACCTATAAACATATAGTTCATAAATTTTAATCAGCAGTAAGAAAAAGAAGGAAGAAAGGGGAAAAAAGAAACAAATGTTTTCTGTTGGTGCATTCAACATAGCACAGTTTGAAATTTCACCCATAAATACGTCAGTTTCTTTTTTCCCCATCCAAATCCACACACACACACACACACACACAAAATGAAACAAAAGAAGCAAGCCTCACTAAATAAAATGAGCTAAAATTAGCAAGCGGCAAAGATGATGCCAGTTGCCCAAGGCAACAAATGTTTGATGGATGGAATAATTAAGATCGACAGTAAACTAATCTCTGTTCCTTTATTGAAAACAAAGTCCCCTGAATCAATTAGCCTTGTCATGGATACCTTTTGTAAAACAGCCGTGACATCCTGACCATTTCTCTTTGTTTATGGATTTACCCACACTTCAATCAGTGCAGGGGCTGATTTCAAAAGCACAACAGATAATAATGGAGGATTCCAATACATTAAGCATTGCACAAGCAGAGTCACTGTCCTTGAAAAAATATAAATGTCTAGACAAAGTAGTCCCAGAAGATTTCAGATATTCTCAACACATATCATCAAAGTTTTGCTCTTAATAAAGTCTGAAAACCTTTTACACAGGGCAAACATGTACCTGTTAGGATGGAGATTGAGTGGCCTACCCTCATAAATGATGGAGTTGGGAGACCAAACGGTCTTACTGGGGCTTGTACTCACATGGTCATTTTGGGCTCTGAGACAAAAAGAGAGCCAAGAAGCTAAAAAAGACAAAAGGAAGATGTTTCTAGAAAAGAGGGTAGGAGGGGGTGCTAACATTCTACACCAAACACACCAACTCTGCAGCAGCTACTGCAGTCATCTCCCTCAAGTTAGGGAATAAATCAAAACTAGCAGAGATGACCAAGAAGAACTGTGCCCCGGCTTCAAGTGCCTTCGTGACCTGAGTTAAAGCAATGGTTGCTATGGTCACATAAGAATCTGAGGGATTCCTACAGTTAATCAAAGGGCTTGGGGCAGAGGGTTATGATTTAAGCATAAAACAATTTTTGCGTTGCTTTTATGGAAAATCTTGCTTATGTTATTTGTCTACTTTTCTGCTTCTTTTTTTTTTTTTTTTTTTTTTTTAACGGAATCTCATTCTGTCACCAGGCTGGAGTGCAGTGGCGCAATCTCGGCTCACTGCAACCTCTGCCTCCCAGGTTCAAGTGATTCTCCTGCCTCAGTCTCCCGAGTATCTGGGATTACAGGTGTGCACCACCACACCTAGCTAGTTTTTGTATTTTCAGTAGAGACAGGGTTTCACCATGTTGGCCAGGATGGTCTCGATCTCTTGACCTCATGATCTGCTCACCTTGGCCTCCCAAAGTGCTGGGATTACAGGCATGAGCCATTGCACCCGGCCTGCTTCTTTTTAAGTACAGCAAAAGAAAGTCACCTAATGTTTATTTGATAATATAGGCTCTTGGAGTGCTTTGGAAGTGTTACTTCTGAATATCCTGGTTGGATAAGTTTATACAATACTGGTTTAAACAAAGTTTAAAGGCTTTCTTTCCTGCAGAACATTTCAGAGCCTTTAATGTGAGTATGTGATTTGAAAATAGAGTTGGGAAGTGCTCCAGTACATAGTGTTTCCAAATTTTTGGAGCATAGAACCTTTTTTTCACCAATACACCATGGGACAATTATTTCACAAAATATACTTCTAGAATCCTATTTTATGTCCTATTTTAGAACTTAAATACAAATGTAAAAGGTGCATGAGATTAGGCTGATAGATATGACTTAAGGATATATCTTGTAAACTGCCCATTAAAAACTTATATACCAGTTTCACTATAGTGGTGAGAGGAAGGAGACTGGAGTTATTCAGTAAAGTCACTTACCCTTTTATCCTAAAATAGCCAGATGCCAAAAATAAAAGCTCAGCAATTTAGGATATTGGATTACTTGATTACTTTTTTCAAACAAGATTTTATTGTAACAGTAATAACACAGGAAAATGTTTATATGTAAACATATTTGTTCCATGCACGTATCTTGCAATTTTTGTTTGTGATATTTTTATCACACAGCTCTAAGATGAAAAGATAAAGCTCACAGACATCAAAACTAAAATACCAAGTGATCCTGACTTGCTCCAAAAAGTTGGCATCTGTCAAATATGTGCTAACCCAGGTCAGATGTAATACATCATTTTTTTAAGGTGAGAAAATACCTAGCAAATTACAAGAGTGGGCTGAAGTAAGCTGGGGCATTTCACTTCCCACAGAGAATGATAAAAGAGAATAATAATAGGTTTTGCCTCATTGTAAAAGATCAGACCCTTTAAAATGGTTACTGATGGAAGTAGATTGTTCCACTTTATTTTTTTAAATAAACATTTATTTTATGCAGATTTTAAAAGTAATATAGGAAGCCTGGAAGTTACAGGACATTATTAAGAGACACAAAACTAAACTAGAGTCAGAAGTTTGCCATCCACTCTGGGCATATTGGTGTCTGTACCTTTTAATGCCTATTATTTCGCAGAGTTAGATCACACTGTGTATCTTTGCAACCTATTTGTTTCCTTCATTTACTGATGATCTGAGGCATTTTCCCATATCTTAAAAGCTCTTGGAAAACATCATTTGAAATGCCTGTTATGATTTCAAGCCATTAACATGCCCATTACAAGGCTGGGAGCACTGGTTTACACATTCCCAGCACTTTGGGAGGCCAAGGAGAGCAGACCACTTGAGGTCAGGAGTTGGAGACCAATCTGGCCAACATGGTGAAACCCCATCTCTACTCAAGATACAAAAATCAGGCCGGGCGCGGTGGCTCACGCCTGTAATCACAGCCCTTTGGGAGGCCAAGGCAGGCGGATCACGAGGTCAGAAGATGGAGACCATCCTGGCTAACATGGTGAAACCCCATCTCTACTAAAAATACAAAAAATTAGTTGGGCATGGTGGCAGGCGCCTGTAGTCCCAGCTACTCGGGAGGCTGAGGCAGGAGAATGGCATGAACCCAGGAGGCAGAGCTTGCAGTGAGCCGAGATCATGCCAGTGCACTCCAGCCTGGGCAACAGAGCGAGGCTCCATCTGAAAAAAGAAAAAGAAAAAAAAAGATATATATATACACACACACGAAAATTAGCCGGACATGGTGGTGTGTGCCTATAATCCCAGCTACTCAAAGGACTAAGGCACAAGAGTCACTTGAAACCGGGAGGCAGAGGTTGCAGTAAGCCAAGATAGTGTACTGCACTCCAGCCTGGGCAACAGAGCAAGACTGTCTCAAAAAGAAAAAACAACAACAACAACAACAACAACAACAACAAAATGCCCATTACAGACAGCATTTAGCAAAGTGTGGCTCTATTTTCCTTCCCTCCTGAGACCTCATCCTGGTGGAACCTTCTTGGCCACACAGCTACCACCTGCTGTCAGCGAACAGGCTTTGGAAGTGAGACTGTTGAATATTCACTACGGAGAAATAAGCCTTTTCTTCTCCATGGTCAATTCCACAGGCCAAAGCTGCATCTTTCTTTCAAATTGAAATGTAAAAGGTACCCTTAGGCCTAAAGCACTGTTTGCTTTTGCCAAACTCACCAAATGCAGGAATCATCTGTCCAGTGGCACAAGGCAGAAATGGCTGAACCTCCCCTCTGAGCACTGTGATATGACCAAGCCTCAATGCTGCAGGAAGCATGGCTGCTGGAGAAATCAGTGAATCACAAGGTGGAGTTTTACTACTGGCAAGTGTATGTGCCTCCGGCCATTTAAAGTCCCTCTTTGTAAATAAATACATCCAATGGTGAAAAGAAAACGAGTCTTCTTATATTTTTTTCATGGGATATGGGTCCCATGAGAAGTAATACAAAAATTCTATTATCAGTATAGGCAGTGATAAGGAAGCTTCCACCAACCATTCAAAATGCTGTCCATTAACTAGGATGGGGCCATCTGTTGGAGAGAGAGGGCAGTTCAAGTTGAGTGGGTATTCCTCCTTCCTGGTGGGCTATGGCTGGAAACTTCCAAATGCCTTTTCCTGGGGTCAGGACAAGCCATCAGTAGGAAATAACTTTGAATCACTACTCATGTGGGCTGGATATGAACCAGCCCCCTACAAAGGCCAATTTCCACAGAACAGCACTAAACTCCAGACCCCGCCAGCTGCCCACAGCCCAGGCTGCTGACACTTTTATTTGCTGGCATTTACAATGCTGCAGCCGCTGAGTCCTGCTAATGTGGCTGCTTCCAACACAGCTCTTAGGCAAAGACTTCTCTGCAAGGAAGGCAAAAGGATGCTTCTCTGGGGTAAGGGGCCTCTACCAGTCCTGTTCATGCGAAGGAAACTGCATTATCTCAAAAGCAAAGCAAAAGCTGAAAACTGGCTAGTCTTCGAGTATTTTTTGCTTTACAAAGAATGTGATTATCTCTCACACACACACACACACACACACATACATACAAACACACACCTCTTAAGGTGTTTATCATTACTTTTTCCTTCTACCTGTAATGAAGAAGAGAAACTTGCCATTTAAAACTACAACTGCCTTCTAAGGACAATGGTCCTATTAAACAGAAGGTGGGCATCTGCAAAGGCTGGCCATGGCCCAGTCATTGGGCTGAACTTTATACACATAAAGATGGATATGGAGTCCAGCTTGGAAGGAAACATGGAGCAGTAGAGCTTAAATTCACTGCATTAGAGACAGAATGAAGAATCTGGCTGCCATTGTGAGAGAGAGGTGCAGAGGTATAGATTATGGATGAGCAAAAGCAGAGAAGACAGTGAGTGCTGAAGAAAAATCCTGACAGTGGGATGGACAAGAGGGCATTTCCTACAGAAATGTCTTCACTTATTTGCTGTGAGATAATCTTGGGACCTGCAAACCTTCAGTGAAAATTCTGCTAAATACAATAGCTTCATGGATGTGCTATAGTTGACTGAGAGAGCTAAAATGTATTGAGACCTGTATCTTAAACCCTTTGTACTTTATACATATGAACAAATCGAATCTTTGCAAAGTACGATGAGGTAGTGCTATTATTATCATTGTCACAATCATCTCCATTTTACAAATGAGGAAACTGAGACAGAGAGAAGTTAGCAAGCTAGTAAATGGCGCAGTGGGGGAGGAGAGACACTTGAACTTAGAGGGTAGGGTTCCAGAGCCACATCCTATACCACTGCAGTGGACGGCACTATGCTAAATTAAGGGGCAATAGCAATTCATTGCAAAGGGGAAATTGGGGCCAGAAATGATAAGTCCTTAGAGACCGTCAAAACACCTTAGAAAGGTCATTGGTCCCCAGATCTTATTGGGTAGGATGATCCTAGCTTTGCATTACATACACTTCTTTTCGTGAGTCATTGATTCAACACATAATTTGGCATGAAAAAAACTATGAACAAGGCAGGCTTGGCTCTTGCCCCCATAGAGCTTACAGCCTAAAAAAGAAATAGACAGATGGGAAGTCAATGCCAATGTAATATAAACGCACTGTGATAAAGTATAGTGTGCTTTAGAAATACACATATATTTGGAAGGCCAAGGAAGCAAGGCTTTGGGGTGGTAGGGCGGCAGGGACTAAATTGGGCCCTAAAAACTAAATCAGAATCAGCCAAGAGGAAGGAGGACAAAGAGAATTCTAGGCAAAAGAACCAGCATGTGTAAAGACCCAGAAGCAAGATAGGCCATAGTTTGGTAGAGCTGGAACCATTTCAGGAGACAAAGGAAAAAAAAATACATTTGGATAGGTAAGCGGGGTCTGGATCATATATGCCACATAAAGAGTTTATTATGAGGCTGATGAAAAACCATTATAGGGTTTTGTGGGAAAGAATATAAGACTTATTCAGGCATTTGACAAATTTATTGAGCACCTACTAAGTGCTAGGCACTGCTGTGGATTCTTGATATAAATCAATGAAAAAATCAAAGGTCCCAGCTTCACATGAGGGATATGGGGGGAAACAACAATTAAACATAAGAAGTAAATTATGTAGAATGTTATAAGGTGATAGAACTGTAAAAAATAAAAAGCAATGAAGGGCAAGTGGATTGGGAGTGAAGATGGGTGAGGTGAGCATAGACAGATGCAATTTTAAATGAACATGTCGGGGCAGGCAGGCCTGATGCAAAAGATGATAGCAAAGATTTGAAGAATTTTATCGTTGGTCACTCCACTACTCACAATCAACATGCAAACAGATGATTAGATATTCAAAGTGAAACTATTTCACGTGTGCTTTATGCCCACAAAGTCTTGCCTACCTGACTTGGAGTCTTATTTTAATTCAGAAGCATAAACACTTTATGCCTTAGATTCTAAATTCTAGAGTCTAGTGAATAACCAAAAGTGAAATTTGGCTCTAATTTTGAGTATTTTCATAAGCTACTACTATCATATGTCCCTGCCTTTAACTACTTGAAAGCTTTATATCCCTGCAGCTTCCTGTCCATCTCTTGCAACACAGCAGGTTAAAAATATTTGATTTACATTTATTTTTCCTGTGGCCATCCAAAAGACTTGCTTTCCACTAGAAGACACAAGCAACCATATTTGGTCAATTTGGTTTCTTTCTTTCCTTTTTTTTTTTTTTTCTTTCTTTTCTGAGTTTATAATCGTTAGGAACAGCTGTGTGCATTGCCAATGCCTTCCCCAAAACTAACAGGGTTCTAACATACAAAACATCTATTCTGCTTCTAAATTTGCTTTTAATTATATTACAAGATGGAAAAAGAAATGCCTTAGCTGTTAACACTGGCTCCATGAGGCCAACAGTAGACATAGAGCAGACACGAGGAAATACTTCAAAAAAAAATTTTTTTTTAGTTTGCCGTGATTTAATAGCAGATATTCCTGGCTTTGAGTGAACTCTGCAATATCCCTGTGCGACAGGATAAATGATCGTCTACCACTATTAATTTTAGGTCATAATGTCTGAAATGCCGCTTCAAAAATAAATGCAGTATTTTCACTTTATTTGGTCAGGTAAATACTAAACTATTTTGTCATAATAACTTTACAACACTGTGTTTCACCTTGTCTTGCCTTGACTGCTGAAGGTAATAGGGACCATTTTATTATGTCCATAAATTGAGTCAATTGACTTATCCTTATATCCTGTTTCCTGAACTTAACGAGAGATTCTGCATCATTAGGAAAACACACCATCCTGCAGCAGGATCAAAAGCAAAGGAAGCCTGATAATAAGTCACTTTGATTTCAGGGAATGTTCACCAGGCAAACTTTCAATATTCGGGCAGAAGTAAAACAAATAACTGGCTTTGCAAAGCATGGTTTGCTCAGAGCTGTGCTTAGGCTGGAAACATCCCAGAAGGTTCCACACACACTAAAGAAAAAAAAAATCACTCTCTCTGAATATGAGGCATTTTTAATGAATCTACAGCTTAAGTGGTTTAACATACCTATCAAAGAGCACAAATCAAATTATTAAATATTTTTGCAAGAAAGTTTTAAAAGGGTTTTTTGCAGTCATAATTTTAAAAACTAAGACAATCACAATCATTGTATTCTCAAATTATAGCTTACTGTGAGAAATGAAGGCTCGTGTTAAAGTCCAACTATTCCTTCTGGCTTATGAATTCTGAAAACTGGGTTTTTGAATTTTGGGTTTTGGTTTTTCGTTTGGGTATTTTTGTTTCGGTTTGGTTTGCGGGTTTCTTTTATTGTTGTGTTTGTTTGTTCGTTTGTTTGCTTTCTGAAGTTCTCTGACTCCAGCATGGTGCCCGGTACATGGCTCAATAAATAGTTTTGTTGTGGTACTGTATTAGCCATGACAATGGCAAAAGTGGTAAGGTCCCACATACTGCATTCATAAGAGGATCAGGACCCAGCCCACAAACACCAATGACAACGATGATAAGCAATAATGATCTTAGACCGAGCCATGCCTGTAATCCCAGCCACATGGGAGGCTGAGACAAGAGGATCACTTGGAGCCAGGAGTTCAAGACCAGCCTGGGCAACATAGTGAAACCCCCATATGTACAAAAAAAAAAAACTAGCCAGGCATGGTAGCACACACCTGTGGTAGTAGCTACTCTGGAGCTGAGGCAGGAGGATCCCTTGAGCCCAGGAGTTCAAGGTTATAGTGAACTATGATTGCACCACTGTACTTGAACCTGAGTGACAGAGTGAGACCCTGTCTCAAAAAACAAACACAAAGATTTTAAATCATAGATATCACAGGTTGAACATCTGTGTTGTGCTGAACACTCATCATGGATCACTTCCTTTAATCTTCCTCATAACGTTGCAATCACTTAGGTACTACAATTATTGTTATTATTATTATTATTACAATATTACAGATGAATAAACCATAGCATGAAGAAGTTAAATGATGTGCCCCAGGTTCGTGTAGCAGCTAAGCGGTGTTTCGTTCCAAAGCCTGAACTCCTAAACACTCTATTACATGGGAAGTCAGGGTCCAAGTCTCACAGGCAGTTATCCATAGCAGGCTCTCCAGCCAGAGACCCAGACAGCCAGGGGAGGCTGGTAGGAAATGAGCAAAGACTCTACATATGCCAAAGAGCTCATGACAATGGACAAGGTTGAGCTGAGAGGCAGGTCTCCTGTCTAAGTTAATTGAACTTATTAGAAACCATACTCCTAGCAGCTATATTTTGGACTCTCTATTCCCCTGCACCTCTCTCAGCTGCTGGGACTGCATGAAGACTCTTCTGCAAGAGCTATTGGAACTCAGTCCTCATTACCTTGGAGAATTCTCAGATTCTCCCTCAGATCCCAAGACCAAAGAATTTTAAGATATCCAGCTTGATTATAACAAACACGACTAGCATAACTACTCTCTAAACTACTGCTCAAAAGGCTTAAGTGCTGAGGAGCCAATTCAATCCCACTGAGACTGGGCAATCCTCAGGCAGTTCCACTGGACAGATAGTCCAGGAGCAAAAATATAGAAGCCAACAATACAGAACTCAGGCTATAGTTACATGAGCCAAGTCAGTTAAAGAACTGAGTGATTTTTAGTGAATTTAATTCATATCATAGATCATCAAGGTACATAATAATTATTCCCATTCTCCACCATACAGATGTGAAAGAATCACCCAGTGCTCTGTTAGAGTTATGCAAAGTGAGCAAAGAGTTATAAGCCTGAATATGTCTGTGAGGAGTCCAACTATATTATATTAATAAATTATTAGCCAATGTCCAATTACGACAGTGGCACGATCTGACCTCTGCCAACTCTCCAGCTTCATCTTGCTCTTCCTCACTCCTCTTCACTCACTGCTCTCCGGCCATATAGGCCCTGTCTATGTCCATGCAGGACTATGTTCTGTCTATGTTCTGTCTGGAGAACAGGACTACTGTTCTGTCTGGAGTGGCCCTCCCCACTTACCCTCATTGCCTGGATAACCCTTTTTATATTTTCAGGTGCACATGACAGCAACCCGAACTCAACTGGCTCACAAAATGAGGAACACATCTTAAAGTCTTTTTTCTTTTCTTTCTTTTTTTTTTTTTTTTTTTTTTTTTTGAGACAGGATTTCACTGTTGCCCAGGCTGGAGTGCAATGGCATGATCTTGGCTCACTGTAGCTGCCACCAACCAGGCCAGTCCTCCCACCTCAGACTCCTGAGTAGCTAGGACTACAGGCACAAACCACCATGCCTGGCTAGTTTTTTAAATTTTTTGTAGAGACAAGGTCTCACTCTGTTGCGCAGACCGGTCTTGAACTCCTGGAATCAAGTGATCCTCTTGCCTCAGCCTGCCAAAGTGCTGTTATTACAAGCATGATACCAGCACTTCGTAATATCACGCTGGTATTACAAGCATGAGCCAACGTGCCCAGCCCACATCTAAAAATCTAAAGCTAGGGATGTTCCACGGTTGACATCTACAGTTAAGGAAGCCAGCAGGAACCCAGATTCTTTCCATCTTTCTACTCTGCCTTTGGTGAATGGGAATTGTCTTCAAGTGAGCTCCACTCAAGGGTACCAGACATGACAACATTCAGAGGCAGAAAGGGCCACATCTTCCTTACAAAGAGTGAGGAAACCTTTCCCAAAAGCCATATCATAGACTTTCCTTGTGTCTCAATGGCCAAAATTGTAATATATCTTAACCAATCACATGTTCTAACCTAGCACATGCTTAAACCAATCAATTACAAGAGACTAAGACCGCCATGATTGACTCAGATTAATCAGGACCCACATCCCAGGACTGCCTCCCTTGAAGCACATGGCTAGAGGAAGGTGGACAACTGAAAAGCAAAAGCAGAGGGAGGCATGGGATGGTCCTCTAAGGAAGGAAGAGGTAAGGGAAAGGAATATTTGACGAGTAATCTATAGAGTCTGGTGCAAACAATTCATAGAGTTTATTACAGATGCCACCTTCTCAGAAGAGCCCTCTGAAACCACCCCACACAGAGACTCAGTTAGATTTCCCCATTATGTGTTCTCAAAGAACACCCTACTTTCATCAGGGAGTTTATTACAAATATAATTAAACAATTATGTGCATTAATATTTACTTAATGTCTTTCTATCTCACTATACTCTCCTGTCTATTACTCTAACCTCAGCACTTAGCATAATACCCAGCAGGAATGCTAGCCAAATAGGCATCTCCTTCCACCACTGGAGCTAAGACTGCCACCACTGCCACCAAGACTCCAATGCATCCCTTTTCTGCAAGATGTACACTCTTCATGATGTCTATTCCATGGACTCTAAGATATTGACAGCAGTCAACACTGAGTCCGTCTGTCTCCATGCCTCACTGCCAGCAGCACTGTTGGCCGGTGACATGCCCTCCTCCATTTCCCCATCCATAAAGGCAGCCTATGTGAGCTCCTGCCAAGAGAACAGATGGCCAAGCTGTGTCCAGCTTTATCTCCAGAGGAGGTATATTTCCTTTTGCAGCTCACAACCTCCAAGAACAAGTGGCCTATGAGACAAGAATTTGGCACTGACTTGTCAAAATTTCTCCAAACCAGTTTCTCTAGTAGCATCAGGGTAAGGTGTATAAACTGCATTTTGTTCCTTCCATTTGAGAGAATAGCTGAGGTAGAGATATTGAGGTCCTTGAAGTCAAAAAGACTTTGGAAAATTATCTTTTTCTACATCTCATTTTGCTCATCTCTAAAATGGATAAAACAATTATTACTCCATAATGTTGCTGTGAGGGGTCATGACAGAATGACTATAAAATACACCAAATGATATATTTCATTAGTCTGGTTGCATTGATATCTACAGACTCTTTTATACTCAAAACTATATGAGGCAACCACCAATGGAAAGTGGTAAAATCTAGTGCAGCAGTACCCAGAACTAGAAATAGCTCGCTAGAGATAAGATGACAATCAAGATTCTTCTAAGGCTGGCTGTCCAGGCCTGACAGTCTCCCTGAAGGCAATGAAGAAGCGTTCTGTATTTCCAGTGATTTGATAAACTCCACTGTTAGAAATTAAAACTGATAATAAGAATTTTAAGAGATGTCCAGTTACCATACCCTAAAGGAATAGTACCTCGCCCAGTAATCATGACTATGAGAACTGCATAATATTTTTCTGGAAGCATGTAGCGTCCCCTTGTTTGTCTGTCTTGTAATCTCAAACCTTTAATGTAAAGAGATTGGATGTGTATCTTCAAAGGCGATTGGAGTCAGGAGGTTGAAGATGCCATGTCTCACTCTGTAGGCTAACTTCTAGAGAAAAGAACAGCAGGGTAAGAGGTGTCTGGTGCCTCCTTTTATAAGTAGAGGAAAGCATGTGTCACCGGGCCTGCACCAAAGAAGAAAAGAAAAGCATCTAGAGCACATTCGGGCTAGAGGCATGACTATCTCCTCTGAAGGCTTTAGGGACCATGCTCCCCAACACATCTTTCCAATGGATGCCTTCTCTTGCCCCCGGTGGATGCGGTAATGTTACAATCTCTCAGCTCAGTCTTAAGCTGTGCTGGGTGAAGGACAGACATTGCTTGTGCAATGGACTGCGCCTCTCACTCTGTCCACAGGTTCCTCACCTCTGCAGCCTGCAGAGATGCACTCAACATTGTAAGAGATCACATTCTGCGAATACAGAGATTCCAACCTGAAAAGCTGAAGAAAAGACATGTTTGGAAGATGTGTTGTTCTACATTTATGCCATAAATCAAAGAATAGGTGGTTTAAAACTACAAGAAAATAATCAAAATTATCATTTGCATGTTTCTACATACTCTGGGTAAGTCTAGCATACAGTCACCACCAAGAAAGCACAGTAACAATCTCTGAAAGTGTCATTGGAAGCCAGTATTCACTGATGGCAAGGTAGATAAATGATGTAGTATCATGAGTAATGATATAACCAGCATTAAAATAAATGGTATTAGGGTACTGCAGTGGCAAGAAGATCTATACTGTTTCAATACAAAAAGTTCTGAAGAGCCATGTCATTGTGAGTAATAGCAGTGTTGCTGTAGTTTTCTTGCATAGGAGATAGAAAATTAGCCAAAAAAAATGTCACTGATAATAAAGAACATGAGAGATGCCTGAACATACGCACTGACTAGACAGTATATAAATATGTAAGTATCTCTTCTATACTCATTATTCTAAGTCTTCACTGAGAAAACACTTTACTTCACATAGGCCCATGGATTTTATAATACATTTTTAATTAAAATGCATAGATAGGGGTCCCACAAAATCATTTGCCCAATTCCCCATACATCCTAAAGAAAGCCAAAAGACCTGTCTCTCAACATCAGTTATCCCTTTCTAACATAAAGTTTTAGCTGAATAGTGTCCACAGTTGTATAAATACAACAGTCCCCAGCCTCCCTTGTTATGAAGTAGGGCCACTTAACATTTCTGCGTTATGACTCAAAAGAAATATGCAGGCACTTCTACCCTTTCCCTGCTCCTGCTGTCCAGGATGAGAACTGAAGCATTCCTGGAACCCAGAAATGGAATCCAGGGGTTAGGATGATAGTCACCTACCAGCCCTGGCTCACCCATCTCTAGACTGTCCTGTGATACAGAAATAAACTCTATTTTATTTAAGCCACTGTACTTTGAGGTCTCCGAGAGACAGCAATTTACTGAGGTGAGAAAGAAAGAGCCTGTGAAAAATAAATCCATGGTTCAGTTTTAGACTTATTAAGTTCGAAATGCCTATGAAATATCTAAATGTCTATGTCAAGTGAATAGTTAGATCCAGTGTCTGAAGCTCATAAGAGAGATCTATGTTAAAGACATAAATGCAAGAATTGTCAGCATACAGATTTTAATCAACTTTATTGAGGTATAACTTACAATAAATTGCACCCACTTAATATGTTCAATTTCATGAGTTTTGACTGATGCATACACCTATGAAACCACCTCACAATAAAGATACAGAACACTTCCATAATCCTGAAGGGTTTTGTGGTAGTTTTTTTGTTTTGTTTTGTTTTCTTTGTTTTTTTATGCACTTCTTAGCAATCCAACCCTCCTTTGTCCCCAGCCTCAGATAATGCTGATCAGCTTTTGCCATTATAGATTAGCTTACATATTCTAGAATTTAAACGAATGGAATCATATAGTATGTACATACTCCTTTCTGTCAGCCTTCTTTCACTTAGCATAATGCATTTGAGGTGTTGTATGCATCAATAGTTCATTCTTTTTATTGCCAAATAGTATTCCATTGTATACGTAACACTACTTTGTTTATCCATTTACCTGTGGATGGGCTCTTGGGTTGTTTCCAGTTATGGCCTACTGTGAATGGAGCTGCTATGAACATTTATACAAGTCTTCCTGTGGACTTGTGTTTTCCATGTAGATGGATCTTGAATCTTTAAAATTCAAAATTCCCAGGAATTTGAGAAAATAAGAGAGTGAAGGACCAAGCACTGAGATATTCTATTCAGAGTTTGGACAGAAGAGAAGTCTCCAAGGCAGAGGTGGAAAGAAAGGCCAGAGAAGTAGAAGCAAACCAGTTAAGCATAGTGTCATTGAAGCCAAGAAGGAAAAGGATTTCAAATGTAGGACATGACAGCTCTGACAATGCTGCTGTGAAGCAAGATAGGAGATGAACTGAAGAGTGTCAATTATATTTGATAACATGCAAGTGATTGACAACCTTAGCAAGATAAATTTAGGTGAAGAAGTGGTGGTGAAAATCAAATTGGAGTTAGCCAAAAAGCAAATAAGAGGTGAGGAAGTGAAATAAATGTGTATACAAGAGTTCCTAGAAAATTGACTGTGAAAGAGGCAGTTGAGGGGAAGGTAGAGTTGGGGAAAACTGTTTTAAATAAGAGATACAAAAGCATGTTGGAATGATGATGGGAAAAATTCATTTTAGGCATAGACACAGGGAAAGTGCCTATATTAATCCAATATGGGCATTTTATTATAGAATGCATATGACAAGGGAACTGAGGGTGTCTGCAAGAAAGATATTTAAATGAACATGAAATGTAAGTGAATTGGGAAGAAAATAAAGATAGGAGAAGATGAAGAGGTTGACGCATGGGTGCGCTTGATGAAGTACTGCTGTAGTGGAAGTGGGGAAGAATAGAAGCAGTGGCTGAATAATGGCAAGTTTGAGGAAGTGACTTCAGAGCAAGGCAGTCTCTGGCAATGACAATTCTAGAGTGTGACCATGGAAGTGAATGGCCAAGTCAAAGTGCAGGAAAAGTCATCATCACTGTGGAGGTTAGGCAACTGAGAGACAAGGTGCCTACTGTACAGGTTGTCCACATAGGCATTGAAGTTGCCAAGGGCTAAGACAAGAGTGAGGCTAGAAAACAACACTGGCAACAAGCATACTTATTTCTAGGAAAAGGTGAGACCCCCTGGTCAAGATGAACTGAGCATGGGAAGGAAGCATTCTGGGGGATTGGAGTCCACAGCAAACAAATATAAGCTGTGGGGGTGCTGCAGCAGGTTTTGGAGTCTAGCCTCAGATTCAAAAGTTGTGAACATCCATGGGGTGGGGTTGGAGGGATGGGGCACATGTCTGGCTTTTGTGGGAGTTCTTAATTGGTTAAAAGCTATTTTGTGGCTTAATGAAAGAATTCTAGAGAAAAATCTGTTTCTGCTATTTCCAGCAGAAGTTGTTCATATAGTCAAAGTGCCAGTCCTGAGATACGGCCACCATTATTTTATATTTATTACTGTACTTAATCTTCTAAGAAAACAGGATTAACTTTCAGATTAAACACCATGTAAATGTTGCACTGTACTTTAATTAAAATGAATAAGCTAATTAAACCAGAAAAAAAGGTTCAAATAAACCCATGGGAGTATAGCATTAAAGAATATACCCTTTGTTAATGTTTTGTGATGTGAGTAAAGATTATAGCACATTAGAGATAAATATTAGTTGGCTTTTGTTATATTAAAGATTCCTGAATCATATATCATACTATTAATGGCTAGCTTATATTTATTATGTCTGCAAACCAAAGCAATATTTGACAATTTATGATATATGGTATATTATAACATGACTCAATTCTGAATAGGATTGTTAGTATGGATTTTAACTCTCATTTTGAATTTAGATTTCTGAAAGGTGGCAAATCTTTGTGTTTATTTAAGGCGATTAGAAATAAGCCTTTAAAAGAAAAAAGACTTTGTAAGAGTAAAGGCAGAGATGCATTCATTTCATCCCGCTTGTTACACTAAGACCCTAAGTGTGTAAGGGTTCCTCTGGAGCTATTATACCAAGTGAGGGGAAGTGCCTGGTAGCTCTCAATGAGATTCAGTCTACAGCTCACTGCTACTGAAGTCAGGCCATGCTCTGCTGTGTAAATGTGCACTGTGGGCCTCTTTAATACACAGATTATGGGTTCAATAGGCCATTGCTGCTCTTTTCTGCATAAACACATTCTTGGGGGATTTAAGTATGTATACTATTGCCCAAACCCAGTGTAATGTGGGGTATTGCTCTTATCTGTTATATCATATATCTTTAGTAGGGACATTTTCAGTTTGCAAATGAGTAATTTCTCTGCCAAACAGTGGATGTAACAGTCCGCTTAGATGGTGTACTGTTCAAACCAATTTCCCAGTTTATCCTTCATGTTGATTGACACTTAGTATCCCCTCACTTAGCATGGATTCTTGACAGATTCCATACCTTTAGCTTCCTCCATTTCCATTCCATTCCTTCATTTATTCCTGCATCTGCTCCTGTCACCATATTATATGCACCCATCAACTCATCCATTTACATCAAGTATAACTCCCAATGCAATCCCTCCCCCTCCCCCTCCCACTTGAGTAGGCCCCCGGTGTGTGATGTTCCCTTCCTGGGAGATCCAGTGATCTCATTGTTCAGTTCCCACCTATAGGTGAAGAACATCCACTAGGTGTTTAGTTTCTATTCTTGCGATGGTTGCCTTTCACAGGAATGATGGTTTCCAGCTTTCATCCATATCTCCTCTAGGACTAAAATCCATCCTTTTTAGCAAACACACTAGTATTCCATGGTGTATATGTGCCACATTTTTTTTCTTAATCAATCATCGCACTAATGGACGTTTGGAGGTTGATTCAGTCTTGCTATTGTGAATAGTGCTGCAATAAACATACGTGTGCATGTCTTTATAGCAGCATAATTTATAATCCTTTAGGTATATATACGAAATGAAATGGGATGGCTGGGTCATGGTACATCTAGTTCCTAGATCAGCCTTGAGGAATCATACATACTGTTTTCCATAATGGTTGAACTAGTTTACACAATCCACCAACAGTGTAAAAGTGTTCCTATTTCTCACATCCTCTCTCAGCACCTGTTGTTTCCTGACTTTCATGATAGCCATTCTTTAGAGACCTGGCCCTTTTTTGCTTCGAAATGGACTCTAAGATAATGCAGAGCCGTCGATCACGAGATGGATGGATGGATGGATGGATGGACAGATAGGCAATGAATAGATGATAGATAGATAGATAGATAGATAGATAGATAGATAGATAGATAGATAGATAGATAGATAAAGTTGGGGTGGAGGTGGAGGTGGGTACCAATCAGTGTCTGGTGGTCTCAGAGTCCTCTTTTCTATGTAGAACCATTCATTATTGAGAGAAAGGTGGCAAAGTGTCTTAAAGTGTCTTCCTCCAAAAAACTAACTATGTAAATTATACAGAAGCCACACACCAGGAACTGGTAGGACATCTATCCAAATTCCTCCTAGTCACTCTCCAGTAGTCTCAATAACACATAACCCACATCTTTACCATTGTCTGCCTTTATAACACCCACTCTTAAAAAGGTTGTCCCAATAGTTTGTATGTGTAGTATTAGAGTCAGCCAGTACGTCACTCACAGTTGAAAACACTTTTTATCTATTTATTTAATAAACTTCTGTGTGATTTCAAACTTACTGATGCATGGGATAGAAACACTTGAAAAAGTCCTCCGCCACCCCCAACAACTTTGTGGAACTGTGGGGATGCCTCACCACCTGAATTAGCCCCTGCATCTTGCAAACTACTGAAAAACCTGAAGGCTTTCATTGACCACACCAAAAACAGAGCTGAGCTAAGTTTGTTTTTGTAGCTTTCAGATTTGACTATATATCATTTTTATTGTTAGCATTATCACCTTGCAGTTTTATAGCCTCTTTTTTCTGAGAAGTTGAAAGAATATACTTTTTCCCACTTCATGATCACTTCTCATTTTGCAGAAAATTGAAGAGAAATAGAAGATACGAATGGGGAAAAAACTACAGTAAAATGAAAGACAAAAAAATGAAAACAGAGAGGATGTACTATTTGGAACAAATCCTTCCTACCAAGTATTAATGAATTCCCACACCATGAGAAATGTGCTTAAGCCCAGTTCTAACATGTGTAATTTAGGTGTTAATAAATAATTATTTGTTTTAATATACTCCTTTCTTGCAAAACTTTTATGTAGTAATAATAATAATAGTAATAAGTTGCTAACATGTACTGAATGCATACTGTCTGTTTGGCATTGCTGTTTCACATATATTAACTTATTCTTCACAACCACCCTATGAGGTAGATAGTATTTTATTATCCCCATTTTATAGATGAGGAACTGAGACACTGAGAAATGAAGTAACTTTCCTCTTGTCCCAAACCAGTAGGAAACAGTAAATCTAAGATTCTTCCTTTCATCTTCATAATCCCTTTAGGTAAATAAGAGTATCCCCACCTTATAAGTGAGGCTCACCGAAGCCACGTGATTAGCCCAAGGCATCAAATAACAGCAGAGCTAGTAAGAGAAGAAGGAGTATTGGGACTGGGTCTCTCCACACATCTGAAGGGTTCTCTCCCAGAAAGTGGGGCCATGGCCATCCCTCATTCCATGAAGTATTCCTTCAGAGGAGTCTTAACTGAGTTCCTGGAAAACTCAATAGCAAACAGTGAAAAGAGATCTATTCTGAATAATTTTAGCCTGGAATATATTTCCCGTCACTTCGCTCTGATAAATATCTGACAAGACTCAGAAATACTAATATACACTTATTAAGAATTCAATCAACTAAAAATCACAACCTATAGAAAGTTTTGTTTACACACTATGGTTATAAAACCCAAATCACAAGGAAAGATGCTGATTAAAGAAACTTATCTTCAAACAAACTTTTGTCCTTATATCTTCTTTAATATGTCCTATGTTACTTTTGCCCTTGACCTTCACTTTTAGTTGCATTAAACAAAAAGCAGACTTGGAAGATTCTTCTAAATCAGTGATAACCAATACATAACCGGTGGACACTACCCTCCTCTTGTGCCTGTGACAGATATAAATTGCTTACAAGGTCTTTCCTTCTGATCCGTAAGAATCTATCTCAGCACCATAATCCCAGCAGCCCCTACCAATCAAAAGCAATTGGTAAGCATGTTAAAACCTACTTGTAACCTTTATTCTAGAGATGTTTCGTATCTGTCTCCTCTGTGTTCAAGTCAATATAGATGTCGTTCAATGTTCTATACCTCCATTGTCTATCTCTACACTACTGTGCAATAGAGACCCATTAGACACCATAAGATCCAAAAGGTCTTTTACATTTCTCTTAGTCTATTTGTGCTGCTATAACAAAATAGACAAATTACAAATAATAGAAATGTATTTCTCACAGTTCTGGACATTGAGAAGTCCAAGATTGGGGGCCAGCAGTTTCAGTGTCTGGTGAGAGCTGCTTTCTGCTTCCAAGATGGTGCTTCCAAAATGGCTTCTGTTTCTTTGAGATGACTGAGGTGTTGAGACGGTTTGCTAAGGAAAATCAGGGCACCAGCCCCCAGTGTACAAGCCATGACAGAACCTCCCCATTGTCAACAGCTCTGCTAGTTGAGGGCTAAACTCAGAGAGGACTGCACGGACAATGGAACCACAGGAAACTGATGAGACCTACTGAATGACTAATCTCATGCCTCCTGCCTGGACAGCCTGCCTTCCCCCAAGAAATCCATCTTCTTCCCCAAGATCAGGTAAGCTGGCATAGAAAAAGATCCTTTGAACTCCCAAAGCTCTGTTGAGATCGGGAAACCTGAGGCGTGGATCTTTTTTTTTTTTTTTTTTTTTTTTTTTTTTTGAGACAGAGTGCTCCCCTGTCACCCAGGCTACAGTGCAGTGGCCCGGATCAAGCTCACTGCAACCTCTGCCTCCGGGTTCCATGTTCTCCTGCCTCAGCCTTCCCAGTAGCTGGGACTACGGAGTGGGCCTTCACCACGCCCAGCTAATTTCTGCATTTTTGAAGTAGAGATAGAGGTTTCACTGTGTGGTAGCCAGGGATGAGGTCTCCGATCCTCCCTGACCTTGGCATGATCCACCCACCTTGGCCTCCCAAAGAGTGCTGGGAATGCAGGCGCCGAGCCACCAGCTCAGCACAAATGAGTCATTTTATGTTTCAGGTACATTCTTAGTAAAAATAAACTAACATAAAATAAAAATGAAGGCATATGGTCAGATAAGTTGGTCTCTTCCCACTTCCTATCATCTTAAATTGGTGACTCTAAAAATGATACCCCACATGGCAAATGGAAGAACAGGTAAAAGTTAAAAGATTTGCGGCCGGGCGCAGTGGCTCAAGCCTGTAATCCCAGCACTTTGGGAGGCCCAGGCAGGCGGATCACGAGGTCAGGAGATCGAGACCATCCTGGCTAACACGGTGAAACCCCGTCTCTACTAAAAAATACAAAAACTTAGCCCGGCACCGTGGCGGGCGCCTGTGGTCCCAGCTACTCAGGAGGCTGAGGCAGGAGAATGGCGTGAACCCGGGAGGCGGAGCTTGCAGTGAGCCGAGATTGGGCCACTGCACTCCAGCCTGGGCCACAGAGCCAGACTTGGTCTCAAAAAAAAAAAAAAAAAAAAAAGTTAAAAGATTTGTTTAGGGCCACAGAAAATCCCAGGACCAAATTTTGCAATGTTTTGAGGCACTTTCTAGACACAGTCTTGAAAGTTTATAATAATTAACTACTTGCTACTTATGAGATGCTCTTTTAAAAAAGAATTTTCGTGAGTGAAATTTATTCCTAGTTAGCTGTAGATTGCTTTTAAAAAATGTTGTACACTGAAAAGCTATATTGTCCTAGAGGCTTTTTGTTTGTTTGTTTTTGTTTTTTTGACTGTGCTAATGGTTTTGTAGGTAAGGTTAATGAGATAATCTTATATTTTAAGTCTACCCAGCATAAAGATTGTTTCCTTTTACTGTTCCAATTTAAAAACAATTAATGTTCTAATCTTCTTAGAAAGTAGCTCAAATTTGGGATGGTTGGAACTAATGCAGTTTTATCATAGTCAATGAAAGTACTGGAATGCCACAATAATAAAATATAAGCTAAGTAAAAGAAAAAAGTGCCAGTAATTATTCAGAACCCTGTGTGTGGGGGCAGGCGTGTGTGTAAATGAGCAAGAGAGACGGTGACAGAGAAAGAAACAAAGAGAGAATGAGAATAAATATGTCAGGATTTCCATAAAGAGAGTAGCTTTGTAGTACACGAGACATTTACAAAATCCTTGCTGATTTACGAGTCAGCCATTTTGGCTTCTGCCAGAAATGTGCTCAACATCCAGAATCCAGTCCTGTTGGATAACCTGGTATTAACACTCAGCCTTCATTTGTTTCCATCACTGCTGCCTCCTTCCCAAGGAAGGAGATTATATATGTTTTAAGATGAAAAGAGAATGAATTCTAAGGAGTAAAAATCCTGCGTTCACAGCACACAAAACTTTTCATAAACAACTTATCACTCTGAAAGAGAAATAAATACTTTTCTAATATTTTATTATGTAGAAGTGTATTACAAGAGTTTAAAGAGAAGAAAGGAAGAGTTTGCTGAAATGACAACAAAATGAAATGAACATTTGCCAACATATACATGCAGTTGTTTTTTATTCAGCTACTTTGAAATAAAAGTCTAGAACACTCTATGCAAAATGTTGATCCAACAATAAGTCACCATTAAGTAATGATTCTCACACCTAATATTTTTATTGATAAACCTCAATATGCCTTGAAACTGAGAGTTTTGATCAGACCTGTGCTCCACTCCAGTGATGAACAAACGATGGCCCATGGGCCACATCCAGCATGCTGTCTGTTTTTGTAAATAAAGTTTTATTGGGACACAACCATATCCATTCACTTATATATTATCTGTGGTTGCTTTCATGATAATGGCAGAGTTGAGTAGTTGTGACATTGATAGTGTGTCCCATGAAGCCAAAAAAATTCACTATGTTGACCTTCCAGAAGAAGTAGGATGACCCCTTTCTACACAACAAATATATTCAATGCTTCTTCCACCAATAACATTCATGTAATGAATAAGCCAAATGTGTTTTGTTGTATCTGCTCTCCTTCTATGCACCTATTCATTCAACAAGTATTTATTAAGTGCCCGCTATGAGCCATACACATGGTAGCCTTTTTATATGAGACCCCTAATGTCATAGACTAAAACCGAATGAGAGTTTTCATAAGCACAATTTCTAAAAAAAGAAATGCTCTAATTTCAAAGTGAATTTCTCAATGTTTTTTAGTCATAAATGTTTTCTTCCTGATTATCTCTTGTCTGAATTTAAGATTTGGAACTAAGCAAAGAGATGAAGATTGCATCTCTTTTCTAAGCTTAGCAGCACATGCCTCAGAGATGAGCCACTGCTGTCCCACCAGCACAGCTTCCCTTCACTTGGCCCTCTTCCACCCCAACCTGAGAAGCCCCTCACTGGGCACACACTGAAAAATCCTACTCTAGCCCATTCATTTATGTATATGAATTAAATACCCTACAGAACAATAGAGAGCTATCCTTATTTTTAAAGGTCTTTAGAAGGAGAAACCATACCTTTCCAAAGTAGCTGATTTTAGTGGCTACCAATTTTTCTATTAAAAAAAAAAAAAACCCTCTCCCTTGTCTATTTCCATTTAAACTGATTTGCCTCTAGCTATCTTCAGGGAGTTGAGGAGTATCTTCTAGCATTCTCAAATCTGAGTAAAATATGCCTCTGTGGTTAACACGTGTACAGGGGTCAAATCTTTTGGCTTCTTTGAACAGCTTTATAGCTAATCCAAGAAATACCCCCATGATGGACAAAGATGAGAGAGTCCATGTGTCACCCACATTTAAAGAGTCAAGTTGCTAATTAGAGAAGCAATAAGATAATTTATTATAATAAAGTTAGATCCAGATACTATTCCTTCTGCTACAGTCACCAAAAGACTAAGCTGGGGCAAGACCTGGACTGAATATTATTGATTTTGAGTGGATGACCAGGGCTCCTTACAAACCACCAGAACCATGGAAATATTCTGAGTTTCATCTTAAGTTCATGGAAAGTAGAATATTCTAAAAGTAGCACAATTCAACAAAGTGAGTCCAGGAGCAACAGAACTGGAACCTACCCAGTAGATACTGTTGGGCTCTAAAGAACGACACTGAGCCACTGGGCCTCCCAGCAGGCTTTCTCCTCCAAACAGCAAGCCCTTTTAGAGCAATGCATCTCCTTCCATCCATTCATCCATCAGCAATAAAACTGCTTTGACAGGATTGATTTAATACTTGGGAGAGTCCTGAATTTGATGAATGCATGACAGCTGCTTATTTTGGCCTCTTTTGCAAAGCTGTAGCTAGCATTGTTAGGAAAGCTCTAGATGGAAATTCTTTCTTCCCTTTGTTTCATTTATCAGGGCATGTTCAGGGTAACTGCTACAAAGAGCAGAAAAGAAATGGCTCCTGGAGCCCTTCTGATGCAAAGGGTGGGTACACTGCTGGAAACAGGCATGCTGCTGAACCGGGTGCTTATAGTCTCTTTGCAGACCTATGACATTGCACGTTAGCACCAATCCCATTATGCATGGACAAACCCTCCCTGGTTCTCTTTGACTCCCTTTAAGTCATGACAGGTCTCCTGCCTTGTTTCTTCTATCTACCATGCCAACTATTCTGGAAAATACTCTCAGGCTTCAGGGAAGTTTCTGAGGCTCTTCAAGACGTCGAAGTTCTCCCACCCATTCCTAATTGACTGTCCTTCCCAGCCTGCTTTTTCCTCAACCACTTGCTTGAAATTTCCTCCAATCACAAACACCCAGGGTCTAATTTTTCTTGTATTTCGTTGCAGGAAGTTCAGCACTATCCCCTAGTGGCATTGTGTCAGCTACTGAAAGTATTCTTTAGATTAAATGACAGGAAGTAAACACGCACGTTGCGGAACATGCTCCACGCAAGATAGACAGGTAAGGAGTTCGTTGCCAACTGTATTTACAGCATGGTGAACTAATGCACCTTAGCTGAGAGGATACAGTACAGTCGTCTGCTAACTTTCATTGGCTAAGAGCACAAAATCACACTTGGAATAAGGAGAAAATGTACACTATATACCATCATGGTATCATGGATTGCTATATATACATATTTATAAACTTATATTCATTGGACATTCTTATTCGGTTCCACAAATTTTAGGAAAAATTTCAGAAAGTCCTACAAATTTCAGAAACAAGTAGTATTACATCAAATCGAGGCTATGTGCTTTCTGGCAAATGCTTCAGATTTTTTAGACAGAAGGTTAAACTCTTCACCTTCATCTCATAAATCTTCATTCCAAACTCAAGGGTAGTTCCAGAGGTCAATTTTTGTGGTATCAAAGCTCTTATTCTGCCTGAGTTACTCAACTGGAAGCCTCTAGAAGCCAGCTCTCCACCACAGCTCTGGCTGACCCCAGACAGAGGTGGGCGGCACCATCAATGACTCACTAAGACAAAGTAAGATGAGGGCAGGGGATTGATTGGATGGAAAAGGATAGATCAGGAGAAGGCAGCTAGGGGATGGTCCAGGGAAGGGTAGGGGCAGAGGTGTGCAACGGTTTGGCCCTCAGGATGAGAGTATCCAATCAGATCAAAGGGAGAGCAATTCCAGAAGCAGAAGGAAGAGACTATTTTCAATGGTGAGGCAGGGTTAAAGGCAACCTAGACAATAATGTACTCTGGGGCTAGAACCAGATAGCAAGAAGGGCAGATGGGCAGAAACGGGCAGCCACCTTCTCCCTAGAAAGTTGTCTGTAGCTATAGCTGTAGGAGATGGCCACCAGACAAATTTTATTAAAAGAAAATTAACTACCATTAAAAGAAATTTCTGTTCAGAGTTTCAAAAAGCCCAGGGAAAGCTCCCTCACCAGCATAGACCCCACTCCCAGTTGCTCTGGGGCAGGGCTGCTGACTTCACCAAGTGTCACTGGCTTGGACTGTGTTTCCACCTTGCTACTCTCTCCTTGTCACTGCTGAACCTGCAAACAGCCACTGTTTGCTGTTTTCCTGGTCACTGAGCAGCTCCCTCTACTCCCAGCCCCTCATCCTTTTAAAGCTCCCTCAGATAGTAATGTTTGTTTGTTTGCTTCCTTGTAACTTAATTATGCTCCTTTAGCCTCTAGGCTGTGGCAGAAGGTCAAACCACAGTTAGGCATTGAAGCCATTGCTCCCCTAGCACAATCTGCAAGACCCTAGCATGAAGCCCAAGCATCTCAACTCTGTCCTGCCTAGAGGTAAATTCCTTCTCCACCAGGCACTCTCTGAAGATTGTAAGGAGTCTCTCTCTCTTTCTCTCTCTCTCTCTCTCTCTCGCTCGCTCTCGCTCTCTTTCACTCTCCCTCTCTCTCTCTCTCACTCTCTCTCTTTCTCTGTTTTGTTATTTCATACCCGTTGCTAACCATCCATGTTAACCTTTCTCTTCACTATTTTTACCCACTGGGATTCCTTAGCAAACACAAGTTTTATGGATGTTTTGCAAAGACAAGACAGTGTTGAGAGAATAAAAAGGTGATAGCAATCACGTATCTGTGTTTTTTGCCCACAGTTTATCAAGATGCTACCCAGCTTGATAGGTTCTTAATTAGTCTGACCCAGAGAATCTGAGACCTTCTAAAAGCAGTTTCAGGAAGAGCAATGCAAATCACCACCATTATAATCAAAGCCACTGTTTATTGAGACTGGGTCCTGTGCCTTGTTAAACTGTGTGCCTTACATATTTATCCTTTAATCCCCACAGCAGCCCAATGTGTTATATATTATTATCTTCATGTTAGGAATTAGCTTACAGAATTTAGGTAATATACCCAAGATTAACAAGTCATAAATTGCAAAGACAGGATTTGAATTCAGATCCTGGGCAGGCTAATTTTAGTGGCCACAATGCCTACTATCCCATTATAAGGAAAACACATCTCCACAGCCCCTGCTATAAAATGGGCCTAAATCAGTTGTTATGCAGAGGTACAGCAATATGTTCAACTAAAACAATAACAATGCCAAAGCGTGAAATTCATAGCACCATGAATATGAGAATAAAATATCTTAGTAAACAAGACATGTGGAGCTAAATTTTTACCTCATCAAATCTGTGAATTCTTAGATGCATTTCTTAGACACATGATTTTTCTCAATTACTATTATATATAATTGACATACATATTTACTTTTCTAGAACTTCTGGAATGATATAAAATATAGGACAATTACTCTTCCCATAGCTTTATTAATACATTTTATTATTTTAAAAATTATTCTTTCAGTGATTTATGCTTAAGGTTGGCAGACTCCTTTCCCTTAAGCACCATTTCCGATTTCTGATATTAAGCATGTCCAGCACAGTTTGGGCCAACTACATGGGCCCTCCCTGATGTTACGACATATCTTTCTAGCTTTCCTTACACCACACTGTGACATGTACTTGTAGAAGAAGGATTTATTTCCTTACTCATCACTAGGCTTATAGCTGAGGCACTTATAGCGCAAGACAGAATAACAAGAGAAAAACAACCAGGTTTATTTAATAAATTTTATGTGACGTAGGAGCCTTCATAAGGAAATGAAGACCCAAAGAAATAGATAAACCTGTATGTTTTTATGCTTTGGTTTGAAGAAGAGTAGATGGTTATAGAGACGTATATGATTAGACAAAGGAGGTATGATCTAATGGTAATAAACTGGGGGGAGCTTAGCAAGGCCTGTTTGTTCAGATTTTCCTCTGTGTCTTTGAGGATAAGGATGTTCCTTTCCTCTGGATATACAGAGGGTCCATCTGAAATGAGGCTTTATGAGCTGCTTCAAGGGAAAATGGCAAAGGGAAGGTGAGGTGCTTCTGCCGTTTTCTTAAATACCAAGGTACCATATTTGGGGGTAGCAGGATCTGGATTCCATCAACCAGCAGACGCTTACTCTGAGGAGTCAACAAGAGCATCAGTATGGACCAGCAGTTCCCTCGGGAAACCAGGCAATGGGCCAGCCTCCCTTCCCCAGGCCAAGATGGGCTGAGTCCAAAGTTTACAAACTAAGTGTCCACACAGGCAGAGCAGGTGACGTAACTGAGGGAGGTGGCTGGCTGTGAAGCAATCAGGAGAGCACATGGAAACTGTAGTGCTTCTGCCCTCCAGCCCCTATGCCACCTCTCTGCCTAAACAGATTATTACCACACGGGATGGTGGCCAGTGTTGCCAGCTCCTCTGATTTTCCCAGAGAACTCAGAAACCCAAATTTTTGTGTAAAGTCACTGAGTTTTTAAAGATAATTGGACAATTTTAATGTGTTTTTAAATGATGTGAGTTAAGTTAGACATGCCCTTGACTATGGGCCTGCAGATAGGACACATAGATGCCAGTTTGCAACTCCCACCTTCAGTCCTGAAGATGGCGGCAGCTGCTGCTTTCCTGTCACTCCATTGCTGTATTACATGGTGCTCTCCCTCAAGCCTCTGTCCCCTCCCCTTGGTTTTTCCTCTGCCTCTCTTCTGTTCTGACTCAGGTCATCCTAATTCCTTCAGCCCAAACCCTCGCTCCCTCCTCTAATTCTATCTTCTTGTCAAATTTCCCTTATAATGATGATATAAAAAGACCTAATCCCCTAATCAAACAAAGCAATTTATGAAGAATCAAAATGAGTAAAGCTTTCAAACCTTGCACTAAAAGGTACCTAGTAGACTCCTCTATCCCTGTGGGCACTTTATAAATATTAATATTTCAAATGCTCATGCTTGAATTGAGTTTATTTTTTATTCCTATTGGACGGCACCTCATGCATATGCTGTCTTTTAAGTTTTTGAAGTGAAGAGCCTTGTCAGCTTCCCCTGTTCAACCACTCTACTTTCTTCACGCCCCCAGCTCCTCTCTGCAAATATAATGCTGTTAACACCTCAGAAGTCTCTCTTTTGAGCTGGACCACAGTGGTGCCTGGGGCTTCCTCAGCCTCCTGGTGGTTCAGTCTGTCCCTTCAGCCCTGCTGTGACCAGGAGCTCTCTGAGAGAACGGTGCAGCTCTTTATCCAGCACCTCAGTAATGCAACTCTCCACCTGCACTAAGGCATGTACAGCCTCATTTTGGGGGTCTGTCACAATTTTTGGCCATTTCACAGCGCTAGGATGTCAAAAATAGGGCCAATTTTACAGCTAGAGAGAGTAGGCAGTTGCCTATATAATCAGATGCACCCAAGTAATACAATAAAATACCACCAGTTCACTGTGACTGAAACCTCAGGCCAACCTCTTCACTCCACCACAGAGATGCAGGAGTCTGTGTCCTGGGAAAAACTTCCACACACTAAAGGCCATACCGAGGGGCAACTACTGATGTCAGGCATGTCCCTGAAAGCAAGCTTGATTATGGGAGAAAGAAAAGACATGGGGCCCCTGACGCAGGTGTAAGTCCCCACAGAGGGGGTGAAGCAGGTGGTTATGCACTATTTTGCCTGGAGCTCAGTCAGTGTGTGTGCCCACCAAGGCAGGGGAGTAAGAATTTAGGGAAGTTAGTTCAACCACTGTGGAAGACAGTGTGGAAATTCCTCAAGGATCTAGAACCAGAAATACCATTTGACCCAGCAATCCCATTACTGGGTATATACCCAAAGGAATATAAATCATTCTATTATAAAGATACATGCACATGTATGTTTATTGCAGCACTGTTCACAATAGCAAAGACATGGCACCAACCCAAATGCCCATCAGTGATAGACTGGATAAAGAAAATGTGGTGCATACACACCATGGAATACTATGCAGTCATAAAAAGGAATGAGGTCATGTCCTTTGCAGGAACATGGATGAAGCTAGAAGCTATTATCCTCAGCAAACTAACACAGGAACAGAAAACCAAACACCACATGTTCTCACTCATAAATGGGAATTGAACAGTGAGAACACATGGACACAGGGAGGGGAACAACACACACTGAGCCTGTGGGGGGTGTGGGGGCAAGGGGAGGAAGAACATCAGGACAAATAGCTAATGCGTGTGGGGCTTAAAACCTAGGTGATGGGTTGATAGGTGCAGAAACCACCATGGCACACGTATACCTATGTAACAAGCCTGCACGTTCTGCACATGTATCCTGGAATTTAAAGTAAAATTAAAAAAAAAAAAGAAGAAGAAGAATTTAGGGAAGTACTTTAACCTTCCTCCAGTCATTAAGACAAGATCGAAATCCTAACCCACCTTCCCCACCCTCTCAGCATTCACCATATTTAAACAGACAACTGTGGAGACAGATAAAATCTACTGGAGTCTTATGCTGGTAATTCCTTAAACTGAAGACTTGAAGGCAAGTCCTTTCTCATGGAGGAATTTCACTTTCCTGGTCCAACAGAGATACAACCCAAAGGGCAAACTCCCCAGTTGGGCATAATTCTTTGGGTGAAATGTTTAAAAGAGTCCTGACAACATAGAGCAGCAATTTCCATGCAAATGTGTGCCTGTGGGGTAAAATGCAATTGGCCCAACAATCTTGTACTGATGGTGCACCCTCTTCCCACTCCGCTGGGGTGTGGAAACATGACTTTAAGAAATCTATTTGTACAGCTTTTCTCCCTCTGAGCGTGCCAAACGTAAATGACTTCTGTGTTTCAAAAGAGCGCTCCCTCCACACTGCTGCTCCGTGTCAAGGACCGCGTGGAAATAAGAAGCTGTAGTCCCCGCCTTCCCAGTGAAGCTACAGGAACAAAGGCAGTGTTTTTTTCAGAAACAAAGAAAGATATGGCAGGACATTCGTGTTTTTTGAAACAAAAAAGTCTGATTTACAATGTGGGACTTACAAAGAAAAATAATAGTAATAATCTACTGAACTTGGTGAATTCCCCATGATCACAGTGCTTCAACCCACCCACCCACCCACCTCAACTCCAATGGCCACGGGCCACCTGGGACAGTGGTGGATGTAGTAGTGGAAAGAGCTCGGGACCAGGAGATTGTTCTGGTCTCTGCCGCTTAATTCATGAATTTAAGATGAATTGGGGCAAACTGAAATAAGCATGATAGGGTTGAACTAGCTCAGGGGCCTTCAAACAGGGGTACGGGTACACATGCCTTACCACATTAAGACTTTGCGAGTAGTACATGGGCAGAATCAATTGCCAAATGTTCCATTTCAGCAAATTTCTTTCCCTGAAGTTAATCTGCCTAAGATTGTGCCACAAATACTTTTTCCCCAATATTCCTTTTCCTTCTTTGCCAAATAATAATAATAATAATAATAATATCCACTTCAGTCTTCAGCCACCACAGTCTTACTGAGGCACCACCTCCATGGCTTCTTCTTGAGGGAGAGTCCTCAGAGAATAAAGCAAGGGGGCTTTAGAAGGAAATATTGATATTGAAGAGAGGCAAAAAAGTCATGACAACCCTCTGCACCAACATCCTTCCTTTCTTCTTCCTTCCCTGTCTCCCTTGTTCCCTACTTTCATTTCTTAGAACTAGAATTTAGACGCGAGAAGGCTCCAAAAGGCCACATTCTAATACATTTATTTGAGTTTAAAAAATGAAATAAGATTTTTTTCTGACAAAGTGAGTCTAAATTGGCAGAATGGCTTGACAATAAGTTCTGGCTTTGCCAATTAATTTATATGATGGACACTCTCCATGAATTTAATGAGCTAAAGCAGCAGCTCCAATGTTCAGATGAAAATATACTTTAATCATGGATATATCTAAAGGATACATCATCTAACGTATACTTTGCAACTATTTAAATTTATGACAAAAAATATTTAAATGTCAACTTGGAAAGACTCTTTCAAAATTATTTTATGGAACACATGAGAAAAGTCTGAAGTCACGAGTTTAGTTAATTCTTGTCAAGTCAAACTGCCTGTGAAATTCCTTGGTTTTCTTTTCTTTCTCCCTCTCCCTGCATCCAGCCCTATCTCCCACTCTCCTAACCTCCCAAACATCTCAACCACCTTACAGAGGAGGGGGCTACAACAAACAGGCTGAACATCTCAACTTATTCAGAAAAAAATAATGAACTGGTTTTGTTCCCATTTCCCTCAATGGATTAATTTAGTATTTCCTTCAAACATGTAAGAAATAAATGTTATTCAAGGTCAGACAGAGTAACAACCTTTCTTCTTAACTTTCCGTTCGCAATGAATACCATTAATACAATTCTTTTTTTTGTCCACAATCACCACTCCTGGGTATGAAAACGAGAAGGGAAAAGCACTTAAGAATAAATATCAATATACAGATATCTCCCTTTCCATTTGCTTGAGTAATGGAAGGCCACAGTAGTAATTATTTCAGTTTTTACCAGCAACCCTCAGAAAAGGAGATAAACTCCCCAGTGACTCTTGGTAGCTACACTACCCAGCTGGTTCTTGCTCTAGACAAAAGTGTTTTAATTTTGTGCATGGCCCCCTTGGTAGTCTGGGGAATCTTATGAACCCCTTCTCAGAGTATGTAAAACAAATGAATAGGATTGCAAAAGGAGCTAATTATCTTGATATACTTTTATCAAAATATTTTCTAAAACATCCTAGTGCATAGTAATGCATGTGCTTTTTCAGTAACATTAAATAGCAAGTGTCAGTGGCAGGAGTAACAACTATCACAATTTTAAAGTAGTGATTGGTATAAATGATACTTTGAAATATCTGCAACCATTGTAATGTTATATGAATGTATCTATAATTTGGTGACAAATTCACAAATATTGCTGATATTACTGTGGCTTGTTGCTTGTATACTTTATAAAAAGAGATATTAAATTTCAGTTGAAGTTCAGTGAAAATAAAGACAAGTTATTTTCCCATCCAAGTTCATGGATACTCAGGACAAATTGTGATGGAGGCAATATTTAGAAGGCCTTTCCCTTTGGCCCCTTTACTCTTCTGGCTGTCCCTTCCTTCCCAAGGTACGCACCCTGCAGTAGCTTCAGTTACTGTTACCTGTCGTGATGGCTCATGAGTAATAATCACCATTCCTTGACTGGCTACCATTTTGCATATATCATTTGTACACTTTACAACAACCCTCCAAAGCATTTTATGAATGGAGCAATTAAAGCTCAGAGAGGTTAAATAACTTGTTCAGGGCAACAAAGTAGAAGATTTGGGGGTTTAAAGTCAGGTCTCTGTAGCTTAAAGCTTACTCCCATTTCCACTGCACTACACTGCCTCCTAGTATAGAGGAATCTTGGGATTTTTTTTTTTTTTTTTTTTGTCGTTTTGTTTGTTTGTTTTTGAGACAATTTTGCTCTGTCACCCAGGCTGGAATCCAGCAGCATGATCATGACTCACTGCAGCCTTGACCTCCTGGGCTCAAGCAATTCTCCCACCTCAGCCCTCAAAGTAGCTGGGACCACAGGCATGTGCCACCACACCTGGCTACTTTTTTTGGAGAGATGTGGGTCTCACTATGTTGCCCAGGCTGGTCTCAAGCTCCTGGGCTCAAGTGATCCTCCCATTTGGGCCTCCCCAAATGCTGGCATTACAGGCATGAGCCACCTCATCTGGCAAAATCTTGGATTTTAGTAGAGAGTTTCTAAAAACCAAGTACTTCTCACAAATCAATTTCTAATGGAATTTCAGGGATCAGCAGAGGTAAAGCTACTTGGAGATGAGGAGTCCATCCTTCCATCTTTCTATACAAGTGACCGTTCTCCTCACCCACCACCCCACTGCTGCAGAGAGGGAAAGAGCCGGGCCAAACCGCAGAAATGTACCCTTCACCTTTGTGAGGCCTGCATGAGTTATAGGACATGTGGACAAACAGAACCCTTTTATATTTTAGTGGGGGGAAAGGGAAACTGAGGAAGGACATTTATTGCCTGACTGCCATTCCTGGAAGGTTCTAGATGCATTCTTAAAATGTTTTAATTACTCCCAACACAGTAAAGAAACTATTATCCCTACTTTTTAGAGCAGGAACTGATGCCAAAAAAAGATTAAAGAAAATGAAATGTAAGGAATCTCCCTAACCCTATAGTTTCACAATAGCTTTCTGTTGTTATAAGCAGATTTCACAAATCCTAGAAGGAAGCAAGCACTGGCTGAAGGAAGAAGAGTATCAAAAACACTCTTTTACAATCTAAGTTTGCAAACAACTTGATAGCAACGTCCTTGCACTATTACTAGAATGTAACCTCCCCAAAGTAAGAGACCATGTGCCTGGCATGTCTATACTCCACAGAGGAGATTCACAGTGATTGTTTAGTTGAACTAAGGCAGCGCTGGCCCATGAACCTTCTGTGTAACTCTTGAGAGCATCCCAGGCATTTCTCTGCCAATAGAGGACACAAAGTTTCTAGCAAGTTGGTTTCCAAAGTCATAAACTTTCTGGACAATGCTGTATTCATTAATCATTGAAATGGGATCCATCTTTATCTCATCCCTTTCACCTCTCCTACCAAGTTTCTTGGCATTTTAAAGCAGATCTAGTAAGTACTGTACCCACCACAACCACTGGATGACATCCCTCATCTGGCTTTTTACTAAGATTTGTCAAGGTCAAATATGTGGTATTCTATTGAGTGCATTCGAAAATTAAGATAGATGACAGTAGATTTACTCTAACATCTTTTATACTACAAACATTATTTGTATAATTCTGCACTAGTCTCAAGCTAAATTTTCTCCAGTCTTCCTTATCTACTGTTAATTCTAAGAAGCCATTTTTCAACAAATATTTATAAGCCCCTACTATGAGATCTGTACTATTCCAAGTACAAGGAGTAGGGAAGAAGTTAATGCATTCATCTAATTACAATACAATGTGATAAGTGTTAAACAGCAGTATAAATGCAAATCAATGAATGAATGGAGAAGTTATACATTTACACAGTACTTCATATTTTTAAAATTGCTTTCATACAGACTAGTGTTCCTCAAGGCCACATCTCCTTCCCTATGTGGTAGGTAGGAAAGATATTATGACCAAACATTATCAAGGTTGCAAGATTTGCCCAAGTTCTGATAGTGTATCAGTAAGAGAACTAAAGCTGGAGTCCAAACCACAAAGATCTAGCCCAGTACTTGAGTCTCTACTTTCACGATTCATTCCTTTCCCAGGCAGACTACTTTCCCATATAGCCAATGTCATTCAATAATACTGTACATTAAGATATTCTGAAATCTCACAATCTCACTTATG
Source organism: Papio anubis (assembly GCF_008728515.1). Lineage (NCBI taxonomy): Eukaryota > Metazoa > Chordata > Mammalia > Primates > Cercopithecidae > Papio > Papio anubis. The sequence goes on from NC_044985.1 coordinate 60,780,196, forward strand.
AAGGAAACCCTTGAAGTTCTACATCTCACTCCAAAGTTCCACATGCAATTGTTCCACCAGACCAATAAGTGGGAATGATTCATAAACTATGACTTCTATCCTTAGGGGTTCCACTTATCTATTGCTATGGAACAAATTATTCTAAAACCCAATGGTTCAACACAACTACCATTTTATTATGTTATATGATGTTACCTGTCAGGAATCTGGACTAGGCTCAGCTGAGGAGCCCACATCGTTCCACAAAATGTTGATGGTGATCACTCTGCTGTATGCAGCTGGCAGATGGCCAAGGGCCTCAATCACATATCTGACACCTTGTAGGGAAGACAGATTGTTGTAAAGTTGGACTTAGCCAGAATAATCACCACAGCATTTCTATGCAGCCCTTCTAGTATGGCAGCCTTAGGGTAATCGGACTTCTTACCTGGAGTCTCAGTGCTGAAGAGTGGTAAGGCATGGTCTTGTGATCCAGCCTCAGTGACATAGCCTCATGGCATCACTTCCATCATACTTTTTTGGGCAAAGCAGTCACAAGTATGCCCAGATTTAAAAAGAGAAGACATAGAGCTCTATCTCTCCATGAGAAGAGTGTCAAAGAATTCACAGCCATTTTATGTGCTTCTTATATTAATTTATAATTCCTCTTCTTGATCAACAGTGGCCAAGAGAGTTGCCTCTGTTCCAGTCCTATCCATTTCCTCTTCTTATGTTAACCAAGTTTGCTAGCCCTCTTCTGCCTATTCCACACATCCTACATGTTCTTGTCTCCTGCAGAGTCATGCTGAATGTTTGCTTCCTGTATTAGCACCTATATTACACAAGGTTCTCAGTCTTTGTCTATGGCTGCATGAGGTATACACTAAGGTATTGAGTCTTTATTAATTTTTTAAAGGTGTTATTGTTGTTTGTTTAGTGCCAAGAATGGCTGCTGTCTCCATTGGCACTGCTATTGCACTGTTCAGTTCCTGAGGTATTCTGCAGCTTCCTTATGTACATATTAGCTTTGCATGATCTTTGCCAACTTAAAATTGAGCTCTCAGAGTAGGGTCTTTTCTTGCATTAATAGAATTTTTTGCTCCCAACAGTATACTTGGGACAAAACTGCAAAATAGATAAGAATACAAGCTCTGGAGTTAAAAAGATCTGGGTTTTTAATTACAGCTCCACCATTTACTGTGAGATCTTGTCCAAGTTACTTAATAGCTCTAAACCTTAGTGTCCTCATCTGTAAAATAGAGACAAAGGTATACACTTCATGGAGTTGTCAAAAGGATAAAGAGCATTGCATAGACAAAGCCATTATCACATTGCCTGGTACTTGGTAAATACCTACTAAGTGGTAACTATAGTAATAGTAGCACTACTGGTAGTATCAATGGTGATTAACAATATCTGACTGATAAAGGACTACGATGGTTTAAAGTACTGATAAAGATGCAAATGGACTTTTACACCTCCAATCTTCTCTCTATAGATACCTAAACTGAACTTAAGTAAAAATGTAGATATGCATACAAGTATACACATACCTGCATGTGTCAAGTTAAAAATATTTATATTTTATTTTATCTAATAAAATACTTTTATTTTATACAGATATGTCAAGTTAAAATATTTATATTTCCCCTTTTCACCAGGTATATTTTGTTTATATTTCTTAAATGTCCATGTAGGTGTTTTCTGTCAGTCATTCATACCAGCATTTCAAGTAATTTTTACTAAGAGAATCTACCTGTCTTAGAAAAATATTCAGATGCAATTGTTAGGTTCAGCTGCACCTAAAGAATACAGCAGGATGAAAATGTCTCTAGAGCATCATAAAGAAACATTTCAATATTTAAGATGGCTGGATTGACTCCAAGGACTGAGGGACTCCAAAGACTGAGTCTGTCTATCACCAGCTCAGCCTCAGAAATACAGTTCTTGGCTCCAGTTTGCAGTTCAATGTCTGTGATCAGTGCAAATACAAGCTGAATAAATCTTAAAGATACTGAACTAAGTTATTTCTCAACACAAGAACACAAGGGACAAGACAATCTTGATTAGTCAATATCTGAGCTAGTATTTCATCTTGGACTAGCTGATGTGAAGGTTAATGTTATTGACTCCCTCTTTGAATCATCTTTGGAGAAAAGCAATATTCTGCTTTGAATTGGTTATTATCGCAACACACTCCCCATATATAAGATCTGTCAATATTCCTTCATCTGGGAGATTCTTAAGGTCTAAGGTTTTACTGGTCATGACGTGAAGTAATCTACATCACAATTCACATGCAATTCACTTCACTTACACAGTTCAACCTTTCTGAACAAGTACAAATCTTCCCAACAGGGACTATATTTACCTGTCATTCATCCACAGCTGTGCAGAGGAAACAGAGTGGAGAATAGAGTTCAGGGCATTTTAGAAGCTCGGAAAATTTGTTTCTCAAATAACCAGTGAAGGATTGGTGTAAACATTGAAAGTTCCTAGGTTTGATGCAAGTACAGTATGTCAGTTCTCTAGGGCTGCTATAACAAAATATCACAAGCTGGGTGGCTTCAACAAGAGATTATTTTCTCAGCTCTGGAGGCTAGAAGTCCAAAGTCAAAGTATTGGCAGAGTTGGTTCCTTCTAAGGATTATGAAGAAGAATTTATTCCATGCCTCTCTCCTAGCTTCTGGTGGCTCCAGGCATTCCTCAGCTTGTGACAGAAAAACTCCAATCTCTGTCTCCATTTCCACATGGCTGTGCTTTCCGTGTGTGTTCATCCCATCTTCCTTCCATGCATGTCTGTCTCTGTGTCCAAAGTTCCTTTTTGTATAACGTTTATATAAGGTTACCAGTCCATTAGAGTAGGCCCATCCCAATGACCTCATTTTCACTCTTACCTCTGTAAACACGCTATTTTCAAATTCTTTAAGATCATGTTCTGAGATACGGGGCGGGGCGGTGGGGGGGTGGTGGGTAGAGCTTCAACGTATCTTTTTCTTTGCATACTTACAGGATGCAAAACCCTTGAGCCAAACAGAGTAAGGAAATGACACAGTCACCTTCCAGCAATGTAGGTCCAGGAAAAATATCAAAGTAATACAAAAGATTCAGTTCTATCCTTCCAAAATTATCTTTTCATTGTTTAATCTCCTTTTCTGAAAGCTACCATTAAGATAATTTCAGTTTCAATCCTTGTGATTTAAACTTTTTTTTCCCCTAGATCTGTTCTGGGAAATCTAGCTCCCAGGTAGTTTCTTCTGTTAGGTACAAGATTCCCCCAAGTTTTCTATGCCTTTTACTTCTTTAGCAAGAGGGTTTGGTATAAATTGCAACCAACTCCTCTGCATTTTATTTTGCAGAGAGAAATAGATGTACATGTTAATTATTACTGGACATGAGTTAGTTATAAATTGATGAAATGTCTTCCAAACATTAGAAAACTGACCTCATCATTCTCAGAAGAATGTTTTTCCTCTCTTCACCTCTGTCCTTCAGCTTAGAACCAACACCATCCAGGAAGGGTTTAATGAAGAACCTACAGTATTTATGATGTTCCTAGGCCACAAATATTGCCTGTGCCAAGGATTAGGCTCCTGGAAACAGACTTTCAGCTTCTCTCAAGTATGCTTCAAGGAAGAACACTATGAATCCGGGACTACCTCCTTCCTTTACCAAAAGTTCATGTTTTAAGCCCTTGAACCTCCTAAAGGACTAGGTGGCCACTACCATATTAGAAATGAGACAAAAGAGACTAATTAAAAGAAAACATATTTGAATCCAACTTTGGACTTAGTGAGATTTGGAGATTGTACTCCACAGCAGAAGCAATAATGTGAAAAGTAAAGCCAAGGTAAGAAATGCTTAGGTTACCTTTGTAACTGCATCTTCCCCCAGATTGTGTGTGAGTTTTGCATATTCCAAAGTCAGAAGAAGAATCATGGCTCAAGAGACATATAAAGAAATACTAGAGACCAGGCGCAGTGGCTCACACCTGTAATCCCAGCACTTTGGGAGGTTGAGGCGGGCAGATCACAAGGTCAAGGAGATCGAGACCATCCTGGCTAACATGGTGAAACCCCGTCTCTACTAAAAATACAAAAAAAAAAAAAAAAAAAAAAATAGCTGAATGTGGTGGCGCACACCTGTAGTCCCAGCTACTCAGGAGGCTGAGGCGGGAGAACCGCTTGAACCTGGGAGACGGAGGTTGCAGAGAACCAAGATCATGTCACTGCACTCCAGCCTGGGTGACAGAGCGAGATTCTGTCTCAAAAAACATCTATAAATAAATAAATAAACAAATACTAGAGAGAAATTCCCAGTCTCTAGAACTTAAAAGTCAGAGTTACAGAATTATAACAAATTCTAACAAATTTGAAAATGAAATGCCAAAATCAAAGGACCATTTAGTGGCATCATATTTTTACCTGAATAATTGACATCACAGAAAATCAAGTTGTGGAAGGTACATCTGCAGTAACAACAGCTCCAGATTTATGTACAACACACGGATTTCTAGATCTTTATAAAGGTGCCAACTGTGCTAGATGAAAGAAAAAGTATTAGAATCATCTTCCCTAAACATGACTGATAAATTCCAGAGATAAAAGTCATTTAGCTTAATGGTTGTTTGGTTGTTTGTGCTACAGAGTACTGGTTTTACATATTTTTATTTCAAGTGAAATTGTAGCTTTGTAATACATACATTTTATGACATCTCATAACATTGATGTGTCATAACTAGAATAATTGTGTTGCACGATCTTACAACTAGGACAGCCCTTAACGATTATCTATCTTTTTTTTTTGAGTTGGAGTTTCACTCTTGTTGTCCAGGTCAGAGTGCAATGATGCAAGCTTGGCTCACTGCAACCTCCACTTCCTGGGTTCAAACGATTCTCCTGCCTCAGCCTCCTGATTTTCTCATCACTAGGAACTACTCCTGGGATTACAGGCATGTGCCACCACATCCGACTAATTTTGTACTTTTAGTAGAGATGGGGTTTCTCCATGTTGATCAGCCTGGTCTCGAACTCCCGACCTCAGGTGATCCACCCGCCTTGGCCTCCCAAAGTGCTGGGATTACAGGAGTGAGCCACCGCACCTGGCCTAACGATTATCTATCTTTTCAATGTGGATTTTACGTACATGATTGCTGTGTCTCACTTGAGCTTCCAACGACTCTGTAAGGGAGATAGAATGTTATTCACTTGAAAACTACAGAGGTCCAGAGTGGACGTGAGACTTGCCCAAACTCACCCAGAGGACAGGGCCACACCTGGGCACCCCATGCCCTTTCCATCCTCTTTTCATTTCTATTTCACATCCACCCCACTTCCAAACACTGTGCTCAAACATTTTAGTGCCTGAGTCACAGTTCCTCTCTCTCTCCTGTCTTTAACCATTACCCAAAATAATAGCATGTGACCACAGAATCTGCCAACAGCTCTTTCAACTCCATTGCATGTTCGCCACAACTTTTATTTTCTCATCACTAGGAACTGCTCCCCTCCAAGATCTCTAGTCACTCTCCCTTTCTGAAACAATCTCCTCACTTTCTTCTCCTGCGCCCAATGTATCTGCTCAATCTGCCTTTTGCCACAGTCAGTAAAAAAAATACTGATTGAGAACCTAAGAAATACATGGAAGACCAGCCAGACATGGACACAGGCAACACTGAGTTTTACCCACTCAGCCTAGCCCACCTCTCAACCACGTGGTCTCTCCCCATATGCCAGTCCATATCTGCTCAAAAGGCCTCAATTGTCTCCCTAGCAATGGATGGTCATTTCAACATTACCCCCTGCAGCATCCTACAATCCCTCAATTCCTTAATCTGCCATCATTCCAATCCTTAAATCTGGATTATTTCATATTTCTCATTCTCTACTCCCAGACGATGTTGCTGCTGGGTAAGATCATAAAACTATTACGACTAGATCCACCACAAATTCAAATTGTCCAACTTGGTATAAGACCTTTTACTTTGCAAAACCCAAAGAGAACCAAAGAATGGTAGATGTTTTAAAGATGCAGATTTTGGTTTGAAATAAGATGGAAACATATAACCACTTTAGCTAACCAGCAACCGAAAAATAATGAGCTCAGCGTTACTGTTGGCATTTTTTTTTTTTTTTTTTGAGATAGATAGAGTGTTGTTTTTTTTTTTTTTTTTGAGACAGAATCTTGCTCTGTCACCCAGGCTGGAGTACAGTGGTGCCATCTCAGCTCACTGCAAGCTCCATCTCCCGGGTTCACGTCATTCTCCTGCCTCAGCCTCCCGAGTAGCTGGGACTACAGGTGCCCGCCACCACACCCGGCTAACTTTTTTGAATTTTTAGTAGAGACGGGGTTTCACCGTATTAGCCAGGATAGTCTCGATCTCCTGACCTCGTGATCCACCCACCTCAGCCTCCCAAAGTGCTGGGATTACAGTCATGAGCCACCGCGCCTGGCAGAGTCTTGTTCTTGTCACTCAGGCTGGAATGCAGTGGTGTGATCTTGGCTCGCTGTGACCTCTGCCTCCTGGGTTCAAGCGATTCTCCTGCCTCAGCCTCTGAAGTAGCTGGGATTACAGGTGTAAGCCTCGATGCCTGGCTAATTTTTGTATTTTTAGTAGGGACGGGGTTTCGTCTTGTTTGCCAGGCTGGTCTTGAACTCCTGACCTCAGGTGAGCCGCCCGCCTCAGCCTCCCGAAGTGCTGGGATTGCAGGCATGGGCCACCGCACCCGGTCTGTTACTGTCAACATTTAAGTAGAGTTTAGATCAGAGGTTCCTGGACATGACTGATTACAAGAAATACCTACAGAAATTATTTTTGTCTTTGAGACAGGGTCTCGTTCTGTCATCTAGGCTGGAGTGCAATGGCATGATCATGGCTCACTGTAGCCTCAACCTCCCAAGCTCAGGCAATCCTCCTGCCTCAGCCTCCCTAGTAGCTAGGACTACAGGTGTGTGCCACCATGCCCAGCTAAGTTTTTTTTATTATTATGTATAGAGATGGGGTCTCCCTGTATTGCCCAGGCTGGCCTCAAACTCCTGGCCTCAAGGCATTCTTCTGCCCCAGCCTTCCAAAGTGCTGGGATTACAGGTATGAGCCACTGCACTGGCTGAAATTTTTTTTAAATACAGAATCCCAGGTCCCACTTCAGACCCAATGAATAAAAACCTCTGGGAGGTGTTGATTTCTAAAGCTCCCTAGAAGTTCCTGATGCAGCCAACCCATAGAATGACATTAGGTTTCCAATGGGCTACACTACTGATTGTACTTTTCCCAGGACACAATGAAAGGGATTGCTTCACTGAGGGGAAATCCAGGTTGAATGGTCTGCCTTTACAGTTTATTCCACTCCTTTCTTTCTCCTCTACTTAAACCTGAAGGCTGTCAATGTTGCCTACTGCTTACACTCTCTTTTTGTCCCACTATGGCACTTAGGGCTCAACAACCTGACGCTCCAAGGGAGCAATGTAAGGTTCCTGCCAGAAAGTCTAGAAATGACCACAATGGATGTCCATGTGAATCCTGCTCATTGCACCTCCACCGACATGAAGCTCACACCATCTCTTAATTTTCCCACTAGCATGGATGGGCTGCTCACTCTTCATGTTCCAATGCTGTCTTGCCTCATTTATAATGACTTCATGTTAGTCAAAATAAATGTTTTTTCACTTCTGCCCTTATAGCAAAAGTAAAAGCCAGATGAACATCGCATCTTTGCTGGACAATACTTCAATACATTTGTAGCTGCAGTTGGCCTCGGTGGACTCTATTGTAGAGTGCAGCTTATGTCACTGATTTTGAAACATCTTTATGGTCAGTGAAAAGATCAAGCATTACCTCCAGTGATGGTAAGATTCAAAGAGCCAGTTCCAGTAACATCCATGAGTATGACTCATACGTCTGATCAGTTGATTTATAATAAATCTCCCCTGCATGTATCTTGATAAAAGCAGACCTTTCAGGTTTCCTTTTTTAACTTAATGCTCCCTACAAAGGCTTTCCTTTTCATACTTTTCAGTTGTCAAATTATACAAATTTATACTTTTGCTCATTTACTATGGATATGATTGACTACATAATTCTTTTAAAAAGTTACCTGCAAATATTACCTGACCCAATTTAATATACACATGAAAAAAATAGGTCATACACTAAACATTGTCTCTTCTTGTCTTTTTTCATTAAATTGCAAAAGATTTCATACAGGTCAGCATAGCTGGCACATCCTTACTTTCATTTCTGTAACCATTTTCTTTATTATTGATAACAGTGGTGACAATAAAAATAGTGATAATGCCTGCCTGCCTCTCCAAGAGCATAAAGGTCTTGGTCCCTAGAACAAGCAGGCACTGAAATAAACAACAAATGCTGTGTATCCTGTGTTTAACATCTTGAATGTCTTAACCAATTTGCCTTTAGTTACTATGCGTTTCTAACAATTCTCAGTCACTAAAGGCAAGAGAGTGGTTAAAAAAATTAAATTAAAGTTGCCTTCTCTCTTTTTTGTCCATTTCACAGAGCAGCCTCACATTTTCAGTCTTTCAAGTCTCATGTACACATCACAAATCCACTGAAACTGGATAAACATTAAATACTTCAGTTCTCTTTTCAAGGAAGAATGAAGGTCAGCATTTGTGTAGCAGTTTTGCCCAACTGTAGAGGTACCTAGAGAAGATGCATTAGCTAAAAGTCAGCTATTTCTCTGAGGAAAACATGAGTTTCAGGCTCACAATCTGGACTGTTCTCACCCAGAATAATTCACCCTTTCCTTATTAAATAAGCCTTTTGGAAATGTGACTTCATCACTCACTATCCAATGAAATAGGCATTGACTGGCTGATTATTTCTAGCATCACACTTACCTGTTGAGAGGCAGCTACAAGATGAACAGGTCAGGAGGTATAGATCAAGTTCTTCTGAAACACAGAAAGATTAAAATGATTAACAAAAGCCCCCATCTGGCCTACATTTTACTTTATATTCCATTCCATGTACTAAACATTTATGGAACTCTAATTGCCCTAGACAAAGTTCCCTTGAAAGTTGAAGCTGAGGCAAGGTTTAGGTGCTAAACTTTATTGGAAGGTATGATCCCATGTCAGCGTGAGTGATGGGAAAGAGAACTGTGGCAGGTAAGCAAGGGAAGCAACTACAAACTGTTGTGGTGGCAAATCAGCCACTTCACAAACAGACATGCTTACTGGGATAGGCTGCACAGAAATCTTTCCCATGGACTAGTCCATCCATGGTGGAAAAGAGAGAAAGAGATATCTACCAAGTCCCTCACATCTCCTGCATCCTGGGGCCTTACAAGTCAGTTGCCACTGCAGTCTTTGGAGTAGAAGAAGAGGACCAAAGCTCTAGGGAGACAGGTGAAGGCCAGAAAATCTCAAGTGGCACACAAGAGGCATCTGGTACATTTATCATGTGCAACAAATATCTTGTATACCATTTCCTAGTCTAATATGACTATCAAAATTATAATTTACATATGATTAAATACATCCTACCTATATGTTCAAATCACAACTGTCTTAGTCCACTTTGCATTGCTATGAAGAAATACCTGAAGCTGGGTAATTTATAAAGAAGTTTATTTGGCTCATGGTTCTACAAGCCATACAAGAAGAAGGGCACCAGCATCTGCTTCTGGTGAGAACCTCAGGATGCTTCCACTCATGGCAGAAGGGGAGAGGAGCCACTGTGTCACGGGGTGAGAAAGGGAGCAAAAAAGAGGGGTAGGAGGTGCTAGGCTCATTTAACAATCAGATCTCACATTAACTAATAGAATGAGAACTAAGTCATTACAGTAAGGGTAGCACCAAGCCTATCATGAGGGATCTGCCACCATTACCTAAACACCTCCAACCAGGGCCCACCTCCAACATTGGGGATCAAATTTCAAGAAGAGGCTTGGAGGGGACAAATATCCAAACTAGGTCAACAACTAAGAAAATACCTCTGATCACTGATTTCCTTTGAAGACCTATGTAATAATATATGATTTTTTAAGAAATTATTTTTGCCTATGAATCTCATTTATATTTCAATATTTCAAAACAATAAACAAATTAGGAAAAAAACTTTTTTTTGAGACAGGGTCTTTCTCTGTCACCCAGGCTGTAATGCAGTAGCATGAGCATAGCTCGCTGCAGCCTCAAACACCTTAGCTCAAGCAGTGCTCTTGTCTCCGCCTCCCAAGTAGTAGGACTAGAGGCCAGCACCACCATGCCCAGCTAATTTCTGTTTTATTTTTTTTTAGAAGTAGGGTCTCGCTATGTTGCCCAGGCTGGTCTTGAACTCCTAGCCTCAAGCTATCCTTCCGCCTCAGCCTCCCAAAGCACTGGGATTACAGGCGTAAGCCACTGTGTCTGACCAGAAAAAAAGCATTTGATTTCCTTCTGGAGAACTTTCACTGGGTAAAGCCCCTTGAGACTAGCAGAATTAAATAAATATTATATAGGGACTTATAAGGAAACACTGAGAAACCAAGTGAGCTCTCAAAGTGCTGTCTGTCAGAAAGGTGATTAGGAAAGACCCCGACTTCCTCAACGGAGTCATGCAAGCAATATATTTGGTGTGACGGGAGAAGGAAGGAGAAATTTAGGAAGAATAAACTACTCTCTTCCATAGTACGCAAATAAATTATTTGTATGAAAGTAATATAAGCAATGCTGCAACTATGGTTATAATACTTTAAGTCTATCTTACAGGGAAATTTTTAAAAATCATTTGCCTGAAATAGCTTTTTATCCTACCAACTTTTCCACTGAATGATTTGTACCAAAGTAACTCTGCATCTGATGCAATCTGAACCAGTATCATTGGGCATATTTTTGGACATATTTTTAATTGTGATTAAGACACTTCAGCTCAGCCTAATAGCTTTCTTCGCCAAGGGTGTCTAAATGTTCTTAAGATCAGACAACTTTACTATCACCACTGCCATTTATTTAGATTGAGTTGGAAATTTATTTTAGCAACAATGTCTGATATTAGTGTGAGAGGCACAAAAGAAAACTTAATTATACTATGCACCAAATCTTACTTGCTGTGAATTCAGCATGCTTACACTGTTGATCCTAAATTCTTGGACTACTTTTATTTTCAATTTGTCCAAAATTACTGAAAGAACAAAAAGCAAAATCCTATTTCCTACATTTTGATTATTCTCTATCTACAAAGAGGATAAAAGATGCATTCAGGGTTTCCAAAATAGTATTGGGGGACTTTATCTTGCTATAGGACTAGTCCACACAGATGTTTTAGCCCCAAAACATCTGCCTAACAAAGTATCATAGACTGAGTGACTTAACAGAAACGTATGGTCACACAATTCTGGAGGCTGGAAGTTCAAAATCAAGGTGCCAGCAGGGTTGGTTCCTTCTGAGGGCTCTGAAGGATCTGCTCCAGGCCTCTCTTGGCTTGCAGATGATGGTCTTCATGTTCACCTGGTGTTCTCCTTGTATGCATGTCTCCTTCCTTAAAGGACAACAGTAATACTGGATTGGTGCCCACCCTAATCATCTCATTTTAACATGATTATCTCTGTAAAGACCCTATCTCCAAATATGACCACATTCTAGGGTATTTTGGTTAGGACTTTAATAACATACAAATTTGGGGTTGGGGGCAATTCAACCCATAATACTCTTGCATTTTGCTTAATAGTCCTCCCATAGATGGGATCCTCTGGGTAATGGCAGAAGTTAAAATTCAGGTCCAGGGTCACATTGCCTGGGTTCAAGCTCCAGATCTGCCCTCCGCTGGCTATAAGACTGAAAAGAAGTCACTTAACCTCCCTAAATTCTGTTGTACACCACAGTATTGCTGCAGGGATTATATAGTCAATTCATATAAAGTGCTTAGCCTAGTGTCTGACGCAAAGTAAGTGCTCCTGATATGTTAGTTATCATTAATATGGATTATTATTAACCTAAAATCATCCATTTAAACTGAAAAGTAAAGCTCACAGACCCAGATGTAGGAGAACACACTTTCTATCTTTCCTCTCCAACCAACTTACAGCCCCCTCCACTTATGGCTGCATTTTAGATTAACAAGGACTCCCAAAACGAAGCGCTCAGGTTCGTTTTGTCCTATCGAGTCCTATCAAGGACTTGTTAGATTATAGAATTATAATGGCTGATTCCCATTTTACTCCACCCCTTAATGCCAATAGATTAAGAGGAAGAGCTGAGGTCAGTTTCTTTACTGACTAAATGTTCCTCTTTACATTGGGACCCTCTATCAGGGATGTCCAATGTTTTGGCTTCCCTGAGCCACGCTGGAAGAAGCAGATTTGTCTTGGGCCACATATAAAATACGCTAACACTAGCAATAGCTGATGAGCTTTTCAAAAATTTCATCATGCTTTAAGAAAGTTTATGAATTTGTGTTGGGCTGAATTCAAAGCCGTCCTGGGCTGCATGTGGCCCACGGGCCGCGGGTTGGACAAGCTTGCTCTGTAATGAGGTATTCTGCATCATAGCTTCCCCCCAACAACATCCATTTTCCGTATCTAAGAAAGTCAGCTCTATTCTGCATTTCCTATTTTTAAGCAGTTCCTATTTCTCTTTTATTCAGCCAAAATTAGATTACCAATTTTTTTTGGCTGTTGTTGCATTTTTTTCCCAAACCTTCTTTTACAAATTCATTAATATTCATGAAGGAGTTTATATATTAAATTTACATAAGTATGAGATAAGAGGGAACTCTCTGCTCCTAAGATTCTAGTTTTATGCTGGAAGACTCTAAGGCTTGCTATAAATATCTGTTTTTTATTGTTTTGCTTTCATGTCTGGCTTATCTCTTACCTTCTTATGGAGCCAGAAATAGAAATAACTGCTTAAGATGATAGATACCCCAATTACCCCAATTTGATCATTACACATTCTGTGCATGTGTCAAAAGATCACACATGCCCCATAAATATGTACACCTATTATATACCCATAATAATAAAAAAATTTATAAATAAAATAAATTTTTAAAAAGAAAAGTAAGATAAACTTTTCAAAAATAAAAAATAGAAAGACCCATGCGCTGGGATGGTACTCTGACCACACCAGTAAGCCTCCTTCTCTGGTGCATCTCAGGAAAGGGTGAAATTCGTTCACATAAACACCACTCAGCCTGACCAGCTCAGATGTGTTTCCTGAAAGTCTAAACCTTCATTAAAGCATCCAGGACTACATTATAACTTTCTTGAACTCCTTCCTACATAAAAAAGTAAAGAAATAAAACTATGTTTTATAATTCATTGGTGTAAAGATGAATATATTAATACTATATATCAAAACATTTTATTTGACCTAACAGTTCATTTTTTTCTTCTGATTTTAAAAGAAATTAAAACAGGCTGTGTGCAGTGACTCACACCTGTAATCCCAGAACTTTGGGAGGTCAAGGCGGGCAGATCATTTAAGGTCAGCAGTTCGAGACCAGCCTGGCCAACATGGTGAAATCCTGTCTCTACTAAAAATACAAAAATTAGCCAGGTGTGGTGGTGTGTGCCTGTGCTGGGCGCTTGTGGTCCCAGCTGCTCGGGAACCTGAGACAGGAGTATCGCTTGAACCCCAGAGGTGGAGGCTGCAATGAGCTGAGATCCCACCACTGTACTCCAGCCTGGGCGACAGAGCAAGACTCCAGCTCAAAAATAAATAAATAAATAATAAAAGAAATTAAAACAATTTCATAAGCCTCTAAAAGCATTGTAGGCCCAAGACACTGTGTCTACTATGCCAATGAGATGTTAGCCCGCATCTAACTATATAGTATTTGATATACTATATCAAATATATAGTATAATATATATGATATACTATACTATATACTATATAGTATTTGATATTAGGCCTACTATATACTATATAGTATTTGATATTAGGCCAAGTTGTCATAAACCCCAATCTAAGGTTCCTAGTTGCTAACTATGTTAACCAAATAATTATAAGGCATTAAAGATGCACTTGACTTTTATAACCCTCTATTACTAACCACAACATACAAGGAAAAAGCTCTGCCATTTCTGCATGCAGTTAGAGCAAGGATTATGTAACTCTTAGCACATATTCATACTTATCATATCACTGTTTTAAAACAGTCACTTTGTTCTCTCTGAATCTCATTTGTTGATGTATAGATGTATAAAATAGCATTTGCTGCTTTTTAAAGTATGCCTTTCACAAATCAGTTACTGATAAAGGAAGAAAGAAAATTAACATTTGCTAAGAGCATACTATATATCAGGCACTGTCTTGGGTGCCTCCACATGTATAGTCCAGGGAGACTAAGATTATTACTCCGTTTTTATATGTAAGGAAACTGATACTAAGTAACATGTTTAAGATAACAGAATTCAGTAATGGTAGAGCTAGAACTCAAAATCAAGTTATTTTGATTTCAAAGTCAATGCAGTTTCTACTACATCAACTAGATTAATTATATGGAATTATATATATTAGTGTTTTGGGGTAAAAAGATTTAGAATAACTTCATTTTAAAAGAGAAATTAACCAAAGGTCAGGCACAGTGGTTCACTCCCATAATCCCAGCACTTTGGGAGGCCAAGGTGGGAGAATTGCTTGAGCCTAGAAGTTCAAGACCAGCCTGGACAACATGATGGAAACCCCTTCAAAAAATACAGAAGTTAGCCAGGCATGATGGTGCATGCCTGTAGTGCAGCTACTCAGAAACTGAGACAGCAGGATCACTTAAGCCCAGCAGGTCAAGGCTGCAATAAGCCATAATCGTACCCCCATACTCCAGTCTGGGTGACAGAGTGAGACCCTGTCTCAAAATAAATAAATAAATAAATAATCAAATAAAAAGTACCCATTTTCTTTCCTCCTCCTTTTTTTTTTTTTTTTTTTTTTTTTTTGAGACAGAGTTATCACTCTGTCACCTAGGCTGCAGTGCAGTGATATAATCATAGCTCACCGCAGCCTTGAACTCCTGGGCTCAAGTGATCCTCCCACCTCAGCTTCCCGAGTAGTTGGGACTACAGGTGAATACCACCAGGCTCAGCTGACTTTTTTTTTTTTTTTTTTTTTTGGTCTCACTATGTTGCCCAGGCTGGTCTAGAATTCCTGGCCTCAAGTCATCCTCCTGCCTCAGCCTCCCAAAGTGCTGGGATTTCAGGAATGAGCCAGCATGCCTGGCCACCATTTTCAAATTAAGTCAGTTATCAGGTAAAATCATGTCATCTAACAGAATCACAATTTTTGAACCAGAAGATACATTAGAAGACATGCCTAGTTCAACTCTTTCATATTCTGAAGAAATCCCAAAAGGACTTGTGACAGTGCCAGGATCACATAGAGAGAAATGTACCTACAATCATTGCTCCTCACTAAACACAAAAAGCAAAGAAAAAATGATCTATAAGTAGTAAATTTTAAAAAGAAGAGAGTTACATGAACAGAAAGTTATTCTGAAGCATTTTTCATGGTTCATACTGCTGCTAAATTGATATTTTTTTAATCAATCAGATGAACTTTTCTTTCCATCATCATATGCCCCAAATGAAGACCAAGAAAGTTAATTTCATACAACATTTTGAGTTGGTAGAGACAGAGGCAACTGTGGGCTTCAGTAATCAAGGCCAACTCTTGTAAGCTACAGAAACTCAGCTGGACTTTGAAAGATGGTAGCAGTTGAACTTGCATACCAGAGTGCTTTTAGATTATCAGAACAAAGCCATGGATGAAACTGGTATTTGCTCTGAGCTTTAAAATTCTAGAAAGCAGTTTCATAAACCCTTCCTCCATTATATCTTACCAACCTGTAAATATTTTTTAAAAACAAATATATATGTGACTGTTTTTCAGCTAAAAATAAATACTTGTAAAAGTGCAAACAATACAGAGGTATATAGAGTAGAAAGTAAAAGTTTTCCTTAATCTTCTTCATGAATTTCATCCGGGGGCCCTTCCCTGTAGGTAAAGTTTAGTGTGTATACTTTCAGACCTTTTATAATGCATTTACACACCCACACACACATACACACACACAGAGAGAGAGAAGAGAGTCCTGGCATATCAAGAAAAGAAAAGCTGGGGCAGGTGGGGTGTATCGGGGGGAGATTGATTAGAAATAGACATGGCTGGCCGGGCAGTGGCTCTTGCCTGTAATCCCAGCACTTTGGGAGGCCGAGGCAAGCGGATCACCTGAGGTCAGGAGTTGAAGACCAGCCTGATCAATATGGAGAAACCCCATCTCTACTGAAAATAAAAAAAATCATCCGGGCGTGGTGGCACATGTCTGTAATCCCAGCTACTTGGGAGGCTGAGGCAGGAGAATCACTCAAACCCGGGAGGTGGAGGTTGTGGTGAGCAGAGATTGGGCCATTGCACTCCAGCCTGGGCAACAAGAGTGAAAGTCTGTCTCAAAAAAAAAAGAAAGAAAGAAAGAAAGAAAGAAAGAAAGAAAGAAAGAAAGAAAAAGAAATAGACGTGGCATGAACTAGAAGGACAGAAACTTTGGGAAAATAATTGAGATGTTTTAAAATGAATTAAAATATTTTATTTTCTGATAGGCAATGTAACCCATACATCAGCACTGGAGATGAAGCTGTATTATGTGTTTGATTTGGAACAGAAAATAAGGGAGGCAAGGTTGAAGATAACAGTGAAAGTCCTCTAGGTGGGTTCTAGGTGAGAGCAAAGCATCCAAAGAGCCCAGTTACTTTGGCTAAAATCGATTATAGAAATTGAAAGAAACAAGATTGTCAAGTACCTCAATCCCCAAGCTAAAGAATTTGGAGGTTTCTTTCCCTAAGCAATGAGAAGTCATTGTGGGCTATTGAGCAAGAAATGATATGACATGATTAATGTTTTAGGAAGATTCATCTGGCAGCAATGGGCAGGAGATAAACTCTGAAGTAATAGAGGCCAATTAAGAGGCTATTGGATCCTTAAGGCACATATTCCCAAGGAAATCATCTTAAGGTGAAAGGTTTACATACAAGTGTTTTTGCCACAGTGTTATAAAAGCAAAAAAAAAAAAAAAGTTTTTAAGACATGCAAACAACTCAAATATCCAAAAACTGGAAAGTCATTAAGTAAATAGCAGTATTTGAAGCCATTAAAAATAATGTTTTTGAAAAATATGTATTGACATGGAAAATGCTGGGAATGCAAAGTTTAGTGAAAACACTGACACGAAACTGAATATGAGTTTGACCCCAATTATATAGAGGATTTCCTAAGGACACTGTTGTGATTATATTGCCTTAGGAAAAGACTATTAGTCATAATGAACATGTTTTAGTCTATAATACTCTGCTTTGAGTAAATAGAGAAAACTTTCATGTATCAACATGACTTGGCTAAAGGAATGTTTTGATTTTTATTATTGGTGCAGGTTTATCTTCCTAAGCATAAGAAAGGAGGTGAATTAATAATAATTGCATTCCACTTCTCTAAGTAGGTTTTAGGATTAAAAAGGTCCATGAAAAGTAAGACCCACTTCGGATGTAATGACACTGAACCAGCAGGGAACAAATGTCAGATCACAGACCACCTGCAATGCTGATGTTTAAAAACAAAACCAAAAATTACACCTTTATTCCATTTGGAAAGAAAAAAAATCAAAGCAGTAGCAGTGGTTATTCCTGGGAAATGACACTATGGATGATTGTTTCATTGTTACATTTAATAAGTTTACATCATTTTGATAATTAGGGAATTGTTTGGTTAATTGGGTTTATTTGTTTGTTTAATAAAGGAGCAAGTGATTAAGATTGTGACATGCAAAAGCAGAGAAACAAGAAAAGATGCAGCAGTGCCTTCTGATTCAGGATATAAAGATGATAAAACATAGTTTACAGTGTACATGGACTTCATAGACTTTCCTAGTAAAGCAGAATATACACGTTAAAGAAACCTAAGTAGGTAACTTTCTTGGACTTTCCCAAAGAAAGTTTACTTTATGGCAGTGGTCCCCAATCTTTTTGGCATCACAGACTGGTTTCATGGAAGACAATTTTTCCACAGACAGGGCTGAGGGATGGTTTGGGGATGATTTAAGCACATTACAATTATTGTGCACTTTATTTCTATTATTATTACATTGTAATACATAATGAAATAATTATACAACTCACCATAGTGTAGAATCAGTGGGAGCCCTGAGCTTATTTTCCTGCAACTAGATGGTGGGAGACACTGACAGATCATCAAGCATTAGATTCTCATAAGGAGCGCACAACCTATTGTGTGCAGGTCACAATAGGATTTGCACTCCTGTCAAAATCTAATGCCACTGCTGATCTGACAGGAGGCAAAGCTCAGGCCACAATGCAAGCGATGGGAAGTGGCTGTAAATACAGATGAAGCTTTGCTCGCTTGCCTGCTACTCACCTCCTCCTGTGTGGCTTGGTTCCTAATAGGCCAGGGACCAGTATCAGTCCATAGCCAGGCTTTTAGGGACTCCTGCTTTATGGGATAAAGTAAAAAAGTGAAAAAAGTGCAGTACATTCTCTCTACCAAAAAACATCTAAGATGACTTTCAACTGACACTATTAGTATGGTAGTACAATAGAGGAGCATTTCAAGATGTATTTTTATTTTTATTTTTATTTTTATTTTTTGAGATGAGGTCTCGCTCTGTTGCCCAGGCTGGAGTGCAGTGGTGGGATCTCGGCTCACTGCAAGCTCCACCTCCCGGGTTCGTGCCATTCTCCTGCCTCAGCCTCCCGAGTAGCTGGGACTATAGGTGCCTGCCACCACGCCCAGCTAATTTTGTTTTTGTATTTTTAGTAGGGACGGGGTTTCACCGTGTTAGCCAGACTGGTCTCGATCTTCTGACCTCGTGATCTGCCCGCCTCGGCCTCCCAAAGTGCTGGGATTACAGGCATGAGCCACCGCACCCAGCCTTTTTTTTTTTTTTTTTTTTTTTTTTTTAATCTCACTCTGTTGCCCAAGCTGGTGTGCAGTAGTGCAATCACAGCTCACTGCAGCCTCAACCTCCCAGGTTCAAGAGATCCTCCCACTTCAGCCTCCCAAGTAGCTAGGACTACAGGCAGGCACCACCATGCCTGGCTAATTTTTCAATTTTTGTGGAGATAGGACCTCACTATGTTGTCCAGGATGGTCTCCAACTCCTGGGCTCAAGAGATCCTCCCACTTCCCAAAGTGCCAGGATTATAGACATGAGCCATCTTGCCTGACCCAAAATTTTGCTTACTAGTCCAAAACAAGCAAACACAAATAAAAAAGGAAAATTCCCAGTATTACTGTGGCATTTTTGAAGGACACTGGGTGCAGATTCATCCTTTTCTTACACAAGTTTTCAAATCATCGTTCTATAGATCTTAGCGCTGCAGCTACTTCGTAAATGCTAATAGGACCATAAAGTTACTTTCACAATATTTACTAAGTAAGATGGAGTCTCCTACATTATCAGTTTATTCTCCATTTTCAGTCAATATAGTCAACAGGTAAATTCCATTTTGTCATAAAATTTCTATTTCTATTATTTCAATCGTTAAACCAAGTGGTAATGAAATGACAATTTATAGTCCCTGCTATTACCAGGAATAACCTAATCCCTGCTGCCCACAGTCTTTATGCAGAAATGACGGAGGCCTTCCTTCCAGCCCCAACTTCCCCCAGAATAAATGGACACTTAGGGATCACCCAGAGCTTGCTGTCAACTCTAACAAGAATTTCCCTGGATAATTACGTAAAGCTCAACAATAATGTAGCAAATAAAATTAAATATAAATCAGATATATTTATACTTCCACTAATTAAAAGTAACAACTAAGAAAAGTTTATACCACAATCTATGGGACATTGGTTTCTGTATTAGCAAAAGATGCATAATAAGAACATAACAAGAGACTAACACATTTCACATTGTGTGTTTGTTTCTTTCAGTTTGGGACATGTTGATGTTTCTTAAAATTTCACACTAGAAGGAATAGTCCTCCTAATTTGTTTTTGGACCTCTGCATTGCTAGCTGACCTGAAACTGGTAGATTAAACTTCCTGTGGCCCACTGACCTTAGAAAAAAATTATTGAGCAAATATTTATTAACCAACTACTCTCTCACACGCACTATTCAATAAATAAGTACTGGAAATGATTTATTTCACCAGTAGAAATTTAGAAACCACTAATTTGTTTTCTGACTCTTAGCCATTAGACATTCTTCCTCAAAGTCTTCTCTACTCAATGAGATGAAAAGTAGTAATACGTAAGTTTTGAAAGTTATTAACATAATGCTTTTAATTTATTCATATTTTATGAATTCTATTTCAAACACAAAACCTAAGAAAATATATATAACACTGCTAAACTTCAAAACAGTAATATGCCAGTTAATAATGTTCCAAAAGTTCTTTTAGTATACCAAATTCTAATACACCTGCATGTTTAGCAGCATGATATACACTGGTGCCCTCTAGTTGTACCGAAAATCTTCTGGTACAAATATGGCTGTAAGCTGAGTTTCCTCAGGCCTCCCCAACCTGTGAATACAAACGGAATCACACTAATAATAAGAACCCAAATTCTATTGGCTCTTGTTGCCACCTAGCAGAACCTCAGCACCTTATAAAAGAGTTTCTCAAGTGCTTCTGGAAGTTGAGGTGCTCTCTGAAGTCAGTTGCTCTCTAAAGTCAGGTGAATTCAGGTGTGCTCGTGAATACTCCCACTCTGGCAGGGCATCTGCTGTGACTCTCTCCAGCATCCATGTCACCAGATACTGCTGCCCCGTTACCCGCATGCACTCTCTGCCAGGAAACACTGCTGGTCTTCTGCCACCAGAGGTGCTAAAGATGTGTGGTGGGATAGAGACATTGCCTGAGCTCTGTCTAATGTTGACTAACATGGACATGACAACCCATCAAAGGTACCAAATTCATGATGTTTCTGTGACTTTGTTCTACAAAATTTTAGATTTTGTTTGTGGTTTAATTTTTACAGGCAACTTGCTCCTCACGGTAACCAGACCTCTATTACTGGTCAGTGGTGCCTGGCTCTTCCTCTCTTCGGTATCTTTGGAGGCTCCTCGGTACCCTTTACAAATATTTTACTTTAGGTGCTAGCCCATGCATCTATTAGATGTATGTACACACATTCAACGAATACTAGTTTCCTCTAGAGAAGGTCTCTTTAATCAAGACTTGAGGTTTATAATTTTGAGAGAGATAATTTTTTGATTATAGCAAGTCATTATATTTCTTTATTAGTTATATAATTTCACCAAAATAATTTAAAGTATGAAACCCTGCTCTCACATAGTAAATGAATACCTGAAACCAGGCAAACAGAACGACTTATATTTAATGGTGTCATAAATGATTTGCAAAATATTTTAACTCATTGGTAACCCTTAGGGCTCTTACTCATAAGGAAAGAAAAACAAACTTAGAAATTATCTAACATACACAAGAGTTCTAATACCTCTCCTCTGTTTCACCTGATAATTTTTACCTGGCTAAATGCAAGTACAAGAAGTAATTGATAGTGGGTCTCAGGCTGGTTTTCTCTGCTGAGCTCTTTATTTCTATACACTTATTCCCCAACACACACAGTGGTTTTCTAACTGGTTATCAATCTTAGCAATGGCAGGTAGCCTTTCCATTCTGCTATGGTTTGAATGTGTCCCCCAAAGTTCATGTGTTCGAAACTTAATCCCCAGTGCAACAATGGTGGGAAGTGAGTCCCAATTAGAAGTGATTCCGGTCATTATGAGGGCTCTGCCCTCATAAATGGATTAATGTTGTTATTCTGGCAGTTGGTTAGTTATCATGAGAGTGAGTTGGATACAAAAACAATTTTTGCCCCTCTTGCCGTCTAGAAATCTATTCCCCTTCCACCATGCACCAGGGGATGACACAGCAAGAAGATCCTTGCAAGATGTCAGCCTCCTCAACCTTGGACTTCCCAGCCTCCAGAACTGTAAGAAATAAATCTTTGTCCTTTATAAATTACTCAGGTATTTTGTTACAGCAGCATAAAATGGACTAAGATGCATATTATAGTTTAAGATCAAGAGTTCTGAAACATGATACCAATCCTTGCTTTATCCCCTCACTTGTTTCAGCACTCCCTGATTCTGGTGAATATGTCCGGGCTACTTGTTAGCAAGAAATCCTAATTCCACTGCAAAGCAGAATCTCCACTCTTTCCATTCTCAAAGTCTTGGTTCATGTTTTAAGAGGTGGCATAACACTGCAGTCGAGAGCATGTACCATGGAAACAGATCACCCAGGCTCCACTCTCGGCTTCACCACTTATCAGTTGGGTGACCATGGGCAAGTTACTTAAACTCTCTGAACTCCAGTTTTCTCATTATTGGAAGAGGGGTGATGATAATAATAGAAACTTCCTTAGGGTTGTTGTGAGGATTACATGAGTAATGCCTGTAAAGAAATTAAAACTATTCTGCTGAGGATGTAAGGCAGCAAAGCAAGCAAGGTTTTTTAATAGTATACTAAATACCATTATCTTACCCTAAATTTAAAAGCACTCTCCAGATATGTGGTCAGTGGCTGACAGACATTGAGCAAGTATCTCCCTAAACCTCTGTCTCTTCATCTATAAAATGGTGCTAATTGAAATAAAAACATGTAATTTACTTGGCAATTACCTAACATGCAGTAAACATTAATATTAGCTCTTATGTCATCTATAAAACTAATCTGTAATTATGTCTGCTTTACTGGGATATTGTAATAAGATAACATAGGTAAAGTACTAGCATAATGATTTAATATTTATTAAGCAAAGGGTTAATATATAGTTTTCTTTTTCTCCACACTTGCCTTTTTTTTCCTTTTGAGACAGGGTCTCACTCTGTCACCCAGGCTACAATACAGTGGCATGATCGCAACTCACTGAAACCTCAACCTCCCAGGCTCAAGCAATCCTCCCACCTCAGCCTCCCAAGTAGCTGGGACCACAGGCATGTGCCTCCACACCTGGCTAATGTGTAAATTTTCTACAGAGATGGCGTCTCCCTGTGTTGCCCAGGCTGGTCTCAAACTCCTGGGCTCAAATGATCCTCCTGCCTTGGCCTCCCATAGTGCTGGGATTACAGGCATAAGCCACCATACCCAGCTTCCACACTTGCTTTTTAAAGCCCCTAGGATTACTGATCATTTTTTCCTGAATTGCTTTTACTTTTCCTTTGACAGCTATACCTGGAGGTTTGAGCAACGCAGAGAACCTATGATTATATAAACTCTATTACCAACAACCTCCACAAACCTACCATTGATAAGCAAGTCTTTACTGAATGTGAAGATTTACCAGAGTAATTCTACTTCAAAAAAGGTAGTTGAGTTTCTGGCAATATAGCTGACCAAGTATTAGGACCAATCTTCCCAACTAATGACTAAAAAATGCTGGATAAAATACAAAAACGTCTTCAAGAAGGCATATGAGAGCAAGAGTAAGCAGTATCTAAGAAAGCAACACTGAATCAGCTATATTCTCAGGGCATTTGCTGAACTCAGTGAACTTGAGCATAGATTTTTATGCTCTGGAGACAGAAGACACAACTCAGGGACCACCCAAGTTGGAGTATCCTATATTAGAATCCTCATAAAACAGGGGCCCAAAGGCATACACTCAACAAAAGAGGGGACTAAAATAACCTATACACTTTCACCCGCACTGAAAATTGCATGGAAAACTAACAGCCTCAAAACTTGGCACTGTGTAGAGTGGGTGAAAATTATACCCTAAGAATTTGTAACCAAAAGCTGGCCCTCACACAAGTTTGCACAGAAATTCATACTTTTGAAGCAATCTAAAAAAAAATTTTTAATGTGAAGTCAATATTATGTAAAGGAGTCTTAAGCTAATATATCCCAGGTACCTAACAAAAGCAAATGTAAATCCTTGTAGGAAAAGGATTTTCCTACAAGGATTGTCCCCTTTCATTCTAGGACACAAAAAATCTTCATGGATAAAATTTCAAGGAAAACTACACAATTCAAATGTCAAAATTAGTAACACACAGGAGTCAATGTTATAAGTAAGAACCAGCAGGAAAAAAAAAAAGATAGCAAAATAGGACCCAAAAACTTTTAGATACTTGAATTATCAGATACAGAGTATTAAAAAGTATGGTTAATGTGTTTAATATCAGAAACTTTAAAAAGTAGCAATTGAAATTGAGCACTCAATTGACAGATTTAACAACAGATAAAACATAGCATAACAAAGACAATTAGTCACTAGAAGATAAAAATAATCAAGAATGAAGATCAAGGAGACAAAAGAATTTAAACTTTGAAAGGAACACAGATAAATTGAACTTTATCAAAATTTAAAAACACTTTTTTGTATCAGAGGACATTAGCAAGAAAGGGAACAAGCAACCTACAGAATGGATGAAATATTTATAAATCATAATTTGATAAGGGCCTGATATCCAGAATATACAAATAACTCCTACAATTTAACAGAAAAAAAAAAAAAAAAAAAAACAACAGCAAAAAGACAAAAAAAAAATTAAATTAAAAACATGCAAAACAGGAGGCTGAGGCTACAGTGAGCCATAATGGTGCCACTGTACTCCAGCCTGAGTGACAGAGTGTGAGCCCATCTCAAAAAAAAAAGGGGGGGCGGTGGGGCAAAGGACTTGAATAGACTTTTCTTCAAACATATACAAATGGCCAATAAACATATGAAAAATCACTAACTATATTTCCAAAAACCAACATAAAAAATAAAATGACAATTTGAAAACAGAATAAGCAGGATGCACAATATCATTAGTCATCAGGGAAATTCAATCAAAAGGACAGTGTTATGCCACTTCACATCTACTAGAATGGCTACAGTTTTTAAAAACTGAAAATAACAATGCTAATAAGTATGTGGTGAAATTGGAACCTTCATACATTGCTGGTAGAAATGTAAAATGATGCAGCAGCTATAGAAATATTTGACAGAGGCCAGGCACGGTGGCTTAGGCCTGTAATCCCAGCACTTTGGGAGGCCAAGGCAGGCGAATCACCTCAGGTCAGGAGTTCGAGACCAGCCTGACCAAACAGGAGGAATCCCATTTCTACTAAAAATACAAAATTAGCCAGGCGTGGTGGCACACGCCTGTAATCCCAGCTGCTCCAGAGGCTGAGGCAGGAGAATGCCTTGAACCCGGGAGGCGGAGGTTGCTGTGAGCCGAGATCATGCCATTGCATTCCAGCCTGGGTAACAAGAGCGAAACTCTGTCTCAAAAAAATAAATAAATAAAAAATAAAGAAAACAAATATTTGACAGAACATTTTTCCTCAAAAAGCTAAACATAGAATTATCATATGAACCAGCAATTCCACTCCTAGTTATATACGCAAGGGAATTGAAAGCAGGGACTGAAACACATATTTGTAGGGCAATGTTCACTGCAGCATTATTCATAATAGCCAAAAATTGGAAATAATCCATATATATATGCATATATATATATGGAGAGAGAGACAATAATAAAAAGGAATGAATTTTTGATATATGCTACAACATGAATCTAAAAACCATTAACACTAAGTAAAATAAGCCAGACCCAAAAGGACAAATATTGAATGATTCCACTTAAATGAAATATCTAAAATAGTTTAATTTATAGAGACAGAAAGTAAATTAGAGATTTCCAGGAGCTGGAAGGAGTGGGTAATGGAAAGTTATTGCATAATGGTTTCAGAGTTTTCATCTAAGAAAAAGTTTTGGAAATTGTGGTGACGGTTGTCCAACATTGTGAATGTAATTAATGCCACTGAACTGTACATCTAGAAATAGTTAAAATAAAAAATTGTATGTTATATATACTTTAACATAATTTCTAAAAATTAACAATGTAATAGATCAAAAAACATTAAATTGTACACTTTGAGTGAACTGTATGGTATGTGATTTATACATTAATAAATTTTTTAATGGAAAGAAAGCTTGTATTAATTAAGGTAGTAAGCTAGGTTGCAGAAACAGATAAACCCAAAACACAACGTTACTCAAACCAAAATAGAAGTTTATTATTCTACTGTCACATAACAGTTCAAGTTGAGCGTTCCTGGTCTGTAAGTACTTCTCTGACTGCAGTGGTTCAGCGACCGCAGCTCCCTCCATCTGAAGACTCAGCCATCCTCTGAGCCTGAGGCCTCCATATTGTCTGTATTCAGCTAACATTAGGGGACAGAGCATAAAGGAGACACATTACTTCCTAAAAGCCTTGGCCTGAAAATGTTCATGCACATGGCCACACAAAGATGTAAGGAAGGCTGGAAAATGTAGGCTTTAATGCAGTTAAAAGATTATGATATTACAGTAAAACAGGCTAACATATGTCTAAACAGAGTTCCAAAGCATAAGAAAGGAGTGAGAAGGAAGTGGCAGCAATAGTTGAGGAGATTATGACTAAGAATTTTCCACAACTGATGAGAAACAATAACCCATACATTCAAGATTTCTACAAATCCCAAATAGAAAAAATAAAAAGAAATTCACACCTAAGTACATCATAGTGAAATCACAGAACCTAAAGACAAAGATATGCTAAAAGCAGCCAGAGAAAAAAAGATAGATTACCTTAAAGACAGTGAGACTGACAGCTGACTTCACCAGTAACAATGTAATCAAGAATGGAGTAGAATAAAATATGCTGAGAAAATAATTATTAAAATAATTATTAACTTATTAATCTACACACAGTAAATTATACTTAAGAAAGAGAGCAAATTAAGAAGACATTTTTATGACAAATAAAAACAGAAAACATCTGCCATTAGCACACCCTCACAAAGATGTTTGCAAAGGAATAAAGAGAAAAAAAAGCAGTAAATACTTTAAAAGTTGACTATATAAAACAAAATATTACGTGGGGTTAAAAAACACGATAGAATGAAAATATATAACAATAATAGCACACAAGGCGTAATTGAATTTAAAGTGTTCTAAGTCTTATATTATTGGGGAGACCATAAAGCAATGAATTAATTAAGTATGCAGGCTACAAATTTTTAAACCACTGAAATACAGAAACAAAAGTTATAGCTTCCAAACTAGTAGAGGAAAAAAATAGAATATGAAAAAATATAATCAATTCAGAAAAAGACAAGGAAGAAGAAAATAAGTGGTATAGAAAATGTGGAAAAAATATAAAACATAGAAGGCAGTAAAAACAAATCTAAATGTCTGCAATTATAATAAATATAAATACACTAACTGCTTCAGTTGAAAGACAAAGTCAAGCCGTGTTTTTTAAAAAAATCTTGCTTTATTCTGTTTATAAGAGACAAGTGTAAAGCTTAAGAATACAGGAAGATTGAAGACATTAAAGTAAAAATGTAGAGAAGAATGTACGAAGCAAATATGAAACAAAAGAAACCTGCCAGTTCTGGTAGACAAATGCATTTACAGACAAATAAATATTATTGAACACAAAGACAATCATTACCTAATTATTAAAATTTTAATCATCTGGGAGATATGAATTACGTATTCATATATGTAATTATTCCTAATTACAGTCCCAAAATATGTAAAGTAACACTGACAGAACCACATGGAGAAACAGACATATTGAGAAATTTCAACACAGTTTCAGAAACTGACTACTGAAACAAGGCATAAATACTAGTAGTTTTATAGAAGATTCAAACAACACAATAAATAAATGTAAACTAATGGGTATATATGAAACTGTCCTCAATGACTCAACACTGCTTTTTTTTTTTCTATTTTTTTCCTTTTTAGAGTCTCACTCTGTGGCCCAGGCTGTAGTGCAGTGGCACGGTTCAAGTGATTCTCCTGCCTCAGCCTGCCAAGTAGCTGGGATTACAGGCACAGGCCATCTTGCCTGGCTAGTTTTTTGTACTTTTGTAGAGACAGAGTTTCACCATGTTGGCCAAGGTGGTCTTGAACTCCCGACCTCAAGTGATCTGCCCGCCTCAGCCTCCCAAAGTGCTAGGATTACAGGCATGAGCTACCACGCCTGGCCTTCAATGACTCAAAATAAACATTTTTTTCCAAGCATTCATGGAACATTTTAACCAAATGTTCAACTATAAAGCAGCTTTCAAAAATTAAAAAACATATATAATATATTATATATAAATAAAATATATATATTTTATATATATATAGTATCATACAGATACTGGGTTTCTGAAAAGATAAATAGTATCATACAGATCAAGCTCTCTGATCACAATGGATTTGCAACCCAAAAAAATACAGAATTAGAAATATCCCTATATGTTTGGAAATTTTTAAATATCCTTCTAAATTACTTAAGGATCAAAGAAAATATCGTAATGAACATCAGGAAACATTCAGACCCGATAACAAATAAAATATTACATATAAAAACTTACATTATAAGTAAAAGAAAGAAGCTAAAGGAAACTTAGAGGAAAATGTATAGCTTTAAATGCTCAAAGTATAAAATAAGAAAATCTAATAAATAATGAAAACTGTATACATCTTAAAAGTTAGTATAGGAAGAGCAGAATAAACCCAAAGAAAAGAGAAGGAAATAATAGAAATAAAAATTAATGGATAGGAAATGAAATATTTAATAGTCAAAAGTTGGTTCTCTGAAAAAGCTAGTAAAATTTACAAACTTCTTACAATAAGAAACAAGAGAGATGACCCAAAAATTAAACCTAAAATAGTATGCATATGAAATGATAATATTACATAAATGTATGACATTAAAAGGGGGCATAAATTCTTATGCTAGAGACATAAGATAATCAGGAGATGTATGAGTATTATTCCAATAAACTTGAAAATGTAGCTGAAATGA
Organism: Papio anubis; assembly: GCF_008728515.1. Lineage (NCBI taxonomy): Eukaryota > Metazoa > Chordata > Mammalia > Primates > Cercopithecidae > Papio > Papio anubis. The sequence continues at coordinate 60,808,938 of NC_044985.1, forward strand.
TTCCTGTAAAATAGAACTTACTTAAACTGACTCAAGAAGAAAGCAAAAACTGAATGGTCCTATAACTCCTAAAGAAATTTAGTCATTAGTTTAAAATCTTTCCCTAAAGGAGGGATGAGGTCCAGGAGAGTTTATTGATAAACAACCACTATTCAAGAAACAATTTCAGTTTTACGCAAACTGTATCAGATTATGGGGGAAAAAAATGATACTACTCAATGCATTTTCTGAAGCTAGCATAACCTTGATACCAAAATTCAACACTGACGTTCAAAAGGAGGAATTTGCAGACCAATCTTACTCATGAACACAAAAACAAAAATCCCAGATAAAACACTAACAAACTGAATCCCTCAAAGTATTAAAATTACACACACACACACACACACAAAACGGCCAAATGAGTTTATTCGGAAATAAAAGCGAATTAAAGAAAGAAAAGAATATAACTGACTACATTAACTATTGAAAGAAAATCATATGACTATCTCAACAAATGCATAAAAAGCATTTGATAAAAATCCAACAATCCTTTATAGTAAAAATTTACAGTAAACCATGAATTAAAGTGAACTTCCTTACTCTGATACTAGACATCTACCCAAAAATTTGCAGCAAACATCATATTCAATTTTGAAATTTTGAAAGCATTCCATTTAAATGTCATAAATAAGTTTCTGTACTCTCTATATACTTCAATGCAAAATTACGCTGGATACTCAGTACAGTACAAGAAAGCGAGGAAAAAAATAAAAGGGCTAAGGATTCAGAATGAAAGAACAAATCTGTCATTATTCAAAACTGATATGATTTTCCATAAAGATAAATTATTAAAATTAAGTTAAATAAATATGCTAATATAAAATCATTATTCAAAAGTGATTTCTAGGTATCCATAATAAGCAGAAAAAATTTAAAAGACATTTATTACAGCATCAAAAATATGATGTGCTTAGGAATAAATCTACCAAAGATGTACAAGACTTTAGGGAGAAAAGTACAAAACATTATTGAAGGATATTAAAGAAGACTTTAATTAAGGAAGACATATACAATGTAATAGGTATTTTTCAAGGGACGGGAGCACAGAACCTTAGACCAATGGAGCAGCATAAAAAGTCCAGAAACAACCCCACGCATAATTGCCATTTAACATATGACAGAGGTGCTGTTGAAGGTCAGTTGGAAAAAAAATGGATAAAAAAAAAAAAATAGTGCTGGAACGATTTGTTTCAATATGAAAAAAAATTAAATTGACTCCTACCTCATGCAAAAAACAAAAATCTGTTCCAGGTAAATTAAAGATCTAAATGTGAAAGGCAAGAATGTCAAACTTTTGGAAGACGATATGGTAGAACACCTTTATGATTTCAAACTAGGGTAGCTCTTAAACTGGACATAAAAGATTTAAGTTATAAAGGAAATTATTGACTACATTAAAATTAATGTCTTCTGTTCATCAAAAAGCATTATAAATGGTGAAAAGACAAGCTCAAACTGAGAGATGATTGCTACACACTAACAAAGTATTACAACACAAAAAAATTTTTAAATGTTTGCAAATCAGTAGGAATGACAAACAACCAAGCAAAAAAATGAGGCATAAGTAGTCCATAAACACAAGAAAAGATGTTCAAACTCATGGCAAATCAGCGAAATTATAACCACAAAAGATCATTCGAAAATTGTCAGACTTAAGAAGTGTGATGACATTAACTGTTTACGAGGTTGAGGAGCAATGAGAATGCCCATACCCTGCTAGTAAGAATGTAAATTTGTACAGCACTTTTGGAAAACAGCATGACATTACCGAGTAAAATTAAATGTGCATATTCAGGTACTCTATGATTCAATGTTCCCACTCCTAAGTATATATCCTAGAGAAATCTTGTATATGTGTACTAGGAGACATGTAGAAGAAAGTGTGTAACAGTATTGTTTACAACACAGAAAACTGGAAAAAACCTAAATGCATTCAACAGACTGGATCTGTTGTGGTATATTTTCATAATAAAATACCATCGAGCAATAAAAATTAATGAGCTAAAGCTACAATCATCAGCATGGATGTATCTCAAAAATAAAATGTTAAATTAAAAGAAATAAGTTACAGAAGAATATGTGCAGTATGTTTTTATTTATGTCAAGTTCAGAAACAATCCAAACTAAACAATGCAATTTTTAGGGGCATAAATAGGTAGTAATGAGCATTAAAAAAAGTTAGGAAGGGATTAACAAAGTTCAAAATCGTGAATACTTTCAGAGAAGGAGAGGGACACATTCACTTCTGGAATATGGTACCTGTAATGTTTTATTTCTCAAACTGGATACTAGATACAAAGTAATCCCTTTTCTTTTTCTTAAAATGTATGCATATATCTTTATACATTCTTCTGTATGCCTGCTATGTTTTATAGTAAAAAATATATATGTTTTATAATATTTGCCTGAATTTTCCAGAAAAAAATTTTTTTCTGAATTACAAGAATAATTATTTCAGTTTCCTCTTCTGGGGCTTGAAAAAGAGAGTCACAGAACTTGGAGCGTTCCCTATTACAAAATTCACATAAGTACTTGTATGCACAATCCTTGTTTATTTAGCAATAGGTTTTAATTAGGCAGTGTAGGTTCTCAGAGTCACTCAAAGCATACTCAAAAATTATATCATAGCCCTTTTATTCTTAATTGCATTCATACTATCCAAGAAATATCACTATAGAGCAGTGCTGTCCAATAGAAATATATCATAAGCCAACTATGTAATTTATACTTTCTAGTAGCCACATTTCAACATCTGATCAATATTTCTTCTAATTATTAATGAAATATTTTATATTCTTTTCCCTACTCAATTTTCAAAATTCAGTGTGTACTTTACACTTACAGCACCTCTCGATCCGGACTAGCCACATTTCAAGTTCTCAACAGCCACATGAGGCTGGTGACTACCATACTGGACAGCACAGCCTTATAGTCTCCAAATAAATAATGATCCCCTTAGCTTCAGCTTTAGAAATTAGCAGGAGAGAACCACCCACCAAGCCTCGGGGCATGTTAGGCCTCCAAACTACGAGAAAGAGTTCTAATTTTAGCATGAAGTAGTGGTAGGTACCTTATTCACACAGAACAATAGAAGTGGTCGTTTTTATCATATCTTTTCTCTTTATATCCCTGAATTTCCTCTGAAGTAGGCCTAACAGGAACTTCTTGTAAACGGGAAATAATAATGCTTTAGAGTTCTTAAGCCCATTTTCCTCAGGAATCTAAAAAATTTTAAGAATACTGGTTCATTAATCAACAGCCTAACAACAGTCTTGACATACTCTGCCATTTAAATTTATGTATATTTAGAAAAATCAAGCCTTAGAATAGAATGGCTAACATCCCATCTAGAAACAGAAACTGAACCAAGATCTAAGATTCGGACTCCCACGGCTCCCCTAAGCCAACACCCTGAGCACACATATATGTTCCTTTGGGTTATTAGATTTTCTTTTGGTTCCAATCATTCACAGTTAATTCCTTATATTATTTCATATTTCAGCTACTCTACTTCATTTCAATATTCTCCCACCCCTTAGTTGTCTGAAGAAACCAAATTTAATATGCTGATTCTTGCCTTAAATACTTTGCAATGTTTCTAAGAGGAAATATACAATTGCCAAAAGGTTGTGTTTCTTTATTTTTTAAAGACCAGTTATTAAAATTTCTGTAGAACAACTTTTATAGCAATAAAAGCCAAATTTTGACTAATTACCAGAGAACTAGAGAATCAGATCATCAATATTTATGGGATTTTTTCTTCTGATTCATTTTCAGTATTTTGCATAGGAAACCTTAATTTTCTTAGTCAATGTTGTTTAGTAAGTGTATTCATTTTCCAGTAGTAATTGCATAAAGGTGCCACTAATGAGAACCAAGCATTGACTTCCTGGGACTCATTTGTATGCTTATATACACACTCATTTTTCCAATCTTTCCCTATTTTTTAAACTGTACTTTCTCCACAGCAGTACAAAGTATTATTTAACTAACCTCCAAAACATTGGTTTTCTGGCTTTCAGATTTCATAACCAATAGAAAAATAAATGTTTTAATTGAGGGACTGGCATAACATTGCCAATTTCTTATTTTGCCAATTACAGTTATAAAATAATAATTAAACTCTACAACTTATTTTATTACCATCATTTCCTTCAAGCAGTGGTTCTCAAACTAGCATGTGTCAGAATCACCTGGAGGGCTTGTTAAGGCACAGATGGCTGGGGCCCACCTGCAGAGCTTCTGATTCTGTGAGTCTCAGAGCCCAAGTATGTGCATTTTCAACAAGTTCCCATGTGATGATGCTGCCGCTACTCTTTGGAACCACACTTTGAAAACCACTGCATTAAAGAGAGGACATTTCAGTAGCAAAAAAGAAGACAGGAGGCAATCTCAGAATAAAAGAGAATCAATTAAATTGAGTAAATTTAGCTTTATTTTTTCTACTTCTCCTAGGTCAGTTTCACAAACAGTAACAATGTCTCTGAAGTAACATTTAGAGACTGTCTGATAAGTAGCCTTAGCCAGCCAGCCACATGTAGGTACTGAGCACTTCAAATATGACTAGTCCAAATGGAGATTTACTGTAAGTGTAAAATACACACTAGATTTTAAAGATTTACTACAAAGACAGGGCATGGTGGTTCAGGCCTGTAATCCCAACACTTCGGGAGGCTAAGGCAGGAGGACTGCTTGAGCCCAAGAGTTTGAGACCAGTCTGGGCAACACAGTGAGACCCCATCCCTACAAAAGACTCTTAAAATTAGCCATGCGTGGTGGAGTATGCCTGCAGTCCCAGCTACTGGGGAGGTCAAGGCAGAAGGATCACCTGAGCCCAGGGCATCAAACATGCAATGAGCTCGGATCATGCCACTGCACTCCAGCCTGAGCCACAGGATGACACCCTGTCTCAACTAGAAAAAAAAAAAAAAAAAGACTCACTACCAAAAAAGAGAATACATTTCACTGATAATTTTTATACTGGTGCAATCTCGGCTCACTGCAACCTCCACATCCAGGGCTCAAGCCATCCTCCCATCTCAGCCTCCCGAGTAGCTGGGACCACAGGCGCATGTCCCCCAAGCTCAGCTAATTTTTTGTATTTTTGGTAGAGACAGGGTTTTGCCATGTTGCTCAGGCTAGTCTGGAACTCCTGAACTCAAGCAATCTGCCCACTTCAGCCTCCCAAAGTGCTATAAAGGTGTGAGCCATGGCAGCTGACCTAGAAAACTGTTAATTGCTTTGGGAGGTCAAGGCAGGTGGATCACCTGAGGACATGAGTTCAAGACCAGCCTGACCAACATAGAGAAACCCCGTCTCTATTAAAAATACAAAAAATTAGCCAGGTGTGGTGGTGCATGCCTGTAATCCCAATTACTCGGAGGCTGAGGCAGGAGAATCGCTTGAACCCAGGAGGCGGAGGTTGCTGCAAGCCTAAAGCACACCATTACACTCCAGCCTGGGCAACAAGAGTAAAACTCCGTGAAAGAAAGAGAGAAAGAGAGAGAGAGAACGAAGGAAGGAAGGAAGGAAGGAAGGAAGGAAGGAAGGAAGGAAGGAAGGAAGGGAGGGAGGGAGGGAAGGAAGGAAGGAAAGAGAGAACTGTTAATTGCATATGTGGCTCCCATCATAATTCCATCAGGCAGCATTGCCCTAGAGCAATGGCTCTCAGTGTAATCTCTAGACCAGCAGCATCAATATCACCTGGGAACATGTGAGAAACACAAATCCCACCCCAAACCTATTGAATCAGAACCTCTATGGATAGGGACCAGCAGTCTACATTTTAACAAGCCCTTCAAGAGATTCTAATGTATGTTAAAGTATAAGAACCACTGCTAGAACAGTGCTTATCAAACTTCAATGTGCACACAAATCACCTGGGGATCTTTAAAAATTCAGATTCTAGTTCAGTAGGAACTCAAGATCCTGCAGCTTGAACAAATCCCACATAATACTGGATACTGGTGGTTCTGATCATTCTTTGGATGACAGAGACCTACTTGTAACATTTATTCCTTATTGAGCACTCTAACCAATATCCAAAACAAACAAATCAGCACACATCCCTAAACTCCAAAGGATTCCCACCTCAAGATTCCAATTAGGCTGCTCTAAGGGAGAGGAACTGTGTTTCACTGACAGAAAGAATTTTGTCAAGACTCTTTGAGAGCTATAAATAAATTCTTCCATTTAATTGTTTGCATTATCAGACAACCTGCCATGCTCATCTAATAAGAAAGTGTGTGTTTGTATTCCTATTTTCTCCAGTAGGTTAATGGTGATTCAATATATTTAGAGCTGGAAGCTACTTCTACGAGGCTGGAACGTTTGAATGAAAAATGGGCACTCTGGCTGCATCTCCCTTGGCAAAGTGATCCATTTAATCAGCACTGTTGTTTATATCTAGAGAGTGGGTTTTAATCTGAGTTACTATCTGCTGGTTTTAACTCAGAAAAGGTAAGTAGGATAAGAAAAGAAAAGGAAACTCTTCTCTTGAGCTGCACTGAGTCCATTTTTTGTTTATCCATCATGACAAGAGCCATGTAACAAGAGACAGAGGCAGACTTTATCAAATTCTGCTTGATTCCAAGGAAATTCCACCATACATCTGAGGAGCAGCTGTTCCCATATTTGAGAGTGGTTTTTTTTTCTGATTTCCCCCCATTCTGATTTTCCCATTATATTTTCTCCACAACATTTATAGTAGACAAATATAGAAAAACAGACACTATTTACAAGTGTCTGGAGAAAAAAATTTTTATAATTCAACTGAAATGATAGAAAGTGACTAATAATTGTTTAGCTTTTATTGTGACATGTTTTTTAATAAACCAGAGGAGAAATCTAGGAAGTTAGGAAACATGTCTTCTATAAAACTTCTTTAAACTATAGAAAGCTTCATTTTTTAAAATCAAAGTCCATCTCTTTTATTGTTTATTAACCATTTTATTGTTAAGTATAAGAAGAAAAAACACAGAATTAAACGGGTAAGTTGGGTTTTTAAGGTAAATGTGATGTATTACCCTTCTCTGTCAGTTTTGATAAAAAACCTATATGTGGTACATAATTCATGCTAGGTACAAGAATTTGCTATAAAATAAAGTTTTGGTCTATATACATATACATACATATTTTTTTCAACATTTATGCATTCAGTTAAAGCCAACAATTAAATTCTACTTATAAAATCCTTAGTCATGAGAAGTCAGTCCATTTTGTGCCTAGACCTTATGGCCATTTGAAGAGCCATATAATGCCAAGCCAATAAAATTAAAAATTTGTTACTGAGATCTGTGAAGATTAATCCTATGTTGTTATAAATATAAAGCAATCATTTATTGTTTAGACACAGAAAGTGAAAATAAGTTTTATAAATCATTGGGTTAGCTACCATATGGTAAAAGCTTAAATGCAATATTCATTGTACTTGAAAACAGGCAATATGTGTCTTTTGCATGAGTTTAGATAGTGATGTGTGATCATAGTGGGGTAAGTGTTTCTGGCAATTGAATTTTCCAGGAAAGGGAAAATGCTTTGTGGGGTCAACCGAGGAATGAATAAGGTATCTTGAAGAGCCTGGATATTTAACAGGCCATCTCTTGGGGTAGGACACTCAGGGTTCCCCTGGTCACACAGATCACTGGAGCAAATTGCTGTTACACAGACCTGGTGTTGAATCCCAGCTATCCTTAGTTACGAGCATGTTGACTTTGAGCGAGTCACTTAACCTCTTGGTATTCCAGTTTCCTCAATTCAAATTGACCATGAGTGAATAGCCATGTTTTTCCAAGAAATTTCTAGATAAACCATCTTCTTCCTCAGACTCTAGAGCCCTGTGATTTTTAGATCCTTTCAAAACTTGGGAGGAAAACACCTACTTTCTGTTGGTGTTGAATGTATTATCAATAATATGTGTAGAGTCCCTGGAATACAGTCAGTGCCCACTAACTGTGCTCCACAAATGTGCAGGAAGACAGGAAGGCAATCCGGGAGAACTGACAGTGTTCTCATTGCTTCTCTTCCCACTCCATCCTGCGTGGTGACTCTGAGCCTTTGAACTCTGGCTCCTGAAAAATGGGAGAGATATTTATTTTCTTTGATTAAACCACTGAAGGTCTGTGTAATTTTTTGAATGCCATGGGATTTTCAATTCACTCAAAAACCAGTGCTTATGCTGCTATGTTTTCATTACACATTTTCCTTACCTTCCCAAGTCCTAGCTTTATCCACTCTTTCATTTATTTGTGTTTATTCACCAAATATTTATTTAACACTACTGTGTTAGATCTTAATGCAAGAGGAATTTTTTACACCTGCATTTCTCTAACTTCCCATATCTGAGGAAGCACCTGAAACACAGAGCTCAAGACCAGCACCACTTAGCTAAAAGTTTGGTCAAAAGATGACACTGATGATAATTGCAAATGAACTGACTATAGAGTCCAAAAGATTCCATGTTGCATTCAGAGTACAATGCAAACCTTTTTGTGTGGCTCCTGCTGACCTCTCTAGGAACACCTCCCCACATTCTGCACCAACTATTTTAGAGAGCTCAAGCATCTCTTCCTCCCAGAAACATTCCTAATGTCCTAGCCTCCTCCCCATCTCCACTGTATCTATCACAGTGTACTCTAATTTTCTGCTGAACTGATCGCTCCTCCTAGAGGCCAGTGGTTCTCAAGCTTTATGGAGAATCAGATTTAGTGGGTCTGTGGTAGGGCAAGAGAATTTGCAATTCTGACAAGTTTCCAGGGATGCCAATGCTGCTGGATAGAGATCACACCTTAAGAACATCTGCTCTAACCTACCAATTCTAAGAGGAAAAAAATCCCAATTTACTTTAATTTATATCCCTGGTACCTAACACAGTATGGCACATGGTAGACAGTCAAACGACATTTGTTGAATAAAAGTAATGGATGAACTAGTGAATCCCTTGTTATTTTGTGTGGAATGGAATGACAAATTGGTCTCCAAGTGTAAGAACCCAAGACACTCCTCCATCAGTATTAAGCTCCCTCTTAAAATAAGTAGAGGGAAAGTGCTCCTCTCCCGGCCTCTGAGTTCCAGCATACTGACTATCTGGTGCTGCTGAAAGTACAACTTGAAAATGCAATTTATTTTAGACAGGTTCTCACTCTGTTGCCCAGCCTGCAGTGCAGTGATGCAATCATAGCTCACTGCAGCCTCAAACTCGTTGGCTCAAGTGATCTTCTTTTCTCAGCTGGGACTACAGGCACATACCACCACACCTGGCTACAATAATTTTTGTATTTTTTGTAGAGATGGGAGCTTGATCTAAATTTTATTTTTAACACATAAAACTATCCCCCAGGATCAAAGGCTTGATTTGGCTGAAGACAAAAATGTAAACCTTCTCTATGGTTAAATATTCCTTCTTTAATAGTATTCGTATGCCAATAAGTAAAAGAAGACAAGTAAGATACTGGCATTAGAAATATGTCTTGAGGACCACTAAATTTATTTCAAAAAAAGTGTGAAGTGCTCTTTCCCAAGATCAATACCTTAAATCAAGTTGACCAAATTTATTTGATAATCTGGGAGTTTTTTTTTAAATACAGATACCCAGAGCCCTCCTGTGGAGAGTCTAAATTTCATTGGTATGTAATGGGGCCCCCAGAAATCAGTCTTTTTAAAGAAGTTTCAGGTGGGGCCCAGAGAGTGAGTGTTTTAAGCTGCCCATCAATTAGCTAATGAATTCACGGGCAACTAGTATTGAGAACCACTGCAGGAACTCATGAACTCATGTAAAAATTTTCTCATGAAAGTATTTTTGGCCTAATATTGTTCACCTGGAACAGGTTAGGTCATGGTGCAAAAAGCCAGGTTCTCAACCTGGAATGTTGCTTTCTTGCCCTTTGGTTTCCTGGAGGGAAGAAATGTGTAAGGCATTTGTACCACAGATCAAGTTTTGCGTCATGACACAATGGGGCATGAGCCACTCCAACAACAACAATAGAACCATTAGTCAAAAGACCTCAGGAAAAAGGGAAACCTGTCACAGGATGACGACAATTACCCAATTATTCTGAACATAAAAAGTAAACCTTTAATATTTGTCTTATGGCATCAGAACTATGGCATGATCTGGAGAAGTAATTAGCATATTGGAATCTTATGCTGGTACAATGTCAGAGTAAAATAAAGGTAGGCTCTGGAATGTACGGTGGGGAAGGTAGAACTAGAAATGGTTTTGCATTTGAATACAAATATGGTGGTATCAACAATTAACTTTCCACTAAAAAGTAGTTTTCCTGTTTATACGTATGTACTGGTAGAAAAAAATTTGATGTTGTTGGATATTATGTTTGGAATAGGACTTCCTTTGAGATAAGGTTATTTAAGATGATAATTTTAATTCAGAAAGTGAAATGTTCTATCTTTTTAAAAATCAGATTATCTTGAAATCATACGTGCTTTCCTACCTCACTTCACTCACTTGCCTTCACATTAAATCTCAAGAATAAAATCCAGGCATTTCAGCAAATCACTGTACGCTGACCTCTGCCCAAAGATCTAGAGGAGGCCAGTCAGGCTTCAAAAGGACTGAGGTACTTCAGTTCATTAAATTGTTTAATATGAGCACTAATTTTTACAATCGTGTAATAAAAGTAGATGTTTTCCAAAATGAACAATAGATAAAGATAGAAAAGAATATATGCTTCTAGGACACACACCCATGGGGACTTTACAGCTAAGAAGTCATTATTTTGCTAAAAATTAGTGTTGCAAAGTGCCATTCATTGTTAGCACAGCACCAGATGAATGTTTGACGACATTAGTTTTCTTTTATAACTGCCCGTGTCTTTCATTAAACAATGACCATCAAAGAAATTATTTCTTACAAAAGAACAATTTGAGGAATGAGAGGCTGCAAAAGTGCAAACTACAGTTCACTGCATTTTTAATAAGAATTCTGAGCACAATAAAGATTTTATATCCAAATATATTATGAAAAAATGGATGCTAATGCTATGTTAAAAGGTTACAACGCTAGGTTTATTTGCCTCTTTCTTTTTTTCTCATATCCTAAGTCATAGGTTTTAAAACAAAATCAGGTCTGAGATTCATGTAATAGTTCCCATTTTAGTGTCTGTGAAGTCTTTGGGCATCACTTGGTCCTGGCCCCCACTGATCATGACCGGAGCCTGGTCTGCACTGGCTAGGGAAGGGAGGCACTGCAACAGGCTCTGCCTAGGTCCATGCTTCACTCCCACCTGATCCCCCACTGACTCAGCTCTTCTCCAACATCTCCTTGTGTGGAAGATAAAATAATTGTGATGTACAGAAAAACCTACACCAAGAAACAGGAATAAGAACAACCTCCCTCTCTCCTATCACCTAAATTCACATGGCTACTTAAGGTTAGTAAATTCAATAAAATTAGAGTTTAGTTCCTCAATTGCAGTAGCCACACTTCCAGTACTCAATAGCCATCCGTGCCTAGTGGCTACCATACTCATTATTGCAGGGATAGGAAGGTCTATTGCACAGCACTAGCATCCAGAGGGCCAGCTAAGGAGGAGAATAATGGTCCCCTAACCACTTGACATGTTAGCCAAGGAGGAGGAAAGAAAGAAACAGTGCAGTCCCCTTTTTTCTCAGAAAACTGTTTTACTTCCACCAAAACTACCCCAAGTGGATTCCATCCTTTCTCTTCCCCAAATCTTTCCTCCTCCCTGACCACAGTGGGGAAGGAAGTGATAGTGTGTGAGAGATTTTGAAAGCAATTAAAAAAAAAAAAAAACAATGCATACATCTTGTATTTTGAATGGGCCAGGCACATTGGCACAGTGGCTCATGCCTGTAATCCCAACACTTTGGGAGGCCAAGGTGGGAGGATCGCCTGCAGGCCAAGAGTTCAAGACCAGCCTCAGCAAGATGGTGAGACCCTGTCTGTACAAAAAAAAAAAAAAATTAATTAGCCAGGTGTGGTGGCACATCCCAGCTACTTGGGAGGCTGAGGCAGGAGGAATCCTTGAGCCCACGAGTTCTAGGCTGCAGTGGGCTGTGATTTTGCCACTGTGCTCTAGCCTAGGCGAGAGAGATAGACCTCATCTCTTTAAAAAAAATAAAGTGATATGCCTGCATTTGCATTGCTGGCTCATGCTTGAAACCAGCTCACTGAGGTAACTTTTATATGGAAGTTACTCCTGTAATCCCTAGGTGTTCCACATGGGCACATTGATTCAATTAAAATTATTTTAATAAGGCAATCATCATACTGATTGTTACTTGGAATTCATATTCATGCTGCTTTAAGTAATAGCCTTTAACTTAATTTCAAAGCTTTAAAATAATTGTTTTAATATTGATGAAGACAGGTCTTGCTACTGCTCTTAAATAAAAATCTGACTGGCAACAATCCTATATATATATTAGAATATAAAAAGAATAATAACCAATAGTAATAAAGTCATTTTTTTTCTTCATGTCTGAAAAGCACACCCTCCTATTTCCAACACACATGGGTGAAGCTGAAAAGACTGACTACAGTAGACATCAGTAATATTCCCCCGTATTCAAGTGTTCTCCACTTCAGGACACACAAAGATTATAATTCCCCCATGCCCCTTATTTTATACATAGCTATGTAATCATTTCTGGCCAATGAAATGAGAAAAGGAAGTGAAATGCACTGTTTCCAGGCAAAAGCAGTAATTGGCAGGTTGTGACTCCATTTTTCTCTTCCTGTCTTTGATGAGTTCTGAAGTACTGCAGGGGCAGGTCACTGTCTGAAGATGGTCAAACCTCCATCTCTCTAAAACATGATCTTTCTCTGCTGGCATAAGAAACTGTTACTGTTACTGTTACTTTGAGATATGAAACAAGATTTTTTCATGTGTCTGTCAGTTAAATACCATTATTTAATTCTTTTAGAGCTCTTTTTGAGAGTGGGTCTCCAATAAAACTCCATCATGACGTGCTATGGTTGTTTTTGTTTTTGGTGGAAACAGAGTCTTGCTGTGTTGTCCAGGCTGATCTCAAACTCCTGGACTCAAGTGCCGAGCCTCCCATCTTAGCCTCCCAAAATGCTGAGATTACAGCATTTGTAATGGCACATTAAATCTTGTGTCATGGATTTAACCATACACAAACACATCAGGCTGAGCATGGTGGCTCACGCCTATAATCCCACACTTTGGGAGGGCGAGGTGGGCAGACTGCTTGAGCCCAGGAGTTTGAAACCAGCCTGAGCAACATGTTGAAACTCTGTCTCTACCAAAAATCACAAATTAGCTAGGCGTGGTGCAGCACCTGTAGTCCCAGCTCCTCAGGAGGCTGAGGTGGGAGGATCACCTGGGCCTGGGGAGGTCAAGGTTGCAATGAGCCAAGATCGCACCACTGCACTCCAACCTGGGCCCTGTGCCTGAAGCTGTCCTTTCAGTACCATCTGAAATGTCATCCATGCCCTCTGACACCACTGCTGTATATTATGTGCGTGTGGATAAGCTTCATGTGAATCCTTCCCTGACACATCTTCCCTCCTGTGCTCATTGGAGTGGATCTCCATTGTGCATAACATGGTGCACTGTTAATTATCCATATTTTAGACAGCGAACTTCTGGGAGGGCGTCTTGTATTACCTTTTTTCCTCCAATATGTAGCACTTTGTCTGAGAGAAGATAACTACTAATCATTTGCATGGAGAATTAATAAACAGATGTATTTACAAGTCATACGTGGAATGATCTAGAGTCACAAAGAGCCAATTCCCTTCCTTTACAATTAACTTCATGTTATTGTTGCCATATTTTAACACTCCTAAGATGACTGCCAATTAGCATACTATATTATAAAGTAAGAGAATGGTGAGTCATTTGTTGAAAGCCTTTAAAGATCATTCGCTAGCACTCAAGGCAAATGATATATGGATAAAAATAGCAAAAAAAAAAAGCACAGATTTGGATGATATACTATAGATAATCATTAAAATATAATTTTAGAAAAATGATTCCTAATTTTTAGAAGTGTCATACTTTGTAATTGATTATTGGGTTTTATGATATTTCCTTATCCCAGCCTTAAAATGCAGTTATTTTATATATTTACTTTCAAAAAACCTAGGTAAGTGATCAGTTTACCTGCATATTTCCTTCTGTTTCTCCTTTTCAGTTTTGAAGACAGACAACAATTTTCCTCTATGTTACTTTCACCTATTACGCTCCAACCACAGCAAGAGTAACTCTGAAAGCTTAATCCCTTGGTTCTCAACCTGGCTACATCTTAGAATCACTTGGGGAACTCTGCTAAAAACACAGATGTCTAGGCCTCACCCCCAAGATATTGTGATTTAATTGACCTGGGTGTGATCCAGATTATTTTTAAAATCCTACAGTCAGGACTGAAAACTGCTAGTTCAGTCAAATCATCAATTGGAAAGAAGACTGGACTGGGAATAAAAGGCTCATTCATTCATTAAATACACATGTTTGTCAGCCTTCTCACCATGTACTGGATACTATACTAAGCCCTGGGATGCAAAGATAAATGAAGCACAACCCTAGAGAGTTTCACTGTCTGACTAAATAGAAAAGTAAATTACGTAAGTGCTCTAATTAAAAGAAATAGGGGACCATGACAGATCAAAGGAGTGGGGGGCAATTACTTAATCCTGGCTGGGAGGGTTAGAAAATTCTTTTTGGAAGAGCTACATTGTCCGGGATGTTGAACAAGATAGCATTTAACCTGGCAAGAAAAGGATAACAAAGACATCCAATAGAGAAGACAACATTCATGAAATATAAAATTGTGATACCGTCAGGGGACTGAAAGCACTTAATGTGTCTAGAGCCTGCCATCGGATAAATCAGGGAGGTAACTGTGGAAGAGGAGGGGAAAAAGCAGGCAACGGCCAGGTCATGACAATCCAAGAGGCCTCAGTTCTGACAACAAAGTCATCACAAGGTCAAAAGCCACCTGGCTATCTATGAGATAAACAGCTATACCTGAAATATATTGCCATTTAATTGCGATATACACCTTGCAATGAACTCCTGTTCCTGCCCAGCAACATGAAGGCATGGCGTACAGGGACAGGCCAAGGGGTGGCTTAGAGAACTTTAGCTCCTCTGTAATACCTGTTTTTATTCCCCTCTTCCAGGGGCTATCTCAAATGAAAATAAAACCTTGTAAAAATAATGTACTTGTTATACAAACACAGCTTCAACTGCAGGTACTCCCCTGAGCCCCATCCTGCCTTTGAAGTGGTATTACATTGTGGTTCAGCTCACAGTTTCTGGAATCAGACCATCTAGATCCAGATTCTGCCTCTATTACTTACCAGCATTATGATCCTGAGCAAGATGCTTAACTTATCTAGGCCTTAGTTTACTCACCTGTAAAATGGAATTATAAACAGTACCTCTTTCAGAGGCTTGTGAGAATGCAATGAATGTACAGCACTAAGCACAGGGTCTGGCACAGAGGCAGCATTCCATCTGTATTCGATCTAAAGCTCCACTGCAATCAAGGTGGTCCTCACTCCAGCAGCTCCCATGTCACATGGACATGAGTGAGAAATGCCACAGCTTAGGCCCTACTTCCAGCCACCTAAACCAGAATCTGCTTTTTAACAGGATCCCCAGGTGATTCACATGCACATGAAAATTTGAGAAACACTGCCACAAAGTATCATCTAGCTACAGCATTCTAAAATTTTAAATCTCAAAAGCGGGGAATGATCCTGTTTACTCAAAGTAAGAGTGCTGAAGGCAATGGTTCTTGACCCTCACTGGGCATCAGAATCACACAGTGAACTTCTAAAGAAATCACATATGCCTGGGCCCAACTCCACCAACCCTATGCCACCTCCGCCTCCCTAGAGATTCTGATTCTGTTGACCTAGGTGAGTAGAACCCAGGCATCTTTTTTTTTTCTTTTTAACAAAGCTTCCCACATGATTCTAATGAGACTGAGACCCACTGGTTTAAAGAGTGCATTAAATTCTGACAGAGTCTACATGGCGACTGGGCTTATCAGGAAAGGAAGCTGAGTTGGTAAAAAGAAGCTAATCTGTGAGTTGAGGAAGGAGTTCCACTGAGACCTGTGAGGGGTTTTAAACCTCCGCTGTTCTCCTTAGACTGTAATGGCCTTACCTTCTTCATGTCTGTACCTATGGTTTCTACTCCAGTCCTTCACTCCCCCTCTCCTTAAATCTTGATGAAGGTGCTTGACTCTAGCGTGGCACACTCACCTTCATTGCACCTCCATCTGCTTCCTCCCCAGCAGCAGCCTTCTATGGCTCAGGGACTGTCTGGTGACTCAGTCCTGACTGCTCAGTGCTCCACTGTGTGCTCACCCACATCCTATGTTTTTGACCCAGGGCTGGTCCTCGATTCTAGTCCTGATGAGAACTAGAAGACACTTTCTCAGGACCATAATCCTGAGGAAGAAAGAATACAAACCTTCCCCAAAACACAGAAGGTTCAGCAGGCTAGGGAGAGATTGGCCTTCTTGAAGACGAGAGAACCAGCTTCTCCAAGCTGCAGCTGCTGACGGTTATGCCCCAGTCCTCCCCCTCCCGACTCCAACTAATTTTAGCAGCAAAATATCTAATAATACAGAAGAAAATTAAACAATTAAATGTTGCAATTGTACTCTTTAATTTTGAAAATTCCATAGCAAAATGCTCTGAGATTGACCCAAGGGTTAGAAAACACTGATTTTAAAACTTGCTCTTATAAATTAAATCACTGGTTTAGTAGCACTAATTCTAAGTGCAATGGGAGGTCATTGAAGGGTTTGAGCAGAGTTCAAACGTAATCCAATTTGCATTTTTTAAAGACCCTTCTGGTTGCTGTGTGACAAATAGAATGCAGGGGGCAAAAGTGAAAGCAGGCAGACCAGTCCCGGAGTGACTACAGGGATCCAGGAACAAGATGGTGGGAAGCTGGACTTGGGTGATGACAGCGAAGATCAACAAAGCCTGTGAGATTCAAGAGATGTTTTGAAGGTAGAATTAACAGGACTTGCTGATAGATTCAATAAGGTGGGTTGAAAAAAGAGGAACCAAGGATAACTCCTAGGATTCTGGCTTGAACCTCTGGAGAGAGCCACTTACCATAATGGGAAAGACTAGCAAAGACAAGGTCTTTGAACAGCCCTACTGAGGTGTTCTGGCAACCACCCAGCAATAAAGGGGAAGGGGCAAGCAGAACCACCAGGTAGAATGTCAGAGGAGTCAAGAGCCTGGCAGAAGCAGACATCCAGGTTTGCATTTAGCATTAAAAGGATCTAGCAGCCCGGACTGAAGCCTCAAACACCAGTGAATTTCCCCAGGTCCCAATCTTTCAGTAATGAGCATATTTGTCAGAGAATAAAGAGACACTCGAACACAGAAGAAAAAAAAGACACAGATATAGCAATAGATGGAGCTTGGGCACAATGAAGCAAGGACTAAGACCCTGGAACCTAGGCAGGGCAGGATGAGAGAGGTAGTAAACAGTCTCTTTTCTGGCAAGGCACAGTGGCTCATGCCTGTAATCCCAACACTTATGGAGGCCAAGGCAGGAAGACTGCTTGAGCCTAGGAAGTCGAGGCTGCAGTGAGCCATGGTCACACCACTGCACTCCAGCCTTGGTGACAGAGAAAGACCCTGTCTCAAAAAATGAAAAATAAACAAACAAAAAAAGATCCTCTTTTCTGAGATGTATTCCCAGAATCTAGCATAGTCCTTGCCCATGTTAGGTACTCAGATATTTGTTAAATGCTTTTATTTATTTAATGAATACTTACATAATGCTTACTATGTACCCAAGCACCATCCTAAGTGCTTCAAAATATTGACTTGTTTAATCCTCACAACAACCTTACGAAGTAAAAACCATTGCTATCCCCATCTTTCAAAACCAATCAAAACTGAGGCCTGTCAGATGAAGTAATTTGCCCACGGTCACACAGTAAGTAATGGCAGAGCCAGGAATCGTCTCCAGAGTTCATGCTCTCAGCCAACGCGCTACGCTCTGAATGAATAAATGAAGTCAGAGGTACTTCCTTTACTGAGGTAGAGATTTTTACAAAGTTCTCACTTTCAAGCTGCTGCAAAATGCTGGTAAATTCAAAGTTGTTGCTGAGATCAAAGCCAAGTGAGTCTGAATCCACGCTTACATTCTATGCAGCCACCACCAGTGACTTCTCATATGAGACTTGGATGCCTTAGGACATATAAAGGCAACACTACAGTGCCCACTTCCTATCAGGATGACACACACTTCTTTTTTTTCATGTCAGTACAAATAGTTGAGTTCATGGTAAATGATCATCTGTCCCTCCTACTCCTCTCCACTCTCAACATAGGTACTTCAATGAGTTTGATACATTAACTTGTCTGAATCCTTTTAAACCATGTTGTGTTATTTTATTTATGGCTGTTTAAAATTTATGTAAATGGTATTTATGCTAAATATATCAATCTTTCATATATTTTTAACGGAACACTTTTTTTTTTTTTTAAATGGAGTCTCTCTCTGTCACCCAGGCTGGAGTGCAGTAGCGAGATCTCGGCTCACTGCAACTTCCACCTCCCAGGTTCAAGCGATTCTCCTGCCTCAGCCTCCTGAGTAGCTGGGATTACAGGTGCACGCCACCACGCGCGGCTGATTTTTGTATTTTGGGTAGAGACGAAGTTTTGCCATGTTGGCCAGGCTGGTCTCAAACTCCTGACCTCAGGTGATCCACCTGCCTTGGCCTCCCAAAGTGCTGGGATTACAGGCATGAGCCACCACACCCAACCCACTGAACACTATTTTTCAAAATCATAAGATGTTACTGTAAAGCTATATTGCTTCTAACTACTGCAAAACATGCCTCCACTACATTTTACTCACCCATTCCTCTTGTGATGGACACGAGAATGCCTCAAATACCCTCTACCACAAATAAGACTGAGATGAACTTTTTTGTGTGTATCCTCTACTGAACTTAAAGAAGAATATATCTGGAAGATATGCCTCGAAGAGGTCATAATGTATTTATGTAGTTTAAATACTGAAAGACTGTTTTCCATAATAGCTGTACCAGTCTAGACACTCACCAACAGTGCATGGGGACTCTCATCACCCACATGCTGCCAATACTTGCTGTTGTCTACCTTTTAACTTTTGCTGATTGTCCTCGTTAGTATAATGGTGAGTAAAAAAATAAAGTAGACATTTTTTTTGCCAATTGGAGGAGTATGGAGTGATAACTTATTTAAATTTGCTGTTCTCTGATAACGGATAAATTTCAGCATCTGAAAATAACCTATTTATATCTTTCGACCATTTCTCTGTTGAGTTTGTTATCTTTTTCTTCTTGATTTGCGGGAGGTCACTGTATATTCTTTACATTAATTTGCTGCTGCTTTTAAACATTGCAAACATCTTTTCCCAGTCTATCATCTATCTGTTAAACTTCCTTATGAACTGTCTCCATTTTTTATGGCAAATCATAGGGACTTTTGGTAAAATGACATTCTTTTTTTCCTTTAAAGTAGACTGGGGAAATGTGAAGGCCTTCAATTCTCATAATTGCAAAACCATCCCTTCACCAAACCGTGAGATGTAATGACTAAGGAGAGAGCTCGAGAAATAAATTTGAAGTTCTAATTCCCAGACCACTAAATTGGCGATTAAGGAATGTTTCTGGTGTATTCTATTAATAAGCTGAAGCCATTTTTTAACTTACGCCATTTTGTTCCACAAAGGGTCTGAGGAAGTTTATAAGAAAAACAAGCAATAAAATTAAAAAATATAAATTTAAAAAATCAGGGACAAGGAAAACACAGCAGAATAGAAGGTCAAGACCAGTAGGAAACTAAGAATGCAGATATGTAGGCCACAGGGTCCTATGAAGTTATTAATGTTGAGCCAAAAATTTGGCTCTGAGCTTCTTGGCAACCAGAGGGAAAAGGGAAAAGGGAATACAATCAGGTACATTCAATGATATTCTCTTTGTTGATAAGAAAACACAAATTTCTCAGGGGAAGATAAGTTTTTCCTGGCCCTGAGTTCCAAGAGAATTCCTCAGGTGGGTTTCATGTCAGTGACTGTTTTCTCACTAACATCTCTATGGTAAAAATGATGTTTCATGTTTCTTATAACATCTCAGCGAAAGCTAATGGCCACCAAACTTTAATTGCTTAAAACACAGAAAGCAACCCAGTCTATCATCTGCCAGTTAAGTGTGGAAAAAGGAGGAAACAGGCCGGCCATGGTGGCTATTGGTAGGCTGAGGTAGGCAGATCATTTCAGGTCAGGAGTTCAAGACCAACCTGACCAACATGTTGAAACCCCGTCTCTACTAAAAACACCAACAACAACAACAAAAAAAATTAGCCAGGCTTGGTGGCGGGTGCCTGTAATCCCAGCTACTTAGGAGGCTGAGGCAGGAGAATCGCTTGAACCTGGGAGGCGGAGGTTGCAGTGAGCCAAGATCACACCACTGCACTCCAGCCTGGGTGACAGAGTGAAACTCCATTTCAAAAAAAAAAAGATAAAGATAAAGATACAGATAAAGGAGAAAATGAAGAAGAGAGGAGGAGAAAAACAAGTCCATCCAAATATGTAATCTTTGAGAGTTCAATTTAGTGTAAGAATCAAACCAAAAATATCTGGTAAAAGTAATGACATATTAGTTAAGATAACACTGGCTGCTTTAACCAAAAACTCTGAAACTCTCAGTGGCTCAACAAAATAGAAGTTTATTTCTTACTCATGTAAAACCAAAACAAGAACCAATCTCCTTCCTTCTTGAGGTCCCTCCATATTCTACACACAAGAAAAGAACATAGAGGACCATGGATGGGAGGTTTTTATAGACCAGACCTGGAAGCAACAACACATCACTTCTGCCCACATTCCAATGGCTATGTGGACTCGGTCAAATGAGGCCAGGCACGGTGGCTCATGCCTGTAATCCCAGCCCTTTGGGAGGAGTTTGAGACCAGCCTGGCCGACACAGTGAAACCCTGTCTCTACTAAAAGTACAAAAATTAGCGAGGCATGGTGGCGCATGCCTGTAGTCCCAGCTACTTGGGAGACTGAGGCAGGAAAATCACTTGAACCTGGGAGGTAGAGGTTGTGGTGAGCCGAGATCGCACCACTGCACTCCAGCCTGGGCAACAGAGCGAGACTGTCTCAAAAAAAAAAAAAAAAGAACTTGGCCAAATGGCCAGTCCTAACTGTGAGGGAGACTGGGGGTATAATCTAAAGCTATGTACCACGGAAAAGGGTGAACATTTAATACCCAGCCACAAATTATCAGTTGTGTCTTTCAAACATTTCTTTATAATTTCAATTTTCTAAACCAGGATCTAGCAAACTATGGCCTGCAGGCCAAATTTACCTTACCACCTGTTTTCATATGGCCCACAAAACAAGAAATGCTCTGGTATTTTTTAATAGTTAAAAAAATCAAAAGAAGAATAATGTTTTGTGACACATATGAAATTCAAATTTCAGTCTCCATAAATAAAATGTTCTTGAAACACAGCCACATTCATTCATTTACATATTGTCTATGGCTGCTTTTGTACTAAACAACAGCAGAGTCAAACAGTTGCAACAGAGGCCATACGAATGGGAAAGTCAAAAGTATTTACTACCTGGCCCTTTGCAGAAAAGGTTCACTCACCCCTGTTTTAAACTGATAAGAGTTTTTTAGAATTAAGCAACAGGTACTTCTAGGCAGCGACCTGAAACACAAATATGCCTGCTTGGTAGTTGAAGTATATTCATAAGCATCAGTGATTAAATGGGCTGATGGCAAAATTGATATATTTTGGGAACACTGAGGGGTCTGAACAAGCTTCTGGCCATTCCTCTATATGTAGAGTTAGATCAAGAAGAACTTGCAGGCAAAGCTAGAATTTTTCATAAGAAACATTTCTGGATCTATACCAGTTTAAAAACCCATGATTAATCAGTTAGTCGTTTTTACATAAGCAAGTAAAGACACATTGTTTTCCAAATTTCTCAAATAAGTAAGCATCTCTTCAATAGAACTGTTAGAGATTATACTAGCATGGCTTGTTTTTAATAAATAATGTATCACACTGTTATAGAAAGAATATGATTTTCTGGAGATTGTAAATATCTTTAATTCCAATGGTGAAAAGGTAAAGGATAAAGTTGGCTAAGAATCATAGTTCATGAAATCAAATATCAAAGTTTATTTATAGATAGTTTCCTGATGATTATGTTAGCATAATTTTCTTTGTTTCTTGATTACTTAAAAATCAGATCAAGAACAAAAGTAACTCCTTTTTATCAGAATGCCTATCAACCTCAAATATTGACTGATAGCATTCCTTTCTATTGAAGTTTCAAAAGATAAATAGGTTCACAGGGAATATGTGCTGCTAGTACACACAAATGAACAGTTTTAGAATTTAAGAAGGAATAAAATGTACCAACATATCAAAATAAGCTTTAAAAATAATCTTGGCATTAATGTCAATAGGCACTCCCTGGGGAACTCCAGGGACATGAAGCATAAGCTTCAGGACAAAATTTTGCTTGTAGCCACTGTAGCTGCAGTCATCCAGAGCAAACAAAACCTTCAGCCCTGCAGAGCCAGGCTACCTGAGACCAGAATGCCCCAAATTTGGGAATGACCTCAAAATCAGTGTTTCAGAGTTCAATATCAAGCTCCTTGTTTTATGTAAGAAGAAACTGAGCACAGACTGAGTAAGGAACTTGCCCAGGCCACACAGCCAGCAGTCAGCAGCACTGGCATTAGGACTCCAGCCAGAACCTTTCCCTGTCTTGTGGGTTCTTTCTCTAGGGGTGTCCAATCTTTTGGCTTCCCTGGGCCACATTAGAAGAAGAATTGTCTTGGGCCACACATAAAATACACTAATACTAACTATAGCTGATGAGCTAATATATATATTATATATGTGTTATATTACATATTATATATAAGTATATTATATATGTTATATTATATATATTATATATAAGTATATTATATATACTATTATATATTATATATATTAGCTCATCAGCTAATATATATGGCATAGTCCCATAATGAAATACTATATAATATATTATACATATATATCATAATATTTACACACCTGTATTGGGTCGCATTCAAAGCCATCCTGGTCGCATGAAGCCCATGGGCCGTGGGTTGGACATGCTTTCAAGTCTACACCATAATTCATCCTCCTGCACACTGGCTCTCTGGAGCCATCAGTTCATTGACTCAAGCAAGGTTAATGTATCCTCCTTCTAAGATAGATTAAATTCAAGTCCAGTACCACTTAATGCATGAACATCATCCCAATGAGACCCATAAAGCAGAGGCCCTGACAGCTTTGTAGGGCCCCAAACATCCCACAATGCCTTTTTGCCAGACCTGAATTGGCAAAACTCTTTGGCCAAAGGCGCAGATGTCTTTCACCCTTCTCTTCAGACTGCATTGGTAAACCACGCTTCTTTTCTTTCCTCCTTGCCTCCAACCTACTTCCTTTGTAGCATCTGCTTTGTAGATCATTATTCTGTGGTGCGCGAGGACAGACAACACCAACAACCACACCACCACTCAATCACTGAAGAATGTAATTCCTGAACAACCAGATGCACCACTTTTACTTTAATACTTCGAATTACTGTGTGGAAATCCAGGATGTGTTTGTAGATTTATTTCTACTAACACAACAATTTTTAAAAGTAACTAAAACTATGATAAAATTTTGTCAGTTTCTGGATTTCATTCCAAGACACCAAGACATGGGCCAATCCTCTTTAGCAGATTACCTGAATGAAAACTCTCTCATCAACCAAACTTAATTAATATTATTTCATGTTACTTGATAGAATTAAACAGTAATCTCCAATTTTTCTTCGCTTTTGAATAAGACATCTCAATTAACAGCATTGATTTATTTAACATAAAAATAATGATCTCTCTTTACTCTCTAGCTCCCAGTTGCAAAATCCCACAATCTCCAATTAACAGTGATTTATTTTATACAAAAATAGTGGCAATGTTTTCTTTTCTCATCAATCCCCAAAATGCATAATGATACTTTAGTGCTTCCTCTATGCCAAATCATAGATACCCAATCTATGGCATACTACCTGATCTCATCTAACCTCAGAAGCTAGGAGGAATAGTCCTGTTAATACTTGATGGGAGACCACTTGGAAATGCCATGTACAGGCTTTTAAAAAACAAAGCCGAGATACCCAAAGCTTCATCAAAATCGGTAAACACTGTGATAGTGGTTTTCAAAGTGCTTACCTAACTAGCACCAAAACACAGAATTGTGGGAGTACAACCACAAAAGCTGGGGGGAACAGAACATAAAGCATTTGGATTTTAAAGTTTTAAAAGATTTCTAGATGTTTAGAGTGATTAGTTCTGGCCCACTTACAAAATGGAAACTGAGAAACAGAGTTAATCACAGAAACCAGTCTCCCTCCCAACCTACAGTTTTATGAAACTATACAAAGACACAGCTAGGTAGCAACTTCTTCCAGGAAACATGAACATTTAGAATCTCATTTCTTCCATTATATGACTGAATCTATTAAAGAAGTACATTTTTCATGCCACAAAAGACCAAATGAGGCCAAACAAGTATTCTAGAATCAACTTGAGACACAAAGTAATTCCATTATCATCAATCAGGGTAGCATGCCCTTATTTTATAATAATTTTTAAAATCTTAGTCCATCTCATACTCTAAAGAAATTTATTCGAATAAACTATATTTATTGTTTAATCTTGTGATAGAAGGAAAAGGGACCTTCACTTGCCTAAACTTGATTGTTTAAAAGAGGATATTTAAAACTTTTCCTTGCCAAATGTCCAAAGGCTTGTAAACCAGGATATTCATTACAATGGTTTTTATAATTTATAACATATAAAGTAGATAATAACTTAAATACTCAATAAGGGGAGGAGCGATTAAGTAAATTATGGCATATTCCCATAATGAAATACCACATAATCATCAACATTGATTATTAGGGATAATTTATTATCATGTAAAGATGTTTACATTAATGAGAAAAAGTAGCTATAGTATTTAGGATTGCAGTTTGATAAAAATCTACAGTGAAAATTATATTTCACATGTATAGGTATTCATAGAAAAGAAAGGCTGGAAGGACAGACATCAAAATAATAATGTTCTTTTCTAGGTAGTAGAATTACAGGTTGCTTTTTTGTTTGTACTTTCCAAATGTTTTACATTAATATCTTTCATTTGCTAAAAAATAGTAATAAAGTATGTAGTGCATCTGAAAAAGTTTCATTCAAAATTGATTAATATTAAAGAACTATTTCCAGCTGTGTGGCACGTTAGCTTCTGTGGCATACTTCATACCTTGGTGATATCAGGTAAGTGACAAATTACTTTACATTCTTTCTGTACCTGGGTAAACTGAGTTACAAAGTGAAATCAGAGACAGAACTAAAAGCAAAACATGAAGGTCCAAGATTTCAATTCCCATTACCAAAGTTCACGTATTCGTTTATTCGATAAATATTTATTATGCAGCTAAAATGTAAGAAACATAAGGATAAATCATGCATAGATCCTACTCTCAGAGACTGCAATTACTAAGATAATAAGGAATCTACTTAAATTTAAAAAGAGATAATACTATAAGAGAGGTGTGAGTGAAGGAGAAGTTTATTTTTACTCATGGAGTTAGAGAAGTATTATTGAACAATAAAAAGAACACAGTTGCGATTCAATACTGAAAAGTTGAATTTGTATGGTTATATGATGTGCATTATCTTAGAAAAATGAACTCTATGTAGTACTGAGTGAAAAAGGCAAGTTGTTGCAAAACAGTATGTATGTTTATTATACACATTTTATACACACACATCCACATACACCAAGGTGCATGTGTAAACCAAACTGCTAACAATGCTAATCTCTAGTTAGGGGAATTACAGGTGGTTTTTATCATTTTGCTATCTATCATGTCCAATCTTATTACAATGAAGCTTAATGGTCTATTACAAATCAATAAAAGGGGAACACTTGTCGGTGACCAAATAAAGCTTGCATCATGCCATGATCAGTGCTGCACTATGCAGGAGCTAATGCTGACATGTGATAGATGATGACCAGGATGCATGACTTGCCCACTTCTTTTCTGATAGCCCCAGCTCTGATTTGTTTCCATTTGACAACACTGAATGAGTGGTATAAAATTATTGTCCCTACCTTTGTGTAATATTCAGAGAACTGAGTAGATGCCTGGAGATTCAAAAAAGGACCAAAATAACCAGAACTCTTGAGAGCGTCCCTAATTACATAATCATTAATAATCAATATAGCTTCACAAAGAACTTGTCCTATGTAGGTAATAGACAGTCATCCTCTTACATAGCAGAGTAGAAGGCCTGATGAATTACAGAAAATTAACTGATGAACCCTAAGCTGGATTTTAGGGAGGCTTTTGATTCTCTCCTACAAGGCATGCTAGGAAAATACGACCAGGAACAGACAACTGTTGATTCATTAAGTATAGACTGGCTGGGGAGTTCTAACTACAGCATTCAAATTGAGGAGGTGACAAATGGCATTTTTGACATCAAACTGAATAATAGACAGAAGAGGCCAAAAAATGAAATTTAGAAGGTAAAATAACAATCTAAGGTAAAATTGTACAAATAACAAGAAACAAAATGCAGATTAAACATAGTATGGAAAAATGTGTTCCAAGTACATACCTGAATTATAGGAGCTAATTAGAAATTGTTTGCATAGAAATATGACTATCAGTAGGCATTGCTGTAGCAGTTTAAAATACTGTTTTGACAATGAATACTGAATTAGGACTGACAGACAAATGCATGTAGCACTTACCATGGTGTATTGCCATTACTTGTTGGCAAACCTTTCTCTCCCTCAAGGTTTTTGTTAAATCTAACCGTATTCCCAGCACCTAGCAGAGTCTGGCAGAGAGGGGATTTTTCAATATATCCTCAGGAATAAATGAGATCATCTCCCATCTTCCCCAGATACCTTAATAAAGCACTAAACTCCCCTCAGAGTGCTATATTTAAAGATGGATATGAATAATTTGCTGAGCATTCAGGGGAGAACTTAAAAAGGTGGGGAGTTGATAAATGAGAACTGGATTTTTCCGTTTATAGAAGAGAAAGCTGGGGTTAATTAGTTACAATTTTCTTTTTGAAGAAATCTTACACAAAAGACATCTTTTTCTATTAAAAATATCCAAAAGTGTCTGGGTTAGAAGCCCAGATTAGGGAAATGGACCATTAAATATTGTAATGGATAACAACAGAAGAAAAAAAAAAAACTCAACTGAAATATATTTTACTGAATGCTTTCACAAAAGAGCTAGCTCCTGAGCTCCAATGAAGCACATATGAGCTGCTGTGAATTAAGAAGCTGGCCTTTCAACCAAGCCCCTTACGTAAGAGCCAAGACTCCACAATTTCATGATAAATGAGTAATCAGCCATCATCAGAGGCTTTGCGCAATTAAACTGACAATTCAAAACTCAACTTTATTTTCATGATATTTATGTTCAAGTTACCATAGAAGTCTATATCAACAGAATATAAAATACACTACGGATGTATAGAAAGTAGATTTCCGGAAAATCCCATACTTATTTCTTCATGTATATTTGCATAGATTTCTATTTTTTTATTAGCTGGTTATTTCTTAATTGAGAGTGTTCTAAATAAAACCTGATACTAAATCCAATATAATTATTTCAGTTCCAAAATACATTCAGTATACCCAGTAAATACGGTTTTAGTAAGAAATTGTGAGAAAAGAACCCCACTCTAACTGATTCTTACCTAGGCATCAAATATTATTTTGTTCTATTCTTCAGTCATTCTTTTTTCTTTTTTTTTAGCTGGGCAGCCCCCTAAACCAGAATACGTTCAGAGCAACTCCTGATCATCGTTTTTTATTTGCAATATAAAAACCGTTATATATTATATTAAAAACTGTTATATGTTAATTATAAATTATAATATAGTAACTGTTCTAATAACCCATTTGTCACTATAAATAGCCTTTGAGTTTTTCTTCCTTTCCAAAAAGGAGTAAAAGGGTCCCCCAAACCAATTGATTTAACACCAAACTTAAATAAACCCAAAGACCCTCTCACTTTTCACATTGAGTAGAACAAGGTCAGACTGGGTATCTTCCAAATGTAAAGGCTTAATTGGACTAATTCTTTCATGATAATAATGTATATTTAAGATAGCCACTAAAAATTGTCAATGCTAATTTAGTAGATCAATTCCATTAAATGCTTTGAACTTTTCACCACTTGCTAATCCCATCTATTACAGCTGCTGTTTTTGTTGAAAATCTAAGCTATAACTTAATATCAAATTACAACATTTCTATGCAGACCTAAAAAATATTTCTTATATGTGAAATACAACCTAAAAAGACCTTAAGTTGTGTCAAATTGTAAGATTCTAGCCATGAAATTTCCTGCAGTCAAAATACAGAAAGATCTTATCAGTCTATTGGCAATTGACATTATGGTAAGAAGTTTATGGGTTGTTTTTTTTTAACATCTTAGAAATAAATGTTTTATTGTGTCTAAAATAAAGCTTTAACATTTGTGATTATTGATTGTAGACCCACCTTTGTACACTAAATGGTTCAGCTTGTAATATCAAACACAATGTAATTTAAGTAATACTTCAACTCACGTCAGTATAAATGCCAAGGTTGTGCTCAACATTTAAGTGAACAATGTAAGAAATACGCTCATTAATGTAAAAAATAATGTATTTATTATTTAGCTAATGAAGAATTTTGAGACCCCAAACCACTATCGAATATCCACCATGCCTTATTTGTTTGGAACTAGACTTCTGAGGCTATTTTTATTCCCTGTGATTTACCACCAGTATCCTCTGGGTGATAGTTGAGGAAACAGATGCTGGGAATCTCTCTGCTCAGTTCCTGAGAGGAGAGTTCTGACTCACAGCCTTGCCAGCTCCCTGCTTTGTACTCACATAAGCAAAGGGTGGTGAAGTAAAACGTAAATGACTGCCTGATTTCCAGTCTCTCATTGCCAGTTTCCTCAAAGTTTCCACTTACGCATTTGCCTCCCTTACCAATTTCGTTTGAAGTTCCTTTTCCAAAATCCTGAACGGCATGTTCCCAGGATACATTTACTTTTTTAAAAAAATCATTCAGTGGGGATTTTCCAACTGAAATTTTTTTAAAAAATGGAAGACTGGAGAGGGGACATTCTTTTTTTTTTTTTTCAGCTTTTTCATTCACTGTCAATTGATTGTATTGGTATCTGCAGAAGAAAGATGTAGATTTTTTAAAAAAAAAATTGTAAAACATTCCCCTCTAAGCTCTAAGCACATTTTTCTTATGGAAAATCATAAACCTTCCTAAAGTTTCCTGTATTTTGTTATTTATTGTGAAAGGATTTAAACTAACATAGATATGCTTCCATTTGGAGATTATATTTAAATTGTTAGTTTAAAAAAATTAATCTTTATTAAATGTCCACAAGGTATAGAGCATTCTTCTTTTTTTGTGCATCTAGGCTGACAAAAATACAGAGGGGGAAGAAATCTATGAAGTTTAAATACCTTTTATTATGAATTTAAAACAGAAGCATATACCACATTATAGATTGAGAACTCAGTTTCACAAGGCAGCAATTTCTATTAAAACTATTATTTTAGGTCAGGTGCAGTGTCACACCCTGTAATCCCAGCACTTTGGGAGGCCGAGGCAGGCGGATCACGAGGTCAGGGATTCAAGACCAGCCTGACTGTCTTGGTGAAACCCCGCCTCTAATAAAAATATAAAAATTAGCCAGACGTGATGGCACACACCTGTAATCCCAGCTACTCGGGAAGCTGAGGCAGGAGAATCACTTGAATCACACGATCTTGGCCAAGATCATGTCACTGCATTCCAGTCTGGGTGACAGAGCAAGAGTCTGTCTCAAAAAAAAAAAAAAAAAAAAAAAAAAAAAGCTATTATTTAACAGAGAAATTACATTCACTGGCCAATTTAAGTAAATTGCATGTACTTAATTTACAAATTTAAGTAATTTACTTACTTATGTAAGTAAATTAAATTTCCTTACTTATGTAAGTAAATTAAATTTCCTTATCAAATACCACTGAACTACCTGAATGTTTGCTTATTAATCCCATAATTTAGTATGGCTTAACAATAGCCTGGATAATTGTTAATAATTGGCTAAATTATTGCTTTCCATCATAAAGACACTTACCCATCCTCAAGTTGACCACCATCTTGTTCTCTGTGAAAGACCTGGCTGGTAGATAGGGCTGCCTCACTAGCACCAAATAAATATTCCTTACCAGCCACAAAAGGAAAATATATTGAGCCAGATTGGTAACATTCTAATAGAAAATGTGGCATTTTGAATGAGGAAAACTACTTCAGTTAAAAAATTGGGTAAGATGCCCACAATGATCAAAGAACCTTAAAATGCAAGAGATTCTCCAGTGGAAAATGGTCTGATCTTTATGAACTAACTGCCACACAAAAGGCAAAAAGTCAACACAAAAACTGATATTTTAAAAATCTGTTCCCCAATAATATTTTGCAAAGATATTATACACACACACACACACACACACACACACACAGAGTAAAGGAAATATAAATGATGAATGATGCTGAACTACTTTTGTAGCTGTTTAACAGTTACAGTCTTGGGGTCTATGTATGCACAAAAACACCAAGTAACCAAATGATTTAGTTAGACATTAAGCAAAGAAAGTCAGTGAAACTTGCTGTATGATCTGAACAACTATTTGGGCACCCATACAAAGAGGTAAATTCACCACTTACATATAAATGAAAAAGACAGGGTCAGTAATATGCTTGTTGTGATGCAGATTAGGGAAGGGTAAAAAATGTCTTAAATGAACACTTCAACTCTGGTATATGATTACAAAGCTAAAATCCCTGCAGTATACACAAATACAATTGCCTAACTTCAACATCCCAGGAAGCACCTACGAGGATAAGACATACTCTGATTTTAATGTCTTCCTGATCCCCTCAAATGGCCTAATATGTATAAACTTGAAAGTAAATTCTGTAGTTTCTCAAGGGTTAAATTCTTTGTTGCAAATAACTCTGAAAAAGTATCCCAGTAAGAATCAGGTTTAGACTAGTTCAGCAAGAGGAACTGTTCCATAATGAGGCTTGGCCTGGACCAGTCCCAGGAGAATTAATTTTGTGCCGTAGAACACCTAGATAAATTAGTTTTGCTTTAAATATTGAGTCCTAAAAGAGTTAAAAGAGGGAGAATATCAATCAATAATTTGTAGATTAACTACTTTGTATATGACAAAACAAAATTAACTTTGGCATTATAACCCCTTTCTCTTGCATTTCTGATAAGCCCCAAGTTTGAAATAAGTAATTAGAGATTTAAAAACCAACCAAATACGTGCATTTGTTTCTTGTTACAAAATACTAATTCACTGCCTAGTTTGTAAAAAAAAAAAAAAAAAAACTTACTCATACATTTTGCAAAATTACAAATATTGTTATTTTTATTAAAATAATCACAGCTGAGAATTAAGAATTCAGAAAATATATAGACAAATTCCTGTAGGGTTTTTTTTTCATGGAATTGCTTAAGGAATTAAGCTTTAAATTTAAGTGAAAAATAATATTTCAGTTAACAATGTTAGGTTCTTGAAATTATATTTTCATTGATTAATTCCTTCCAATGTCTACCTATTATTTCTCTTTTATAAAATTGATTTCTATTGAAACATTTGTGCAGAATTAAAATCATATCTACAAATGACAACAAATTTAACCTAAAACTCCCTGTGTTTTAAAGGCTTTTTCTGGTTAAATGCCTACCAAAAATGCAAATACAAAATTCATTTCCATAAGAGATGAAATCAGGCTTTCAACCTAGCCAATTGCCCACATAAACAATCTTCAATATTATTTGGTCATCATTTGGTAATTAAAATGGAAAATCACAACCATGCTGAATTTACATCCAGGTGCCAAAAAAGTTATTTAGCAGATAACTAGAGATAGAGGAAATGTCTCTTTAACAAATTCTTTTAAGAATACATCTACAAGAAGCATCTGGCTTTCAAACAGTCATAAAAACAAGAAGCAGTTGAACAGTGGCACCCAGAGGTGAAAAGTATATTACTTCTAGAGATTTATATTGTTAACTATAATCTGTTTTTCAGTCATCCCTTTTTTCACTTCCAGATTTGTTTCTAGTATCATACCAGAAATCACTTTTTCTTTGTTGCATATTGAAATGCCATATTTTAATAAACAGAAGTAAATGCTTTCTTTTAGAAAATGTACTTTCTTTATTAAATTGCATGTCAATTTCCCTCCTTCAAAACAATAAACCAATTGAACACTAGGCAAAATACCTTTCATAATCAAATATCATGTTCACTCATCTACTTCTAGCCTATCAAAATTATTAGCAAAGGTATTTTTAAGAAATATCTCTGTGACTACTACACAATTTCCATATACTCCAAATTACATTTGTGCTAAAGATGTTTTTACTGGACCACCGCGTATCCCTGAACCAAAATTATAACCCTGGAGAGATTTTTAAGAATTCCATATTGAACCCCTCCCATTATTATGATAGCAGGGGATGGAAATGGGAATAAGAATGCTGGACAAAAGAAAAGGGAATTGAAATACTTTTTTTTTTCATTCCACAGGAAGTTTAAAAATAACAAAATCTATTTTGACCAAAATCAAAACGCGCCTGCCGATTTTAATTAAAGTAGCTCTATACCTTTGAACCAGCCAACAAGCAGCTGCAGTAAGCATTTGGCTGGCTCTGAGTTCCTAAGCTAAACTGCAGAAAAACGCCTCCTCCTGGATCTAATCACCTTCGGGCGCCTCAAATAAACCTTAGCATGTGGGGCCAGCACAGGTCAGTTTTTTAAGAGCCTCCGTAGAACACGGTCTTATTTTTGTTCCTGAGTTGAAATGCACACATGCACTTAGCAGAGAAGGTCTGCCTAATCTATCACCGGTTTTCGTCTGTTACTGGGTTTCCATTACCTTTTGTCAGACGTTTTCTCCAATATCCTCGCTGCTTTCTTTTTAATCACCTAAGAAGCAACATTGATGTGACAAGCTCCAGAAAAAGGCTCGTCCTTTCTTATCTGCATCTTCAGCCTAATGATGAGGAATTGGTTCCATAAACTTGAAAAAGGCAGGAAAATGCTGCCAAAGTCATTATCCACTACTTTAAATTGGAAAGAAAAGAGCTGTCCCTTTTTAGAAGAATGGTAATAACGTATAAAATACTTGTACAAAGCCTACAGCATTTCATATAAGAAATAAAGGGAAATTGCCCAATGCAATTTAAAAGAAAAACAAAATACCTTCATTTCCCACTATGCGAAATCTACATCAGAATGTACCCTCGATTTTGCATATGAAGCAGAGTGCTCAATTGCCTGCCAGAAATGAGAGCGAATTATGCCTGCACTCAAGTTAATATTGAAATAATCTCCTTCTTTTTGATACCTTCCTCTCGTCCCTTTTTCCCTTTCTGTACATTGCAGTGTCATTGCCTAAATCAATCTTTGGGCATTAAGAGTAGCTTCTAGGGAGCTTCTCAGTCGCCAGCCTGCTACTTGCCGGGGGCATGGGCTGTGAACTGCAGCTGGATGGATGCATGTCTGCCTGCTCGTCTTTAAGTCTCATGAAGCAAAACCGCAGGCTTTCTCGTACTCAAAACCACACCATCATTGTCCATATTCGGGGATTTCATTACAGTAACAGTTTGAAGGAACACTAGGCTTACAGTCTTTTGAAAGAGCAGACCATAGGGAAGCTGCTCCACATGGTTGGACTGATCTCTCCAGCCACTCTTTGAACATCCACTGCTGTTCCGAGATGTGCGCCCAGAGGAGACGACACGCGGCAGTAGACCTGGGCGCCACCTAGTGGATTCTATTGACTTGGGGGAGTCGTCAACGCGTGGTGGGGTATATAAGCTCCAGGGAACAATCCCTACAGCCAACCTAGAAAATACTAACTACAGTCGAAGCAGTAGGGAAGGAGTCTTATCTTAAAAGAATAAAAAAATAACATGACAAAAGAAGTAAATGATTCAAATGACTGACAGGAATTTCAAGAGTGGTTTTTCAATATAAATTTTAAATCTTTGAAATGTCAAAATGCTTTATTATTTATATCTTTATTAAGAAAAAGAAAATATAGAAAGCTTATTTTGCCAAAATATTACCACTTTTCTTTAATCTGCCAGATTGGTCACATTTTGCCTTAATAAGTTTATAATTCAGTAAGCCAATCCAAATGGAACTGAATTTTTTATTTTTCTACCATCTAATAAACATATGAGTCTTTAGAAAAGCTGTTTATAAAATATTCCACCAATTATTTCTCCCTTCTTCACCCATTCCATTCACAGTTTCCATACCTATTGTCCCCTAAAAGAGGTCGTGCTCATTTTTCCTTCTATTCTTTACATACACACATTTTCTGGAAGAACTTCAATTTTCTTTGTGGCAAAGTTGTGACTATTACTTTGTTTGAGATCAAATTCAAAATACAATTCCTAGAAAGTTGTACCTTCAATTGATCCACATTCTGCAATCACTTCCTACTTTATGTTTCCAGATACATTTTATTTAACATTGCCACTTGATTACAATTTTCTAATTGTTTTACCTCTACAAGTTGTACTTTTGTCTGATCCACAACCTCTGCCTCAGAAGAGGAACCTATTAAATGTTGAATAAACAGCTATAACATAAGCAGATAACTATCTCTCTCAAGATTTGTTAATAAATACTCTGGTTATTCTACCCTTTGGATGTGCTAAATATATCAACAACAACTAACATTTATTGAGGTGTTTTACTTGATGGTCACAACGGCCCTATTAAATAGATACTACTATTATCCTTATTTTATAATTGAGGAAAGCTACTTCTAGAAGGTTAAGAAATTCACCACATTGATGCAGGCAATAAGAAGTAGAGTTGAAATTTGAACCCGGTCTTTCACTCCAGAGCCTATACCCTGAACCTCTGTACTTCACTGTGTCTATCTTATATGCCGTTATTAAAATATGTGATACACTATGATCTTATCACTGGTTGTATTATATTTTGATGATTCACTTTATAAAATTAAATATTTCTAGTTTTATCCCCTGTAAAATAAGTTATTTTAGATAGTTGCTAAAATTATTCAAATTGTTAATATTTTTTACCATGTTTGGTCTTTAAAGAATGAACTTAATATAATCAAAAGATTTGCACAAAGGAAGGAAAAGAAATTACTTTACTGATCAAAGGACCGATGCAGGAAAATATGCAAGCTGACTGCATTTAGCTAAGATTGCAACAATGAAGTGGAAGAGCTAGGGGAAATGGGAGATCTGGTAATAACTGTTTCTTTGTTTTTTCAGTTCACCTAACCTATTTAAACATTTTAATTTAGAAATGCTCCTCATACTTCTCAGGTTTGGTCTCATGAGTAAGCAAATCAGGAACCCACAGGAACCACCTGTCAGGTTTCATTTCAAGGGAATTGGAAAGGGATCCTGACCTCCTAAAATATTTAAAGATGTTTCAAATCACACTCTTAGAGCTTCTTGAACAGAAAAATGAACTTTTAAAAAAAGAGACAACATCAGTCATAATTGTTCATCACTAGAAATAACCCACAAGTCCCTAAAGAATAAAACAGCATGGCAAATAACATGGTAAATTCATATAAGGAAATATTATTCAGCATTGAAAATGAATGCACTAATGCCACACTCAATGTGGATGAATCGCAAAATGTAATTTTGAGCAAAAGCAGCAAGATACAGAAGAATACAAATGATTCCACTTACATAAAGTGCCAAAAATGGTGCTTTATTTCACAATAAAAATGCAAAAAGAAGTACATCCAATGGTCATTTCAAAATACATCCAGAAAAAAAAAAAAAAACATAATAAGCTATGCCCATCATTTATGTTTTGGTGAAAATAAGTCTATTAGCTCCATGATTGCAAATAGTCTTGAGAGGGAAGGAGAGAAGAGCACCCATGAAGACTCTAAATTCTAGAAGAGGGTAGTGGTGAGACTATGAGCTCTGGAATCACACTGACTTGGATTAGAACTAGAGCCCTGTCATTTACTAACTGTGGATCTTGGGCTGGGGTATAAATCTCTCAAACTCTCTGTTCCCCACCTAGAAAATAAAGATCACAGTGGGCCCAACATCATAGGGTCATTTTGAGGCTTATAGCATGCACTAGTTTTCACTAATTGTCCAATAAGTGTTTTTTTCCTTTCCCAAGATTGGAAGTAGAGGAGGAAATCAGCACAGGGAGTAGCAAAGGAAAACACTGGGCACTCACTGTGTTTCCTTCCCACTCACCCCCAGGTCACTCCCCTACCCCAAAGGCTTCTCTGTGAACCACTAACACTTGCTTCTCTAGCAAGAGTCACCAGAGATCTTGTTATTCAACCCAATGAATATCTTTTCTCTACATCATTTGATACTGTTTACTGTTTCTTCCTCCTTGAAACTTTTCTTCTCTTGTTTTCTTTAATATCCTGGGCTGTCCCCTTCTCACTAAAACCCCCATTATTGCCCACCATCAGGCCCTTGTCACTTTCCTCCTGTCTGCAACAGCCTCCTAACTGATTTTCTCCAGCATGGCCCCTCTCCAACCCTCTCTCCACACTACAGCCAGCATGTTTGTCCTAACGTGGATCTCACCACGCCTCTTCCCCACAGCCTTACAGCAACCTCTATCCTGTTCAGCCCTGGAAGATCTAGTCTTTCTATCTGTCTGTCTTCAGGTTCATCAATTGCTGCACTAACCTACCCACTCTCATATGAACCTTCTTGGCTTTCGATCACCTGTTTTCTCTACCTGGAATCTGACCATATTACCTGCCTGACATAATGAACTTTAAAACTCAGGGTAGGTCTCCTTCCCACCCACCATGCACTCCTTTCTAGATTACATACCTTCCTTTGTAATCAGTACAATCTATAGTCATTCTTGAACCTCTGCACTATTTACCCGTGAATGCTCTACATACTCAAAAGACTGTAAACTTTGTAAAAGAAGGCATGTTTCCTACTGATCTTTCTATACCACCACCCAACAGAGTGGCCAATAAAAGCCTAGTTAAGTAAATTAATGAATCAAGCAAATAATCAATGCTTACTTCACAGTTTTACAGAACTATCATCGCATCTCCTCTACTACAACTTTCTCATCTACTTCTACAGGAGAAAAGGGGTTATGCATCATATCCTTGTCTCTTAAACTCTGTCTTCTAACATTTATTAATTATTTATTGCCATCATTATTATATTTTTCCACATCATATTTATCTAATCAAAAATTTTACAGGTATTTATCTTGTTCAACATGCTGTATGTGTAATTGGATAGCCATGAATCCAAATACTAACTTTACCACTGACTAACTCTGAGACCTTGAGTAAGTCATTCAACTCCATTTCCGTTTTCTCATCTGTAAAATGAGGGTAAAAATTCCTAACCAATGGCTTTCTTATGAAGTTAAATGAACTGAAATGAGGTTAATGTATATAAAGCATTTAGCACATTGCCTAGCACAAATAGGAATGCAGAAATAGTATCTACTAGTATTAATGCACAGCTAAGGCTTATTTTGCAGAGTATAATTTGTTAATCATTCACTATACTGCTCTGTACTTTTCAAAACTGAGGGTCACCTTGGTTTTAAGAGTAAAGCCTCGGCCGGGCGCGGTGGCTCAAGCCTGTAATCCCAGCACTTTGGGAGGCCCAGGCAGGCGGATCACGAGGTCAGGAGATCAAGACCATCCTGGCTAACATGGTGAAACCCCATCTCTACTAAAAAATACAAAAAAACTAGCTGGGTGAGGTGGCAGGTGCCTGTAGTCCCAGCTACTCGGGAGGCTGAGGCAGGAGAATGGCGTAAACCCGGGAGGCAGAGCTTGCAGTGAGCCGAGATCCAGCCACTGCACTCCAGCCTGGGCAACAGAGCGAGACTCCGTCTCAAAAGAAAAAAAGAAAAAAAAAGAGTAAAGCCTCAATAACTATATACATGAATTTTTTCCCAAAAGGAAAAAGTTTAAAATGTATGCTTTTATAAAACATATGCATATATATGCTGCATAGCTACCTTGCTAATTTTGTAAGTGAAATATATTAAATTAAATGAAAATACAGATTCCACTCAATAAATGATAGCATTTTCATTGTGCAATCCACATAGTACTTTAAATGCATGTTAATCATGTATGTTATTCATTCATGAAACATGCTTCAAGTATATAACATAAAAAATTCAGTTAAAACTTTTGTTTTTCCTATTTTCTGTGCTTAATATCTCAATTTTAAGCTCGTTAAAGTTTAAGTGGTGGTTTTGATGAAGGCAATAAGAACAGAAAAATATTCAACCTTAGGAAGCTGATTGAAAGGAAAGAACAGAAAAACAGAAATGAAGGAAACAGAATCAATTAGATAGAACTGTATGAGGACATTTGTATGGCCGTTGTAAATATGAGGGCAAGATTTCTAGAAGATGTATCTGACATTTAATACATATTATAGGTAGAGTATATATTTGTATTTTTAAAAATCACCATATCCTTCACTAATCTAAAAGTGAGGGATCTGTTTGCTTTATCTACAAAACTTACTTTCCCCTTTCCCAACTGCCACTCCCCAGAAAAGAAACAACAAATGTGAGCTATTTTATTCAAAAAGGAGAATCTCATGACAATAGGATTATTATGACAAGCATTTTCCACACTTTATTCTTCATGCCCAGAATGACATTAATAAGATAAGACATTTTAAAAGTCAATAGCACTTATTTTGAAGTTTAAACTATCATGTTAAAAAAAAAAAGTCGTTTCCTTAAACAGGAAATGTATTAATAATGGCACAAAAGACAGTACAAGTCATTCTATAGAGCACAATGTTTCCCTTCAAAAAGAAAATAATATCCTTATTCTCAAAGGGTAGTAATTAATGTAGTTGTTTAAAAAAAATACAGGAGAGGGGAAAATTTTAGCACCCTTCATCTCACATTCATATATATTTTGCTGAGTCGTGATCAATTGAAAAATTAATGTATTTCACTAAAGATTTAAGCTGAGACTATCTGAAGCTTAAAATTGTGTCAATATAATCTAGTCGTCACCAAATAAGTTTTATTTGCTTTCTACATATATTATTTATTTTTATACCAACATTTGAAAAACTATTTTTGCAACTGACCTAGTCTGTTAAGCATCATCGTACCCCAGAAAGCTTTGCAAAGAATGAATTACTGGGGCTGCTCTGTCTATGAGGTAGCCATTCTTTTACTCCTTTTCTTTCCTAATAAACTTGCTTTCACTTTAAAGATAAAAAAAGAATGAATTATTAAAATAGTACATCTTTGCAGACTAAGTTTTTAGATATACTTATAGAACAGAGATTTAAGATGAAAATATGTTTAGCATTGTTTAATTTGCATTTTATTTGCAATAACTTCAGATTAGATAGTATTGGGGGGAAAACTATCAAGCAATGTAATCATACATGGATTCAAAGTCCTGAGTGGTTACCAACAGTATATTTTATTTCCTATTAGCTAAAAACATAGAACTTTACATTTTGGTTCAATTCACTGCCTAACTCATTTCACCAACAGGTCTGATTTTTCCATCTTTTCTTTTTCTTTTTTTTATTTTTTTTGAGACAGGGTCCTGCTCTTGTCACCCAGGTTGGAATACAGTGGTGCAATCCAGGCTCACTGCAACCTCTCTGCCTCCCAGCCTCAAGTGATCCTCCCACCTCAGCCCGCAAGTTGCTGGGACTAAAGGTGCACACCACCACAACAGGCTAAATTTTTTTGATTGATTGATTGATTGAGACAGAGTCTCTCTCTGTCGCCCAGGCTGGAGTGCAGTGGGGCGATCTCGGCTCACTGCGAGCTCCGCCTCCCGGGTTCACGCCATTCTCCTGCCTCAGCCTCCCCAGCAATGGAGACTACAGGTGCCCGCCACCACACCCAGCTAATTTTTTGTATTTTTAGTAGAGACGGGGTTTCACCATATTGGCCAGGCTGGTCTTGATCTCCTGACCTCGTGATCCGCCTGCCTTGGCCTCCCAAAGTGCTGGGATTACAGGCGTGAGCCACCGCGCCCAGCCTTTTTTTTCCCTTTTATATTTTTTGTTGGTCTCAAATTCCTAGACTCAAGTGATCCATCCACCTCAGCCTCCCTAAGTTCTGAGCCACCATGCCCATTCTTATCTCAATAAAATTTCCTCATTTGATTAGAAGGGAAAACTTTTGGGTGGGCACGCTGGCTCACGACTATAATCCCAGCACTTTGGGAGGCCGAGGCGGGTGGATCACATGAGGTCAGGAGTTCAAGAACAGCCTGGCTAAGATGGCAAACCCCCTTTTCTACTAAAAATAAAAATACGGGCATGGTGGCACATGCCTGTAA
The DNA here is from genome assembly GCF_008728515.1 of Papio anubis. Taxonomy (NCBI): domain Eukaryota; kingdom Metazoa; phylum Chordata; class Mammalia; order Primates; family Cercopithecidae; genus Papio; species Papio anubis. The sequence continues at coordinate 60,849,487 of NC_044985.1, forward strand.
TCCCAGCTACTTGGGAGGCTGAGGCAGGAGAATCGCTTGAACTTGGGAGGCAGAGGTTGCAGTGAGCCAAGATCATGCCATTGCACTCCAGCCTGGGCAACAATAAAATAAAAAGAAAAGAAAACTTTTGCCAGAGTTTAGCCTAATGACTGAAGTGTATCAATTTTAGGTACCTTTGCGTGTTGAGCAGCTGCGAGGTCAATCAAAGGCATTGTCAAATCCATCCTGAAATATAATAAACTAAGTTTAGCCTGTCTACTTCATAAAAATTTATAAAAAACACATCAAAATTCAGTAGCTAACAGATTTCCTAAAGCAAATAAAGGCTTGTATAGATGACTGCCTGTGTAGATTGATTCAAGTCACTGAGTCATCAGCATGTTTATAAGTGAATGGTTACCTGAAGATGGATAAGCCAATGGAAGTCTCTTATTTTCTAGCTCAGGATGTGAGAAGGACTCTGGAAACAAATGTTCTTCTTTCTAAAATGGGACTCCCAAGTCTCTAAAATTGTTGCTTTGCTTTTGAATGATCGATCATTCTCAGGATCCAGGATGTAGATTATTCCTTTGAAGATAGCTTCTTACTAAAAAGTAGTTTGAGGAATGATTTAGAAATGCTTTTTTTTTTTTTTTTTTTTGACACAGGGCCTTGCTCTTTCACCCAGGCTAGAGTGCAGTGGCACAATCACAGCTCACTGAAACTTCCTAGGCTCAAGTGATCTTTCCACCTCAGCCTCCCGAGTTCCTGGGACCACAGGCACATGCCAGCACACTCAGCTAACTTTTTAATTATTTGTAGAGATGGGGTCTTGCTATGTTGCCCAGGCTGGTCTTGAACTCCTGGGTTCAAGTGATCCTCCCACCTTAGCCTCTCAAACTGCTAGGATTAGATTGTAGGTGTGAGCCACCTCTTGTTGTTGTTGTTGTTTGCTTGTTTGTTTGTGCTTGTTTCTAGAGATGGGGTCTCACTGTTGCCCAGGCTGGTCTCAAACTCCTGGACTCAAGCAATTCTGCCTCAGCCTGCCAAAGCATTGGGACTACAGGCATGAGCCACCTCACCCAGTCTAGAATTGTTTATTCTGAATATCTCATTTTTAAAGCAAAGAAGATCAGTTTGGGTTTAGTAGCAGAAACAGTAAAAATTAAATTCTTACTTTCTCATAAAGCTGGAAGTTGCATATATATATTAACATGAAAAGGCACATATTTTTTATGTGAGTTATCTGAAAATGTAATTTCAACCAAAAGCTAAGCAAAGGAAAACATGAAAATATCAAATCCTCTTATCTAATAGGCTTGGATTCATTTGGACTGGGGCAAAGGAGGAGGTGTTAAATCATTCTATTAAGCTGATTTAGTAAAAGTTTCAAAATATGCCCGGAGTGGCCGGGCACCATGGCTTATGCCTGTCATCCCAGCACTTTGGGAGGCTGAGGGGGGGTGGATCACCTGAGGTCAGGAGTTTGAGACCAGCCTGGCCAACATGGTGAAACCCTATCTCTACTAAAAATAGAAAAATTAACTGGGTGTGGCAGCGGGTGCCTGTGGCCCCAGCTACTCAGGAGGCTGAGGCAGGAAAATCACTTGAACCGGGGAGGGAGAGCTTGCAGTGAGCCGAGATTGTGCCACTGCACTCCAGCCTGGGTGACAGAGCAAGACTCCATCTCAAAAAAAAAAAAAAAAGAATGACTCACCCTGCCACCATTTCTTGAGCTGTTTGGTGAGCAAAGGTGCCTACTGCTTTGTCTGGTATGATTTGAGGGGGATTTAATGAATGCAGAAGTTCCTCATCCATTCAAAGACAAACAGAAAAAAAAAAAAAAAAAAAATCTGTCCCAAAATAGCTTCCTTACTAATGGTATGAAATTTCACCATTTATTAAAATAAGTAAAAGAGCAAGACTAGGCCGAGCACGATGGCTCATGCCTGTAATCCCAACACATTGGGAGGTCAAGGTGGGAGGACTGCTTGACTCCAGGAGTTAGAGACCAGCCTGGGAAACATAGCAAGACCCCATCTCTACAAAAAAATTAAAAATTAGCCAGGCATGGTGGCATGTGCCTGTAGTCTCAGCTACTTAGGAAGCTGACGTGGGAGGACGGCTTGAGCTTGGGAGGTTGAGGCTGCAGTGAGCCATGATTACACCATTGCATTCCAGCCTGGGCTACAGACAGAGACCCTACTTCAAAAAAAAAAAAAAAGTCTATATATTAAATAAAGAACAAACTGGTAAAACTGTTTCACCGTTCTATCCCCAGCCTGGTACAAAGGCTGATAAATAAATATCTGTCCAATGCACACATTTCCATTTGTTGCTTTTCTCTATCAAATCTCCTTCCAGCCCATAAATGCTATTCAAAGACATTATTGAAAAGCGAAGGGAAAGCACAGGGTAAAGTGCCCTTACTTTTTTGGAATAATGGAGATAAAGGCAAATTTCCAATTGGTAACAATATTTTGGCTAGCCTGGCTAATAAATAAAAAGGAGAGAAAAAGTGTTCTCTTCTAATGCGTGAATTTGGTTACTTAATAATGGAATACATTCTTTATCATCAAAATTTTGTGAGCCAAAATTCAGTGGATAGCAGTGTGTCCTCGTTTTTATAAATTCCTATAAATCCTAATTCTAACCTTATTTCATTGAACAATTGGGGTGGGAGAGCTGGGTTAACTGGAAAAAAAAACCTAGCATGTAGACTTTCACTAGCCCTTCCATATTTTCAGATTTTGTAGTAATCATATTTATTATTGGAATTGAACATTAATAGATTAGAGAAGAACAAACGATTCTGCAGACCTAGTATTAATATTTATGAAAATTCTTACATGAATAAGGTTTCACTCACCCATCCCAGGGGCCTGAGAGCCTGTGTTAATTTGCACAGTTTGTAACCTAAAGTCTGAATAAGGCATACTGGAATAAGTCAAATGGAGAGCTGTGTACTGTGTTATCATGCCAACTATTAGATTACCTTTTAAAGAGAGAAAAAATATATGGCAGGTTTCATTTCCACACTTCAAAGAAAAGGCAATAGTGTTATGTGAAATTCAGGAAGGAAAATTGTTTAGTTGCATCTTTGCTAACAATTTGGAAGCATCCATTGTATTACTTCTGTAATGTTATTGAGCTAGTTTTATTAAGGCAAATTTATAGCAATGTTAGAAATTAATACCACTCTTATTTCCTCCACTGCCTGACTTTATTGAATGCCATGGGGCATATTAATCAGTAAAGCCAAGTAGTGCATGAAATAAAAGTATAAATTAACCTGTAACATGAATGTAAAAGGGGCTTAATAAAATAGAAATAAATAACACTTTAATGATAATCAACCTGCCCTGTCTGAGCCAAGCAAAAATTGTGATAATGCCAAACACAGAGTCTAAAGAGCCCTATATTATATATTTATACGAAGTTAGATGGAAGCATACATTGAAATGGAAGTCAAAGATGGTAATTTTGGCTACATAAGCCAGAAATGGTGTGTTACTTGAATCATGGTACTATCAGTTCAACAGACAAATGGACTGCATTAGGTAACTATTCTAAGTTCCCACTTTTTGCCAAATGGTTTAGAAGGAATTGTCTTATTGGGTTTCCTCCCTACTCCAATGATACTTTTTAAAGTATACTATAGGGTTTTAAAATGTATTGATTTGAACTATTTTCTTGAAATATTTTTAAAATAATATATTTTACTAAAATTATTTAAATCTCTTCTCTGTAATTAGAGCCCCCTTTTGCTTTCTTCATGTTATTGTCCCTTTTCTCTTTCTCTCTGGATCAAATAGAATACAATATTAATATATCATGTCTGCAAACTGTAAAACTTTTCAGAGAAAGAAAGACATTACTGAACAACACTCACATATAACAGGCTGATGCTCTATTTTTCTCCAAAAAGTGCTTTATGAGTGTATAATTGAGTCAACTATGGTACTACAGTGTAAGACACCTACAAAATGAAATTCAGTGCTTATTTAAAACAAGTAGCCATAGAATGATAATTTCTTTCTTTCTTTTTTTTTTTTTTTTTTTTGAGACAGAGTTTCACTCTTGTTGCCCAGGCTGGAGTGCAATGGTATGATCTCAGCTCACTGCAACCTCTGCTTCCCGAGTTCAGGCGATTCTCCTGCCTTAGCCTCCCAAGTAGCTGGGATTACAAGTGCCCACCACCACGCCCAGCTAATTTTTTGCATTTTTAGTAGAGATGGGGTTTCACCATGTTGGCCAGGCTGGTCTCGAACTCCTGACCTTAGGTGATCCACCTGCCTCAGCCTTCCAAAGTGCTGGGATTACAGACGTAAGCCACTGCGCCCGACCTGATTTCAACTACTCATAGAAACACTGAAACAGACCTAAGCTTTCCATCTTATCTCTAAATCTATGTTTATATATGCCATCAAAGAGAGATCATGGTGGGGGAGAGACTTATTATGCCTTTATTATGTTATTTTGAATAATAAGCATTTAGAATAATAAATTATGTTCCCTAGATGTAAGATGCTATTATCAATATTCACGGAAAGAAAAGACCCATAAAGCTAGGTATTCTCCTGGATTTTAGCATTGACTATATTAGTCAAGGAAGGTGACATAAAAACATTTTATATCATATTCTAAAATTATGTGGAGAGAGACTTTTAAATTACATCTTTTTTATTTTGCTTTCTAATGATGTTGCTAAATAAACTGAATTAAATCTTCAAAGGATCCTGTGCCCTGGCACCAAATCAATCATCCTGGAATGTAATTCCTATTATATCTCCCTCTAAAACCCTCCCTGGCTCCCACTGCCTCTAGAATAAAGTCCTAACTGCTTAGCTGCACATCAGAACATCACAGATAGCCCACTGCTCCTTTGTATATACCCAAGGTTCCTATATCTTAGTCTCACTAGGACCCCTTTCCAACACTACCCCTTTGCTTATGATCTTCTTTCTGCCTGAAGTATCTTGCCCTCTCACAACTACACATCCCACCCACTACCATCCCCATAAAGTTTTCAACCTTCAAGACCTCTTCAAATGCTATTCCTCCTTAAGGTTTTCTGATCACCCCAAGACGGCATTTTTTAATTTCAAAGTGGAAAGAACCAGAAATGTCAATCCACAGAATTGTTGATCCATCATAGAATTTTAAACCTTACACTATTTTGGCAAAAAAGAAAAAAAATTAATTATTCTCAATTTTTTTTTCTTTTTTTTTTTTTTTTTTTTTTTTGAGATAGAGTTTTGCTCTGTCTGGCCCAGGCTGGAGTGCAGTGGTGCAAATCTCGGCTCACTGCGGTTTCTGCCTCCCAGGTTTAAGTGATTCTCCTGTCTCAACCTCCCAAGTAGCTGGGACTACAGGCGTCTGCCACCACACCTGGCTAATTTTTGTATTTTTAGTAGAGATGGGGTTTCACCATGTTGGCCAGGCTGGTCTCGAACTCCTGACCTCAGGTGATCCACCCACCTCAGCCTCCCAAAGTGCTGGGATTACAGGCATGGGCCACCGTGACCGGCCAATTATTCTCAATTTTTAAAAGTGTGTGTGTTGCACCAATATTCAATATCCTTGGCAATGTAGTTTTAAGCTATTTCTTATGAAATCCAAAAATTATTCAATAGAAATTGTTTAGATTTACAAAACTCTTCTTAACCTAATCAGGAATCACATTGTGAAGAGATTTTTCTGACATTACCAGCAGTCACCAATTCAGGCATGTGAATATCACTTTAGAGTTGCCTCCCCCTCCAATAAAGCAGAATAATCTAGGATGAGCTGCAATATATATAATGTATGCCCACGGATGTTACAATGGTTTATTTAGGGAGCAAAATGTAGTTCAGATATTCTGAATTATTTTACGGTACTGAAAACTTACTGACCCAAGGACCTCATCAAGCATAAGAAAACAATATTAAAGGCCACTGGGCTTCTGCATTTTATTAGCTTTAAAACTGAAAACTAAGTCTGGTTCATATTAGAATACCCAGTGATTGCAGTAGAACCTCTCCTCACTATCACAATCATAAAAACATATCAGATGGTACATTTTAACGTCTCTTTACTTAGAAAACAAAAAGCTGCTGCTGGAAATGCCAGAAAACAGCTACAGAAAACAGAGATTACACAGGGATTTTAGCTTATCTTATTTTTCGAGAAATAATGAAATGTGAAACAGGATTTCTCTCTAGTTCAAAAAACAGGGAAAGTAACTCTTACTGTCAAGTTCTTATCTTCTCAATTATTGTTAGTGGTATCCTGATCATTTCATATAATTAAAGAATAAAAATTGACTCTCTGTGACTTAAAACTGCAACAGTCTAGCACATGGTGATTGCCCGTGTTCTAAACATGCATGTTATACATGTACACAGATTGTAAACATCTATGTTATAAACGTACAACAACGACTATAATAATTATTATTATAATAATCCAGCCAGACAAACTGCAGACCATAAAATAGTATGGGCTCCCCCTGCTGTTTCTACTGCTAAACTTAACTAACATTTCCGGTTGCCAGGGCTTGGTGCCCTGATTTTAAGGCTGATTCATAAACAAAGGGTAAACAAAACAAAATTAAAATACCACTATGTCAATAAATCAGTGGGATGAGGGGAAGAGGAGAAATGAGAGTGCAAATGCATTTAATGTAATAAGGAAGCGTGAACATGAAGGTGAGTAGTGCTTAGAATTCCAAAAGCTAATGAGTTTCCAGGGAGCATGGAGGCTGCCCTGCCACTGCATTTAGATTAAGAAGTTTTCCAAGTCTGACTTGCTGTGAAACTTTTCCAAATCTAAAAAGCATGTAATGCCTTTGGGCAAACTGAATATGGTGCTGCCATCTCCAATCTCTGCAAGTGCGACATGTAAACCAGCCCCAGCCCAACAGAGCACACTAAGGAGATTATTTTGGAGAAACCGTAATGACATTGAACAGGAGGCTAGCTTAACATCTTGTCCAAGTGAGATTCCCAAGCCTCCTCCGTGATGGCTGCTTGGAGTTCTGTAGGCTAATGAGGGGAACCATCTGTAGTATTTTGCCGGCAGATGTGTCCCCCTCATACTGTGCCAATGTCTCCTGAGGAGAGGGTCTGTCGAGGATTCCAGCATCACTCTGCGAAGGAAGATTGTGCTATTTCACAAGCGTGTAATCTAGAGGCCAAACAAATATTTAATTATTCACATATACACATTTTAGTATGCCTTGTCTTTTCAAATGTGAATATCAGAATGAATGTGTGAGTGTCCTTATTTGTAAGTTTGTCTTTATGTTGTCACATTCAGGGACATCCTATGATATCCTATGGTTATTTATTTTGCAAAAATCCTATGCACAGTTTCGAATGAAAGGAGGATTTGAATCAAATGAACTAATTATTTGCTGATATCATTATTTCAAAGTCATCAGAGCAATTGCTAAAGAGAAAAATTATAAATATGTTCAGGTATGTTTCCCTTCCTTCCTTCAAATGTGTTCATTTGCCGTATAGAGTTACTTTCTAATTTTATGATATCAAAAAGTAATAAGAAATTAAATTCAAAAGATAAATCTTAAAATCTTAATGAGTAAATTTCAAATTAAGATGGAATGACATTTCAAAGCATTTACTTGGTAGCATATGGAAAATTATATAAGGATTATAGTAGGCATCAAAATATTTTAAGGCAACCATTAAACAGTTTTAAAGATAGCTCTAATCACAAACTCAGCACTTAAAGTAGGTACTTACATATTACAAAGCTGTTTTAAAAGAGTATAAATTATTTTATTTTGCTGTAATTCTCAAAATTTTATGGCAATTCAACTCTTTAACATTCACGTGTTTCAATTAATCCACTGTCATTGATAGAGCCTTATTAAAGTCAATTTGCTTTTTCTAAAAAAAAAAAAACAGTAATAATACTCCTTTTCAGGCACTGATTTGAAACTCTTAATTGTATGAGCTCAGCTTCTGTATCAAAAGACATATAAATGAGATAGAGGAAACAAGGTCAACTGAAGAATTTTAAGATTTTTAACCAGGGCCTTATTATATATGAAAAGTTTAACATGATTAAAAACAAGGGGAAAATGTCAACATTTTGACCTGGTTGATAACAAGGTTAGGTGAATTTCTTAATCAAATATGCACTTTTTAGCAAAAGTTTAAAATGTACTCAAAATAGTAGTCTATGTAAATCTCACACACCAACACCATGACCAGGTATTTTACCACCTAATGTCTTACACAGACAAGGTTTTAAATGTTATTTCTCCAATAGCATAGTAACATAAATTAGACTGAGGTAAGACTGTGACAATTTCTTCCTTCCTGAAACCTCCTCTTAAATTAGATCTGCCTTCCAAAAATATTATTACAAGAGTCTTGGTTCAGATTATCCTTATTCTCTATAACTGACATGAATATAGATATATGAATGACATTTAAAAAGAAAAGTTCTTCTTTATAACCTTCAGCTTGTTTTCGTAATAAATTCCACAGGGAATATTAGCAATAATAATTGATTTTAGCAATAAGTAATAGAGTTATAAACAGCTCCAGCTATTTGGTGAAAGAAATGTCTCAGCTTCAGGTTTTATTTATTGGCATTTGAAGTCCCTCCATAACCCTAGTAAGATCAGTTATGGCTTAATTAAATGAGAAAGATGGCCTGCCAAAGATTCTTTGTTCTTAAAATAAATACGTATGTTTTCTGTTTTCCTGCAAATCATCACAACCTATTTCTATTTGAGAATAGATAGGGCTCCAAACCTACATCTGCTTCATACTTCCCAAATAAAGTCTCTTTTGCCTGGAAATTTTATATTTTTTTCTTAGTGTACCATCCACAAATACCATCTTAAGAGGTTTCTCCTTTATTAACCATTTGAGAGTTATTCATCCTAGAGCCGTACCAGTGAGGAGGTAACAGAGCCTGTTCACAGTAGAAATATTTGCTACTTAAAAATGAACACAAATTTACACTTACAACATGTCCTCAGTGCTGTGTTTGTGATGAGTTCCATAGTTATAACGTGTCCTAAGTATATGTTCAAGCATATCTACAAATGAAAAACAAAACGCTAAAAATTCACTGGCAAAAGATTGAGCTGCTCCATCAACATGGCAGGAATATTTCAAATAAATGATCTCTTCTCAAATCCTTTGGAGAAATGATTGCATTTGTCTGGCCTTTCCTCTCCCTGCCCCTGCCCACCGTTTTTCTCTACTTTCATCTATAATCTCGTCTACTCCTCTCTGTCCACACTGCAATGATTCCCTCATTATGCTGATGGAAAAAAATGAGGAGGATGAGGGATAACGGGAGGCGAGAAGACCGACGCCTTCCCAGATGAGAGCGACAGGGCGGCTCCCCTCTCCCACCACTAGCTGGCGCCAGAGCCCTAAAGATGCAGTGATATATTGCGTCATCTCTTGCTAATTAACAAAGCTGTTTTCAAACTGATCGTAGCTATTCGAGGGAAACATCAAATAATTTTGACTATGAACATGTAGTAAAGCAGCGGCATCGAGGGTGACATCCCGATGAAAATAACTCCATTTTATGCCTTCAGGCTTTTGTCTTAAAAAAAAAAAAAAAAGGCAGAAAAAAGAAAAAGAAAGAAATGCATCCTTAAAGAATTCGTGGGTTTTTATCTTACCCAAATAATAAACCAAAGGGAAGTCTTTTTATCCTCTACAAACTATTCACTATATATATATAAAACTGTAAAACTTTCCAGTTATATAATGCTCTGTTAACCTAAATAAAGTGCCTTTTTTATTATGCCTTTAGTCTAAGACAGAAATAAATGCCCGACACATTAGGGTCACAGGGAAAGCTACTTTACTGCTTCAGCTCCTAATTCACTCACACACTCCTTCCTCCTAACTAGCTTCAGCTTTCTTCTTCCGACCACAGACGCTGCAAGATTTTGCTTTTCTCATCCTGTCCTTCCCTCTTCTTGTACAGGCGAACACTGTCCTTCCAGACTTTTCCATGGCTGCAGAAGCTGTAGGGAGGAGCCCTCGGCCAGCCAGACAAATGCACCTAATATTGCTCACTTTAGGAAAAGATGGCTCCTGGGCAAACGAGTAGCAAACAGTGCATTTGGTTTGACGACATGGATTATCATTATACAAGTAAGACATACTGAGTTTAGGTCTGGCTAGAATACAATCTAAGGTGAAAAATTCAAGCACTGTATGTGCTGCCATAGAAAATGTTATTTTTCATTTGGAAAAATTCCCTATATATGTAGCACATTTTTAATCATTAGAAAAAAAGGACACTGATTATTTTGGCAAGAGAAAGTACATTCAAACTTCAGTGAAATACTATAATTTTTTTAAAGAAATACTTTATAGTTTGACTTGTGAATATATTAAATGGCTGGGAATACTCATTCCAATCACATGCCCTATTACCCACCCCATGCCCTCATTTCCTCTGGGAGTTGCAGAGGTCTGGCACTCGGGAAAAGAGGAAAAGAAGGAACTGGCTTCTCTGAGCCTTCTTCTGGCTTTCATAGGCAGAAAAATATCAAGCTTTCTTTTCTTCACCCTTACCCTAATTCCTCAAAGAAAAAATGCTAAGCTTTATCTTCGGTGGACTTGCTTTACCCTACACTACAAATAAGATTGAAACTTGTTTTCTCCCTCTATCAGCAAGATTTCCACATGTGTTTTTTCAAAGGCTGCTCCTGAACTGGTTTTCCCTCAGGATATCAGCGAATCATTACCCTTTAATCTCCAAGTAAGATCCCAGAAATGAACAAGAGCAGAAAGTGGTCTGGAATGCAAACCAATGTTGTTTTGGTGGCTTTTTCATTTTCTAGTTGAAATCTCCCTTAGAAACTCTTTTATAATGGCACCTGGGTGACTTTGGTCTGAGAGAGAACATTCAGAAAGTGAAAATGAAGTTTGAGGGAAGTGTCAAAAATGCTGCATAGCAAACAATGCAGAAGCTCAATATGTCTGCAGTGTAAAGAAAGGTCAGGTTTAATCCTTTGTTATCAGTCGTAATTTTGCTGGGCTCTTTCACAAGGAAACTACATTAACCACAATTTGGTATGCCCTAATCTTCATGCTAACTACAGTTATCTTTTGTTACTTACTGGCCTTGACCTATAGATGGATGGCATCAGGTGCTACTGAAACCAGCAGATCTCTCTCTAAAGCCTAGTGAAGGCCTGAGTCATATGCAGTTTAATTCATATTCCACTCAACATGTCCATTTTATTTCCAGTGGAAATTGCTCATTTAATTGCACTGTAAGTTTTATGGGGTATGCCCCAGGCTGCGTTCTTTATGCTAGGCATTTCAGTATTTATGGGCATAGCTATACCTAAAACTTCAAACATAAAGTAAAACCAGCAAAATATGCTCTCCTCCAGTTCCATAAATACTTTTCACCAGTTTCATTATTTTTCCCAGTGAGATTAAATGAGTGTGTTAAACCTGTAACGTAGACTATTACTTGGTGTCTCCAGAGCTGCTTTTGTCCTTCATATTCAAATCCAATACCGTCCCTTTTTCCTGCTTCTGAATGAGATTGCAAAGAGCAAGTATGATCCATCTGTGTATGGTCTAGCTCTCCAGGAACAATAAAGACTTCCTCTGTTGGTAGTCTATAGAATTTTTATCTGTGAGAATAACCTGTAAAAGGTTTTGGTGCTTTTTGTTTTTTAATGAACTGTGCCTGCTTCTAGGTCACACCTACACACACTAAAACACTCTGGATTACAGATGGAATGTGTGTGTTGCAAAATATAGCTCATTTAAAGAAACAAATATGTCAGCCTTGTACTGCAGATGGCTCCTGTGTTTTGGGGCAGGAGCTGACAGACATGTGATTTTACCTGTAGCAGATCGGAAAACATTCCCATACGACCCAAATGCAGAAAGGACTCTACTATATTTTACTAAATCTATGACTGTTTTTATCTGGTACTGTTATCCATTCCACTACGTGAAATATACGAAAGCATGTTTCCAGGAAATTCCAGAGTTTTAGACAAATGCTTCTTGATAAGCCATTAATGGCTTTTTAGACAGTTTAAGTAGAATGGTACAAACAGAAGCCTCATCACAGGGGTTTCAGAAAATGAAAACAAGAAGACAATAGGTGTAGAACGACTCATTTGTCTATAGATTTGGAAAGTGTCGTAGGGTCAAGTGAAGATGTTTGCCAAATTGAAAGAGGTAAGGACATATTTAGAGCCTCTGGGAAAGATGACAGATCTCAAGGACTAAGATTTGAATCCTGGAACAAAGCAGAATAGAAAAAGACTAGAATTGTGTTTTCAAAAGAATAGGGAACATTTCCTACACTTAGAAGGAGCTAGAGGTGGTAGCCTGAACTTTAGGAATAGGAATTCTTAGTGATTTGCCTCCAGTGTAGTAGATGTCAATGATTGAAGGATGACTGAAGATCTTAAGAAAGATGTGGTTTCTTCTTTCCCAGAAAAGCCACAGAGAGTGACCCCTGCAAATCCTTCAGAGTACAAGGTGTACACCCAGTGACAGCCTTCCTCATAGGACTTAGTTATCACAGCATTGATGTGATCATTCCTATCTTAATTAGGATTCAGTGCAGATGCAATTGGCTGAAAACCCAAAATAACAGTGGCTTAGGTAAGATAGAAATTATAGTCATTATTGGGATTATCCACACATTCTGGTTCTCCTGCTTTTAGGGCAAATAGACTACTTGCCTACCTTTTTGAAGTTAGATATTGTATGTGACTTGCATTAGTCAGCAAAATGGCATGTGTTATTTTCAGCTCCAAGCCTTATCAGTATACAATTCACTATATTCCCTTTGTCTTTGTCAGCAATGGTGGAAGCACTGGTTGACATGGACACTGTCAGCCTGGCTCTCTGAGCACCCACAATGAGCAAAGTCCCTCTGCTGACCAGCAATGGACATGTGGTGTGATCAAGAATAAACTTGTGCTGGGCACAGTGGCTCATGCCTGTAATCCCAGCACTTTGAGAGTCCAAGCAGGTGTATCATAAGGTTAGGAGTTCGAGACCAGCCTAACCAACATGATGAAATCCCATCTCCACTAAAAATACAAAAATTAGCCAGGTGTGGTGGCACCTGCCTGTAATCCCAGCTACTCAGGAGGCTGAGGCAGGAGAATCACTTGGGGGAGATTGTAGTGAGCTGAGATCACACTACTGCACTCCAGCCTGGGTGACAGAGCAGCGAGACTGCATCTCAAAAAAAATAATTAAAAAAAAAGAATAACTTTTTTTTTTGAGTCACAGGTTAAATTTCTTTCTCACACAGAAGTCTGAGTGGTGGGGCTAGGACTGATACAGTGATTCATGGTTTGAGGGACCCAAGGTCCTCTGTCTTGCTGTTCAGCTGTGCATGGCATGCTCATGCTTCATGGTTATAGCACTCAAGCTTTAAGCAGCAGGAAGCAGGAAGGGATGGAGAGGCAAAGGATATGCTGCCCATCAAGGAAGGCTCCCAGAAGCTCTCTCTTCCACAGAACTTGGTCCCATGGCTGCACCTACAGTTGCAAGGGAAAGGGAATCAATGAAGACTGGGTGAGGCCAGCCAAAAATTGTGGGTTATTTGACCACATAAAGGGACCCAGAGGACTGCATTCTGCCTTAACTCTCAAGCACTCCTTGTATAAATGTGGAGATGATAAGATTGCACTGTCCCTCCCCATTTTTCATAAAAATAAAGAAGTAGTGAGAATATTGATCAATGTGGATGATGAGAGATTGAGGCCACCCTAACTAATTCACCTGTTGGAAGGGGGATTTTTGTCTTCCCCAACACCTCCATTGATAAGAGATTATAAGACAACCATCTTCATTATGACCTTCAACGAGATTTGAAATGGAATCTTTGTAGTCATTTCATGTACTTGCTTATCTGGCTACTTTTAAAGAAACACCACAAAATTCAAATTTCTATTATCTGCTATGATATATCATTAACAGCCCCCAAAATACAAGATACAGAGATAATAGAACAGCTGACATAATCTAGGGATTACATTTGAGTTTGGCTGTACATTCATTGTTTCTTGCAAAGACCAGAGCTACAGAAAAATAGATCAATGTGATTAAGTCTAACATTGGGGAATTGTTTCTCCATTGTGTCTGAGCTGAGGCTGGCAGCAGGAATTAGTGCTGCTACCTTTAAAGGGCAGACCACGATTGATCTGGTTCCCAAGGCAGTCATTGAACAGACTTGGTGAAACTGGTCATAGCAGAGCTATATTACACTGCGCGAAGTGCCCTACTGTTAAAAGAGTGTACCCAATTCAAAGCAAAGTGAAAAGCTTTTTGTTTGTTTTAGTTTCGCATCTAAGTTCATTTTTGGTCACCATTCCTTAAATAGAATTTTTTTTCGTCACCAAGAATGTGTCTTAAGCATTTTTGGTAAACACTACACATAGACCAGGAAGGAAATAGAATCTGACACACCAAGGACTTATGGCCCCAGATGTGGAGAGGAGAAAGGCTGACCGCTGAGTATACGGCAACTTTTATACCAAAATTTACCATTAAAATGCAAATCAAAAGAGAACCTGAGGCAAGCAGTGCACAGTGGCACTGTGCTCTCCCTCTCTTTTCCTGGACCTCTGCAGTATTTCTATGCCTGCTTCCTCCCTTTATTTGTATAGTGGAAAATCTGTTGTCCATTGCTGGAGTTCAAGCATGCCTGGGTATGTTTGTCAAACTAGCAGGGCAGGCCATGCAGAGGCCTCCAGAGGCCCTTGACAATGGACTCAGACTGGGTCTGCTACCTAAAGTCAAACATATCCAGACAAGTCTGGCAAATGAGTAGGGAGTGGGGGAAGAGGGTATGTGTGAGATGTGGAAAAGTGTCCCAACAAAAAAAAACTCACTCTCAGGGAAAAGGGAGAACCTCAGCTGCATGACATGAGGACTGATTTTTTTTCACCTCTCAAAATCATTCTTTTTTTTTTTTTTCAGTCCTAGGAAATTGGGTCAGAACCTGTGTACCTAATGGGATCGTTATTGTTAGACACTTGTAAGATTTGGAATCCGTTCAAAAAACAAGGCTGAAACATGCCTTTGTATACGTTAGGAAAAGATGCCCTGCATTAGAGCCCGACCAAGGGAGAAATGAGGGCAGGTAACTGCAGTCCAAAACTGAGCAGCCACTCCTAGAAGCTCTGCTTGAAATTCATGCTGTTAAGACAAGCGACCAAAAGTATTTAACTCCTGCATTTACCTAGGCACCTCTCCTCCCAGCAGTTACCTGGGAAAGATATTCAGAATCAATGAGAAATGGGAAATCAAAGAACCTGCTATGGACTGAATTATATCCCCTCCAAAATGCATATGTTGAAGCCCGAAACCCCAGTGTGATGGTATTTGGAGAGGTGACCTTTGGGAGGTATTAAATAAAATTTACATGAGGACATTGGTTTGGACGTGTTGCCAGTAAACTGAGTTCTTTCTCCACTTTGTACTGATGGCAAAGGAAGAATGTCCAGTTGGAAAAGGCAATCAGGTTTTATTCACTGGCCAAGAAGGCAGAAGGGGAGGCTCTTGCTCTAAACACCCCTTCTCCCTGAACAATAGAAGTTATGGGTACTTTAGGGACTGGGTATGGAGAGGAGAAGGATGTTAGCATGTGCAAGGTGGGACTCCAGACACACAGGCTTAATTCAAAAACATGCATCTTCATACAATGCATGTATAAAAAATGGAAGAGATTTTTCTTTTAGGGGAGAGATTTTAGCATTATAATGATATGTTAATGATCTGAAGGCAACTAGGGATAACTGTTCCAGTTTGTGCTGGTTAGTAGGTCTTATCTTCTTCTGGTATCTTGCCAGGGGTCAAGAAGCTCTGGCACCATTCTGGCCTGTCTGGTTGCTTTAAGCAGCTGTGCCTATAAATAAAGCGACTAAAGGAAAACATTTAGAAAAAGAACTTTCCCAGTTATTTCATCAGGGCTGCCCTAGTAACAGACAGCTTCTATGTTAGGCCCCAAAAGGCTAAGCCAAAATGGAGTCACTCATGCCACACTCATGCCCGGCCTCCTCTTTCTTAAAAATTATTGTCTGGCTGGGCGCAGCGACCGATGCCTGTAATCCCAGCACTTTGGGAGGCCAAGGTGGGAGGATAACTTAAGACCAGGTTGGCTGGGCGCGGTGGCTCAAGCCTGTAATCCTAGCACTTTGGGAGGCCGAGACAGGCGGATCACGAGATCAGGAGATCGAGACCATCCTGGCTAACACGGTGAAACCCCGTCTCTACTAAAAAAAATAAAAAATAAAAAATAAAAAAAACTAGCCGGGCGAAGTGGCAGGTGCCTGTAGTCCCAGCTACTCGGAAGGCTGAGGTAGGAGAATGGCCTGAACCCGAGAGGAGGAGCTTGCAGTGAGCTGAGATCCGGCCACTGCACTCCAGCCTGGGTGACAGAGCAAGACTCCGTCTCAAAAAAAAAAAAAAAGACCAGGCGTTCGAGACCAGCCTGAGCAACATCATGAAACTCTGTCTTTATTATTTTTTAAAAAGTATAGTTAAAATTTTTTAAAATCATTGTTTCCTTGTTCCCACCTTACAAAAATAAACTGTTCTGTCATGCCCAGCAGAGTGCCTTTTCTAAATTGTTAAATGAGATGCTCTCTTATTTGTGAATTGCTAATAAAAGCCAATTTGATCTTTAAACTAAATGTGTTGTAACTTTGTCTTTTGGCAGAGGTGATGAGAGTTTAGATGATGTCATGATAGTGGGGCCCTCATAATGGGATTAGTGCCCTTCTGAGAGAACAGCAGAGAACTTGCTTCCTCCCCACCACACCCCAGGCCCCATGTAAGGGAACAGGGAGAAGGTGGCTTTGCACTAGACAGGGAAAGAGCCCTCACCAGGGAACCAAATCACCTGCCTCCTTGATAGCTTGGATATCCCAGCCTGCAGAACTGTGAGAAACAAATTCCTATTGTCTAAGTCACCAAGTCTGTGGTATTTCGTTATGGCATCCCTAGCTGAGTAAGCCAGAACCATACACCTAAAATCCCAATACAGAGATCTCTGGCTAATAGGCCAAAGTACACAGTTCAGGCTCTAAATGGGTTCTCTCCCTCCCCTTAAGCCCAAGCCCTGTTTTGGCATCTTCCTACACTAGTTAGCTTCTTGGGATAAGAGAAGAAAGTAAAAAATAGGCCGGGCGCGGTGGCTCAAGCCTGTAATCCCAGCACTTTGGGAGGCCGAGGCGAGCGGATCACGAGGTCAGGAGATCAAGACCATCCTGGCTAACACGGTGAAACCCCGTCTCTACTAAAAAAATACAAAGAATTAGCCGGGTGTGGCGGCGGGCGCCTGTAGTCCCAGCTACTCGGGAGGCTGAGGCAGGAGAATGGCGTAAACCCGGGAGGCGGAGCTTGCAGTGAGCTGAGATCCGGCCACTGCACTCCAGCCTTGGCGACAGAGCGAGACTCTGTCTCAAAAAAAAAAAAAGAAAGTAAATAATAGCTAAACTGTGACCTGAAATATGACCTGGCAAAGCCTGAGAAAGAAGCTGAAAAGGGTGCAGTGGTGGCCTAAAAAAGAGTGATTTAATGATTACATCACCAACACTTTATTATAACATAGTTGATGATGAGTTCTCAAAATGTGATTTTAGGGAGCCACTACAGAAAGCAGGTGAAGAAAATATCAGAAAACCAAAAGTAATGTGGGATAAATCAATACAGTATTCCAATACCAGAACCCAAAAGGAACAAAAATGTTAGCAAGAACTTAAATATTAACATTGCTTTCTGGTCCATAAAATATAGAGGAGTAGCATTTTTTCTGGAACAAATCCATTTCTATAATTACTTAACTGACTAATCCAATAAGGTTAAATTTACTAAACTCCAAGTTTACAACCAAGAGTTTTTCTTTCTTCTGATGTATTTTAGAACATTTTAAAGTACTTTAAACTGTCATTTTATATAGTTATTATAATGCTAGTGGTATGTGATGTAGTAGTTTTAATTTATGTAGTATATGTAATGTTATAGTTTTAACAAATAAAATTAATGCAGTCTCTTAAATAGTGATGTAAAATGATTTATTGTTCTCCAAATTATAATATTCACTATGTATGTTAACTTGGAAAAAAGGAAAATATCCAACTGGGGCATGGTTTTCAAACTTTTTTGTACCCATGAAACCTTTTTCAAAAGCTGTGCTTGGCTGGGTGTGGTGTCTCATGTCTGTAATCCCAGCACTTTGGGAGCCCAAGCCGGTGGATCACTTGACATCAGGAGCACGAGACCAGCCTGGCCAACATGGTGAAACCCCATCTCTACTAAAAATACAAAAATTAGCCTGGCATAGTGGTACATGCCTGTAATCCCAGATACTCAGGAGGCTGAGGCAGGAGAATCACTTGAACCCAGGAGGCAGAGGTTGCAGTGAGCTGAGATTGCTCACTGCTGGACTGCCACTGCACTCCAGCCTGGGCAACAGAGAGACACTCCGTCTCAAAAAAAAAAAAAAAAAAAAAAAAGCTATGCTTTACACAGACATTCCCTAGAAATACAAATAAAAGCAGATCTGGTAATAATTGCCTAGGAATAATAATTCCCTAGAAATAACAAATAAAAGCATCAGTTATGCTGGTAAATGTTTAACAAGGAGCTCTCTAAGAGAAATTGATTTGGAGGTTTGCTGCTTTCTATGGTGTAAACGCTCCCACCATGACCATCACACAGTGCAGAGTCAGGAAAGGAAGCATACATTCTAGTCTTGTAATCAGCACACCTCCACGCAGACCAGCAACCTCGGAATTCTTTCCCCCTGCTATCTTAATGCCCCAAGGGGCACAGTTTGAAAACTCATGGTAAGATAATTTTGTGCCGGGTGGGGTGGGGGGGACCTCTTTGATGGTTATCTCTAAAACTGATAAATTGCTGCTTATCAATAGTTGAAAATCCTGTTTTTCTAGTCTTACGATTTTAATGAAGATCTTATAAAATACGCAGTAGGAATTTAGTACGCCAATAGATTTTTCACGCTTATTTAAATAACCTTTTGACTTTCATGCCATGACATTCCCAATGTATACTTTAGACATATTTTTCCTCAAATTTAATGTTGTATGGAATTCTAAAAAGGGCACAGAAACTAATTCTTAGAAATTTGCTTTTAAAATTATACAGGGGCACACAGACATCTTAGTCCCTCCCCTCTTCTTCTGTCTCCTTTTCCTTTTCTCTCATCTTTCTCCCTCCCTTTCCTTCACTGTTTCTCTCTGAAAGTTATAATAAATTTGGAGAAGTTCAGCCTTGTTGAATGAGGAAGCAGAGTGAGTTTCAAGCCTTTACCATTCCCAGCCTTAGAATTGAAAGATACAGGCCTTTTGACTTGGGGGAGTCTAGAGAGAAGGCCAGAAGCAAGTGACCCTCCTTCTACTGTTTGTGTCTGAGAAAGCCCCGGGAGACAGAATGGTCTGCTATGGTCACATGACAGACAAATGCCCAGTCTGAGAATGCTGAGGAAAAGCGTGACAGTCACATATGGGAATAATCCTCAAAAGGATAAAAGAAGGAACTGATCAGGAAACTCAGCTTTTGCCACTTCTTGGCAATAGCTATGGTTTTTTCCCCTCTTTTTATGTGTTTGCTTTCTTGTTAGCAAATAACCACTCTGTTGGGGTTTTTTTTTCTTCTTTTCAGGACTCTCTGTAGCCAACTTCTCGTTTTTTGGGTTTTGTTTTTGTTTTTGTAATATTATAGATTATGCAGTCAGGGAATTGGAAATTAACATTTCCTCACACCTGCTATGAATCCACAGTGAAATACTTGCAGGTCAGATCGTGCTAACCAAACTAACCAAAGGTGGGAAGCCCAAACGGCAGTTAAGAGTAGAGCCCTAGGCTGTCCTTCCTAGCCTGCAGCCCCAGGCTGCCCTCGGTTTACAGAGTTTGTTTGTTTGTTTGTTTTTGTGAGAGCAAGAAGCCAAATGATCTATTCTCATTCCAGACAATATTTAGATACCACACCCTGGCCGGGCATGGTGGCTCGTGCCTGTAATCCCAGCATTTTGGGAGGCCGAGGTAGGTGGATCACCTGAGGTCAGGAGTTCAAGACCAGCCTGGCCAACATGATGAAACCCCGTCTCTACTAAAAATACAAAAATTAGCCAGGTGTCATGGTGGGTGCCTGTAATCTCAGCTACTCGGGAGGCTGAGGCAGGAGAATCGCTTGAACCCAGGAGGCGGAGGTTGCAGTGAACCGAGATCGCACCATTGCACTGCAGCCTAGGTGCCAAGAGCAAAACTCCATCTTAAAAAAAAAAATACCACACCCTGCCTTCACCAAGCAGTGACTTATCTGACAATGTGCCCTCTGCTTGGGGGGCAGCTAGTGGCTCCAGGAAGAGAAGGCAGACAAGGGAGGAAGTGGAATGTGTCCTCTGAATCAGGCTGGGTATATTGAGGACTTGGGGAGAGGGGCTTCTGAAGGGCTTAAGATTTCAAGAGGAACCATAGGAGAGGTTCTAGAATGTACTAATTTAGGAAAGGAAGGTTCCAACAAAGAGCAAGCATAGGAGAGGACAGAAAGCCCAGGATACGCCGGTGTGCCAGTCAGGTGGCTGGGCAAAGAGTAGTGTCAATACTGGAAGGGAAATCTGGTGCAGTAGAGCACTCAGGCAAAAGCCCACTTAACCAGGAACAACAGAGCCAAAAGAGCCAATTCATCCTAAACCTGGGAATAGAAGAATGCTGGAATAACCAGCAGGGGAGGCTAAGGGGACAGGTTGGAAGAGCTAACATTCACACCATGTGCCAGGTACGATTCTAAACACTTTCATGTGTTTGCATGTTTAACCACCAGCAACAGCTCCGTGGCATGGAGGTTATTAGCATCCCCATTTTACACACACAAAAAAAAAAAAAAACTGAGAAACCAAGTGTATAGCTGGTAAGTAACATAATCTGGGTGCAAAACCACGAAGCCCATGCGCTTAGGAAGCATCCTATCACATAACCCAAAGAAGCAGCATACAGAACAAAACTGGGAAGAACAAGTTAATGTTTTCTAGTGAGTAACATGAGATTGTATTCTTACAATTTACCTCATCCATCAGTAGATTGTACTCTGAGATTCTTTAATATATAGCAAAGGCATTTGTTCACACGACAGATTTTGAGCACACTGTACAACAACCAACACATACATTGATTTGGCAAATATTTACTGGTCACCTCCTATTCCAGGCCTTAGGCTAGACAATAGGAATTCCTGGAATTTACAGTTAAATGCAAGAACTTCATGGTCACAAATTATTACTGGAGAATGCAAAATAAATAAGAACCCTCAAGTTTTAGCCAGGCATGGTGGTGCACACCTGTAATCCCAGCTACTTGGGAGGCAGAGGCACAAGAATCGCTTGAACCCAGGAGGTGAAGGTTGCAATAAGCCAAGATTGCACCACTGCACTGCAGCCTGGGTGACAGAGTGAGATCCTGTCTCAAAACAAAACAAAACAAAACCTCAGGTTTAAAAAAAATATATACTTTAAAACTTTAATTTTAAACACTATTACTGATTACTCATCATGTACCAAAAACTTCACATGTAATTACAATGTTGCTATACTAACCCTGCACCTATTTTAAGATGAAGAAAAGTAGGCACTGAAAAGTTAAATAAATTAGCTATAGTCAGAGTAAATAAGTGGCAGAGATTTAAATCTAGATCCCACTGACAGGAAGGTTCATGCTCCCTTGTGGCTCTCCACTGAAATACAGAAATCCTGTAAAAAGAATGAAAGTCAGTGATAGTGAACTAAAGCTCCATGGGCTTTCTAAATCATAATCACAATTTTTCTTATAGTTAGAATATGCAAATTTTTACAAAAAGTTCATATGTGTATTGGGCAGGGAGTGGATTTGGGAGCAGGGCCATGTTGGATCAAAGGCCTGCTAGTTCTGAAGTAGTCTTTAAAGAAAATACGTGGCCCAGTGTGGTGGCTCACGCCTGTAATCCCAGCACTTTGGGAGGCCCAGGTGGGCAGATCATCTGAGGTCAGGAGTTCGAGACCAGCCTGGCCAATACAGTGAAACCCCATCTCCACTAAAAATACAAAAAAAAAAATTATCCATACGTGGTGGCAGGTGCCTGTAATCCCAGCTACTGGGGAGGCTGAGGCAGGAGAATCACTTGAACCAGGACACCAAGGTTGCAGTGAGCTGAGATCACGCCACTGCACTCCAGCCTGGGCAACAAGAGCGAAACTCTGTCACAAAAAAAAAAAAAAAAAGTCCTGATGCCCAGGTCCCACCCACAAAGATTCTGATTTAATCTGATTTAATTGGTCTGGGATGTGGCCTAGACATCAGGACTTTTAAAAGCTCTCCAGTTGGTTCTAATGTGTAGTCAAGGTTGAAAATTGTTAATTTTAGAAACATAAGATGTTGTTTGGTTTTCATCTAACTATTTAAAAATACTTGGTGAATTGCTTGTGTCTAGGCAGGCCAGTCCCAGAATTCCTGCCCATCCAAGGGTTCAGAGTCTGAACTATAGCCCATTGACTGCATTAGATGGGGTCTCTGTTGGCCATCTCTTTCAGACTAAGGCAACAGGACACCCCCTTGGGCTGTGTACTTCTGCTGCCCTGCGAAGCCCAAGTGTCAGAACTGCTACTGCCAAACTGAGGGAAGTTACAGTTTACAGAGACCAGAACGGCCCTCCCACAACCCACTCCATGTCTGCTTTCATGTGCATACACCCTGCCTGGAAGGTTGAGAAACAATAATATTTAACTCTGGAGGGCCAGCCTCCTGGCTGGAAAGTCAAACTTGATTTTAACGCTGTTACACTCTAGTGTGGAAAGAGAGGCTGCCTACCCTTACTTGTGAAAATAGAACTTTTCTATAATGGCTACAGTTCCAAAGTTCCGTCCTTTCAAATATATCATCACCTTATCCATATGTTTTTGTATTACATTCTAAAAATGTTCTGTAAATTTTTTATCAGGGGAGGTTAACATCTTTTATTTTATTCAAAACATTTTCAAATGATTATACATTGTTCTAAGGGTGAATGCAAAAACCTTGGGAAAATTTTCTTCCTTGAATAAAGTTCACTGTACTTATTTCCACTCTCCAGATACACTGTACCTGTGGCATTTCTCTGTGTACCAGTTTTATTACTGTTGTACTTAATATGTGGGAAATGATTTGTTGTCTAGGAGACACCAATAAAAGCAAAAGAACTTAAGGCATGTATATTTTTAAAGCAAAAAAAGTCAACAGGTTTTATACATATAGTGTCATAAATATATGTAACATTCATCAATTTCAAAGGCTTCAAGTTATTTGACTTATGTTGTTTGGTTAATGCCTACATTACTAGAAATGATCTCAGGATCATGAAAGCCTTTAAAAAGAGTGTTAGTATGTTAATATGACCTGAGGCTTGAAAAAGCATTTCCATTATGACTCAAAATAGAACATAAAAGAACGCTACAACACCAACGCTATATTATACAATTCAGGAGAATGAAGTCAGTGAGACCTAAGTTCCACAAAGGCAGGGACCACATGTGTTCTCCTCAATGTTGCATGTGCAGCACTTAGCACTACTGACTGACACAAGGTGAGTAATCAGTCAGTAAGGGTTTGTTTAGTGAGAATACATAGAAGGGGATATGTTATGGAAAGTGAATGGGTGAGCACTTCACAAATTCTAGTATGAATCCCTTTTTACAGTTTAGACCAAATTTATTACTCTTGCTATACTCTTTGCATAGCAAATAAAATATTTTAAAATAATGATGATTATTAAGACTGTGTAGTCATGTGTATATTGTCAGGACTCTTGGTTGCAAATGACAGAAACCCCACTCCACTTATTTTAGGCAAATAAGGAAAAGGTTTTTTGCTCACAAAACTATATACATATAAAATTCCAGTTTCTGGCCAGGCACAGTGACTCAGGCCCATAATCCTAGCACTTTGGGAGGCTAAGGCGGGCAGATTGCTTGAGTCCAGGAGTTCAAGACCAGCCTGGGCAACATGGCGAAACCCCATCTCTACAAAAAATACAAAAATTAGCTAGGTGTGGTGGCACACACCTATAGTCCCAGCTACTCCGGAGGCTGAGGTGGGAAGATCACTTGAGCCTGGGAGGCAGAGGTGGTAGTGAACCCAGATTGTGCTACTGCACTCCAGCCTGGATAATGGAGACCCTATTTCAAAAACATAATAATAAAATAAAATTCCAGTTTCCAAGCTGGCTTTAGTATAGCTATTTCCAGATGCTCAAATGATGCCCTCAGGAATACTTTCTCTCTCTCCCTTTCTCTCTCTCTCTCTCTCTCTCTCGCTTCCCTTCCTGCATGCTTTCCTTATTAGCTTTATTCTCAGGCAGGTTTTCTGTGTATGATGGGAAATATGGCCCCTGCAGTTCACAGAGCTCTTATAGGGTCCCTCTTTGAATATCTGTATCAGCTGCTGAAAACATGGTTGGCCCTGTCCATGGGCACAAACTCATTCTTAGATCAATTTCTGTTTCCAAAAGAGTAGGGTACCATGACTGGCCATCCATAATCACTCAGAGCAAGGGAGAGGCAGTTCTCAAAATATAGGCTATGGAATAAACAACTAACATATCTATGAAGCTGTGCAAAGGACTTCAAATATAACACTAAGTTGTTTTAAAGGATGGAGAATCATGTATTTGTTAGGATGACATTTTTATTGATTCATAGGTTACCCAAGTTCAAAATTAAAGTCTTAACTTTATATATTATTCTTAATAGTCTTAACTTAAAATATTATTCTACTTCCAAAATTATATGTTTTGTAATAAATCTAATTTTCCCGAATTTAAATAAGGAAATCAGAAAATTTCCAGGTCAGAAAAAAGAAGAAATCATCAATTGCTTGAAAATCAGATCAGGTCTTTAGAGGCCAGGTGCGGTGGCTCACACCTGTAATCCCAGCACTCTGGGAGGCTGAGGCATGTGGATCACGAGGTCAGGAGATCGAGACCATCCTGGCTAACACAGTGAAACCCCGTCTCTACTAAAAAATACAAAAGAAGTATCCGGGCGTGGGGGCAGGTGCCTGTAGTCCCAGCCACTCGGGAGGCTGAGGCAGGAGAATGGTGTGAACCTGGGAGGCGGAGCTTGCAGTGAGCGGAGATCGTGCCACTGTACTCCAGCCTGGGCAACAAAAGCAAGAGACTCCATCTCAAAACAAAAAAAAAGGAAATTAGATGTTTAGAAAGACAGCTTAAAAGCAGGCAGATTAGGAGAGTGTGAAGAGAAAAAAATTAAAGGGTAATCAATGCTAAAGATCTATGATTTTTATACAAATTCTCGGCAAAGGTCAATAGGACAATTAGTTAAACAGATGATTTGTGAGCATTTCCAAAAACATTGATCATTCGCTCAGAATTATTATTGAGGCAAGAATTGCTGTGAAGTCTGATCCATATACCCACCTTGTTAACTCAGAGAAGGAACTCTATAATAAATACTTGTTTGATTGATCCATACCTTATAGTAGATCATGTACAAAATTGCTCTTTTATCCCACAGATCATTTACATTTCTCCTTTAAAAGTTTATCTTCAAACGTCCCAGTATCTTGGCTCATTAAAAAGAAAAAAGTTAAGGCATAAAATAGAATAAAATGGGCCGGGCGCAGTGGTTCACACCTATAATCCCAGTACTTTGGGAGGCCAAGGCGGGAGGATCACAAGGACAGGAGATCGAGACCATCCTGGCGAACACGGTGAAACCCCGTTTCTACTAAAAATACAAAAAATTAGCCAGGCGTGGTGGCGGGCGCCTATAGTCCCAGCTACCGAGAGGCTGAGGCAGGAGAATGGTGTGAACCCAGGAGGCGGAGGTTGCAGTGAGCAGAGATCACGCCACTGCACTCCAGCCTGGGCGACAGAGCCAGACTTTGTCTCAAAAAAAAAAAAAGACAAAAATAGAATAAAATGTAACTTGATTTGTTCTGTTTTGCTTCCTGATTATTTTATAATTAAATTTTATAGTAACTCAAAATGTCAGTAGAGTAATGCATATCTTACATTGGTATGTATTATTTGTGCCAAAGATAATGATTGTTTTAGGATCTGCCCTAGGTAAGATCCTAGGTACGCTTGTCTTCGGTACCCCCTTTTTTCCCTTTAGCATCCCTTTCCACCAGAGTTCCCTTTCCCCAAGCTTCTTCTTGATGTTCAGGAATTGTCCTACCCTGGTTTGTCATTCCAACTTTATCCCTGATACTGTCACCTAGAGGATTCCACCCTCACCAAAACTGTCTTGTACTCTGTTTCCTTATGTGTAGGTGAGTTGAGGGTCTCTGCTTGTTTCTCCTAATTTCACTTCTTGCCTGTGCCCAACCTAACCCCCAAAGAAAAATGCTGATGATTGTTCTAAGCCAGAGACATTGAATTAGGCCGTTTGCTGTCAAGCAGATTCACTGTGTGGTTAAAGATCATGCTCCTCTCTCTCTTTCCCATGACACGAGATCAATCAGGAGCCTGATTCAGGTTCCCAGGCATCTCTCTCTCATCATCTTCTTTCATGTGGCCAATTAGATAAGGTCTCAAAGCCAGAACTGTCCACAACCTCAAAAGAATCTAAACTTCCTTAGCTTTAATTGAACCCTTAACCAGTGGTGTCAGAAGGACCTAAGGCTAAACAACTGCCAAAGTGGGGAAAACAAAAGAGCTATCTTTATTTTAGCAGTGATCTCTTTAGGGCAGCAGTAAAGTACCTTGTGGAAAACCCAGTAAAAACTAAAAAAAGCCAAATCAACCTGAAAGTAAAATTTTCTATTCTACCTAGAAATAACAAAGCAAATATTCACAAAAATCTTTCTCTGTAAGGAAGGCAGAAAAGGTACCTGGTTAGTGCTGGCAATTTGTCCTGAGAATGGAGAGGAAGCCACCATACATATATAGATAAATAAAAATAATCTACTGAAATTCCTTCATTTAACCTGCAAGATGATGGAGTGAACTGAAGGGAAATAAGCAGAGATGGACATTCTGTTACTGGAAAAATTCCATGAAGGTACATGGGAAGGGTAGGGACGGCTGAGCTCTGTCACTTGGAACTTAGCTGAGAAACACTATGTGCAAGAATATGCTGCTTTCATTGATAGTTTATTATTTTGCAACAGCAGTGGAGATTTTTTGAAAGATAAAGCAAAGGCCGGGCGCGGTGGCTCAAGCCTGTAATCCCAGCACTTTGGGAGGCCGAGACGGGCGGATCACGAAGTCAGGAGATCGAGACCATCCTGGCTGACACGGTGAAACTCCGTCTCTACTAAAAAAAAAAAATACAAAAAACTAGCCGGGCGAGGTGGCGGCGCCTGTAGTCCCAGCTACTCGGGAGGCTGAGGCAGGAGAATGGCGAGAACCCGGGAGGCGGAGCTTGCAGTGAGCTGAGATCCCACCACTGCACTCCAGCCTGGGCAGCAGAGCGAGACTCCGTCTCAAAAAAAAAAAGATAAAGCAAATAGGATAAGGAATAAACATGCGGAGTTTTAACTTGGACTTTGCCTGTATTTAGCAGCTAGCATTTGGTCAAATTACTCAATCCACAACAAGGACAGTAATTATGACTGAGTTGGGAGGAAATGATAATAAACGGTTGTAAAGCACCCTGTTGCCAGACACCAATGTGATCAAGGCTTAGTAGTTTTAATTTTTGTTTTTGTGGTTATATGTAAATGAAATGTTTCTTAATCCTAAAAAGTTAACGTTTCCTCAGCAACATGATGTTAGCCAGGGTTCCCTGAGTCTTTCTGAGGCGGTCCATGGGAAGACTGTGCACACAAACCCATTTAAAGGAAGGACATCTTCTTATTCCTACATTCTCATCTGTTAATGGCACCATTATCCACTCAGTTGCAGAAACTTCAACTCTTACCTCTCTTTATGCAATCAGTGGTTGACTCCTGTAAACTCTCTCTCTAGAAGCTTCTGTTTCTTATTTTTCCCTACATCTAAGGACTCTGCCCCCATCAGTCCTCCTACCAAATCTATCACTATCCCACTCCCCACCCCCAATAATGGCGCATATATAGCCAAAATGAAATGATTAATGTATATTTATAAACTTCTTGATGAAAACAGATTTATTTGTTTATTTATTTTTTATTTTTTTGAGACAGGGTCTCTCTGTCTTGTCCAGGTTGGAGTGCAGTGGCACAATGTCAGCAAACTGTGGCCTTGACCTCCTGGACTCAAGTGATCCTCCCAACTCAGCCTGTGAAGTGTCTGGGACTACAGGCACTTGCCACCACGTAGGGCTAATTTCTTGTATTTTTTGTAGAGATGGGGTCTTGCCATATTGCCCAGAATGGTACTGAATTCCTGGACTCAAGCCATCTGCCTTCCTCGACTTCCCAAAGTACTAGGATTACAGTCATGTGCCACTGCACCCAGCCAAAACCAGAAACTTTAGACCTGATTTATCAGTTATCATCTACAGAAACAATGTAGGATTTTATAAGAATTTTATATTATAAAAAATTCAAGTATGTACAAAAGAAAGAGAGTAATGAACCTCTATGACCTATCCCTTATATTCCTTCTCCTGACCGCTCCCTTCTCAGCTTTTTTTCTCGGAGTATATTGAGGCAAATTCTTCCATCCAGTACATACCTCGTACACTGAATTTTTGAAATTTTCGTTGCATTCAGGAAAAGAGAGGAGAAATTTGTAGCTGATAGTCTGGGAACACAATCTACCCCCTTAACAATAAGTTGTTCATGGAATCTTTAGGACTTTTTTTAAATGTTCTATTTTCCTTCCCTTCATTAATTGCTCTTTTAAGTTTCACAATTGTACTGAAATCAATGATTTAAATTCAAGTAAAACTTTTTCTTTTTTTTTTTGAGACGGAGTCACGCTCTGCTGCCCAGGCTGGAGTGCCTTGGTGCGATCTCTGCTCACTGCAAGCTCCGCCTCCCGGGTTCACGCCATTCCCCTGCCTCAGCCTCCTGAGTAGCTGAGACTAGAGGCGCCCGCCATCATGCCCGGTCAATTTTTTTATTTTTAGTAGAGCTGGAGTCTCACCGTGTTAGCCAGGATGGTGTCGATCTCCTGACCTCGTGATCCGCCCGCCTCGGGCTCCCAAAGCGCTGGGATTACAGGCGTGAGTCACCGCACCTGGCCAAGTAAAACTTTTTATTCTGAATTGGGCGTTCTCAAATAAGCTGTCCTCAAATAAAATTTAAAAAAAAATTTTTGAGACGGGGTCTTGCTTTGTCACCCAGGCTGGAGTGCAGTTATACAATCTCAGCTCACTGCAGCCTCAACCTCCCTGCCTCAAGGGATCCTCCCACCTCAGCATCCTGAGTGACTGGGACTACAGGCATGCAGAACCACAACCAGCTAATTTTTGTATTTTTTTGTGGAGACAGGGCTTTGCCATGTTGCCCAGGCTTGTCTCAAACTCCTAAACTCACGCGATCTGCCCACCTCTATCTCCCAAAATGCTGGGATCACAGGTGTGAGCCATCATGCCCCGCCAAAATTAAATTCTCTAATTTTACTCCCAAACTGTATTAGTCTCTTTTTACACTGCTACTAAGGACATACCCAAGTCTGGGCAATTTACAAAAGAAAGAGGTTTAATGGATTTACAGTTCCACGTGGCTGGGGAGGCCTCACAATCATGGCAGGAGGTGAAAAGCATGTCTCACATGGCAGCAGATAAGAGAGTTTGTGCAGGGAAACTTCCCTTTTTAAAACCATCAGATCTCGTGAGACTTATTCACTATCACGAGACCAGCATGGGAAAAACCTGCCCCCATGATTCAATTACCTTCCACAGGGTCTGTCCCACAACACGTGGGAAATCAAGATGAGATTTGGGTGGGGACACAGCCAAACCATATCACAGACCAACAAAACTTCATAGGTCATATACTGGAACATTGTTATTGTTTTAAGAAAATGATCAGATTGTGGCTGGGAGCCGTGGCTCATGCCTGTAATCCCAGCACTTTGGGAAGCCCAGGCCGGCAGATCACCTGAAGTCAGGCATTTGAGATCAGCCTGACCAACATGGTGAAACCCCGTCTCTACTAAAAATACAAAAAGTTAGCCGGGCCTGGTGGCATGTGCCTGTAATCTCAGCTACTTGGGAGGCTGAGGCAGGAGAATCACCGGAAACTAAAAGGCTGAGGTTGCAATGGGCCAAGATTGTGCCACGACACTACAGCCTGGGTGACAGAGTAAGACTCTGTCTGAAAAAAAAAAAAAAAAGAAAGAAAAAGGAAATGATCAGATTATGAATCTTCCTTATATCATATAGATTAACCTAGATTCTACAGATGAGATTTAGGGGATCTGCAGCCCTCTGGGATGCTGTTACAAACAACCCAGAAATAGTGAGTCCGTCGCAAGTACCATACGCAATTTCATCTTCACATCTTCACGTGGACTTGAAACTCACCAGGAGCGCACCTTTCTGTTTCCCCTCTACCAATTCAGGTATTATTCATCCTTTAAAATTCCCTTTGAAAGTTTCATCTCCATCATGAAGTCTTCCTATATACTTGAGACCTTCATTTATTTCCCCATTTCTCTGCATCTCAGCACTTTAATGTAGACCATTCAAGTCATTACTTGTATGTGGTCTCTCTATAATAACTATATTATGAGGACAGGGGACAGAGAAAACGTCATAACCCCTTTTAGTGTTTTCAAGGCTTTGCATAGTGCTGCACCTATACTAAATTCTCAGTAAATTCTTGATTAATTATGATATAGGGGAGAGTCTTAGGAGTCAAAGGGAAAAGAAATGAAATTTATATCCAAGCACTATAGTGCCTCCAAAATAATATTGAAACAATTATTATTATACATGCCACTTGAAGATACTGATTCAAAAATAGGTCTTTATCAGTTATGCCTAAGTCTACTTGAGTTTGTACTTTACACAGTCTCAGAATTTTATCTTTCTCAATTCATGTAGTAAGCCTTTTTGCCCAGTTTACTAGAAAACAAATTCTGAGGGAGATTGGGTGCTACTGCTTTATTTGTTTAGGGGTAAGCCCAGGAATGTGAGAGTGAGAAAAAGGGAGATGTGGCAGGAAAGGATGGGAAGCAATGCAGGGGTAGGCTACATGAAAAAACTGTTAACCAGAAGGCAGTCAATCAACAAGGAGGAAGTGAGGTGATGGATCTGTCATACTCCCAGCATCTCCTATTTCTATAGGCCAAAGTTCATCCCAAGTGTGGTTAACACCCAGCTTTCTGCATTGCATCATCCGGATCCCTCAGCAGTCATTTGGGAAGCCAGATACCATGCTCTTTAGTGTGGAGTTTCCTCCAAGTTTCAAGTGATGAAAGGAGCCAGAAACTCGAAATGCCTGACTGGCTCAGCAGCAGCCAAGAAGAGCCAATATCCTGGATAAGCAACTGGTCAGCCCCTCACAGCAAAACCATACAGGTCCCAAAGTGGTCAGATAGCTGAGCGTATGGCTGAGACAGCAGCTAGTCCTGTGAGGCCAGAGGGAATCTCAGGAAATGTAGATGATGTCTCTGATAAATATATGCCTGTCATAAAGTTCAGAGGACAGAAAGGCCATCTCCCATTTTCTCTGAGGAGAGTGCTTTCCTTGAATTTTCAAACGCAGTGTGATATGTTAATTATAGTAATCAAATGGAACACCCCAGCCTTCATTCTGTGCGTGTATAACAAGAATCTTTGCTCACTAAAATGGAATTACATTATAGTATGTCTGAGATAGAAAGCCATTCAGTCTGTCCATCTATATCTATAGGGGTAACAGTTGGAAATAGCTTTTCTAAATTCTATGTAAGACACGATATATAAATAACCTATGGTTTAAATAAAAATTTAGTCTATGGCAATTGTATAAATTTACCAGAAGATTCAAATATGCCGTTTCACAAGGAAGTAGGCTAGTGGCAAACTGATCCTTACATGAACCCTAAAAAAGAACAACACATTTCAGTTTCTCTATGCAGTGACAACTTTCTATTCTAGGCCTAGCCCCTTGTGGGATGGAGTAAGCTCACTCCACTTCCATCCAGGGAAACAGGTAACATTTACGGGACCTGGGGCATGAGTACAAAAGGAAGCCACTGCCTACAGGTTGGCTCCACCTTCTCTTTTGACCTCCAGCTCACCCACACACCAGAAGGGGCCTCTCAAGTATTTGTGAGGACACTCCAGCACATCCATCTAAGGGGCGCACACAATGGGAGTGGTGCACCTTAGGGAGGACAGATATTGAGAAGGGATACTGAAGATTCTGATGCACGTTACACGTTGTTTGGGCAAAGAATTCGGGAGTCCCAAAAAGCCACAGCAATGTCTACAAGGGGATTATCCTAATAAAAATCACAGAATTGCATATCTTGCTGTAGGTAGTTGAGGGCAATGGACTGACTATACTCCGTTTAGGCCTGGAGGCCTTTCCATGAGTTTCTAGGGACATTGTCAGTATTGCTTGTAGTTTGCTGATGACATATTGACGTTTGGAAGTGAGTGGCTGCATATATTTCTTATGAGAGATCAAAGGCTTTGTTTGTTGTAGAGCAATTTTTGTTTTGTTATTCTATCATGTAATCTTGCCAAGGAATTTATTGACATTCAACAGCTTATACTGCAGTGCTTATTTTGAGCAGAGAAAAGATAAAATCAAATGGTGTAAAGATGTTAGAAATTGGCCAGGCACAGTGGCTCACGCCTGTAATTCCAGCACTTTGGGAGGCTGAGGCAGGTGGATCATAAGGTCAGGAGTTTGAGACTAGCTTGGCCAAGATGGTGAAACCCTGTCTCTAATAAAAATATAAAAATTAGCCAGGAGTGGTAGTAGGTGCCTGTAATCCCAGCTACTTGGGGTGGGGGCGCTGAGGCAGAGAACTGCTTGAACTCGGGAGGTGGAGGTTGCAGTGAGCCGAGATTGCACCACTGCACTCCAGCCTGGGTGACAGAGTGGGACGCCATCTTGGGGGGGGAAAAAAAAAAAGATGTTACGAATTATACAGTGAGAGATTACTAGTTAATCATTATGGCTTCACCTTAAATTGTGTATTGTAAGATACCTGCTTAGCTTTTCTTGTGGAGGGACAGGTAGGATCTGAGGATTTAGCCAATCTCCCAATCTAATTTCTCAGGAGAGCCGTTGGAAATAATGTAATATATTCTTCTGGCATCATGACATGATATATATTATTTTGATTACAACTGATGCTATTTTGCTCTTCAATCTGATAGATTTATTGTATCTTGTAAGAAAGTAGCTAGTGGCTTATTTTATATTCCTTAACTCACACATCTAATTAGATGAGCAAAACACAATTAACATCTAAATTTCACACCAATTTTTTTTTTTTTTTTTTTGTGACGGAGTTTCACTCTTCTTGCCCAGGCTACAGTGCAATGGTGTGATCTTGGCTCACCACAACCTCCGCCTCCTGGATTCACACGATTCTCCTGCCTCAGCCTCCCGAGTAGCTGGGATTACAGGCATGCACCAACATGCCCGGCTAATTTTGTATTTTTAGTAGAGATGGGGTTTCTCCCTGTTGGTCAGGCTGGTCTCGAACTCCCGACCTCAAGTGATCTGCCCGCCTCGGCCTCCCAAAGTACTGGGATTACAGGCGTGAACCACTGCGCCCAGCCTATTTCACACCAATTTGGAAAGAAAAAAATCTTTGCTTAAAGCCAGTTCTCAGTCTTTTTTTTTTTTTTTTTTTTTTTTTTTGAGACAGTGTCTTGCCCTGTTGCCCAGGCTGGAGTGCAGTGGCATGATCTCAGCTCACTGTAACCTCTGCTTCCCTGATTCAAGCAATTCTCATGCCTCAGTCTCCTGAGTAGGTGGGATTACAGGCGCTCACCACCACGCCCAGCTAATTTTTTGTATTTTTAGTAGAGACAGGATTTCACTATGTTGCCCAGGCTGGTCTCAAACTCCTGAGCTTAGGCAATCCGCCCACCTCAGCCTCCCAAAGTGGTGTGATTACAGGCATGAGCCAAGGTGCCTGGCTTTCAGTTCTGAGTCTTAAAAGAATTGTGCATTAACTGAAAGAACCAAATAGGAAAAGGGCACAATAATAAACCTATAAGACTTATTCAAGGTCACCAGAAGAGAAAGCAGCTCTTGTACAGGTGCCCAGCATTGCCATCTTAAGCAGTGGCAACTCCATTTGAAGAATTTTACTAAAAATTAAATAGAAAATAAAAGAAGACCAGGTGTGGCGGCAGGCACCTATAGTCCCAGCTGAGGCTGAGGTAGGAGGATCCGTGAGTCCAGGAGTTCAAGGCTGCAGTGAGCTATGCTCACATCACTGTACTCCAGCCTGGGCAACATAGTAAGACCCCATCTCTCTATTAAAAAAAAAAAGAAGAAGAAGAAAAAGAAGAAGATGGACAAGGCCAGAAGGGGAAGAGATTGGTCAACAGGTACAAAGCTGCAGTTAGATATGAGGAATAAGTTCTGGTATCCTGATACATAGTAGGGAGACTAGCATTAACAATAATGTATGTTTGAGAATAGCTAGAAGAGAGGTTTTTGAATGTTCTCATCACAAAAAAATGGTAAATGTTTAAGGTGAAAGATATCTTAAGTACACGGATTTGATCATTATACAAGATATACATCGATCAAAACATCACATTATACCTCATAAATATGAATAATTAATATGTATCAGTAATAAATAAATAAAAAATACCACAGGTTAGTTGCTTACAGAGTGAGATATCTATCTCCCACAATCTCTATCTCTGGCCAGACCTAGCATTCTCTGCCAGTCTTTTATTAGCCATATGATCTTAGGCAAATTACTTAACTTCTCTTAACCAGCGCATCCTGGTCTCTTAGTGGAGATAATAAGCCTACCTATGGTCTATAAAGTAATGAATTGAAACAATGTAAACACTTCTGGCAGCTAGTGGGCTCTTAATCTATCTAAGTTTCCACACCACCTCTTATCTTCTTTTTTTTTTTTTTCTTCGAGAGAGAATCTTGCTCTGTAGCCCAGGCTGCAGTGCAGTAGCATCACCTTGGCTCACTGCAAGCTCTGCCTCCCGGGTTCACACCATTCTCCTGCCTCAGCCTCCTGAGTAGTTGGGACTACAGGCGTCTGCCACCACACCCGGCTAATTTTTTCTATTTTTCAGTAGAGACAGGGTTTCACCTTGTTAGCCAGGATGGTCTCGATCTCCTGACCTCATGATCCACCCACCTCAGCCTCCCAAAGTGTTGGGATTACAGGCGTGAGCCACCGCGCCAGGCCTAATTTTTGTGTTTTCAGTAGAGAAAGGGTTTCACCACGTTGGCCAGGCTACGCTTTAACTCCTGACCTCGTGATCCACCTGCCTCGGCCTCCCAAAGTGCTGGGATTACTTTATTTATTAAATTTTTTTTGAGACAGAGTTTTACTCTTGTCACCCAGTCTGGAGTGCAATGGCACTATCTCGGCTCACTGCAACCTCCGCTTCCCGGGTTCAAGCGATTCTCCTGCTTCAGCCTTCTGAGTAGCTGGGATTACAGGCGCCTGCCACCACGCCCGGCTAATTTTTTGTTTTTTTAGAAGAGACGGGGTTTTGCCATGTTGTCCAGGCTGGTCTCAAACTCCTGACCTCAGGTGATCCACCTACCTCGGCCTCCCAAAGTGCTGGGATTACAGGCATGAGCCACTGCGCACGGCCTCACCTCCTACCTTTTAAATATAGATGAAAATGGGAAGACATACTATTCCTACCTTGTTCATCTTTGCTGCTTAGAAATTCAAACTCACAGCACAGGAAATAGCACAGAATCTAGTACTGGAATTGACAGAGAACCAGGAATGGGAAGAAGGCTGTGCTGTTCTTACCTGAAAAATAGAAATAGGTTTTTAAAGGAATGAGAAAGAATTTTTTAAATTTTAGATACCTACTTTTAAAATTTTTTACTATTTAGGAATTTGGCTATTTGAATAATTTTTAGAAACAATCTTTGCTCCACACATTAAGGGATACTTTAATGACACCTGGGACTTGGCTCACACTATCATTTTAAAAAATGTATTGGCTAGAATGTGATGTTCTTGGCAAGTAAAAATAGCCTAGTTTCTGTCCTTTTCATCATTATGCTGTAAAGCTCCTTTCAGTTCTTAAAGTGTGTTGTCACTAAAACATAAACAAAACCGAAATGTTTGACAGAGAACTTTAGGCTTGAGGACTTCAGAACACCTATTCCTTATATCTGAGATGGTGCTTTGTTCATGAGAGCACTGTAAATATTTAATGAATATATTATAGAGAATGTTCAAAATGTATCATAAAACTTAAGATTTTTCTATGAGATTTTCTACAAGAGATTTTCTCTTGTAGAAAAACCTTAACATTAATGACATATTTAATGTCCATGTATATTTTATGCTCTACTAATTATCAATATAAGAGAATGACCTAGAACTTGGTTTTATTTCCTGCAATAAAAATCATAAACATGGTCACTTTCTTATTTTATATCTGTGAATATTACGATTTGGTTAATGCAAGTTAAAAATCTATTCTGTACGAATAGTCAAGAAATAATTATAGTGTAAGTAAATAAAGCTTCATTGACAAAGATGAGGCCTCCTTTGAGTTTCATTTTCTCTACAGAGGTCAAAAGTAGTCATCCTGAAAGTGCTTCATATTCATAGTCTCAGATTCTTATTCCTTTTTGCCACCTCAGTAGTTTATCAATAATTAGAAGAATAAAATAAAATATGGTATAAGTCAATGAGGGAGTTTTGGACTATGTAATTCCTAAGGTTTCCTCCAGGTCTAATATTTTAAATTCTATTATAGTAAAATTTCATAAATAATATAGAGAGAGGAGAAAAATATAATCACAGTAACAACGAACTAATTGAAACACCTGAGGGGTAGAATCCTTTCTGGTAATCCAATCGGGCATGGAACTTCATTATTGTAAAGGGAATTATAGTAAATCAAAAGAACTGGAGATCCCTAGATAATAAGCAAAACACTCAAGGTTACATGTCAATCTAGTACGAATTTGTTAAAATGATCCCATATCAAGAGAGAGAAACCTTTAATAACCTTATTAGATTTTAATCATCCCTTCTCTTAATGTGAATTGTTTGCCAAGTAGTATTTTTTAATTAGAAGCATAATGACGGTGAATTTAGAAACATAATGACAGAAAGTGGAGTCCAGCTCCATCTCCAGTGAGCTGTGTGGCCTTGCGTCACTTACTTCCCTTGCCTGTTCTTCCATTTATTTGTTTGTAAAATTATGGAATTGAACTAAATGAAGCTATAAAACCCATATGAGCTTTAAAATACTCTCATCACCACTAATGAGGTTTTGATCCTTTTGAAAGTTCTAAATATTTTCAAAAGTTTTGGTTTATCAAATGCCTCTCTAGCAGATCTAGGATTATAATTAGAAATTCAGTGCTTATATTTGATTTAGTGAAAATAAAGGAAAAGATACACATAGAAACAGGTACATAGTACGAGAAAGTGATAGTCTATTTCTAAACTCTATCCACACTGCAATATTGCTCCACCAAATTGTTTATTTTAAGCTCTTGCCAACTGAATATCATAAAATCCAGCTAACCTTCTAAGAGAAAATGTCAAGGAGCGTAAAAATGTAATGATTGTTTTTTATCTTTCATTTCTTTGTTGTTGATGAACAAGATTGATCTTTAACATTTAACAGCTCTACAACCAAGGTTGACTGAATCATAGATACTTGAAGTAAAACGAAGTCCATCACTGGCTTTCCCACATGAAATCATATTCTCTCCCTCTTCCTCCACTCTCCCAGTCTCCATCTCTTGCTCTCCCTATTTCTCAAGATTTTAAACAGATGCCTAAAGCCTGAAGGTAATTATGCTAAAGGGTCACATAGACTTGCAGTCTGTTTGCCATTTTAAAAACAGTGCATCAATCTGCCAACTAAATGAAAAAGGAAAATGGAGTAAATGTGCTAAGAGAAAGGAAAAGGAGACACCAGTTGGCCCCAGGAAGACAAAAAAAAGGGAGAATACAGATTTCTTGGTCCCTGACAACTTCAGTGTACAGCCTTATTTCTCATGAAGGCTGACAATATTTGATTTTAATTACCAAAATTATTGAATATCCCCATCTCCTTTATTTGAACTAATGTGGGTAGATTTCTGTTCCTTATTCACAAAAAGAGCTGAGGCTGGTACAAAGAAGTGATTTATCTCAACTGATGGGTCACAGTCAGTTACAGATCAACTTCCTTGTTCTACTCTTTCCCCTCATCTCACTATTACATTTGACTAGTCTTTAAAAAAATAAAAAAATAAAAATAAAAAAAAAGAGCCGATACTAAAATGGCTGGAAATACACTCCAAAGATTTCCTGTAGCTGCAATGATCTACGACAGCCAGCGAGTAGAAAGCAGCACTTGAAAAGACTTCATGGAAATGTCTAAGGTCTTGGTTTACAAGGCTCTATGTTGCTAGATTACTGGGAACAATGGTATTAGTGCCTATCCTGGAATTAATCAACCTAAAATGCTTCATGAGAGGCAAATGGGAAACCTAGGGGCATTGGAGGCTCTGATTCAGTGCAGCAGTAGGCACCCACCTGCAGGAGGTGTGCTAACCCACACCATCAACTACACCATGTAACTTCTATTTTACCCTTCAGTAAATAGTAGTACTCATTGACAGAGAGTTTTCTAAATTTTAGAAACTTAACTCAGATTAACTAATAATATGGTATCTGTTATATGATACAGTCCTAATTTCAACAGTTATACCATGTGGTCAGTTTGTTACTTATTAGCTCTAGATTAAGGAATGTGTAATTTCAAAACTGAAAAAGTCATTTTTCAGCCAAAAGGAGAAAAAACTCAGTTTCCATTTGAGGCTGGCACAGTGGCTGACGCCTATAATCCTAGCACTTTGGGAGGCCGAGGTGGGTAGATCACTTGAGGTCAGGCATCCGAGAACAGCCTGGCCAATATGGTGAAATCCTGTCTCTACTAAAAATATAAAAATTAGCCAGGTATGGTGGCGTGCACCTGTAGTCCTAGCTACTCAGGAGGCTAAGGCAGCAGAATTGCTTGAACCTGGGAGGTGGAGGTTGCAGTGAGCCAAGATCGCACCACTGCACTCCAGCCTGGGCAACAGAGTGAGATTCTGTCTCAAAAAAAAATTAAAAAATTATTTCAATTTGGAGGATCAAAATGTGTGATAACTCTCCCTCAGATACATGGAATCAAGTGTTTTGAATGTTCTGAACATGTAAGCACACTCTGAAAGACTCGATGCCAAATGATTTTTTATTAGGATGCTTGGGTCACTGACTAGGTGTATTTGAACCTTCCTTCTCCTCTCCCCCCAACAAAAAACATTTTTATTGCTTTATTATTTAATAATAATATTTTCAGCTTTCACAATTGTCCTGTACCTAATAGTTAACGCTTAAGTTCAAATTTAAAATAATATGAATAAAGTAATACATATTTCCAGAACTAAAATTGCTTTAAATCTAAATCAGTACACCTACTACGTACCCACATTTTTAACAAATAAATAACTGCATATTAGAATATTTATAATGATTATTTTCACATGGTTCATATCTGATTTAAGGGACATTTCACCAAGAAATAATCTGCTGGAAAAAGTATTGCAGAAATATAGTTACAACATGTAGATAATTAAAATAATAAAAATTAATCCCAGCACTTTGAGAGGCCAAGGCGGGAGGACTGCCTGAGCTCAGGAGCTCGAGACTACTAAAACACAAAAAACGCCAGACACGGTGGCTCACGCCTGTAATCCCAACACTTTCGGAGGCCGAGGTGGGCGGATCGTGAGGTCAGGAGTCTGAGACCAGTCTGGCCAACATAGTGAAAGCCCATCTCTACTAAAAATACAAAAAATTAGTCGGGTGTGGTGGTGTGCACCTATAATCCCAGCTACTCGAGAGGCTGAGGCAGGAGAACAGTGTTAACTTGGGAGGCAGAGGTTGCAGTGAGCCAAGATTGCGCCATTGCACTCTAGCCCGGTCGACAGTGCAAGACTCCGTCTCAAAAAAGAAAAAAAAAAAGGAAAAAAGAATTAGCCGGGTGTGGTGGTGGGTGCCTATAGTCCCAGCTACTTTGGAGGTTTAGGCATGAGAATTGCTTGAACCGGGAAGCAGCGATTTCAGTGAGCTGAGATCATGCCGCGGCACGCTAGCCTGGGACATAGAGTGAGACTCCATCTAAAAAAAAAAAAAAAAAAAATTGTAGAAATTTGGAACATTTACTGAAAAGAATTACTCTGGCTTCATTCCTATACCCGATAATGTTTAAAATAATATATCTTTATATCTTTAAAAGACTATGATAGTCTTGAACTGAACAAAATTCACAGCTGATATTATCAGCTTGAAGTAAACACACAACATATGCTAGGTAGTATGCTCTACAAATAAGCTACAGGATGTAAACAAGGCCAGAAATGTGTTATTGTAAATTCAGCATGGTTAATCCTACCAAATGAAGATTGTCTGCCTATATTTTTCAAAAAGGAAAACAAGCTGGGTACGGTGGCTCACACCTGTAATCCCAGCACTTTGGGAGGCTGGGGCAGGCAGATCACTGGAGGTCAGGAGTTCGAGACCAGCCTGGCCAACATGGTGAAACCCCATCTCTACTAAAAATACAAAAAAAGGCTGGGCACAGTGGCTTACACCTGTAATCCCAGCACTTCAGGAGGCCGAGGCGGGCAGAACACCTGAGGTCAGGAGTTTGAGACGAGCCTGGCCAACATGGTAAAACACCATCTCTACTAAAAATATAAAAATTAGCTGGGCATGGTAGCGTGTGCCTGTAATCCCAGCTACTCAGGAGGCTGAGACAGGAGAATCACTTGAACCTAGGAGGTGGAGGGTGCAGTGAGCTGAGATTACACCACTGCACTCCAGCCTGTGCGGCAGAGCAAGACTCCGTCTCAAAAAAAATGTATATATATATATCCAGCGTGGCGGCAGGTGCCTGTAATCTCTGCTACTTGGGAGGCTGAGGCAAGAGAATCACTTGAATCCAGGAGGTGGAGGTTGTAGTGAGCTGAAATTGCACCACTGCACTCCAGCCTGGGCTACAGAGGGATACTCCATCTCAAAAAAAAAAAAAAAAGGAAAACAAAAAGACACTTAAGAGTTTTATCTGTTCTGCCCCAACAACCCTTTATATTGTTTCTCTTTGATATAATGGTACTGTTTTGGTCACATATATTTACTCCCAAGAAAATCTGAATTGAACTTTGCTTTTTACTTGGAGTTTTGTGATTTTCATAATTGCTGCAAGGGACTAACCAAAAGCATAGATCTGTTATATAAGCAACAGAGTAACATTTTTGGATTTAATACTGCTCAACTGTAAAAATAATTCATTAACTCAGTCTTTACCCCATTTGTGTCTGTCATTTCCTATAGATTTAAGGTTATTTCCATTGTATGAACTGATAACACAACTGAAAACCACCTATATTTATTCATCTATTAACTTCTAAAAGGATTATAGGTCATCACCATCTATCTATTTTCTGAACCTAAGTAGACTCCTTATAGTTTCATTTTTTCAGCCATTTTCTCTATTTTGTTCTATGGGCCCTAATATAATATTAATATATAATGGCTAACTTTGATTTTTTACTATGTATTGTGTTGTAATTAATTTAATACTTATAAGAACCTTATTAATAAGAAGTAGCTTCTCCACTTCTTCTGGAATCTCCACCTGGTTGTCTGCCTACTTCTACTCCTGCCTCCACCATGTCCATCAGGATGACCCAGAAGTCCTACAAGGTGTCTACCTCTGGTCCCCGGGCCTTCAGCAGCCATTCCTACGCTAGTGGGTCCGGTGCCCGCATCAGCTCCTCAGGCTTCTCCTGAGTGGGCAACAGCAGCTTCTGGGGTGGCCTGGGTAGAGGCTATGGTGGGGCCAGCAGCGTGGGAGGCATCACCACCGTCACAGTCAACCAGAGCCTGCTGAGCCCCCTTAACCTGGAGGTGGACCCCAACATCCAGGCCTTGTGCACCCAAGAGAAGGAGCAGATCAAGACTCTCAACAACAAGTTCGCCTCCTTCATAGACAAGGTATGGTTCCTGGAGCAGCAGAACAAGATGCCGGAGACCAAGTGGAGCCTCCTGCAGCAACAGAAGATGGCTCGGAGCAACACGGACAACATGTTTGAGAGTTACACCAACAACCTTAGGCGGCATAGACACTCTGGGTCAGAAGAAGCTGAAGCTGGAGGCAGAGCTTGGCAACATGCAAGACCTGGCGGAGGACTTTAAGTATAAGGATGAGATCAATAAGCACTCAGAGATGGAGAATGAATTTGTTCTCAAGAAGAATGTGGATAAAGCTTACATGAACAAGGTAGAGCTGGAGTCTCACCTGGAAGGGCTGACTGACGAAATCGACTTCCTCAGGCAGCTGTATAAAGAGATCAGGAGCTGCAGTCCCAGATCTCAGACACGTCTGTGGTGCTGTCCATGGACAGCAGCCGCTCCCTGGACATGGACAGCATCATCGCTGAGGTCAAGGCACAGTACAAGGAGATTGCCAACCACAGCCAGGCTGAGGCCAAGAGCATGTACCAGATCAAGTATGAGGAGCTGCAGATGCTGGCTGGGAAGCACAGGGATGACCTGCGGCATACAAAGACTGAGATTTCTCAGATGAACCCAAACATCAGCCAGCTCCAGGCTGAGATTGAGGGTCTCAAAGGCCAGAGGGCTTCCCTGGAGGCCGCCACTGAGATGCCGAGCAGTGTGGGGAGTTGGCCATTAAGGATGCCAACACCAAGCTGTCCGAGCTGTAGGCTGCCCTGCAGCGGGCCAAGCAGGACATGTGCAGCAGTTGCATGAGTACCAGGAGCTGATGAACATCAAGCTGGCCCTAGACATGGAGATCGCCACCTACAGGAAGCTGCTGGAGGGCGAGGAGAGCTGGCTGGAGTCTGGGATGCAGAACATGAGTAACCATACGAAGACCATCAGCAGCTATGCAGGTGGTCTGAGCTTGGCCTATGGGGGCCTCACAAGCCCCGGCCTCAGCTATGGCCTGGGCTCCAGCTTTGGCTCCGGTGTGGGCTCCAGCTCCTTCAGCCACACCAGCTCCACCAGGGCCGTGGTTGTGAAAAAGATAAAGAACCGCAATGGGAAGCTGGTGTCCGAGTCCTCTGACGTCCTGCCCATTGAACAGCTGCAGCAGTCCCTCCCAGCCTGCCCCGCCTGCAGCTGCCCCAGAGCCCAGGAGGGAGGCCACTGTGCAGGGGAGCACAGGAAACAGGTGACCCACCTGAGGCTAGCCCTAACCCTCAGCCCACCCACGGGAGGAGTTTACTGCCTGGGCACCCCCTTTACTCCATGCCTCCAGCTACAAAACAATTCAATTGCTTTTTTGGGGGGGTCCAAAATAAAACCTCAGCTAGCTCTGCCAAAAAAAAAAAAAAAAAACCTTATTAAAACTTCGTTAAAAAAAACAAAATAGAACCACCAGTTAGAAATCTGACATAAGAGAAACAATATATAAGACTATAGGGACAAAGTAGATAAGAATCCCAAATAGCTATTTTTTTTTATTTTTGGAAGATACAAGTGAAAATTTTTCATTTGGTTTTACATTGTTTTTACAGTGCTTATATATTTCTGGTCTTGATTACATCTTGCAGTCTTGTAGTATGAGGAAAGTACTAGTATTATTATCTCTTTTCATGCATAGTAACTAAGTTACTTGTTCCAAGTTTCAGAGATATCAAGGAATAGTGCTGGAGTTCAAATCTGGCCAGTCTGGTTCCCAAATCCTTGCTGTAAACCACTATGTTATGTAGCCCCTGTGCCTATGTGGCATAAATTAAAGGCCAGAGGGAAGCAGAGTCCTTTCTAAAATGGAAGGCATCAGAGCCGCACATATCCCAGATTATATACCTCTGCCTGCTACTACTCACCAGAGCCACGTTCTTCCAAAGGCAACAGGGCCACCTTGAGTATTAGAGTCTGCTTAAGGCCTTGCTTGACTCCCCTTATTCCTACTTCCTGGCTCTTCAAGGCAACATAGAGAGAGATGGTCATCAG
The DNA here is from genome assembly GCF_008728515.1 of Papio anubis. Lineage (NCBI taxonomy): Eukaryota > Metazoa > Chordata > Mammalia > Primates > Cercopithecidae > Papio > Papio anubis. Next base: position 60,893,544 of record NC_044985.1, read on the forward strand.
GCTCCCTTCTCTTTAGGGACTCATTTTCTGAAGGAAAGTCATTTCCCACATAGTTTATGGCAAAGGCAGGACAGGACCAGTCTTAGCCACAGTTACAGAAAAGAGAAATTTTCTTTGTTACTTTCTTAGCCAGCAAAACCCATTTCCCAGCCTCTTGATGTACTCAGAGCCTAACCTGCTTTTTTTTTTTTTTTTTTTTTTTCGTGATAGAGTCTCACTCTGTTACCCAGGCTAGAGTGCAGTGGCACAATCTCGGCTCACTGCAGCCTTGGCCTCTCGGGTTCCAGCGATTATCCTGCCTCAGCCTCCCGGGTAGCTGGGATTATAGGCATGCACCACCACTCCTGGCTAATTTTTGTATTTTTAGTAGAGACGGGGTTTCACCATGTTGGCCAGGCTGGTCTCAAACTCCTGACCTCAGATTATCCCCCTGCCTCAGTCTCCCAAAGTGCTAGGATTATAGGCATGAGCCACTGTGCCTGACCCCTAACCTACTCTTGATACTCACTGCCCTCACGATGATTGCCTTTAACCTGTTCAGAAGCCTCCATTGTAGCCCTCCACTCCGTAGTGCCATCTTGCAGTCTCATTCTTTAAACTACCTCCCCTTCTGTGGAAAAAGTGCTAGTTACTCTTTAGTATCTGTATGCCCCTTCTTCCATAATGATAGAGCACCTACTGTCTGGCTGCCTTGCAGTTAGTTATGGCCATATAACTAAGTTTTACCCAATGGGATGTAAACATACTGATGGGGTTCAGGATATGCTACCCTGAAATATGGCACCCTGACATTTGAGAAAACAGCGGAAGCAGGAAGTCACTCTCATTTTCCCTGACCTGTCTCCCCTGAAGCAGGTTATAAGACCCCCATTTGAGAGGTACTCCTCCTATACCTGAAGGAAAGGGAACATACTGAACCTGAACAAACAGGCCTTTCAAATTCCCATAAGGTCATCATCATCATATCCTACCCTCTCTGTTCAATCATACTTCTCTAAAATTGTCCACTTCTTCGTCAAACCTAAGCATAAAAAAAACCACACAAGCTTACCTGTTTCTTTGGTCTTCATTTCCTTAGGAAGGCTCCTATGTCACATAAAAGTCTTACTGAATAAATTTGTATGTTTTTCTTATTTGTTATTATAGAAGCCTCAGCCATGAACCTAGTAATGAGTTAGGAAAGAAATCTCTTCTCCCCAGCCCGGCACGGTGGCTTACAGTTGTAATTCCAGCACTTTGGGAAGCCAAGGCAGGAGGATCACTTTAGGTCAGGAGTTCAAGACCAGCCTGGTCAACATGGTGAAACCCCGTGTCTACTAAAAATTCAAAAAAAATTAGCCTGGCATGGTGTGCCTGCCTGTAGTACCAGCTAATCGGGAGGTTGAGGCAGGAGAATTGCTTGAACCCAGAAGACGGAGGTTGCACTGAGCCAAGGTTGCACGACTGCACTCCAGCCTGGGTGATACAGCAAGACCCTGTCTCAAAAAAAAGAAGAAATCTCTTCTTCTCTACCACACATTGTATATTTACGGGAAGTATGCTTAAAGAAAGGTGATACGCTCTTCTTTCTCCGTGTGTCTTCCTGCTGGCTGGAATGTAGATTTTATCTCTTCTGTGAGGCACAGCAGATAGCAAGATAGAAGGAACCTAAGTCCCCAACACGATGGAATGCCATAACAGACTTGGTCTGACAACCTGGTAGACTTCAGTTATTTTATTTTGTTATTATTATTATTTTTGAAATGGAGTCTCGCTGTGTCACCCAGGCTGGAGTGCAGTGGCACGATCTCGGCTCATTGCAGCCACTGCCTCCCGGGTTCCAGCAATTCTCCTGCCTCAGCGTCCCTGGTAGCTGGGATTACACGCATGTGCCACACCTGGCTAATTTTTGTATTTTTAGCAGAGACAGGGTTTCACCATGTTGGCCAGGCTAGTCTCAAACTCCTGATCTCAGGTTATCCACCCGCCTCAGCATCCCAAAGTGCCAGGATTACAGGCGTGAGCCACTGCACCTGGTCAACTTCAGTTATTTTAATGAATTCTGGAATATGGCAGAGAAACAAACTTGTACCTTGAGGCTACTATTATCCTGTAGTATTTTTGTTACTGGCAGGCAAATTTAACGTGCCCAGCCGACCTCAGTTATTTTAATGAATTCCGGAATATGGCAAAGAAACAAACTCTTACCTTGAGGCTACTATTATCTGCAGTTATTTCTGTTACTTGCAGGCAAACTCAACCTATTTGCCCTCTAGTGTGTGTGTGTGTGTGTGTGTGTGGCAGGGTCTTGCTTTGTCACCCAGGCTGGGGTGCAGTGGTGCCATAACGGCTTGCTGCAACCTTGATCTCCTGGGCTCAAGGGATCCTCCCACCTCAGCCTCTGGAGTAGCTGGGACTACAGGCATGCACCACCCACATCTGTAGTTCCAGATGGTGGGAGAATCGTTTGACCCCAGGAGGTCAAGGCTGCAGTGAGCTGTGATTGTAGTTTTTGTAGAGATTGAATTTCATCATGTTGCCCAGGCTGGTCTCGAATTCCTGGGCTCAAGTGATCCTCCTGCCTTGGCCTCCCTAATATATAATGAAATAATTACATAAATTATTATGCTTAGATTCCAGGTGTGAGCCACCATGTCAGGCCTCTTTCTACCATTGATTAGCAAGACTTGTGGCTTTGCTAACATAAACAGAAGAATATCCTTTCAATAACATGAAACTTTGAGTTGGTCTCTCCTGATTCAGCAAGTGATATATTAAAGGGGGAAAAGGAATTTAGAAAAACCATCTCTTAAGATAAAAACTCAGCTTGTGGCCAGGTGAGGTGGCTCATGCCTATAATTCCAGCACTTTGGGAGGCTGAAGAGAGAGGATTGCTTGAGTCCAGGAATCCAAGATCAGCCTGGGCAATATAGTGAGACCTCATATCTGCAAATAATAATTTTTAAAAATTAGCTGGGTATGGTGGTGCGCATCTGTAGTCCCAGTTACTTAGGAGGCTGAGGTGGGAGAATAGCTTGACCACAGGAGGTCAAGGCTGCAGTGAGCTATGATTGGGCCACTGGGCTGCAGCCTGGGTAACATGGTGAGACCTCAAAAGAAAAAAAAAAAAAGAAAAGAAAAAAAGGAAAACTCAGCTTGCTTGCAAGGCTACTGACATGCATAATACTATTTTGTTTTCAAAAGTTGAATACCATGTAGCATTTTCTTTTTGTACCCTTTCCATATCCCAGTTCTGCCAGCCTGATCATCATCTCTGCCAACTAGAGCAAAGATTGGGTTCTGAGAAAAGCAAAAAAGAAACTAACAAGAATAGTTTTCAAAACATTATGTTGTTACAATTACCTGAAGGAAAAGAGCTAAGTTTCATTCCTTTGCATTCCTTAGGCCAACAGTCCCCAATCATTTTGGCACCAGGGATGGGTTTCATCATAAGACAATCTTTCCATGGACTGGGACGGTGGGTGGGGAGATGGTTATCAGGATGATTCAAGCACACTACATTTATTGTGCACCTTATTTCTATTATTATATTGTACTATACAATGAAATAATTACATAAATCACCTTAATGTAGAATCAGTGGGAGCCCTGAGCTTGTTTTCCTACAACTAGATCATACCATATGGGAATGATGGGAGACAGTGACAGATCATCAGGCATTAGATTCTCATAAGGAGCATGCAACCTAGGTCCCTTGCATGTGCAGTTCACAGTAAGGTTCAGGCTCCTGTGAGAATCTGCCGCCACTTCTGCTGCTGCTGATCTGACAGGAGGCGGAGCTCCAGCGGTAATGCACGCAATGGGGAGCAGCTGTAAATATAGATGAAGCTCCACTCTCGCTCTCAGAAATAATAATTCAGTCAAATACAGATGAACCTCCTGCTGTGCAGCTTGGTTCCTAACATGCCATGGACCAATACTGGTTTGTGGCATAGGGGTTGGGGACCCTGCCTTAGGCCATTTCCCATCCACACAGCTGCCAAAGCTCATCTTTTTAAAACGGCTGACAAATTTATAGAAACAGAAAGCAGAATAGAGGTTACTAGGGCTGGGAGAAAAAGAATGGAGAATTATTACTTAGTGGGTACAGAGTTTCTGTTTGTAGTGATGGAAAGGTTTTAGAAATAGAGAGTAGTGATAGTCACACAATATTGTGACTACAATTAATGACACTTAATTGTAATTCTAAAATACTGAAAATGGCACACTTAATAATACATATTTTTACCACAAAATAAATAAAAGCTAGAAAAAAAGTATGTTAAAAGAATACAGGAAAAGATGCCTACCCCAAAACCTTTCAATCATCTCTATTTCTATACCGACTTCTTATTCTAATTTTTATGAAAGCTTTTGGAGGCTGCAGAATGTGTCTAATATGTAACCAGCATATTTGTTTGCTTAGCTGAATAATTACAAATAAAAGCACTTTACTTGGAGACCGGGGGCAGTGGCTCAATCCTGTAATCTCAGCACTTTGGGAGGCCAAGGCAGGAGGATCACTTGAGGCCAGGAGGTCGGGACCACCCTGGCCAACATGGTGAAACCCAGTTCTCTACTAAAAAGGCAAAAATTAGCTGGGTGTAGTGGTGGGCGCCTGTAATCCCAGTTACTTGGGAGGCTGAGGCACGAGAAGCACTTGAACCTGGGAGGCAGAGTTTGCAGTAAGCCAAGAGCATGCCACTACACTGCAGCCTGGGCGACAGAGTGAGACCCCGTCTCAAAAAAATAAAAAATAGTCGGGCGCAGTGACTCACACCTGTAATCCCAGCACTTTGGGAGCCTGAGGCGGGCGGATAACCTGAGGTCAGGAGTTTGAGACCATCCTGGCTAACACAGTGAAACCCCATCTGTACTAAAAACACAAAAAATTAGCTGGGCGTGGTGATGGGCGCCTGTAATCGTAGCTACTCGGGAGGCTGAGGCAGGAGAATCACTTGAACCCAGGAGGCGGAGGTTGCAGTGAGCCGAGATGGTGCCACTGCACTCCAGCCTGAGAGACAAGAGCGAAACTCTGTCTCAAATAAATAAAAAATAATAAATAAATAAAATAGCACTTTACTTGGTATACGTTTTTTTCCATTTAATGATGTGGGGGCAGAAGTAACTCCTTAGCAGCTCATACCCAGATTCCTTGTACAGAGAGAGAGATACCGTTTACTTGAGCAGAGCTTTAAGGTAAACAACAGTAACAAAAAGAATCTCAGCTAGGGAAGGACTCTGCTTAGATTAATCCAGGGGAGGAGGAATACCTGAATCACACTTAAGCTTGGCAAATCTAGATCCTTGATTAATTTTCAAATTATTTGCCATCTAAGATTGTGTATAATTTTGTATAAGATACGGGTTTAGCAGTGTCCCCTTCATATTTACTTAGTAAAGAAAACCAAAAGTTTATTGATTACAAAAACTGAAGTATATATTTAAAAAGTTGTTGGTGGGAAGAAAAATGATGCCAGAGCCCAAGAAATTAATTAAGTCAGTAATAGCAAGAGGACCAGATGAACCAGAAGAAAGGAAAATACAAAGAAATTAAAATCAGCAAATAAAGCAAAAGTATTCTAAAATCTAAATGGGAATTTAAGTAAACAGAATGAAACGGGGTTGAGAGGTTACTGAAAACATAGGCAACCTTAAATGTCTTGCATTCTTTAAGCCTTTACAGAGTGTTATTTTATTATTATTATTATGAGATAGAGTCTCGCTGTGTCACCCAGGCTGGAGTGAGGTGGCACAATCTCGGCTCACTGTAACCTCCGCCTTCCAGGTTCAAGCAATTCTCCTGCCTCAGCCTCCCAAGTAGCTGGGACTATAGATGCATGCCATCACACCCAGCTAATTTTTGTGTTTTTAGTAGAGATGGGGTTTCACTCTGTTGGCCAGGCTGGTCTCCAACTCCTGACCTCAGGTGATCCTCTCACCTCGGCCTCCCAAAATGCTGCGATTACAGGTATGAGCCACTGCGCCCAGCCCAGAGTGTTATTTAAATTTTGCACATTAAATATCTCTTGAGCATTACTATACTCACAGCAATATGAAAGCATTTGTCCTTGCTTCCACCAGAAAGGAGATTTCCTGTCATTCAGGTAATTTAATCTCCACGTTCTACCTTGTTTACAGCCATATAGCTGTTAAGATTGTAGCCTGGGCCAGAGATCAGTATAGCAGAATTGGAAGGAGCTATTATGGTGTGACTTGTTGAAAGAGTTTCTGTCTAAAATCAAATTCTTCCACTGACTTGCTTCACTGACTCTTATTCCCACCATTTGAAAATGTTTGCTTTGGGTTAAGGTATTATTGTCACAAGAAATTTTCTTAAGACATAGATCTCCCAGGGAGAGCTAAGATAACCCAAAGCTCTGGGCTTCATTTGTTTTTGTTTGTGTGTTTTTTTTTGAGACAGAGTCTCACTCTGTCGCCCAGGCTGCAGTGCAGTGGTGTGATCTCGGCTCACTGCAAGCTCCACCTCCCGGGTTCACGCCATTCTCCTGCCTCAGCCTCCTGAGTAGCTGGGGCTACAGACAACCGCCACCGCGCCCGGCTAATTTTTTGTAGTTTTTAGTACAGACGGGGTTTTACCGTGTTAGCCAGGATGGTCTCGATCTCCTCACCTTGTGATCTGCCTGCCTCGACCTCCCAAAGTGCTGGAATTACAAGCATGAGCCACTGTGCCTGGCCTGGGATTCATTTGTTAATGTGAACTCAGCAGGACACGAAGGAACAAGGCACAGAACAGCTAAGTTTGTGTGTGTGGAAGGTCCCGTGGATCTGTTTTCTCTCACACATCTCAGTCAGAAGTCTCATGTCACTACATACTAACATATTTTCCTCATTTAATATCCGATATTGCTACTGATGAGTATTTCCCTTTAATGAATTACATTTGGGTTATAGTTATCTTCACCATTCCTACATAGGTAAGCAGGCAGTTCTTAATTTACAAATGAGCCAAACATTCATACAGCAATTTTGGTCTCCCATTGCCAATTAATTATGGAAAACGATGCAGCTTTTTTGTAAATCTGGGGCTTAAATGTGAAGGAAGAAAAGACTCCCAGGTCGAGATGTGCTTACACTGGCTGACTCCAAGGACAATCTTGCTGGCAGTGATACCCTACCTATTTAGAAGCCACTCTCTCCCTTTCCTCTTCCCCAAATCTCTTCCAAATGTTGCCTAAATTCCACCATATAGAGTTTGTTTTGATTAATAAAATTCAAATGCACCTGAGAGAGAATTCAAAAGGACACAGAGGCCAAATTTGGGGCAATTTAAATATCAAAAGGAGTAATGACTGCAATTGATTATAAAACAGTGAATAAGTAAAAACCCATGAATCTATAGTGATACTCAGAGAGAAAAAAGATAATTTGCCACCTTTGAAGGTGACTGTTATACTAACTTCTTATTCTGAAAATTGGTAATTAAAGCACCTACCCTATCTTTTAAGGAGGAATTGTAGTTCATTCCCAGCTGAAGAAACGTTGTGTGTGTGCGTGTGTGTGTGTGTGTATTTATAAATGCTAGCTAATAAATGTAGAAGAAATGATATAATTAGAAAAGTCATCATTCTGTCATCCCTAATGAAATAATTCAGTCAAGGGTGATCAAGAATGCTAACACATAATGGGAAAGGTTGTTTTGGGGTCCGATATTTGCATGGGACTAAAGTACCACCTCACAGATGACCTTCTAATTACAAAGGAGGGCTTTACCACTTTGATGACATTTAACATCACAAATAGCGGGACAATCTGATATTGTGTATCGCCTGATGTGACACAACAATCTAAAGTACACATCATCACCTCTGATATATTCTTGCTCAACCTGATTAATTTGAAGTTAATAAGAGTTTGAATTTAACCTTCCAATTTATAGGAAATGAAGGAGATAGAGAATCAAGTTAAATCGCACCTGGAGAAAACAATCAAATAAACCCAAAATGTAAAGCATCCTACAAATTAATTTGTCCTGATCTCTTCAAAAGGTCAATTTTATGGGGAAAAAAGTGGAGGTGTGACACCTTTCCTTACCCATTGTAAAGGTCATGGCCAACACTCTTATAACAGAAGACAAGTTAGTAAAAGTGTAACTAATTTATTTAATCAAAGTTTTATGTGAAAGTCTTTTGTAAAGCACCTACCAAAAAGATTTCAGCCTTTTCAGACTTCCAAATTGGGATTTGTCTGAAAGAGAACATAGTCCCTGTGAATGACTCCTCAATACTTCTTGTATCAAATTACCTCCTCAGTCTCTAAATCAGGGGAGGGGGGGGGGGGGGGTGGGGGGGGGGGAGGTGAGTGTGTGTTGGGAGAAGGAAGTGATATATCTTGTCATCTTAACACACTAATCAGGCCTAACCTCTTCTTTAGCTTCCCACTAGGCATGTACAAATTCCCTGAGAGTTCTCACGCACTTACACCACCTCATACTTTTCCCAGGGAAAGTGGTCACTCCTAGGAGAACAATGGGTGCATTTCACAAAGTTTCTCAGGAAGTTCCATACCTCAGTGTGACAAAACCTTATGGAAACAAGAGGAGAGAGAAAATGAAAAAGGGAAGGATCCAGAAGGAAGCAATGATGAACTAAAGGGAAGAATCAATGTCCTTAATAAAGACAAAAAATGAAAACATCGAAAAGAAGGAACAGGGCCGGGTGTGGTGGCTCACACCTGTAATCCCTGCACTTTGGGAGGCCAAGGCGGGTGGATCACCTGAGGTCAGGTGTTTGAGACTAACCTGGCCCACATGATGAAACCCTGTCTCTACTAAAAATACAAAAAATTAGCTGGGCATGGTGGGATTACGCGCCTGTAATCCCAGCTACTCAGGAGGCTGAGGCAGGAGAATCACTTGAACCTGGCAGGCAGAGGTTGTAGTGAGCCGAGATCGCGCCACTGCAATCCAGCCTGGGCAACGAAAGCAAAACTCCAACTCAAAAAATGAAAAATAAAAATAAATAAAACTTAGCCAGGTATGCTGGTACATGCCTGTAATCCCAGCTACTTGGGATGTCGACGCAGGAGAATCGCTTAAATCCAGTAGGTAGAGGTTGCAGTGAGCCAAGATCATGCTGCTGCACTTCAGCCTGAGCAGCAGAGCGAGATTCTGTCTAAAAAAAAAAAAAAAAAGGAAAAAGAAAAAAAGGAGGAACAGGCAGTAATGTTAATCCCTAGGTCAGGGAGGATTAACATTTAAGAACAGGGAAATTAATTTGACAGTTAGATAATCGCTTGTGACCTTGGAAAAACAATTTCTATAGCCTGTGGCAGAAACTAGGAGCACTTAAGAAATGAGTGGCAGCCTGAGGCAGAAACTAGATTATGAACACTTAAGAAATGAGTGGCTGATGAGAAAGCGGAAGTAAATACAAGATGGCAAGTGAATAAATTTCTGGAAAGAGATCAGGTACCTGCTCTAGACAGGGCACTATGCAGACTTCACGGGCATATGACCTTTGCAGTTGCACAGAGTCCAGCACTTATAAGGGTCCTGGCTTGGCTTAATACTTTGATGTCATGTCTTGAAATTCTTAATAAGTTTTGAACATGGCACCCTGCATTTTCATTTTGCACAAGTCTCCACAAATCATGCAGTAGGTCTGTATTAGTCCGTTCTCATGCTGCTATGAATACCCAAGACTGGGCAATTTACAAAGAAAAAGGTTTAATTAGCTCACAGTTCCACAAGGCAGGGGAGGCCTCAGGAAACTTACAATCAAGGCAGAAGGCACCTCTTCATAGGGTGGAAGGAGAGAGAATGAGTGCAAGCAGGGGAAATGCCAGATGCTTCTAAAACCATCAGGTCTCCTGAGACTCACAAATTATCATGAGAACAGCATGGGGGAAACTACCCCCCATGATTCGATTACCTCAACCTGGTCCCATCCTTGACATGTGGGGATTACGGGGATTACAATTCAAGGTGAGATTTGGATGGGAACACAGAGCCAAACCATATCAAGGTCCAACAGGGCATTGAAGGGGACCCAAAATATGTTATCCATCATTCATTCATCTAATGTTGAATGCTTACTCCACAAATAAGTGAATTGCCTACTACAGAGCCAATCTCTGTAGTGGTCTCTGGAAACATAAGAAACATAGTGAACAACACAAATGTATGAATACATTGTTAAAGAAAAGGTTGTTACCTTCAAGAATATTAAAATGTAAATACAGTGATTATATGACATTCTCATTCAGCACTTTAGTTGTAGAGCCTATATAATTTTAGTCAATGTATTCAACTTCCCTACATCCCAGATTAGGGAGAATTTACTCTCCTAAGTTTATTAGGGGAATGAGACCAGGAACATAAAGTACTTGGCCCATTACAAGGTAAACAGTAGTATTCAATAATGTGAGTGACTATGATGAATTTCCAGCACCTAGCATTGCCTGGCACATAGTAAGAGTTTGGTAAATAACTTTGTTAAGCGGGAAAGAAAGGAAATTTCAAATCAATCTGGATAGTTAGACATACATTTGCAAAAATAAAACAAATACGTTTGTTTCATATATATAAGCATTGATTAGGCCAAGAAGAAAATGTGAGAGGATATATAATAAGTTGTTGATCATGGTCAAATCTATGTAATAGGATTTTGTGGAGAAAGATTTTTTTGTGTGTGTTTTACTTCATAAACTCCTTATTTAAAAATCAAGATTTTAGAAAATAAAGCTTTGGTATATTCTGAATATAACGGCAGATAACAAAGCTTATAGTTTATTACAATTCCTCCCTTTTAAGAGTTACCTTCTTCCTTCACGCCTGTAATCCCAGCACTTTGGGAGGCTGAGGTGGGTGGATCACGAGGTCAAGAGATGGAGACCATCCTGGCCAACATGGTGAAACCCCGTCTCTACTAAAAATACAAAAAATTAGCCAGGCATGGTGGCGGGTGCCTGTAGTCCCAGCTACTTGAGAGGCTGAGGTAGGGGAATCACTTGAACCTGGTGAGGCAGAGGTTGCAGTGAGCCGAAATTGCGCCACTGCACTCCAGCCTGGTGACAGAGCGAGACTCCGTCTCAAAAATAAATAAATAAATAAAAAATAAACAAACAAAAAGAATGAGTTACCTTCTTCCAGCTGGGCACAGTGGCTCACGCCTATAATCCCAGCACCTTGGGATGCCAAGGCGGGCGGATCACTTAAAATCAGGAATTCCAGACCGGCCTAGCCAACATGGTGAAACCCCGACTCCACTAAAAATACAAAAATTAGCCAGGCATGGTGGTGCACGCTTGTAGTCCTAACTACTTGAGAGGCTAAGGCAGGAGAATCGCTTGAACCCAGGAGGCAGAGGTTGCAGTGAGCAGAGATCGTGCCACTGCACTCCAGCCTGGGCAACAGAGCGAGACTCTGTAACAAAATTAGCTGGGCATGGTAGCATGGGTCTGTAATCTCAGTTACTTGGGTGGCTGAGGCACAAGAATTGTTTGAACTCAGGAGTGGTAGGTTGCAATGAGCTGAGATCATGCCACTGCACTCCAGCCCAGGTGACAGAGTGAGACTGTCTCAAGAAAAAAAAAAGTCTAGATCAGAAACTTCATAAAGCCACTTCAACCATAAAATCTAATATCAAAATATATTCACAGGAGTTGATCACTAAAAAACATGGGAAATTTTAATTTGAAAGTTTTTTGCAAATTTAATATTTAATATCATTCCTAATACTTTGTATTTTATCAAAATTAGATACTTAGAAGAAAACATTACCACCACTTAGATGCCTCCAAATATTTTCTATTTTACCCCAGTACGCCGCACAAAAATGATCATTTTCTGTATGTCATGATATAAAGGGGAGGGTCTGATACAGATTATAAAGTTTGTCTGCCACCCATCTAACCCTAGGACCCTCACTCCCTCCTCCCATCCTATACACTCCCTTTCTCATTTCAAAGAATCAGGGCTGCAAGTGTAGACCATTGCCAAGTTTCAAGTCTGTGCCCTACAGGGTCAAGGACTTTCGGAAAAGTGCTTTTTGTACCTGAGACACAACTGGACCTTAAGTTTATTTATTTTTTGAGATGGAGTCACCCAGGCAGGAGTGCAATGGTGTGATCTCAGCTCACTGCAACCTCCGCTTCCCGGGTTCAAGCAATTCTCCAGCCTCCACCTCCAGAGTAGCTGGGACTACAGGCACCCACTACCACACGGGACCAATTCTGTATTTTAAGACGGGGTTTCACCATGTTGGCCAGGCTGGTCTCGAACTCCTGACCTCAGATGATCCGCCCGCCTTGGCCTCCCAAAGTACTGGGATTACAGGCTTGAATCACTGCGCCCGGCCTTTGTTTTGGTGGGGGAGGGGGCGGAGTCTCGCTCTGTCACCCAGGCTGGAGTGCACCGGGGCAATTTCCGCTCACTGCAACCTCCGCCTTCTGAGTTCAAGAGATTCTCGTGCCACAGCCTCCCAAGCAGCTGGGATTACAGACGTGTGCCTCCATGCCCGGCTAACTTTTGTATTTTTTAAAAGTAGAGATGGTGTTTTACCATGTTGGCAAAGCTGATCTCAAACTCTCCACCTCAGGTGACCCGCCTGCCTCGGTCTACCAAAATCCTGGGATTACAGGTGTGAGCCATGGCGCCCGGCCAGAGCTTAAGTTTAGACAAAAGCATAAAAAATAACGTCTAGAAACAGCACACAGTCAGGATGAACAACAAATCTGGACCAATACAATGGGGAGGACAAAAAGATGTAAATAAATGGACTGACATTTCATGTTCCTGGAGAGAACTTAGTATCCCATCCCACATTGTTTCGCGATTTAACATTAACATTTATACAAAAGTTATTAATTAGAACAAAAGTTATTGATTAGAATTAACTTGATTAGAAAAACCTGGAAAAACATACCCTAAAGTGCAGCCAGGTGATCACTCTTCTTGATCACCTATGTAGTGTTTCATAGGGTACTCTGGTGTGAATACCACTTTCCAAAGGTCTTTCACTTTGCATTTTTCTTTGTATCCAGAATTGATAAAATTACCAGGACTATTTCACAGTAATCAGACTTAGAAAATCTTAACACTAACTAGACGCTAAGGCTATACATTCTTACAATGTCTCAAGTCTATTGCTGGCCATCACGAGCACCTGGATACGCAGAATACGTGAAAGTTTGCGAAAAAGGAATCAAAGTAACAGGAGGAGTCTGGTTTGAACGGTTATTTCATCCAAATTACATTAAGGACTGCTAACTGGTTTCTGCCCCACAAAACTACCCTTTGTGCATGTTTCCAAAATATAACGCAGGTCCTCCTGGGGCAACGGTTAGATAAATTAACAAATTCTTAGACTTTGCGCTCCCTTTTCCAAACTCGAAGTCGACCACTCCCCATTTGTTAACAGAAACTTTTAATGTAACTGATTAGATTTCTAACCTTTCCTAGGGAGAACCAGTTCAATTCTAAAAGAGTTGGTCACATGGGTTGCTAAATTAAAATATAAAGCATTTCCTAACAGGGAAGGGAGGCTCGTCAATTGTGGTTATTTTTATCAGTAACTTTAAATATGGATTCATAGATCATCAATTTATGGCTGGCCTGGGTGTTAGAAGATGACCTAATCCCATCCCCATTTTCATGTAAAAAACTGAAACTACAGCTCTGTAAAGTCAAATGATTTAAAATCATCTGACTAGGCCGAGAAAGGATTAGATCTCTAGAGCATTACGGTAACAATCTTTCGCAAACTGGTAGCATTATCTGGCGACCCTGCTTTTCTGAAAATCTTGTCAATTATTCAGTTCCTTAAATTCCGTCAGCTACAACAGATGCATCAGCTCTTTCCACACTAACTTGAAAGAAGCACATTAGAAAATAGTCCTGACTTGTTTCTTGAGATCAGTAACTAATGAACCGACCTCCACCAGTCCTGCCTCAGGTCGTTAATGGTAAAAATTCTGTATGTCGGCCGCGTTTTGAGGCCTGTCCAGGGTGCCTGTGATTCCTAAACGTCGGAGCCGCAGAGATTTTCAGTACATGCCCTCAGGTGGGCGCCGCAGTCACAGACACTGGTCCCTGGCATTTGGAAACAGGACAGGTGGTCCGAAGGGCTAAGGGGTTTTTCCTGCAACCTTTAAATTACAAGCAAGAAAAACGTAGGTTTTATTTCGGGCACAGGAATGCAATGAATTCGGAAAAGGAAAACTAGAGGCCTGCGGGGGTAGGAGGCACAAGCGCGAGAAGAAAGGGAAAGGCCTTTCTGTCTGGTGACGCGCGATCACGAGGCGTTTTCTCTACGTGGACGCTCACCATTGGCGGAGACCGAACTGACGTCCCGGAACTCGTCCGGACGCGAACGGCGCCAAGGCGGTCCTGCCCTGAAAGTCGGCGAGGCGCGCGCGCTCCCGCGGCACGCCGCGCCTCCGCCCTCCTCCCGCCAACCCGCTGGTCCAGTCGTTCTTCGCGCCCGCTTGGCTCCGCCCCCTTCCCAGCTCGCTCCTCCCCCACCAGACTGGCGGCGCGCGGAAAACGCGTCACGTGACGACTGGCCCCGCCTCTTCCTCTCGGTCCCATATTGAACTCGAGTTGGAAGAGGCGAGTCCGGTCTCAAAATGGAGGTAAAACCGCCGCCCGGTCGCCCCCAGCCCGACTCCGGCCGTCGCCGTCGCCGCCGGGGGGAGGAGGTATTAGGGGGAGAGCGGGGGGTTGGTGGGGAATGGCCGGCGTGGGGGGCCTGGTTCGGTGGGAGCGGGGAGGCCGGGTGAACCGGGGCGGCCGTCCCGCGCTCTTGCGTTGAGACGGGCGGTGGGAGGGGGAGGGGAGCGGGCCTTGGAGACCTCCTCGGGGCCCCTCACCCGCCTCGCCTTCATCTTCGGCTGCACAGGCGGCCCCTTGGAGGCGCGGCGTGGTCGGGGAGGTCCCGGGAGGGAAGCCGGCCTGCCGGTTGCGCGGCCTCCGAAGCGAGGCCGAGGGCGGCATGGCGGGCCCCGGCGGGAGCGGTTGGGAAGAGGTTGTGGGGGAGGGGAAGGGACGAGCAGGCACATCCGGGCGAGCGAGCAGGCGGGCGGCGGCCACATTGACATTGATTCGCCGCCGCGTTACGAAATGGCGCATTGGCCCGCAATGGCCGCCGCCTCGCTCTGCCGCCGGGAAAGAGAGCCTGGGATTGGAGAGAAGAGGGCGGAGGCGGCCCGGCAGAAAATGCCGCAAATGGCCTCGAAGCACGAGAAGGTAGTGCTTTCGCTGAAGTTCGGCGGACGCTTTTCTGGGCATTTTACCGGTTCTCTCCGCGAGGAGAAGTCGATAATTGGCCTGTTCTTTTCTTCGCAGCATCCTCTTGGAAATACGAGATTGTTAAAAACTTTGCTGCTTTAGAATACTTCCTGTTTTTGCTAAAGTAGTTACATTACACTTCTCAGACCGCCATGTGGGCGAAGAACTTAGTGTTTGAGAACTTGAGTGCAGATGTGAAAAACAACCCAGCCAGCTTTTTACCGACCCCGGCCGTTGGGGAGGGTGGATGGAGAAGAATTTGAGTGTAGATGTTAAGGAAGAATTTTAAAATGTTTTTTATCTTCATGTTTTCCCATTCTTTGAGTCGGCTCTGCTTGTAGTTTCCTGGAATTTTATTTAGAGGACTGCAACCAAAGTTGAAATTTTCACTTGTTTGCAGTACATTTAATGTGGATCCTAAATATTTTTGTCGATTTCGTTATTGTCAATCGAATACATTTATCCAAGACTTGAAAAGATGAGACTACATGAATTAATGCTTTAGGCTCTTAACATTTTTTCTAGCATGTGACAATCTCTTCACATTAAATGCCTTAACATCTCTACCTCTAGAAGACACTTGACGACATGAGAATGTAGATGTGAGCCCCCTTATTTAAGGACTTCGGGTGAAGGAAACCTTAATGCATGCATTAAATGACAGTTCATGCAATGTGTTAAGAAGTCTGACTGAAGTATAAAACAATTTCAAGACATCCTAATTCTTAAAAATCTCAATTTTTGTTTTGCTGTGCTCCGTTCTTATAGTCAGACAATACATGCCATTCCTAACGTAAGTTCAACTTGGCAGTTTGTTGTGACTCTTAAAATTGGGTCATAAAATGAAGATTTTTGCAGCATATAACAAACATGGGTTATAGAAAGCTATTTGGTCGGCTTTTTTTTTTTCCTCTTAGTTTTTTTGGGAGATGCTGGTTTGGCTTAGGAATGCCTATTTTAAATTAATTTGCTTGAAAGCAGTGAGTTTCTGTAAGTTTGACATTTAGAACTTTTAGATTGTTCATCACAGTTTGGAGTTTAAAATTAAAAGCATGTTGGGATGTAGACTGAGAAGAGTTGAAGTGGGATAGATGCAACACTGCTTCTCCAGCAGTTTAGTGCCTTAGAAAATGACTTCTCATTAGCAACTTCTAAAGTAAAGGTTTTCAGACAATTGCAGCTTTTAAAAAAAGGGTTTTTAGATTCTGGATTTGTCTTGGATTTCAGTTTAGTTGAAGTGATGTTGGCATTTGAAAGACTGGTTATACGTTTCCTTGACAGAGTTAGCCCTTTTAACAGTTGAAGTCTGTATTTCTGGTCAGAGTTTTTGTTGTTTATTTTTTTGTTGTTGTTTTGTTTTTGTTGAGACGGAGTATCGCTCCTATCGCCCAGGCTGGAGTGTAATGACACGATCTTGGCTCACTGCATTCTCCTGGCTTCAAGCGATTCTCCTGCCTCAGCTTCCCGAGTAGCTGAGGATTACGGACGCCTGCCACCGCGCCCAGCTAGTTTTTGTGTTTTTAGTAGAGATGAGGTTTCGCCCTGTTGGCCAGGCTGGTCTTGAACTCCTGATCTCAGGTGATCCACCTGCCTCGGCCTCCCAACGTGTTGGGATTACAGGCATGAGCCACCGCGCCCAGTGTCTGGTCAAAGTTTTAACTGGACAAAGTGTTAATTGTCACAGGAATTTGATGTTGATTTTATTACTTACAGTACATTAAAGGCTCTTCGTGCATCTTAATCCATCTACTGTAAGATAATTTAAGAGTATTGGTTCTTTCTCTCAGGGCCATGATCCAAAGGAACCAGAGCAGTTGAGAAAACTGTTTATTGGTGGTCTGAGCTTTGAAACTACAGATGATAGTTTAAGAGAACATTTTGAGAAATGGGGCACACTCACAGATTGTGTGGTAAGTTACACTAAGGGAATAGAAGGGTTCTAAGTGTTGAAGAGAATCCGTGGAGATGTTTTCAACGTTATAAAACTTTTCTTTTGTAGGTAATGAGAGACCCCCAAACAAAACGTTCCAGGGGCTTTGGTTTTGTGACTTATTCTTGTGTTGAAGAGGTGGATGCAGCAATGTGTGCTCGACCACACAAGGTTGATGGGCGTGTAGTGGAACCAAAGAGAGCTGTTTCTAGAGAGGTATTTTAATAATATATTGTGTAATATATGAAATTGTTGTAAAAGTTTGTTTCTTGACTTAATATATTACTTTATTTATAGGATTCTGTAAAGCCTGGTGCCCATCTAACAGTGAAGAAAATTTTTGTTGGTGGTATTAAAGAAGATACAGAAGAATATAATTTGAGAGACTACTTTGAAAAGTATGGCAAAATTGAAACCATAGAAGTTATGGAAGACAGGCAGAGTGGAAAAAAGAGAGGATTTGCTTTTGTAACTTTTGATGATCATGATACAGTTGATAAAATTGTTGGTAAGTAACAATTTATGGTAACTCGAATGAGAAAGTAGACGTGGGTTTTCTGTCTTGAACTAAATTTGCTAAATTGCTTGTAATTTTTTGTTGCGTGTAATGGCATTTATAGTGTATAGTCAGTTTTTATAGTGTCTATACCTGTGTAATCAGTATCCAGATCAAGAAGTAAACATTAACATCTCAGAATGCTCCTTCATTCCCAGAGTAACTACCTGATTATGTCTTAATGGGTTACATAATGACAGAGGGTATCTCGTATATGTGCTTTTCCAAACATAAAATAACTTTCTGTTTTGTTTGATTAAAAAAAAATTTAGTTCAGAAATACCACACTATTAATGGGCATAATTGTGAAGTGAAAAAGGCCCTTTCTAAACAAGAGATGCAGTCTGCTGGATCACAGAGAGGTGAGTAGGACCATACACATGTACACAGTGGACGTGAGTCATGTTTGTAAGGTTCTTAAAAATCTCCCTTGCCTGTGTTAAAGGTCGTGGAGGTGGATCTGGCAATTTTATGGGTCGTGGAGGAAACTTTGGAGGTGGTGGAGGTAATTTTGGCCGTGGTGGAAACTTTGGTGGAAGAGGTAGGCTGTTTATCTTCTGAGTACATGCACACCTAACATTTCAGTAAGTTGAATATATGATTTTAATTCATTTCTTGTTTTTCCTCAGGAGGCTATGGTGGTGGAGGTGGTGGTAGCAGAGGTAGTTATGGAGGAGGTGATGGTGGATATAATGGATTTGGAGGTGATGGTACGTGGCTTATTTTCGATTGATATTTTAACTTCCTGAAAATTATTACACTTTTCTAATTTTAGTCAAAGCTTGAATGGCTTAATGGTTAAGGTGTATTTCCAAACTAATGCCATAGAAGAGCAGGAACCCTTTTTCCCCTAAAGATACATCAGCTGCTCTTTTTCAGCAAGTAGTAGGGGTTGAGCCAGATTGTTTTATTAAGTCTGAGACTGTATTTTTCTTAGTGAAATTTTATAAAAGGAAAACTGATTTTTTTTTTTTTTTAACTATCACAAGATGGTTAAACACTTACTTTCATTCTTACTAGCGCAGATACTTGATATTCTATTATTATTAGCTATCACCAGGCTTCAGAGTGTTAAATCAACTCACTGGCTTATTTGCCAGTGGCTTAAATGTAATATAAAACCATAGTTGAGTAATCCTAGCTGTTCAGGAGGCTGAGGCAGAGGGGTTGCTTAAGGTGAGGCTTTTGAGACCAGTCTAAGCAACATAAGGAGAGACCGTGTCTCTAGAAAAATAAAATAGGGGAACGCAGTGGCACATGCCCATAGTCTAGCTACTCAGCAGGCTGAGGTGGGAGAATGACTTGAGCCCAGGAGTTCAAGGCTCCATTGCTGTGGTTGCACAACTGTACTTGAGCCCGGGCAACAGAGCAAGACTCAGTCTCTTACACACACCAGAATTAAATAACTTGACTATACACTTGAAACGTTTTTGTGTGGTCTTGTTTTTTGTTGTTTTTTTTTTTAGGTGGCAACTATGGCGGTGGTCCTGGTTATAGTAGTAGAGGGGGCTATGGTGGTGGTGGACCAGGATATGGAAACCAAGGTGGTGGATATGGTGGCGGTGGTGGAGGATATGATGGTTACAATGAAGGAGGAAATTTTGGCGGTAAGCATTCACTTGTTTTATTTAAATGTTAAATATTCAGTGTTGCTAATAGTTGGCATGACACATATTTGAAAAGTGTTAAAAGTTAGCATTTTATCAAATTTTATGTTTTGTAATATTAAAAAATACTAAAATGGTGAGTAGTTCAAACCAAATTTTTTGACTTTGCTGGTTATTTAGTAAAATGTATTCAACTCCTTTTTTTTTTTGGTGAGATGGAGTTTCGCTCTGTTGCCCAGGCTGGAGTGTAGTGGTGTGATCTCAGCTCATTGCAGTTTCCGCCTCCCGGGTTCAAGCGATTTTCCTGCCTCAGCCCCCCAAGTAGCCGGGAGTACAGGTGCATGCCAGTACGCCCGGTTATTTTTTTGTGTTTGTAGTAGAGACAGCGTTTCACCATGTTAGCCAGGATGGTCTCGATCTCCTGACCTTGTGATCTGCCCGCCTCTGTCTCCCATAGTGCTGGGATTACAGGCGTGAGCCACCACGCTCAGTCAGATGTACTCAACTCTTAATTGAGTAGTTAAAAATGAACATTTACCAGTATTTAATACATGTTTTACATGTAAAAGATTGGGAGTTTATTTATTGCCAAAATGTTACTTAACTCTTAGGTACATTTAAACTGGACAATTTGGAATAAAATGTTTGAATACTCCAGACATGTTGAAGTGTGCAGATTGCCATCTAGGGCTTAGGTTAACAAAGTACTTTGGATCTTAATATGTCACAGGTAGTTGCAGAGTTTAAGCAAGCAAGTATAGGTCATTAATCCAGAATACTGTTAAAAGCTTTCTTAGGAATGGACTGTTTTGTTGGACCTAATTAACATGTCAGTGACAGATGAGTGAAGTTTTAACAAGTTATAATGCCTCAGAATCACAGGGAATGGAACACTGACAATTTTAATGGTGTTAATGGTAGAGAGAACATGGGCCTAGAGGATAGCATCTAATATAGACAAAATGTTGATTGTGTTTTAATACCCTGACATCAGTTATCCCAAGTGGTGCTACTAAAGTGATGTGTATAATCATGCTATCATAATTCTTAAAAGATAATAATTACATACATTAAAAGGGGAAAATGATTCTTGTGTAGATAAACCACACATAAAACCTTTCTGATTTCAGGTAACTATGGTGGTGGTGGGAACTATAATGATTTTGGAAATTATAGTGGACAACAGCAGTCAAATTATGGACCCATGAAAGGGGGCAGTTTTGGTGGAAGAAGCTCGGGCAGTCCCTATGGTGGTAAGTACTTTCTTAAATCAATTCTTTAGAGCCTTTTTAATTAAAGAAATGTGTATACTTCTTTTAAAATACTATGTCTATTTTTAGGTGGTTATGGATCTGGTGGTGGAAGTGGTGGATATGGTAGCAGAAGGTTCTAAAAACAGCAGAAAAGGGTAGGTATCTTTAAATTTTTATTATGATGATAAAAGAATATGTGGAACTGTTCACTGAGTGTAATAATTTTTTTATCCTGTATTATTCAACAGGCTACAGTTCTTAGCAGGAGAGAGAGCGAGGAGTTGTCAGGAAAGCTGCAGGTTACTTTGAGACAGTCGTCCCAAATGCATTAGAGGAACTGTAAAAATCTGCCACAGAAGGAACGATGATCCATAGTCAGAAAAGTTACTGCAGCTTAAACAGGAAACCCTTCTTGTTCAGGACTGTCATAGCCACAGTTTGCAAAAAGTGCAGCTATTGATTAATGCAATGTAGTGTCAATTAGATGTACATTCCTGAGGTCTTTTATCTGTTGTAGCTTTGTCTTTTTCTTTTTCTTTTCATTACATCAGGTATATTGCCCTGTAAATTGTGGTAGTGGTACCAGGAATAAAAAATTAAGGAATTTTTAACTTTTCAATATTTGTGTAGTTCAGTTTTTCTACATTTTAGTACAGAAACTTTAACAAAATGCAGTTTTGAAGGTGTTTCCTTGTGAGTTAACAAGTAAAGAAGATCATTGTTAATTACTATTTTGTATGAATTTTGCTAAAGTTAACTGTAAAGAAACACCTGCTGACTTGCAGTATAAGGGGAATCTATAGTCTCCCCATTTCCAAACCATGATATGAATGGGCGCTGACATGTGGAGAGAATAGATAATTTGTGTGTTTGCAATGTGTGTTTTAGATAAATAGGATTGGGTATTTAAATTAGCATTTGTGAATTTAATAGCATTAAGATTACCTTCAAATGAAAAAAATCTCAAAATTTCTATTTGGTTTTTGTGCATTTTCTTTTAAAATGTAATCATATGATTTTAGTGTGTTAGACTTGCTGAGTCCTAGCTGTGTTTAGAACATCTCCATACATTTACCTTGGTCAAATTTGAACTGCTGCCATAGGTTTTGGGTGTAAAGAATGTTTACTGCCCTCCATTTAAATTCTGAAAAGGGATAGTGGATGTTTTCCCTCTCCTATGTTAGAAACTATTCTTAAAAACTTTTCAAAATATAGAACCATTAAGCCTGCTATATCTGAGCAAATTAGTGGGTACCTTTTATTTTTCTTTTTTTAAAGCACAAGAGGCCCATAAATCTTGAGTTATTTTCCTTAGTTTAATTTTTTTTTGATACAAGTTTTCAGAGCAAGAGAATAAAAATGATGCGTTATTAAACCCCTAACTGGCTGGCATGCTTTCCTGTTTGTATTCTATACATTTTGCTGGATGAAACCAAGGATAGTTTAGGTATAATTGTCCAAAATAACCTAACTGCAGCAGAAATGTAGCACAGTTGCTTAGTACAGGCTTCTCACTTCCTACAGACCTGAATTCAAATTTGAATAGTCTTGAGTTCTTAAATGCCCAAAGAACACACTGTTACTTCTTGTGTATATTTCAACATAAATCATGTTGTTACCAATTGGTTTGGAAGGCCCTGGTTGAGAAGACTTTTAGATAATAAGGTCATATATATATATAGTAATATAAGCCAATGTCTACTGTTTTGCGCCAGCTAGTGCTTACAATTTCATTTGAGCCCTGAGTATGTGCCCTGCTGTTACTCTTTCTTTGGTAGTTGAACGTTGAATTCAAGTCTTTCTTTTTGTTTTAAGAAGTACTAAGCAAACAAGCAATAAAAAGGGGAATGGGGCGTGCTAGTGTTTGAATATGCTCTCTTGTTGCTCTAATTCTGTGCCTCTGTGCATTAATATTTGGATGCATGCAATGCCAGCATGGAAATTGGTCTTCACACATACTGCAGTTTTCCAGAAACATTCACAAAACAATAAATGTAACAGACATTCCATTTGTTAATGGGCATATATGTGAAAAGCAGTGTAGAAAATAGGCTAATATTAGAAAATGGTTAAGTCCTTAATAACTTCAAGTGTGGTTATATAATGGACACTGTCAATGTTCATAACTTAAACCTGGGTACCTGGTCAAAATAATGCTTGGGAAACATTAAAATTGAGCTAAATTGTCTCAAGTTCTTTTATTCATATAAATAAAGTTTAAAGGAATGGGGGAGATTAACATTTCCTGTTTTATGTTTGTGAAATTGTTTGACACAACCTTGACAGTATCCTTTAATGGCATGAGGTTAATTGTACTGTTAACCAACTTTCTATGTTCTGGAACTAGTATTATAGTGAAAACATTTGCAGTAAGTTGATGTTTACAACCTATAAGCAGGTGAAATCTGTGTATGTGACCTGTTTATAAGTTGTATTAGCTTAGATCTTGTGAACAGTGTGGAAAAGTAAGCCATGAGGAGAGCGATTTAACCAGCTTTAAAGGACCTAAGATGTGCTTTTTAAGCACAGTGTGGATCAAAGGAAACTCACTAAGACAGGACTTCAGCAGCCTTTTGTGTTTGGACAAGTCAGCATAAATAAAGAATGACAAGGCAGCAGCAAGAGCTTCAACTACAGAGAAGTGAAGGCATAAGATACTATGATGATAGTGAGCAACTTTCCAAAAGCTAGTTAAATCTGCTTATTACAACTGAAATATCGAAGAAAGTCTAGCAGGAAGGAGCTCTTCGCCTTTTGGAACATCAATGAGAGATAGTTGCCACAGTCACTAGGTCTAGCATTTAGACCTGCAAGGAAGGGCAATAAGCATTAGGTAAGGCTTGAATTTGAATTTTTTCACTAATTAAAGAGTAATTTTTTGTAAAGCAAGGTAAGAGTAATCTTTTTGATTTGCAGGTTGAATGAGAACCCTACTTGCCTAAATGAGGAATGTCTTTCCTACCATCTAAAATACGAAGGTTTCTGGCTGGGTAAGGTTTGTAGTTGACAGTAAAACCTGATGACACCATTTGTTTCCCTGCAAGTCTACATTACATATTTCACAACTTTGTCCCTCTCTAGTAGGCACATTGATAAAATTCTTCGACTGAAAACTACCTGGGTACCATGTCCAACACATTTTAAACCTTAGTTTTAAAAATTCTCCTGCAAAATAGCCATAAGTATTAATACAAAGTCAGTTGTGACCCCTCGTGTATGCAATTCATTATTAGTGTCTTCAGGGTAAACTCAATTTTTGGTAAGAGAAAGTAGCTTCAGCTTTTGTGAAAACCATTTTTGTAATAAGCATGACACACAACACACTAAGCTGCCAATCCTCATACTAGGAAAACACCTTCAGAGGAACATTAAGTTACCAGGGCCGGGCACAATGGCTCACGCCTGTAATCCCAGCACTTTGGGAGGCCGAGGCAGATGGATCCCGAGTCCAGGAGTTTGATACTGGCCTGGGCAACATAACGAGACCCTGTCAACAAAAAATACAAAAATTAGCTGGGCCTGGTGGTACACATCTGTAGTCCCAGCTACTTAGGAGGCTGAGGTGGGAGGATGCCTTGATCCCAGGTGGTTAAGGCTGCTGTGAGCTGACTGCCCCACTGTATTCCAGCCTGGGTGACAGACCCCATCTCAAGAAAAGTTACCAGATGTCATGGATAAAGGTTGGTCTTCAAGTGGCCTCATACGTTCTCTTGCATATAAATTCAGGGAATTCATTGGACCGATAGGTTACATTTTGCTTCCTTTTTTTTTTTGGTTCATGTTAGGCAGTGGGGGCCTAATTACTGCTCCTTTGTAAAAAGACATTTCCTGAAGAATACTGAATTACTGTTCAGACTGGTTGTTGTTGGGTAATAAGGGCTGTTTTTGCTGCCCCAAAAGGGCTTAACCATTTAGGTGGTTAGTTTACTTTAAAAAACAAAAATCCTTTGGAGACAGATAGTGAAAATGCAAACTAGTTTCTAAATTACCAGTTCCCTACAGGAAGATGCAGTTTGCCAGTGTTTAGTCACAGAAAATGACTGGTTGGCTCTGTATCTAAATCAGAACCCAATTTCTACACTTGTTGAATAAGGTAACAGCCTTTGATGAATTTCCCTCACAACATGGTTTTAGTGAAGCAGACAATTTTATTTTTTAAGGGCATTGTTCTTTCTAGTTCATTTCTTTTTATGAAATAAAATTATTTTGTTTAAACATAGTTCCATTGTCGTTTCTGAAAAATACAGTATTCTCATAAGTTGTAGCAGCAGTAAAAAAAAAAAAAAAAAAAATTGTTACATAAGTGGTTGGGGCAGATTTAACTGATTTTGTTAAACTAATTTGTAGGTTACTGCTTCTAATATTACACTTCTAAAAAGCCGAATTTATACTCATGTCCTAAAGGAGAATATGTGATAATGAAGTACATTTGTTAAGTAACTAATTGAAATAGGCTTGGTTTTAAGAGTTCCGGTATATAATAGTCAAAAGTTGAAACCTAATTGACAGTATCTCTTGGAGTTCCAGTAATGTCACAAATTAGTGAATAAGCATGCCAGTGTGCAAGGGTAATGTAAGGATTGTTAGCCTATCTAAATATTCAAAATTACTTTAAAACTTCAGTATGTTTTCTGATTTTTAAGAATTCAGAAGTGTTCTGTAATGGATTCAGATGTTTCATTTGTAGTATAATGAAATGTTTACAGAAAGATAACTTTTTCATTAAAATATTTTTAGAAATGTGTGTGTTGTTTTGTCACTTCACAATGTTCATGTGACTTAAACACTATAGGTGAATATTTTGAGTTATTTTACCAGTAAGTAATAAAACAACAGGAAACTTGGAGTGAGCCTTTATCAGTTATTTTAAAAGATGTGAATTCTATTATATGGGAAATAAGCCATGGGAAATAAGCATGGAAGAAAAAATATTTTTTAAAGTTATCAGCACTTGTTGCCTAAAATAGTTTAGGTCTTGACAATGTATTAGGTATTTGGGTGATACATGTGAGGCATGTGAACCTTTGAGGGAACAAAGGATAAACGAGTGAGTGAATAGAAACAAACTAGGAGAAAAAGGTGGTTGCTAGGAGGGAAAGGGCATTTCAGATGTTGGAATACCCTAGTTTCTTGAGAGAGGCAGTGGAGTGGTTCAGTACTATCTGGTGAAAGTAAGTTGGGGAAAACCTTTCAGGAAATTTTGTAGTCTCAAACTACACTGATGTTTAACCGAAGAGGAAAAGGGTAAGGATGATGTGGGTAATGATCATCTTTTGCTGGATTCATTTATGGGGGTAGGTCTTTGATGATTTTTTTTTTTTTTTTTGAAATTACAACATGTGTATTTGGATTTCTAGCCTTAATAGCTATTAAGCATTTTCCCAATATAATTTTTTCAAGTGAAATACTTTATAAGTTGAAGCCAGATGAGGGTTCTTGGCTAGCTGTTAGACTTAATGCAAACTCATTTTGCTTGTATTCAAACACTGGTTTCATATTCTGTGCAGTTAAGTAATCTTAAAGAGTGGCATGTCTAGACCAGGCATGGTGGCTCACACCTGTAATCCCAGTACTTCAGGACACCAAGGCAGACAGATCACAAGGTCAGGAGATTGAGACCATCCTAGCTAACATGATGAAACCCCATCTCTACTAAAAAATACAAAATATTAGCTGGGCGTGGTGGTGGGCACCTGTAGTCTCACTACCCAGGAGGCTGAGGCAGGAGACGGGCGTGAATCCAGAAGGTGGAACATGCAGTGAGCAGAGATCACACCACTGCACTCCAGCTTGATAGCGAGTGATAGCGAGATTCCGTCTCAAAAAAGAATGGCGTGTCTAATAATTTCAGTTTAATACTTAGGTCCTGGAATAATAAAGGACGAGTGTGGACTTATTTCCAACAAAAGTATATTTACCCTTGTTTTGTCACAGTAAAGGGATATTGTTACATAAACGGCAAAATAGGAAATGAGATAAAATTTGAGTTTGCATGTGTGCGTCACAAACATAGTAAATGTAAAGATTGTTTTCTTTTGCAAAAATTGGATACACTGGGTTGATTTTTAACTTTGGATTGAATACAATGCCAAGGTTTAGGGGGATGTAAGGTGGTAATAGGTAAAAGCCATTTTAAGCTTAACACATTTTCAGAGACCCTAACACCAGGTAATGGCAAGGGTGCATTGAAGTGTACATTGTGCACAGTTCTGAAAGTTTGCTAGGAAATGGGAATTAACCCATACTGTTTAACTTTTATTGGTAAAGAAATAGTAACTGGGTGAAGGGTATACACAAGAATGTTGACAGCTTAAAAATACCTTAAAATATATGGAAGAGTTTCATTGACTACATCCATATATATAGCCACTAATTAAAGGACTTGTCATGGTAAAGGAATTGTGTAAAATGTTTAGCTGTATCTGGAGGCTCCAGGTAACTTAATTTTTAAATTGTATTAACTATGCTGTTCGGTAAATGCTGAGTAAACTTACATCCTTTATATCAAAAGAATTCTGATGGATTGTCTATTTGAAGTCAGTGGTCTTACTCTCAATAGGTACTGAAAGAAAACGTAATTCGTAGTTTTTTGTTACTCTGATTCTTGGGTCAGATTTTATCAGTAAGAAATGTAAATACAGAATGTAAAAGCAGTTTTGTGAGCTTGGGCAGGTTACTTGGTTCCTTTTAATGCCATGCTCTCTGGCAGATTGGTATTCCAGCAGGCCCCTTAGAATGTTGATTTTTACATGGCATGAGATGCAGGTGAGATTACTCAAATGTTACATGAAAATAATTACCAAAATATTAAGTTTATGACTTAATGTACTTGAAACACTAAATTAGGCCTAATGGTGGGTCTGATTTCTAACATTGAAGTTCTGATGCATAATTGATAATGTGGTTTAAATTGTACTTTAAGCCAAGTACAGTGAAATACCAGTAGTTTGTTGCCTGGAATATTGAAGGAAATGAAGTAAAAATGAAGAAGAAAGTTTCTTCCCATCAAAATTCTCAGACCTAAAAACTATACAGGTTAAGAACTCCTGTTTTTAACCTGATTCCCCCCCACACACACTTACACACTTTTTTCTTTTTCTTTTTCTTTTTTTTTTTTTTTTGGTAAAATGGATTTATAATCCCCTCCCTCAATCAGAAAGTTAAATTCAATAGCTTAAAGAACTTAACCTAGCACCTGTCTTATGGACCCTAAAGATAGTATTTTGGTAATGCTGGATACTGTCTACAAGGATATCCTGAAGCATACCTAAAATTCTAATGGGTGATAAAAGTTATGCCAATGTCTTCCCCCCTCCGCCACCCCAATATAGGATTGAACTTTTCTAGTCTTTAATTTTTTTTTCCAGTTCTCAGGTGTTAAACAGCATCAACTGAAGACAAAGCACCCTGGTAGGTATGTTTAAATGTATGTATTCTGAAGCTTAGTCACAAATAGGGATATGGCAAACATTTGAGCAGTGCCCCCCTCAAAAACAGGAACTTGGGAAATCTTGGCAAGAAGATAGGTTTTCATATAAAGTGTTGTGCAATTACAGTTTAATAGTCAAATTTGAGCACAGGTATAAAGCTCTCAACGCAAATGCAAATTAAGAGAAATGAACACTTGGTTTTATTAGTCATGGCATAGTTGGGATTTGTTATTTGAAATTTATAATTTCTCACAATGTTTTATACTTCACTGTAGTATTTTTAGGTACCATAAGTTTCTATGGCCAGTTACTTTGTATGAATTGGTCAGAATACTTTGAAGTTTACTGCCAAAGAATGTCTGTTTTTGTCTGCCCAGCAATGCTCTTCTCCCTTCAAATACCAGTCAGTGTTAGGTGCTCCAGATAGGGCTGCTGCTGAGATTCTTGCCACCATCTCCCCACTCACAATTTGGTGTAAGAATATAGTTTGTAGGCCGGGCGCGGTGGCTCAAGCCTGTAATCCCAGCACTTTGGGAGGCCGAGACGGGCGGATCACGAGGTCAGGAGATCGAGACCATCCTGGCTAACACAGTGAAACCCCGTCTCTGGCCGGGCGCGGTGGCTCAAGCCTGTAATCCCAGCACTCGGCTGGGCCCCCAGCTACTCGGGAGGCTGAGGCAGGAGAATGGCGGGAACCCGGGAGGCGGAGCTTGCAGTGAGCCGAGATCGCGCCACTGCACTCCAGCCTGGGCGACAGAGCGAGACTCCGCCTCAAAAAAAAAAAAAAAAAGAATATAGTTTGTTCGAGACTTGGGATATATCTGAGTTTGGAAAAGTGATGTCTTCTCCCGACATTCCCCATCACCACACCATCAGAGGAAGGAAGTTCCTTGATAGCACGTGAAAAATATTCAGGACCCAAAATGTTCACATTTGGCTTGGTGTGGTGGCTCGCGTGTAATCCTAGCACTTTGGGAGGCCAAGGAGGATCACTTGAGGTCAGGAGTTCCATACCATCCTGGTCATCATGGTGAAAACCTGTATCCACTAAAAATGAAAAAAAAAAACAAAAACAAAAAACCAGCGGGTGGCGGATACCTGTAATCCCAGCTACTTGGGAGGCTGAGGCAGGAGAATCACTTGAACCTGAGAGGTGGAGGTTGCAGTGAGCCGAGATTGTGCCACTGCACTCCATCGTGGGCAACAGAGTGGGACTCCATCTCAAGAAGAAGAAGAACACAAAATCTTCACATTTGAACCCTTAGATCCATTAGTCCTTGAAGTCATTTTCAATCCCAGCAGTGAAATTCTCTTGTAAGCTAATTTGGATTCACTTGTAGCCAAAAAGCATAATACAAGACTAAAGGAAACTGACACACCTATCGTTTATGCAATGTTTACTATGAGCTAGGCGCAGTGCTTTTTGTGGGGGTGACCCACTAAGTACCACTCTGCTTTATAAATGAGAAAATACGCTTAAGAGGAGGCAGAAGAATGGCCTGAACCCAGGAGGCAGAGCTTGCAGTGAGCCGAGATAGCGCCATTGCACTCCAGCCTGGGTGACAGAGCCAGACTGTCTCAAAAAAAAAAAAAAAAAAAACTAAAGTGTCATTCTAGGAATTAGCAGCAAGCCCATGCAGTCTGGTTCCAGGGACAGGATTTCTAACACTACATCGCTCCTAATGGGTTGCTAGGAGTCTTCACTGAATAGTTAACACATGCAGTGCTTATTTTAAACATACTTAAATGAATCTCCATTTCCTCACTTTAAAAAGGCAAAACAATATGAACAAGTGAAACGTGCTTAGGTGAGGAAATAATCGATAACTGAATGATTCATTAGCATGCAGATTTTCAAAGGGTTTTGAGGGAACTTATTTTTGTGCACTCTAGTTTAAACGTCTAATAGATCTCTCAGTATGTCCAAAAAGGAACTGATTTTCCCACATGGGTCTCCCTCTATCCTGTCTTCTCCATCCTTGGACAACTCAATTCTTAAAGATGTTAACCTTCCTGACTCAAATCCATTCTACCAGAAAATCTTTTTAGTTCTCTGAGACGTGGCAGAATCCGATGTCCCTGACTACCCACTTCTATCACCCTGGACCAAACCACCATCACAATGCATGAACCTCTCAATCGGTTTCCCTACTCCCATCCTTACCCTCTATACTGTTCTCAACATACAAACCAGAGGAAACTTTAAAAGTTGTAGCTCTGAGGCATTTTATAGAACGTTGATACTCAACCGGGGCGCTGTGGCTCAACGCCTGTAATCCCAGCACTTTGGGAGGCCGAAGCGGACGGATCACGAGGTCAGAAGTTTGAGACCAGCCTGACCAACACGGTGAAACCTCATCTCTACTAAAAAAGCAAAAATTAGCTGGGCGTGGAGGCACGCGCCTGTAATCCCAGCTACTCAGGAGGCTGGGGCAGGAGAATCGCTTGAACCCGGGAGGTGGAGGTTGCAGTGAGCTGAGATTGCACCACTGCACTTCAGCCTGGGCGACAGGGCAAGACTCCGTCAAAAAAAAAAAAAAAACCGGTTGATATTTATATACATAAAAAGTAGTAGGAAGCTAAAATTCATCATACATTTCTTTCTTTTTTGGGCTTGACCTAGTAAATCCTTAGCTTCATTGATTTGCGTTGCTATATAAGGAGATCCTTCTTTGGGCGATTTAAGATCATATTTGTTACTGAGCATCTCTTTTATTTTCCCTTCGTGGCAGTAAGGCTTACAGGTAATATTGCTGCTTCCCATTTTGTCATTTTGGGTTCAAACCCACCTTTCTAATAGCCACCGCTGAAGGCAGATTTTGGTAGACTTTGAAAATCCTCTTTTACTTCAGGCTATATGTGCTTCCTGGCTTGCAAAACCTGCAGCAGAAATGGTCAGTCCAGCTGCCACCACCGTACTGACCAGCCCAGCTTCTTTCTCCTCCATCCGGATTGGTACAGCCACCTGCCACTAACTGCACTCCTTTACCAGAAAGCTAGGCAGCCACTGCCAGCAGTCACAAACCCCAGAGGGAACTTTAAAAAAAGTTGAATGTTACTGCTGAACAGCACCATTAGCTCCCCACCTCACTTATGTAGACTTACAAGGCTCTGTCATATTCCACCACCATCCCTTTCTTCGGCCACATTGTCCTTGTTTTTTCTCAAATGTGGTTCCACCTTTGGACCCGCTGTGTCTTGTCTACAGTGTTCTTGGCTATGAGAACGGCTTCTCCCCCACCCCCCCATCGTCAAATGTTGCCACTTCAGTAACGCTCTTCCCATTTACAGCCTTAAGTTGTGATGCTTTTTACTGGTTTTCCCCATCCAATTCCTTCTAACATAGTGGAGTATGCTTGTTACCTCCCCTTCACTAGAATGCAAGTTCCAGGGCAGGGATATTGGTTTTGTCCTTTCTACTTCAAACTGTGCCTAGTGTATAGTGGGCGTATATCTACTGATGGAAATAAATGAATCAATGCTTTCACGTCAGTGTATAACATTTTCTTGGGTTTAGATGTACTTGCTATTGAAGAGGCAAAGTATCCTCTTGATATACTTTATTTTTCTGTAACCCTGGTACTAGAAATTTAGTATAAAATGATTTTTATATTTTCAAATAAAACATTGTGAAAATGCAAAACATCTAAATTAAAAGGATGATTATCTTATGGAAAATACTACTTGTGAATAAACTCAAAGGAATCCCAAACGAATAATTTAACAGTCATAATAATCCTTTATTAGTACCAGCTCTTAAAATTGTTTTTTGCCAGAGCTAAACAATTTAATATAAAAAATGCCATTTTTTTGTCCATACAGTATTTATAAAAAAGTACATAGTGGTTAGTTTTGCAATAATTTGCTTTTAGCCAGATGTCATATCATCATATAAATCTATGAATATAACAAATGACATAAGAACAGTATAAATAAGTTTTTGTAGTATTTACACTTACACAGAAACTAGCCCAAATGGTGTCCTACGAAATTGTTTATAGTTAAAGTGAAACTACTGATTCAACGTACTGACACTCCAATGCTTTTTAAAGTTTCATATTATTTTCTATACTAGTTTTGGCTATAATTTTGCATAGAATTACTTATAAAGTATGAGCATTTCACATCACAGTAGGAGCTTTTAGTATAATAGTACAAAAAAACTAGCTCAGAAAAGGTCAAATCCTCCTAAATCTAGTTTTTCTTAACATCTGGCTTCTTACTTTTGGGAACAAGGAAAACATTGCCATCTCTTGTTTGCTGCAGGGAGTATTCACTAGGAGAATAAGGTTTTCCATCTTCATCACGTAGCATGCTGAAAACTTCGAGATACAAGGTGCTGAGTTGTTTTTTCAGTAGGTGAAGGCTTTTGTCATTTTCTCCTTTTTCTTTGAGCAATTTTTCTTTTTCATCTTTCAAATGATCTAAATCTTGCTCTAGTTCTACTATATTTTCCAGTTTTCTTTTTCTACAATTCTGAGCAGCCACTTTATTCTTACCCCTCCTACGTATATCTCGAATTAATGCAAGTTGAGCTTCATTGAACTGCTCTTTGGACATCATTTCGTTGAAGTCAACAACAGGGAGGTTAATGATTTTTTCTACGGGGAATGGGATATGGAGAGCTTTTGCCCTAAGTTCATCTCTTGTGAGATGAGCCTCCAAGCGGCTTGAATGTTTGTCTTTTGTGAATGGGGTTTTTCCATGACCAGGACTTACAGGCAATTCTTTCTCTGGTGTGTTCTCACATTGGGCATCATGCACGGGAGTGCTCTGCCCCTGAGATGGTGACAAGGGTTGTACCGTATCCCCAGAAGAATGTACTGGTTGTGTTTTAGGACCATTCTGTTTGACACTTCCAGGGGCACTATCTAGCTCTTCCACTTCAGAATCACTGAGGCCAAGTAGTGTGTCTCCAGAGCTGGAAGATTCCACTGAGTGTTCTGGTGATGCCACACTGGGACTTGTGTTCAGTGAAATGCCAGAGTCAGAATCATTGAATTCTGTTGTGCTTTCAGGGTGGTTTTGGTTAAAAGCTTTGCAAAGTGATAGATCAGAAACATCAATGGGCCCATTTAGAAGTTCAGAGAGTGAATGGCTTAAAGTAGCAGGTGAGGGCATGCTGTTGCTGATACTGGGCTCAGCTATGAAAGCAGAATAAAATTCATCACCAAAATCTGTGCTGACTGTGGCATCTGAATTTAATGAGTTCACTGTCAACTGGTTGGGGTCTTCTGTGGAGAGGATGCTGCTGAAGGAATCCTCAAAAGCATTAAGAAAATGTGGACTACAGTTACCTACTTCTTTTTCCATTGAGGATATAGATGAGTAAAAATGATAATTGTCAACTTCTGTCAGTTTGGCTTCTGGACTTGGAACCATGGTAGTCTCAACCAGCTTGTCATTTTCAATATTAAGACACTGCATGGGAAAGAAGTTTATACTATATAAATCAAAGTTAATCCATGATAATACGTGATAAATTTAGATAAACTCCCTACCCACATTATCTTCAGGCTTATCTCTATAATTTATTCTCTCTATAATTTAGAGATAATTCTCACTTCCAATACGTATTTATGCCTAAGCATATGTATTATTTTCAGAGTTCCCAGATCAGACATCAGGTTTATAACATTCTATCCTCAAGATATCCAACCCATTTAACTAGCATGGGCAGTACTCATGACTAATTTAATAGCACCCTCCAATCCTTCCTATAAATAGGTGGCATATAAATAATCAGAATGACTAAAGGCACTGAATATAAAATAATATCTTCAGTATTACATTCTATTTTAGTTACCTGTAACTCAGGAATGGATAATAGCTCCTCCCAAACTTGCTCAATGTCCTGTTGCATACCGTCTAAATCAACAGGGGCTACCTGAGCAACAGAAGTTTCAGGCGACTGAGCCTGATTAGTAGCAATGAAGACTGGGCTCTCGATGTGGCCGGGAATATCAGGAACAAGTGACTGAAACGTAGCCGAAGAAACCTAAAATTGATAAGGCATTGATTTATGAGTCTTCCACCAACAGGGGATAAGTAAGCTCTAAGGCACCACCACAATACAAAATGGAATCAGCTGCAGTTCCGTGTCTCGCTACTTACTAACCAGTCATGACCCTTTGTAAATAATGAAACAAATCTTTTTTTCCTACCACACTGACTCAAATTTACTATTTGCTGGCCTAATTGTTTCAGCCTACGCATTTGAAAGTAAACTTTAAAATGAGTACGCACAATCTTTAGGATTTAGTTTATATAATATCTAGCACAGTGGTACCAGATAAAACCGATTTATTAAAACTGTTAACTGAAGAAGTCTTCGTTTATTGCCCAGCTGGCTTTTTACTCACCAAGACCTCTTAGATACTTGCAGCAAATGAGTTATTTGTTTCCATGGTTATGCTGTCCATGTTTCTGGCTATGCAATAGTAAATGGTTTTGGTTTTGTATTGTGTGAAGGTTTTTTATTATTTTTTTCTTAATTGTAAAGTTATCTATAGGCTAAGGTTTCCTTGACAGAGTATTTCCTTGGTTAAAAAATTTCCTCCTAAAACTGTTTTTATTCTTTTAAATGGAGACTCATTGACGGGACTTACGTAGAATATGATTGTTATTTTATAGTTAGGGAGTTTTGCTCCTAACCAGGTTATTTTATACCTCACCTCATTGTCATCTACAAACGGGAATGTCTGCGCCAAAAGCTGCATGCAGTCATCAAAGTACAAAGCATCTGATTTGGGAATGTGGGCAACCTGATAAAAGGGAATGACACAAAGGAAGACAAAAATGGTTAAATATTCCATTGCCAAGCAAAATATTCAATACTTGATGTTCATAAAATATAATCAAGTTAGGTAAATATCTTATTGCAGAGATCACTTTGGTACACAATTTGAACCAGACCACGTGGGTTCAAATCTTAGCTCCTCCAATTTTCTGAGTGATCTGGGCAAATTATTTAACCTTTTTTCAGCTTCAGTTGCTCATCGCAGATAAAATAGGGATAATGGTACCTAATTAATATATTTGTGTTGATTAAATCAGTCAGTATATGTTAAGTTCTTAAAACAGTGCTTGCCACACACAGTAACGACAGTAATTCCCACTACTTGGTTCTCCTGCCACTACTTCTGTTGCTGCTACTTGATCCTTACAGGATGTTTCTATACTTTACAAAACTCTTTTGTGTAACTTATGTCTTCCCAATCCTCACAATAACTCTGTTAAGATTAGTAGGTTGGGTACTGGACTCATCAGGAGGCTGAGGTTGGAAGGTAGATTTGACAAGGTTAAGTAAAAGAAAGGCAAAGCTGGAACTCAAATCCAGATACTTTAATTCCTTGGTCAGTGTTTCCTTAAACCCTGCCATAACTTTCCCAAGAATGGAGTACTCTACCTGGGAGTAGTTGGCAGATCCACTGGTTTCTGACTGGATGTGCTGGGCTGGCTGAATTGGGAGAAATTCACCTGTCTCTTCATCTAGTTGTAACTGAGCGAAAAAGGCTTTCTCTTGCTCCTTTTGGAGTTGTTCTTGTCTTTCCTTTTCAAGTTTTTTCTGTTTTTCCAGCTCATACTCTTTCCGTCGCTGACTGAAGTCAAATACTTCTCGACTTACTCCAAGATCTATATCTTGCCTCCAAAGTATGTCAATCAAATCCATGTCCTATGTTTAAGACAAAAAAAGGAAGGAGAGAGATCATGGTTTTTAAATGACAGATACCACATATATTAATTCACATTATGCCACTGTTGATGGTGGGGAGTGGGGAGATTACAAATACAATCTAAATGAGAACACAGATCCAATGTTCTAGAAGAGCACAGTTAATTCCATTCAATGAATCTATTCATTAAAGACAACAAACAACCTACAAACACATAGCCATCCATTCTAATCACTTGGATCATTAATGATAGGGTGATGGTAGAGGTCACTAAAGGGCAAAGTCACAAATGGTTTGAATGAAAAGAAATCCCACCCTTGTTTAACGCAATATAGAAATTAGAGCAAGCACTCTAAGCCACTGACTTACGAGAAGTGGGGTTTGGAAAACATTACTGAATACATGGAGCTTTCTTTAAACTTTGCTCAGCAAATATCCAGTTTATAGAGGGATAACTCCCAAGTTAAAGTGTCAATCTAGCAGTTGTGAAATGTCACCAGTCTTTCCATCTTTCCTACACTAGATTGATTATCTTCTCCTCATCACTGCTTGCTACTCTTATCTCTGGGGCTCACCTATATGCCTGTAATCCAGCATTTTGGGAGGCCGAGGTGGGTGGATCACCTGAGGTCTGGAGTTCAAGACCAGCCTGGGCAACATGGTGAAACCCCATCTCTACTAAAAATACAAAAGTCAGCCGGGCGTGGTGGTACATGCCTGTAATCCCAGCTACTTGGGAGACTGAGGCAGGAGAATCGGCTTGAACCTGAGAGGTGGAGGTTGCAGTGTGCCGAGATCACACCACTGCACTCCAGCCTGGGCAACAGAACAAGACTCCATCTCAAAAAAAAAAAAAAAAAAGAGCAGACAGGGACAGGTGCGGTGGCTCATGCCTACAAGCCCAGTACTTTGGGAGGCTGAGGCGGGTGGATTGCTTGAGCCCAGGAGTTCGCAACCAGCCTGGGCAACATGGAGAGACCCTGTTTCTACCAAAACAAAAACAAACAACAACAACAAAACTGGTGTGGTGGTGCACACCTGTAGTCCCAGCTACTCAGGAGGCTGAGGTGGGAGGATCACTTGAGTCCAGGAGGTCAAGGCTGCAGTGAGCCTATGATTGTGCCACTGCACTCCAGCCTGGGCAACAAAGTGAGACCCTGCCTCATAAATCAATCAATCAATCAATCAATCTATGGCTCCAGGGAAGGATTAAAGGTATTAAGTTTTAAGACATAGGAAGAATCTTACAAAGAGGGAATGGTTTTGATGAGGAGAGGCTAGGCTTGGTGACTCATGCCTGTAATCCCAGGAGTTTGGGAGGCCAAGGCAGGAGGACTGCTGGAGCCCAGGAGTTACTAGCCTGGGCACAATAGTGACACCTGTCTCTACCAAAAATCAAAACAAATTAGTTGCATGTGGTGATGTGAGCCTGTAGTCCCTACTATTAGGGAGGCTGAAGTGAGAGGATCGCTTGAGCCCAGGAAGTCAAGACCATGGTGAGCTGTGATTGCACCACTGCACTCCAGCCTGGGTGACAAGACCCTGTTTCACACACACACAGAGATACATGAGGAGAGAATTTATATGACTAGGCTAGGCATAGGAACCACATCCAGATTTTCCTAACCAAAAATGTGTCAATAGCAGTTTTTCTGCTTTGTAATTTTAGTATGGAAAAAATCTAAATAGGTAGGAAATCTAAATCTGTTTCTATTCTACAGTCACCTATAGGGGAAATAATGAATTTGAGAATGGAAAAAAATCAAGATGGGGGAATGGGAGTTGCGACCTGGAGGCCAGTGGGTACAGTGTAGACACATGTCGCACTTTGCATTTCAGTTCTGCTGACAGCTGGCAATGCCAGACTTAGAGCTCTGTTACTTTCAGCTTCCCAAGGACACAAATAACATGGTGGTGGTTTCAGTGAAGAGTCAGGCTATTTTTATCCAATGGAGGAGGAGCAGGCCACCCAGTCTGGAGGCAGCACAGCTAGCTGGATGGCACAGGCCACCTGTACCCATGACTGAAGGCTGGTGTTGGAATCTTACATGCTATGAAACCCTGCTCATGGGGCTCATTATTCTAGCCTTGAACAATATATAGTGTAAAGCACACAGAGTAGGCATAGTTAAAACAGCACTTGTAGTTAGGTATACCTCACTAGGAAATACCTAATTATTTTTAAGGCAGTATCTATTAAGGGCTTCCTAGATGCCACGCACTTTTTTTTTTTTTTTTTTTTTTTGAGACGGAGTCTCGCTCTGTCGCCCAGGCTGGAGTGCAGTGGCGGGATCTCGGCTCACTGCAAGCTCCGCCTCCCGGGTTCACGCCATTCTCCTGCCTCAGCCTCCTGAGTAGCTGGGACTACAGGCACCCGCCACCACTCCCAGCTAATTTTCTGTATATTCAGTGGAGACGGGGTTTCACCGTGTTAGCCAGGATGGTCTCGATCTCCCAACCTCGTGATCCGCCCGCCGCGGCCTCCCAAAGAGCTGGGATTACAGGCGTGAGCCACTGCACCCGGCCCATATGCTACGCACTGTTCTAAGTACTTTACATATAGAAACTATTCCTCAAAACAGCCTTATACAGAGAAAACATCCCTGTTATAAGAATACTGAGGTTAAGAAAAAAGAGATACTACCAGAAAGTGGCTGAACAAGGACACATACCCAGGCAGCTTCAGTCGGGTTCATGCTTTATTAGCCATGAGCCTACACTAATATAAAATGGCATGGCATTTGCACATAACCTGTGCATATCCCCTTATATACTTTAAATCATCCCTGGATTACTTACAATACCTAATAAAGTGTAAATGCTGTGTAAATAGTTGTTATACTGTATTTTATTTGTGTATTGTTTTTTCATTTTTTTTCCACTTTTTTTTTTTTTTTTTTTTTTGAAATTTTGTTATTTAGTTACTCATTTTGAGATAGGGTCTCGCTCTGTCACCCAGGCTGGAGTGTGGTGATGCAATCATGGCTCACTGCAGCCTTCACTTGGGCTCAAATGATCCTCCCACCTCAGCCTCCCAAGTAGCTGGGACTACAGGCACACGCCACCAAGCCCAGCTAATTACTTTTTGTAGAGATGAGGTCTTGCCATTTTGCCCAGGCTGGTCTTGAATTCCTGGGCTCCAGTGATTTTCCTGCCTCAGCTTCCCAAAGTGCTAGGATTACAGGCATGAACCACTCCACTGTGCTTGGCCTTTTTCCAAATATTTTTCAACCAATCTGCCATTGGTTGCATCATGGAACCAGAGGCTACATGGGGCCGACTGTATATATACTTTGCTTTGGAATCTTGGTAGTATGAAGTGGCCAGTCTGCAGGTCAGATTAAGTATGTCACCTAGATCAGTTTCCTGGCCAAGAACAACAAAATAGCAACCACAGAGCATTCAGTCATACATGGCTATCTTCTCAGGGGGATTCCCACTAAAATAGACATGAGAATAATTTCTATTTTAAAAATTGATTTGTTTCCATTTTGATGGACATGTTTACCCAAAGGTTATCGTGGGAGATAGAAAATTCCAAGGTATAGAGAAACCTACTTTATTTTATTGATTTATTTTTTTGAGACAGAGTCTCACTCTGTTGCCCAGGCTGGAGTGCAGTGGCGCAAGCTCAGCTCACTACAACTTCTGCCTCCCGGGTTCAAGCAGTTCTCTCACCTCAGCCTCCCCAATAGCTGAGATGACAGGTGCGTGCCACCATGCCTGGCTGATTTTTGTATTTTTAGTAGAGACAGGGTTTCGCCATGTTGGCCAGGCTGGTCACAAACTCCTGACCTCAAGTGATCTGCCTCCCTCGGCCTCCCAAAGTGCTGGGATCACAGGTGTGAGCCACCACGCCAGGCTGAGAAACCTACTTTAAAATTCTTTAAAAATAGCTTGGGCCCTTTCTTCTCAGTAAAACTAGATATATAGCAGAGTATCCTATCTAGACTTTCTGCAAACTGGAGCTACCTCCCCAAGCAAAGTATTAAGTGTTCAATATATTCCCATCTTCTAGGTACTAGCACCAAAAATGAAAGGAATGCATGATCCTGCAATCTTAATTGAACTCCATAAAGCAGGCAGTCCATGTTCCCACCCGTCTCAAGAACTGATGTGCAAAGTGTGCAAAGCTCTTTGCAAGGTCAATAAAAGAAACTCAAATACTTGTCCCTGCACCTGGGGAAAAGTGCACTTTGACACATCCCTGCCTCACTTACCCCAGACTTCCTGGGCCTGAGGTTTTTCCTTGTTAAAGAGATCCCAGGATGAAAATCAGTAAAAGGTTGTGACTTTTTCATGCAACTGAAGCAATTTAGGTTGCAAACATCTGCCCACAAATCTGACTTGCAAAGTATC
This sequence comes from Papio anubis, assembly GCF_008728515.1. Taxonomy (NCBI): domain Eukaryota; kingdom Metazoa; phylum Chordata; class Mammalia; order Primates; family Cercopithecidae; genus Papio; species Papio anubis. The sequence continues at coordinate 60,933,584 of NC_044985.1, forward strand.
CTTACAGCCAACCCTCATGAGCTGGAAGAAAATACTGAATGGAATTTACTCTTTAATTGTCAGTGTCAATCATGCCAAGAATTGAAATAACTATATTTAATTTCCTCTTTCCCCCTTTTCCTTCCCATCAGATGATAATATTTGAGGGGTTTAGATGGTTTTAGCTATACATTGTTTAATTATTCCATCGTCCAAGCATACAGATGTTAGTGGATCAAATGAGACATGTGAAAAGTATCTCTATAAATGTAAAATATGCAAATGTTTACATGTCGACAGTGATAGGCTCTACTACTTGCTGTATAAGTGAGACCAAAGTCCAGGCCAATGGATAATAATGAGGTAGTGGACCTAACTAGGAGGAGCCTAAAATAGTATTGGGACTATCTAGATGGTCAGAAAGAGTAAGTCAATTAACTTCTAATATCATGGACGGCTTCATTGCTTGGTTCTTCCTCAGGGCAGGTCTGAATTAGACTACTATTAACATGTTGTAATAAAAAAGGATTTTGATCTCAGAGAGATTCTGAATTATTTACAAATAATAAAGCAAATTAATAAGCAAATTAGAAGTTTTGGTGGATATTTGCTATTGATGGTTTTGTTACTGTTGGTGGGGGGGTGGTGACGGCAGTGGGCACCCCATATACATTAGCATATACTCTAACATAAATGTTTATATACATACACACACACACTCAATTGCCACTCAATTCCTGCTGTGAGCACCCTTCAATGGACAACTCCAAACCAATCAATGTTTTTTATTTGAATTTCTCCTGACATGACCAGAAAAGGACACCTTTATGAATCCTTATCAACAAACAGGAAAAATAAGCCATGAAGCATTATTTAGACTAGCTCTTGAGCATCCTGTTCACGTTATCTGAAACAATGCTGGACCCTGGGAGACTAAGCAGCTCCTGTGGCCCTAGCTTACTGTCTCCACCAAGAATGTCACCAAATGACAACATCTAATTGCTCTTCATTAGGCTGTGGGGCATTCAGTGCAATTGTAATAGGACCAAAATAGGTTTCAAAGTGTTCTGAAAGGTTTTCCTGTGTATTTTTAAGTTTATATTTATGTGGCTAGGCACGGTGGCTCACACCTGTAATCTTAGCACTTTGGGAGGCCAAGACTGGCAGATCTGGAGCTTGAGCTCAGGAGTCCGAGGCCAGCCTGGGCAACGTGGAGAAACCCTGTCTCTACTAAAAATACAAAAATTAGCCGGGTGTAGTGGCACGTGCCTGTAGTCCCAGCTACTTGGGGGCGCGAAGGTGGGAGGACTGCTTGAGCCCAGGAGGTCGAGGCTGCAGTGAGCCAAGATCGTGCCACTGCACTCCAGCCTGGGTAACAAAGTGAGACCTTGTCTCAAAAAAAAAAAAAAGTTTATGTAATGTTTTTTCTTGCTATGAGAGATCCCAAAAAAAAACTGCTTCATAAAAGAAAAAAGGTAAATTTGAAGCAACTGTTTTGGGTTCCCAAAAACAGACATCTTGATCAAATTTAGAACGTAGCAACAATGGGTTTATTGTTATGGCCTTAATGTCAAACTCTGTGCTACTCAGATTTTCACATCTGTTTCAGCGGGCAAAATCCTGCAGAGATTTGATACTGTACGAAACATTCAAAGCTTTATGTTAAAAAAAAAAAAAAAAAAAAAACCAGCAGAAGTTAACTGAAGACTCACTGTTGGGGAGGCCCACAAGTTCACTACTGTGTTTTGTGCTAACCTAATATGCAGCGACCATTTCCTGTAAGGAGCCGTGTGACTGGGCACATGATTTATTCCACAAATGACCCAGCTCTCTGCAAGGCTCACACATCATCTAAGAGGAAATAATCGTCTGGGTGGAGCCCATAACAAACAAGAACATGACACCGGACAGGAGGAAAGGAAGTGCCTAAGGAAGAACCAAAACTGCTCTTCTGCACAGAAATCCAGGGCTTTGAGGAAGTGCAAGTCCCCCAAGGAGGAAGGCCACAGTACCAAGTGTTAGATAAGTAGGGTTTGAGAGAGGAAAGCAGGTGGATGGGCTACACAGCACTCCACAGATACTTCCTTACAATGGGTGAGAAAGCTTCCCAAGGGCCAGGCGAGCACTGGCCGGGAGCCTTTGCATCGCATATGGAGCAAATGCCGTCTGCCACTTGGTGTCTGAATTTTTTTGGCTCTTGTTCTTTAGTGATTCCTGAGTGTGTTCCAAATTATGTTGCTAGCTTGGCTTAGACAAAAGAAGACAATTTGATAAGAAACACAAATGTTGGACAATTCATGTTAAATCACCATCTGGCCTAACGGAAATATTCATGTTTAAAAAATATATATCATCATTTGCCAACTGCGTAATCTGTTACACATTTAGGGAAATCTGAAGTTGGACAATTAACTCATACCACTTTAAAACAAACATCTTTGTACCAGGATAAACAAAGAAGAAAGGACTTGAACGCAGACTCCATATAAATATGTCTTTTGCAAGTCAATTTTAGTGCCTTGAATAAACCAGCATTTATCATGCTTAGATGATCCAAAATATCAGAAAAGATAACACAATCCCTGTCCTAAATTAAAGCTATTCAGTAAACTGAGACAAAGTATTTGAAATGAAAAGTAAAACGGTTTCTTTTAAACACTCAAATGTCTAATTAAGGCTTGCACCTCCCATTTCCCCCGAGTCTCCCTTCCCTCTCCTACCCTCTGCCTTGCCCTGAGAATGACAGGAAGGTGGTGGGAGATTTCCTTCTAAAAATAAATTTCATCAATAAACTGTTAAAAAAATTAATTATACACACTACTCTCAACAGTAAGTGAAACTGAGCCTTGCTCCAAAGAGAAAACTGATCCTTGCTCTTTTTACTTTAATGTAGTATAAAGTTGGAATGTCTTAAGTTATTCCTTCTTAAAATCATGTATTTCCATTAAAAAAAAATCTTAACGTTATTCCCCTGAGATCCCTCCTTCATCCCAAATCTTAGTTACCAGCATTCAGAGTCTAAGTTACACTCGATTATATTTTTCTTTCTTTCATTTCATTCTTCATATTATTCCCAGGTGATTACATTATTTACCTGAAAGCTAAATCTGGTTCAATGTTTTTTTTCCATAGACATTGCCCAAGTATTTCTAACAAAACCAGGTGGAACATGAAACATATCCTACCATCTGGATGAATAGAAACCAAATTAAGAGCTACATGAGGCTGCAAAAACATTTGAGGGCATGCTTGAATTTTGAGGAATTGATAAAATAACAGCCAGTCACGGTGGCTCACACCTGTAATCCCAGTTCTTTGGGAGGCTGAGGTGGGAAAATCACTTGAGTCTACGAGTTTGAGACCAGCCTGGGCAACATAGTGAGACCTCAACTCTACAAAAAAATTAAAAAATTAGCCAGGCATGATGGGACACTCCTGTAGTCCCAGCTACTTGGGAAACTGATGTGGGAGGATCACTTGAGCCCAGGAGATGAAGGTTGCAGTGAGCCATGATCACGTACTGCCCTCCAGCCCTGTCTTAAAACAAAAGCACAAACAAAACAAAACAACAGAGATCTTCATTTACAAATTTCTACCTTGCAGTCATAATCCTTATTAAATAAAGCAAAATGACACCAAGCAGATGTGTTTTTAAAATACATCTTGCTGATGACTATTACATTTCATAAACATTTACCTGCCTATTTACTTCTGTGGCTTCTCTCACACTGCATTAGAAGAATATAGCAACGCCAACTGTTTTCTCAGCAAGAATTCTAGGTCATTCTTTCTATTTGCCCACATTCCAGTACTTTTGGTTTTACTAGACTGATTTGCTATCTTGATTGTGTTGCTACAATAATTGTAAAGTAAGTGATTAAAATACAGAACCACAGAATACTGGAGACAAAAGGGGCCTTACAGTCATCTAGGCCAAATGGAAATGTTGCCAGGTTTATTTCTATGTAACTACAGTGCCTTAAAAAAAAAAACAAACTGGCCGAGCAACATGTTTTATACATCAGCAGAGACACTTAAGAGGTAGCAACAGTTACCACGAATCCAAGTTTTCCTTTCCCTTATCTTGAAAAACTAGAGACTTTTAACAGCATAAAAAAGCCCAAATACACACAAAGACGAATTATTCAACAAGTTAAAACCCTAGTTCACAAAATTACCATTCCCTGAGTTATAGAACCATTTTTCTACCCTTTTATCCTTCCACTAAAAGTGGTCCAGTTTCTTCAATCTGGCAGGTTACTATGTGCAGACGTTTTCATGGGCTGCTTCCTGTTCCCAAACAAGTTCCTCAGTCATGACTCAGTCTAAGAAATATGATCCAGCCAATTTACTGGAACTCTCACCCATTATGCTTGTCTGTAAACTGCAGAGCATGATGCAAAGATAAAGCAAAACTGGAAAGTGAAGAAAGCAAGAATTTGGATTATTTTCTCAAGAGGCACATGCAGAGTTCAGTCAAAAATATGTCAGAAAAAAAGTTAATTTCCAAAACAGCAGGTGATCCTACCTGCTACAAAGAGCACATGGTGCTGAATTTTCCATGAGAGAGGTTTCACATCTGGGTCCCCAAGGAGGTTTTTTTTTTTTTTTTTTTTTTTTTTTTTTTTTTTTTTGGTGGTTTGTGTTTGAGTAGGATACTGCTGCTAGGCTTCAAAGGACTTACGTTAGGGTTTCACTACTTTGCTGATAGAATGGCTGGGTTTGACAAGCAAACATTAGGATAAATTTTTCTAATCTCCTCCCCATTTCTGAACCAGCCATGTATGTACTGAGTTCTAAATGCTGTCCTCCACAGGAGAGGAAATTCTCACCCTTGGGATTAGGTCTTCTACTGCCCTTAGAATGATCCAACCCTCCCCACTCCTGACCTGACTGACCCTGCCATATTACCAACAGAACCTTCAGGAACATTGGATCCAACTCCCTAACCTACTTTACCAAACCTCCATAGAAATTAACTGGGCATGGGACTAACCAGGTGGCTCGGATCTCCACCTTGAGGTCAAACAGCTTTGCTGCCCATGCTGGCGTACCCTCCTCCTCCAAGGGAGTCCCCCGTGAGGATGGGCACACATATTCTAGCACATTCACACCGTAGGGCTTCTCCAGAGACTTCTGCCACTTCTAAACTCCCCAGCTGATCCTTGACCCTCTCTTTTGGTCCTGCATTTGTAAAGATAAATTATTAGTTCAATCCTTGGGGTCCTTTTCAGATTTTTTTTTTAAAGAGATAAGAGTCTTGCTCTGTGGCCCAGGCTGGAGTGCAGTGGCACCTTCCTAGCTCACTGTAGCTTCTAACTCCTAGGCTCAAGTGATCCTCCCACCTTGGCCTCCCAAGTAGCATGCATCACCATGCCTGGTTAATCTTTAGTTTTTGTAGATGTGGTTCTTGTTATGTTGCTCATGCTGGTCTCAAATTCTTGGCCCCAACTGATCCTCCTGCCTTGGTCTCCCAAAGTGCTGAGATTACAGGCATGGGCCACTGTGCCTGGGTCAATTTTCAGATGTAACCACCCACAAATAGCTAAAAGTAATAAGTCAGTACAGTCAGTCATCCAGGTTTGGGGGCTAAGAAAGTACTAAATGCCATTTACTGCTGCTAGCTAGAGACCGTGTGTGCTGGTGGTATGAATTTTAGATACATTTTATTAACAATATTATTATATGTATAAAACACTTAGCTTAAAAAAAAAAATAGATCTTTGCTGGGTGTGGTGGCTCACGCCTGTAATCCCAGCACTTTGGGAGGCTGAGACGGGTGGATCACAAGGTCAGAAGATAAGACCAGCCTAGCTAACACGGTGAAACCCCGTCTCTACTAAAAACACAAAAAAATTAGCCAGGCATGGTGGCACACACCTGTAGTCCCAGCTACTCATGAGGCTGAGGCAGGAGAATCGCTTGAACCAGGGAGGCAGAGGTTGCAGTGAGCCAAGATCGCACCATTGCACTCCAGCCTGGGTGACAAGGGCAAAACTGTCTCAAAAAAAAAAAAAAAGAAAAAGTTAAAACTTCTAGAATGGTGGTGGTTATAAAGGTGGTGGTCAAGATCAACAAGATTAGTGTAAATACCCTAAATGGATCACTAATCCATCTAACCATCTAATACCACTCCTCAGGTGCCAGGGATACAAAGATGAGTAAGAGACAGTCTCTGATCTGAGTTATCAGACAAAGTGATGAGAAGTAGAAGCCCAGGCAGCATGGAGGAGATGCCACTAAATCTGCACAGAAAGACCTCACAAAGGAGGTAACAACTGCCATAAAGTGTATAACTGGCCTACTGTGTGAATATCCTTCCAATAAACAAGGGTTAAATCTATTTTCCAAAGGCCCAGCCCAAGTGGGCATTTGAAAGCAAAGGAGGCTATGGAGGTGGCAAGAACACACAAAAAGTAAATACATCTCGGCTGGGCGCGGTGGCTCACGCCTGTAATCCCAGCACTTTGGAAGGCCAAGGCGGGCGGATCACGAGGTCAGGAGATCGAGACCATCCTGGCTAACACAGTGAAACCCTGTCTCTACTAAAAATACAAAAAATTAGCCAGGCGTGGTGGCAGGCACCTGTGTCCCAGCTACTCAGGAGGCTGAGGCAGGAGAATGATGTGAACCTGGGAGGCGGAGCTTGCAGTGAGCCAAGATTGCGCCACTGCACTCCAGCCAGAGCGACAGAGTGAGACACCGTCTCAAAAAAAAAAAAAAGTAAATACATCTCTATTCTCTTTATACATCCTTCGTCTCCCTTCTTGGTGGTGGCAATGTTTTCTCTCATCTCCCCTCCAGAGGCTCTGAGTCTCTAGCTCAAGGAAAATTCTCATACGTAAAGAGACTTCCTCCTCATATTTTGACTTTTCAGTTAGTATGACTCATCCATCTCAGCCAAGATGGGAATTACTGTTAATGCCACACTGTCACGGAATGCTACAACTGGAAGGGACCACAGGAATCACCCAGAGAGCCCCTCTCATTTTGCAAATAAGAGAACGGGTCTAAAGGGTGAGATCATTTGTGCAGGGTCAGAGGTCAAAGGATTAGCAAACTACTAAGGGTCTACTTTTCTAATTTTACAATTCTTGCCAAGTTATTTGGCAGAGGGAAAAGATCTTTGCTTCACCTTAATTCTTTTTTAATTAGCATCTCTTGCTCTAGCCTGCTGGTCTCACAGGTACCTAACAGCGTCTATTACACCTGGTGTTTGCATACTTCATGGTTTACAGGAGTGTTCATGGGCACTATCTCATTTGAGCCTCACTACAGTGAGGCTGTAGCATGAGGGAGGTGGGCCAGGTACTGTAATCTTTTTTTTTTTTTAAGACAGAGTCTTGCTCTGTTGCCTAGGCTAGAGTGCAGTGGCACAATCTCAGCTCACTGCAACTTTCACCTCCTGGGTTCAAGTGATTCTCCTGCCTCAGCCTCCCAAGTGGCTGGGATTACAGTTGCCTGCCACCACACCTGGCTAATTTTTGTATTTTTAGTAGAGATGGGGTTTTGCCATGTTGGCCAAGCTGGTCTCGAACTCCTGACCTCAGGTGATCTGCCCACCTCGGCCTCCCAAAGTGCTGGGATTACAGGCGTGAGCCACTGCGTCCGGCCTGTAATGTTCATTTCTAGATGAACACGTTGAGGCTTCAGGGATTAAGCAACCTGCCCGAAATCACATATTTGGCAAGTAGCAGGGGCAGGACTCCAACCCAGACCTTCTGACCTTGAGCCTGGGAAGCTCACCCACAGCTCCTTGGTGTTCATGCCACAACAGACACGTTCTGGAAACCACTTTAGCTCCGTGCCTTCTCCCTAGGCGGGAAACTAAGAGTTGAACGTCTGCCTTCTGGACACTCAGATTTGCCTGCCCCATACAACTTAACAGGCAAATCAGGCCAACTTACTTGCCTGAAGAGAGCTTAGCATTGTAATCAGGACAGTTCACTTGCATACAGAGAGTTTCGCATTGAAATCAATCTTCCCATAAAGCCAGTAATTACCCCATATTTGGTATGTCTTACAAGGTTTTCTTACTAGGGCCTGACCAAACTCGTCTAGGGCATGACAATGGCTTTTTAAAAATAGATACCAGGTGTACGTGGTATAAAATTTAAAAGTTGCAAAAGTAATCTCCCAGTTACCCTCCTCCAAGGCAATCACTAGTATCAGTTTTTTCCTTTTTTCTTAGGAAGCCATTAAATACACACAATTGCATATAAGCATAGTATCCCACACTCATTTAACATATTTTGAAGATGGTTCTACATCAGGGCATAGAGTTGTGAGTTGTCCTTTTTTTTTCCTTTCTTTCTAAGATAGGGTCTTGTTCTGTTGCCCAGGCTGGAGTGCAGTGGCACAATCACAGCTCGCTGCAGCCTCAACCTCCTGGGCTCAAGCAATCTTCCCACCTCAGCCTCCTGAATAGCTGAGATTACAGGCACGTGCCACTATGCCTGGCTAATATTTTACTTTTTTTTTTGTAGAGACAGGGTCTCACTGTGTTGCCCAGGCTGGTCTCAAGCAGTCCTCCGGCTTCAGCCTCCCAAAGTGCTGGGATTACAGGGGTGAGCCACTGCACCCAGACTTTGTCTCACTATTTTTAATGACTGGACATTATTTCATTACACACGTGTACTAAAACAGTATTACTTAATGACATAATTATTTAATCCCCCATCTAACTTTTGTTTCTTTTTGCCATTACAAATATTGCTATAATGAATATCTTGTATATAAATCATTTCATACATGTGTGAGGGTATCTGTAAGATAAATACTTAAAAGTGGAGTTGCTGGGTCAAAGAGTATATACTGCCAAATAGCACTACAAAGAGGTTGTACCTTTTACACTCGCACCAGCAGTGTGAGCATGCATTTCCCCACGCCTTTCCCAACTCATGTGTCCTTCACATCTTGTATCATATTGGCACATGGGACCCACTCAATAAATACATATGAACTGCTTATACAAGGCCTCCTACCTTAATTCCAGGATGATTTCAAAATCAGGCCCTTCCCACTATCTTTTAACAATAAAATTGAGGCCAAAGAAAGGAATAAAGGCTGGGCGCCGTGGCTCAAGACTGTAATCCCAGCACTTTGCGAGGCCGAGGCAGGTGGATCACAAGCTCAGGAGTTCAAGACCAGCCTTGCCAACATGGTGAAACCCTGTCTCTACTAAAAATACAAAATATTAGCCGGGCGTGGTGGCGGAAGCCTATAATCTTAAGGCAAGAAAATCGCTTGAATCCAGGAGACGGAGGTTGTGGTGACCCGAGATCGCGCCAAGCCAAGATGGTGCCAAGCCATTGCACTCCAGCCTGGGCACCAAAAGCGAAACTCTGCCCTACCCCACCAAAAAAAAAAAAAAAAAGAAAAGAAAAGAAAAAGGAATCAACTTCCACTCCAGAAGTGTCAGCCAGCAAACAGCATTTATTTAATCACTGGTGTGTGCCTAGCCATGCTCCAGCCAAGCTAATTTTCATTTGTGCCTTTGGTACTTGCAACACATTTTGTAGGGGCAAGGAATGCAGAGGCTGGGGTACCCGCAGATAAGACCGAGGTTGGGCAAAGTCTCAGGAACACTCAAATGTAACAGGCAAAATCAGCAAGCTTGGCCTTTCTAATAGACAAGGCAGACTTGAAAAAGCAAGTCCAGCCAGGTTGACCCATCTACTGGCTCCTTAAAGACCAGGAAAAGGCTTTCTTTCTAAAGATGTATCACTCAGGAACAGGTGTTTACTGGCAATTAAACTACATTTAGAACAACCAACTGACTAAGGAGAGCTGACAGTGATCATGGAGACTGCAGTCCAAACTCCAGGTTTATAAATGAGGATCCTGAGGCCTGAGATGCTAAATGGGCAACTGGCCCCAGGTCTCAGCTAACTGAGCAGAATCCAGGGGTGGTTGGTTGTCACCTGGTCAACCTAACACAAATTAGATTTCAAGCTAGACTTTCCTATTGCAATTTCTATTACTTAAAAATTCATTAAATATTAGGAATTACTTTGAAAACAGACCCTTAGAGAACTGTTGTGTGCTATTCAAGTCTGTAACCAAATTAATGGCCTATGAAATTCTGCTATGAGAAAATTGCCCAATGTCTGACCTGTACTGTTTCTTTCTTTTTCTTCTTCTTTTTTTTTTTTTTTTTTTTGAGACAGAGTTTCGCTCTTGTTGCTCAGGCTGGAGTGCAATGGCGTGATCTCAGCTCACCGCAACCGCCACCTCCCGGGTTCAAGCAATTATCTTGCCTCGGCCTCCTGAGTAGCTCGGATTACAGGCATGCGCCACCACGCCTGGCCATGTTTGCATTTTTAGTGGAGACAGGGTTTCTCCATGTTGGTCAGGCTGGTCTCGAACTCCTCACCTCAGGTGATCCGCCTGCCTCGGCCTCCCAAAGTGCGGGGATTATAGGCATGAGCCACTGCCCCCGGCCCCCATACTCTTTATTTTTTAGAGGACTTTCCTTCTCCAACCCGCAAGCTCTGAATATTGTGTGGTTCTCTAAGACTGTGCCTTTGCTCAAGACTATAGGAATAAGAGCCTCCCAGTTCTCAGCCCTTTCAGGCAGATCATCTCCCCTGCCCAGCCTCTAGCATTACATTATTAAGTGCAGACCTGTCTCAAAATTAGTGTGGGCCCCTAAAAACTGCCAAAACAGGCATGGTGGCTTACACCTGTTATCCCAGCACTTTGGGGGACCAAGGTAGGAGGACCACTTGAGCCCATGAGTTTTGATATCAGCCTGGCCAACATGGAAGACGCAGTCTCTACAAAAGAGAGAAAAAAAAATTAGCCAGGCGTGGTGGCCCGTACCTGTGGCTCTGGCTACTCCAGAGATTGAGGCGTGAGGATCCTGGAGCCCAGTAGGTTGAGGCTGCAGTGAGCCGTGTTTCTGCCACTGTATTGCAGCCTAGGCAACAGAGCAAGACCCAGTCTCCATAAATAAGTAAATAAATGAATAAATAAGGCATTTTCTTCACTCTGGATCTGGTAGAAGTTCTCTGCAGCTCTGATGTCTGCTATGTTTCCAAGTAAAACCAGGATCCAACACAAAAGCTATAAAGCCACTGGATCCAGTCCCCATCTGGGAGGAGGTCAATCATCTTATAGTAGCCTCTGGTCTTGGTCTTATCACTTGCAAAAGGTTGGAGCTGAGTGAGGTGACCCCTAAGATCCCTTCCTCTAAATACCTCTGATTCTATGAAGTCCAAATGTAAGTCTGAAAATAATGATTTTTTTTTTTTTTAAATAGGCTACTTTCAGCTAAAGCAGCACTAATAGAAATATAATGCAATCCACACGGGTAATTTTAAATTTTTTAGTATCCTAGCCTCATCAACAAAAAAAGAAACAAGTGAATTTAATTTTAACAATATATTTATTTAACCCAATATATCCAAAATTATTTTAACATGCAACCAAAATAAGAAAATTATTAACGAGGTGACAAAACACAATACACGCTACAAGAAATCTTACCCAACATGGTAACACAAAACGTAGTCTTACCAAAACTACAAGGACTATTTAACAGAAAAATATTTTATACTACTTCTGTTTTAAAATTTAAATCAAAATTTAACAAAATTAAAAATTCAGTTCCTTGGTTGCATGAGCCAAATTTCAAGCGCGAGAGACAGTGCAGAGTAAACCTACAATGTGGCCCTCCACACTCCTTAGGGGTGAGTTCGCCTGAACCAAACTCTTCTGTTTTGCAAATTACTTCCTAAAGATACACTGAAATCAATGGGAAAATTCACTCTTCCAAAATACCCGAGACAGTATTTGTACTGTTAGCAATTATTTATAAAAGCTACCTCAATAACCTGAAAGAGCTGGTGTGCGTCTGAATTACTAGGAGGGCTCATGATGGCTAAACGGATCATTTTGATGCTATTCAACAATGTTATGGTGCAGACGCTACTCAATTACCATGATTATTGCAAAGGTCATTTGAAGAACGGATAGAAGTGAGGGGCTTTAGGTGCTGGGAGAGTACTACCTGTTCCAACTAAGGATATATATTAACCTTGAGTTCAGAAATTGTATTTCAACTGCTTTCACATGTATGAACCCACTAAATAATTATGTTGGGGCAGTGGTTACCTGGTAAGCCTTCATATTAAGATCTGAGAATGAAAGATCACAGTGTCAAGATTCTAAGCCCAGCTAAAGACAAGTATGATATAGTCTAACTAGTAACACAATGGCCACCATTTATCTTGTACTTTCTATGTGCTCAACACTCTTCCAACCACTTGCCCCCGTGACTTCCTTCATACGCACACCAATCCACCCAGGTGGGTAGTCGTATGATCATTGCCATTTTGGAGTAAGGAAACAGAAACAAGCGAGGTTAAGTACTTTTGCCTGAAGACACCCCCCGCCATCTGATAAATGGTGACAGTGAGATCCAACTCAGGGTCATCTTAAAGAACCAGAGTTCCTATCCACTCTAGGCTTCCTCAGGGAGGCTGCACAGTGCGATGGGCTTAGGAAGCCAGGTGGGTGCCAGGTGGGGTCTCTGCTGCTACCTAGCTGTGTGGGTAACTGTGGCCTAGCCACCGAAACTCCCTGTGCTGTTCCTGCAATGGAAGGCCAAGATGATACCAGCCCTTATGGAAAGTTTTCCATATGAAAAACAAAGTATGCAATGCCCCTTAAAAATATCGGACAACTCAAGGATGAGGTATTAGTACTATTAATAAATTCAGCTCCTGTTGCAAATGCCAAATGACCATGAGAAGCATCTACATTTTAGGGTTCTGGGTCCAACCGGTATATAAAAAAATAGAAGATGAAGCCATTGCTTGTTTATGTATCAGCTGTGCATGGCAACAACAAAGGTAGTAAAAATGTAAAACAGTCGGCTGTCATCTCCCTCAAGGGTCTTAGATTTTCTTTCCCTTCACAGCTCTGGCCAAATTTAGTTAGGGGTAGTTATTACAAAAGAAGTATCTTAAAGCCTTTAAAGGGTTACAAGGATGGCAAAAGGACAAGGCCACCCAGGCCAGCTCAGTTCATGTTTGGATTCAGCCTTCCACTGATGCACTCCCACTCTCTATAAACTCTCTCTGTCCCTAGACCTTTGGACACTGGGTTTCTAGGCCCAGAACCTCAGAGTAAGAAATGCTGCTACAAGTGAAGGGCTGAGTCTGGAAAGGAATCCTATGAGATGATTTAACAATCCCTGTAAGGACAAGAAATCCAGCAGACAGGCTGGAGGGTCTTCCAGGGAAGCCAGGGCAGCGTGTGGGGCCTCTGCCATTCTAGGGCACACATGAGGCCTTGCTACGGGTTGGTTTTCTGTTTCAGAAGACCTCGGTCTCCACAACAACCAGGCCCTCACACAAGGCCAAGAAGACCAAGGAGAATGAGAGGACTATAGCAAACAGCAAAAAAGGGCATGAGTGTTTACGCTGAAATTCAAGGAGGGATTTTTGCCAGGCGCGGTGGCTCATGCCTGTAATCCCAGCACTTTGGGAGGCTGAGGCAGGCAGATCACGAGGGCAGGAGTTCCAGACCATCCTGGCTAACACGATGAAACTCCTTCTCCACTAAAAATACAAAAAATTAGCCGGGCTTGGCGGCGGGCGCCTGTAGTCCCAGCTACTGGGGAGGCTGAGGCAGGAGAATGGTGTGAACCTGGGAGGCAGAGCTTGCAGTGAGCCGAGATCACGCCACTGTACTCCAGCCTGGGTGACAGAGCGAGACCCTGTCTCAAAAAAAAAAAAAAAAAAAAAAAAAATAAGGAGGGATTTTTTTTCAAGAAATGGAATGATGATAATGATCATAGCCACCGTTTGCTGAAGGTATGCCATGTGCTATTTCCTGTGCCCAGTTCACTTAGTTAATTCTAGGAAGACGATGTCACAGTAACATCAATCTAAAGATGATGAAACGGAAGCACACCCTATTGTAAAATCTAATGACATAACCTCTCTTTGCCTCAGCTCTTCACCTATAAAACAGGGAGAATGCTCCTCACCTCACAGGGTGTAGTAAGGATTGCGAAGGGCAGAAGAGTTTGTCAGAGCACTTTGTACCGTGCCCAGTGTTGCAGAGTCCAACAGACACAGCTGTTGTTAACAGCATTGCTAGACATCCACATCTGTCTGCTTGGAGCTCACAGGAAAAGCTCATAGGAGAGAAAAGAGAGGAAATTGTTTTTTCTTTTCTTGGGCAAATATTGCTAATCATTGTAATTGGAAGTCAAGGATCAGACTGTTAGAATTTACTGAAAATAGTAAATCAATCTTAGAGAAGGGCAAAAAGAGAGAAACCCTCTGTGCCACCTTAAGGAAGAAAGGAAACCATTCTTTAAGCAAAATGGCAACTTCTGGCTAGTTTTTCCTCTCCTTTCATCCATGACCACACTGGTGGATGAGTTTCTGTTAAAGCACAGGAACAGCAAAGCATGCAAGCTTGAGCACAACCCACTTCCCTCCTTAAAAAAGGAGGCTCCAAGAAGTTCTTTTTACATGTTTAGCAAGGATACAATTTAGTTACAGTGACAGATTCTCAATATGTGTGCTGATGCCAAACCAACTAAGCCATCACAACAATGCTCAGACCTACACCTTGGCAGGAGCCTGCTCACATCTCCCTGACTCCAACCTGTCCATCTTCCAATTTACCCGCCACAATAACTTCCTATCCACATCCAGTTTACGTGCCTTGCCCTTTCCAGAACCTTCTTCCATGGTTTCCAGATGCCCTGTACAAACTTGAAACAGTGCACATGAGCACTGAAGACCCTCTATGGCAACCCCCAAGTTAGCCTTGTCACCCCTACTGGCCCAATATCCTGTCATAGTCCAGCTCATACCTGCACCATTGCTTGGGCTTCCAGCTGAAGCCTGAACCAAACAAAATTTACCGGCTTAAAAGAAAAGTCTAGTTAAAATGCTAGTTCCTCCAGGATATCCTCTCTGAGCACCCCAGTTAGAAGTCACATTTTCTCATCTGCACTGTCACAGCCCTGTCATGTATCACAGACTAGTTTATATAAAATATCAAGTTCTTAGAGGCAGTTAATGGACTTACCCTCACACTGACTGAGCAACTATTAAGTAAGCACCAGGCATGGCGCTAGACATTAGAACTACACAAAAGATTAAAATACAGTCTTTACTTAGAAGAACTCATATCCGAAGCAGAGGAGACAGAGAGGAGCAATTTGAAAAACAAATGTCCCTCAAGGGGGATACGTGCTGCATTATCTTGGAAGATTAAAACAGCTTCATGCCCTGAAAGTTTCCTAGGGTGTATATATACCTAATAAATATTTGTGGAATGAGTAAGTGTATATTATTTAGACTCACAATTCAGTATTTTCATTGTCTACCTAAGATATATGGGGTTAGAGTTCAAATTACTTAAGTAACAAAGATACCATGTTTTATATCATATATGACCCAACTACTAGTCATAGAAAAACTATTTAACATCATTCCCATTAACAATACTTCTAAATTATTTCTTGGATATGCTACTGGAAATAAAGTATGATATCTTAAGAACCATTAACACACACCCCTTCAAATAAACAATAAAATAGATTGTAAGAGAACAAATGTGATAATATCTTCAAATATCCTTTAAAGAATTTTGCAGTGTGGACATTATAACAATCAACTGATTAATTGCTGATTAAGTGAATTTCCTTAGTGGACTCTAGTTACTGCCCTCAGGCTGATGGTCAGAAACAGGATGAGAAGTGGGCAAACTTACTTTCCCCCCTTTACTCTCTTACCTCAGTATTCAGACTTCTTCAAAAAGTGCCTAGCAGAAAAGGTGGTTAAGCCCCAGAGAGATATGACATACATGATTTTAACTTTATCTCTCTGAAAATTAGTAACAATGTTTAGTTTATCCTTTTGTTACCAATTCCTTGCAGTCATAGGTCTGAGAAATGGCAAACTTCAGCAGTAACAATTACCATATCAAATGTTGCTCTGCGTGAAGGAATCTGGACAAGCCACTCTACCTGAGTAAATAAAATATACCCAGAATCTACCTTTGTGGCGCTTTCATTATATTCCATGACCTCTGTCTCATCACCTGCTTCAGGTGAGGATAAAAGGTATAAAGAGGCTGCCACCTGGGGAGATGGCAGGCTTCCCTACCAAAAACAAGGAAGTAATATTCTGAGATTTCCTAAGAACAAGCAGCAAAGTCCTGGCTTCAAATGGTCCCTAGAAGTCCATGCACCACCATGGTTCCACTGGGGCAGGTGTATCACCCAGGAGCATTAGGAATTGTATGGAGGTGAGGTGGGGTGCTTTCTGCTTGTCACAACGATCCTGTAAGGTGGAACAGGCCTCCGCTCCGAAGAGAAGTCCAGCCCATGCGTCAACCGTGCCCCCACTGGTCCACATGGAATGAGCTCCTTGAGTAGTGGCACTGTCCTGTCAATCTTTATAAAGGAGTCCCTCATCCTTTAGCAGCTGACAGAATGTCTGTAGGTCATCAGACAAAGCAAAAAGAAAGACGAGAGGGAAGGAGTAAAACAAGCAGAGAATAGGGATTATGGACAGTCAAAATCCCAGTTCTGCTACCTGCAAGCAGTGTGGTCCTGGCCAAATGACTTAACGTCTTTGAAAATGTTCATTTATTTTCCCCTTTCTTCCCCGTAATATTGCCAGTTCTGTCTGTATTCAGATGACTCCTAACTCCAAAGGCTGGTTCTTTTCACACCATAGGAAGTGAGCTGGTAACAAGAATCAAGATGAAAGACTAATTGTTTCCTCAGTCTCCATTATTGTACAATTTACAGCACAATTGTACTGTTATCAAGTGAACTTTGGAAACCTGTAGCACAGAGCAAGAGCTGCGTGCTCACGGGGCCCCAGACTTCCAAGAGTCCTGCAGGGGCAGAAGGGAGGGAGACGAATGAGTTTCTGTCTAAGCGAGTCATGTCTACCCGCATCTCTCTGAGGAAGAAAGACTTTACTTTTCAGGATCAATAAGATATGAGGTTCCCCCAACTTTTCTTAAGATGCATTCCCCCTCCTTCCTGATCCTCCCACCAAGGGGTGGCCCCTGGATCACAATTTGGAAGTCACTACCCTAAGGATTTCACCAAACAGGCAGTGTGGTAAAGAAGTTTCTAACAGAGGGTGAAGTGCTGTTTCCGGAGGATAAGATACAACCTGCACCACAGGATGATTCCCATCCTTGGTCCTGGTCTCTGCTTGGGAACCAGCAGGAGAAGAACATGTGGGTTGGTGAGTGGGGGCACTGCAGCTGACACAAAGTAAACCAGCCCTGTTCCAGGCCATTAGGGTTGGTTTTTCTTTTTTCTATTAAGGCAGGATCTTACTCTGTTGCCTAGGCTAGAGTACAGTGGCATGATCATGGCTCACTGCACGTTCAAACTCCTGGGCTCAAGCCACCTTAGCCTCCCAAGTAGCTACAACTGCAGGTGTGCACCACCAGACCCGGCTAATTTTTTAATTTTTTGAGGAGACAGCGTCTCAATATGCTGCCCAGGCTCATCTCAAACTCCTGGTCTCTAATGATCCTCCCACCTCGACTTCCCAAAGTGTTGGGATTACAGGTGTGAGCCACCACACCTGGCCTAGGGTTGTTTTTTCTATGTATATTCTCTATGTCTCATTGAGAATCATCAAGAATAAAAATAACTTGAAAAATTGGCAAGTTTTCCTATTGCAAGTAAAAAACTCTCATTTTCCTTAAAAAATGAGTTTTTTACTTGCAAGAGGAAGTCACTACCAGCACTTTTAATGGTTAAAATTTTTTTTTTCTTTTTGTGAAATATTCATGGTTCTTCAATACTCTCTAGATGCAACAGCAAGGCTCCCTGGCCCCAGCACTGCAAAACAAACAAACAAACAAAAAAGTACAGGTCCTTAGTTAGCCCTCAAGCACCTGAAGAAAAGGTATATAATTCCATCATGCATCATACCTCTGTGCCTGTTACCTTCACAAAAGGCAACAAACAACTATAATCATTCTTCCCTCTATTCTAGTCCCTTAGGCAAGGAATAGATTGGGTTTTACATCCATGTGCAGTATTATAATTTTATGGGAAGCAGAACAGACAAGAGATTGTCAGGTCTGAAATAAAGCAAAATTCTATACACCTTATCAGTGGGCCCGCTACATACACAGTCAATACTGTCCTCATATTAAGGTCATTTCTTTCACACAGACATTGAAGGTACTAATCTACTCTGAATGTCCGCCACATTCCTGCAAAATAAATAAATAAACAAATAAATAAATAAATAAGGAAAGGACATTGAATGAGAAAATTCAAGAAGTGTATGCTGCATACAGCCTAAATCTTAACTGAAGTCCTTCTGTTTTGAGGTACATGAATCACATTATGTACATCATTCAATATGAAACTCCTAAGAACAAGTAAAATAACAGGATACCATTTTCTAAATCTTAAAGCAACAAACTACGGATGATTAGAATTAGAAAAGCATGCTTCCAGAAAGGTGACAAATCCACCTCCCCCCTCCCAAAGGGGCAATGGTCAAAGACAAGACTGGAATTGGGCCTTGAGAGCTCTGCCTGGCAACCTTGGCTGTGGAGGCCACAGTGGACAGTTACCCACTCTCTTCTGGGCCTGTTTGCACCATCTGTGGGGTGGGTGTATAGGGCTGGGGCTAAGCCAGCTTCACAAGCCCCCAACCACCATACCGTCAAGTCTGTCAAGTGGGAACGCTGTGCTGTGGCACGCACACCCACACACAATTTGGCAACAGTTTGGAAGCTAGCCCCAGTTTCCAAATACGTCAACCCAAAAGCCATTCAGGTAAACATAAGTGGGAGTCACTACAAAGTGGGACTTTATCAGGCAGATACAGAGAACCAAAAAATGAAGTTGCTAAAAGTTGCTATAGAGATTTAAGTCTTTGTTTTTAATGGAGGAAGATAATGAGGCCCAGGAACACGGATTCCTAGAGTAAGACGGTGTTCCATCCTGGCCTCCAGGATGTCCAACACCTATCCCAAGCTTCTGAGCATTCTGTCCTCACTGGCTTCTCTCAGTGCTATTTCCAAATAACCTAGATTGCAAGTTATCACAGGCCACATTCCTGAAAAAACACGGAACAATCCTACTGACCCACTTCAGAGAAGCCCTTTCATAACAAAGTTACCCAAATCTTCTGGAGGGGTTTAATGAGCTCAGGTTATATATACTAAGTGAGTTTCAAACACTCGCCAGGCACCTTGAAACACAGTTCCTGAATGTAGGTGTTAAATGTAAGGCTGTGAAGGGCAGTGATCAAAGACAAAAGCACTTGCTTTCATGATTTAAATAAGACATCCTAACCAGTTTTCTAAATCACTATACTTCAATGGGTACCAAGCATTGAGGTGGGTCTCCTAGGGCAGGGGTCCCCACCTGCTGGCTACAGACGGGTCAGTGGCCTGTTAGGAACCAGGCCGCAGAGCAGGAGGTGAGTTGTAGGCCAGCATTCCCACCTGAGCTCCACCTCCTGTCAGATTAGCAGCAGCAGATTATCAGAGAAGCCCCAACCCTGTTGTGAACTGAGCATGCAAGGGATGTAGGTTGCTGGCTCCTTAGGAGAATCTAATGCCTGATGATCTGAGGTGGAACAGTTTCATCCTGAAACCGTCCTCTACCTCCTTTTATGGAAAAACTATCTTCCACAAAACCCGTCCCTGGTGCTAAAAACACTGCGGACTGCTGCCCTAGGGCACTGGCTCTCAAACCTGACTGCTCATTGGACTCCCCTCAGAACCTTAAAAAAATAGTGATGCCTGGGCCCCACCCCCAGAGATTTTGATCTCATGAGGGATATGGCTTGGGCATTAGTTTTTAAAATACTGATGGTGAGTCTAATATACAACAGCTTGAGAACCACTACCGTAAGAAACAAACGGAAATATAAAAAGTGGAAACAACTCAAATGATCATCAACTGGATAAATAAAATGTGGTATAGCCATACAATGGAATAGTATGCAGCCATAAAAAGGAATGATGCTATTGATACAAGTTGCAACATTTTTAAACCTTGAAAACATTGCTGTAAAAGAAGCCAGCAGCAGAAGGATAAATATTGTATGATTACATTTACATGCCATTCCATTTACATCATACGTCCGGAATAGGCAAATTCACAGATAGAGAAAATAACTGAGTAGTTACCAGGGGTCAGGAGAGTTGAGAGGAAATGGGAAGTGACTGCTAATGGATATGGGGTTCCTTTTGAGGGTGTTGAAAATTGATTACAGTGATGGTTGCATAACCCTATGAATAAACCACTAAATTCATAGGGTTCATAGGGTTGCATAACCCTGAATTAGATTAAATGGGTGAACTGTATGGTATGTAAATTGTATCTTACTTTAAAATACATATATATCTATAAATTCTATGCACAGCTCTCAAGGAGCTATCTACTTAGAGAAAAAAAAAGATAGATAAGTAAGACAAGTATCAAGAAAGATTTAAAATGCCATTAGAGAGGATCACCTAAGTAATACAGAAGGTAAAAACTATAAACTCAGAGGAGGCCTCAAAGCCAAAGTGATCCATATTTTTCTTTTCTTTTTTCTCTTTTTCTTTTTTGAGACAGAGTCTCGCTCTGTTGCCCAGGCTGGAGTGCAGTGGCACCATCTCGGCTCACTGCAAGCTCTGCCTCCCAGGTTCACGCTATTCTCCTGCCTCAGCCTCCTGAGTGGCTGTGACTACAGGCGCCCGCCACCACGCCCGGCTAATTTTTTGTATTTTTAGTAGAGATGGGGTTTCACTGTGTTAGCCAAGATGGTCTCGATCTCCTGACCTCGTGATCCGCCCACCTCAGCCTCCCAAAGTGCTGGGATTACAGGCGTGAGTCACCGCGCCGGGCCTATTTTTCTTTTCTTACTCATTTTTCTTCTCTGATTTGAAAAAGCAATAGAGTTCAGAGCTTGTCAGTGTACAACTGATAATACAGGCCCTAAAGTCTCAGTTCTAACCTTATTTGGAATGGCTACTTAGCATTGCCTTAGAATTTAAAAATATATATATATATTCAGAATATAGGCTGTTGATGGACTGTAATGACTCTCAAGAGTCAATTATCAACAGGGCCTTTGAAAGATGGACTTGGAGGCCAGGTACAGTGGCTCACGCCTATAATCCCAGCACTTTTGGAGGCCAAGGCAGGCGGATCATTTGAGGTCGGGAGTTCGAGACCAGCCTGGCCAACACAGTGAAACTCCATCTCTACTAAAAATACAAAAATTAACCCGGCGTGGCGGCGCACACTTGTAATCCCAGCTACTCGGGAGGCTGAGGCAGGAAAATCGCTTGAACTCGGGAGGCAGAGCTTGCAGTGAGCCGAGATTGTACCAATGCACTCTAGCCTAGGTGACCGAGTGAGACTCTGTCTCAAAAAAAAAAAAAAGAAAGACGAACTTGGTGCTGTAAGTCCAAGTCCTACTTAATGCCCTGAACTTGTCTTTACTAGTACCAACAGTTTGGGCCAAATAAACTTACATGCTCAAATACACAAAAAGACTTTTAAACACCAGGATTTGCAACACACAGGTATTACAGTACATATGCCATAAAAACGAATGATTAAAAGTGCCTCCCCTACTCAAAGTTCTTAATATACTTAATAGTCATAGTTCAAAGTTATTATGGCAGAAGCTGACACATAGAAGGCTCAAACTTTAGGTAGCACAGGATGTTGTTTAACAGTCTTGTTTTCATGTCTGGGGTATAGTCTGGTATAAGAAAGCCATATATATTTCTCCAACAGTTTCTGAATGTTAATATTTAATATTATATACTTGAACATATTTTTGCTTTCATTTACAGAAAACATACCATTAGCAATTGAATAAATTTTGGCCTATACCTTAAAGCCCTTTCAATAAATGTTTGTTGGTGCTTATTTAAAAGCAGGTAGCAGTGAAATTTCAATAGCTCCTAGAAATTAAATGATCAAAAAATAAACTCTGTTCTCTATTTATGGCAGACTTACAATGAATAAACATTTCTACAGTCAGAGATGAAGACAAGCAGGTTAAAAATGACATCTAGTAAACTTGTCCTCCTCTACCCTGGTGTGCAACATATTTCAGTCAACTTTCAGAAAGTGGCTGGACCAAGCACTTAAATGCCCTAAGGCTGACCTGGACTTTTAGGCAAATCATCCATCAGATCCTATAAGTCCTGCAGCACACTTAATTCAGACAAATAAGACAATAATTCCAAAAACAACTTGTTTAACAATAAGGACTAAGAAAGTGTTTAATTTTGAGATGTACTATTCTCAAAGACCCAAGTTAGCTTCAACTAGATAAGACTTGAGCCCTTATGCTTGCTATAGTTCAAAAGTGCCAAAACATGAGATTAGGGTTGAATTTGCGCCATCAGGTTTCTGCTAGCTGTTTTCAACTCAAATTTTCCCCATTCTGCTCTTTCCTTCAACCTGGTTTAACCCTGTTCGTCACAGTCTTCACCATATTCTTACTACCAAACTTATTTTTGAGCACTACTTCAAAACAAAAAGCGCCAATGGAACAGAAGAAATGTACCAACTAGCAAGGCGAACAAAGGCAAAGACTCCAGTAGCAAAGAGATTTAATTAAGAACAAAGGGAAACAGTTCCTGAAAACTGTGAGGCAGAATCTTAGACATTGC
This sequence comes from Papio anubis, assembly GCF_008728515.1. NCBI lineage: Eukaryota > Metazoa > Chordata > Mammalia > Primates > Cercopithecidae > Papio > Papio anubis. The sequence continues at coordinate 60,956,219 of NC_044985.1, forward strand.
CAAGACCCCAGGAATTTTAAAAACTTATTATATTAAGAAACAGGCTGGCGCAGTGGTTCACACCTGTAATCCCAACACTTTGGGAGGCCGCGGCGGGTGGATCACCTGAGGTCAGGAGTTCGAGACCAGCCCAGCCTGGCCGACATGGTGAAACCCCATCTCTACGAAAAATACAAAAAATTATCCGGGAGGTGACTGCCTATAATCCCAGCTACTCTGGAGGCTGAAGCAGTAGAATCACTTGAACCCGGGAAGTGGAGGTTGCAGTGAGCCAAGATTAGGCCACTGCATTCCAGCCTGGGCAACAAAACAAGATTCCATCTCAAAAACAAAACAAAACAAAACAAAAAAACAGTCCTGCCTCTCTAAATTGAACCCACCGAGGCCTCTGTGTCTTCCTGAAAAGGACCACAGTGGGTAATCCCATTGATGGGTTGTATTCACTCTCCCAGCATTTAACAAGGTCCACCTCCCCCAGTCATACAGTGATTAAGTGTCTTGCTAAATGGAAAAGCTGCAAACATCAATCTTTTACATTCCAGCCTCTCCTTCCCCCAGAATAGGCAAATCTCAACTTACTCACCTTTTGAAGTGTGAGTTTTTCTTCCTATTTAAAGTTTAAGGAGTTTTGGTAGTCTGGAAGTGGTGATTAGGAGTCCCCAGGAGTCAAACCTGTTTGAATGCTACCTTGGCCACTCAATAGTTTGGTTACCTTAGCAGGTCTTGGCCTTTCTCTGTGCCTCTTTCCTAACCTAATGCCTGATCTAACTATTATCTCTGGTTTTCCCAACCTGGAAACCAGGGATAATAGTATTTCCCATGAGGTTATTGTAAAATTATGCATGTGAAGCAATTATGTTTGGACCCAGGGAAGTGCCCAGTAACTTATTTATTATTATCTTAGTGCCAAATTCTTCCTGCATACTGAAAAGATAACCCAGGTTCAAGGAACAGTTAAGGAGGAAATACTGACACAAAACCCCCTTTTAATGTCTTCAGTCAGGACAGAGGAAATTCCCAGAAAAAAAAATGTACTTGTGTTCCTTTTGTTCACGCAGCTTTGTTAAACATGATTTATCCTCAATAAAAACAAATCTTAAGAAAAATGATGCATTTGGCTTTCAACTTTTCCTGGTAATCCTAAAGACAGAGTCGGTTTTCCCCCTAACGTTGCTTATAACAACCCAGGGCAAGAAAGAAAGATTTCAAAATGGCCCAAGTTATTTTTAATGCGGAAAAGACTGATGTGAGTTATGCATTTATCCTCCTACATGCTGCTTCCACAACCTCTCAAGAGATTTTTCACATATCTAAGTCAAGTTGGTCTTTGCTTAACATTCATTCAGGAGATGAGAGGCCTGTCCTATTTTTCTTTTGTTTGACTTAAACATAATCTCATCGGTCTATTTCAATATCAGCTTCATCCCTCATCCAGGAAAGTACTTTATCTCTCCAAGACACCCTTGAAAAGAGTAATGGATGTTCCTTCCACCTAATGGAGATACTGAATCTAAGGCTCTCCTTACTGCCCTGTTTATCAACACATCCTCTGCACAGAAGGTGAAAAACTACATCCTACTACCACTTCACACCTGGAGAGTTTTTTTGACAAAAGATCAAGAAAATGTTTGACTCTGTTCAAATCTTTATGGATGACAACAATCTAATATGAATCATAAACGAAATCAATTCTAAATTTTCTTGTTCTTTTTCTGTTTTCAAATATGCAAATCGATATCTGATTACAAAGGTAGAAAAGCAGTTATTTTTATCAAACGTAATTGAAAAATACACACTTAATGCAGTACATATGTTTTATGCATTTTTGTATATGGAATGTTATATTACACAGCAAAGAAAGAAAAATTTAATAGAGGGTTGTAGACAATTCGGGAAATTAGAAAAACCAAAGTTCATTTTTATGATATATCCTTCGGTCAAACAAGCATTCCTATAGATAACTCTTGAACAGCAGCTATTAAATAAATCGTAAAGTACAATTTACTTCTTCCCTAGTTGGAACCAGAAGAATATAATCCCAATCAAGATTGGGGAAAAGTTCAAGACAACTTTAAAGGGGGAAAAAAAGGCACAATTAATACATTGTCTATAACTTAAAACTTTACAATAGATCTTTGGAATTAACCTAAGACTTTACATTTAACAGCATAAACGAATTTACCGTACATCAAGTACACGTTTCCTTGAATTCCAATTTTTTTCCTAAAATTCATTTACAAAAGAAAATTAGAAATATAAATATCTACTTTTAAAGTTTCTACAAAGGATGAGCTGAAACTTCTTTTCACTTTTATAACAATTTACAGAAATTAGCATGTGTTTTGAAACGCAAGCGTTCCACTCTGCCCCTGCAGAAGAGGGTGGACATGTTAAGAAACTGAGGCAAATTCTCAACTGAAAAGGAAAAATATATAAAGTACTCAGGGGAGAAATAACAGCTGAAAGCAAAAAATTATTAACAAACTAAAAGCAATAGAAATTCTAATCTACACTCCCAACTCTTACCCTTGACAGCACAGAAGAGAATCTCCTGTCTTACACATTTTGGAATTGCAATTCTGAAACGCTAAATCCAAAGACAAAGCCGCTCTGGGGAAAATAACAATTGCGCAACAGATCAACAGCTCCAACTTGTCCCTTGGCCCTGGCGCGGCGAGGTTTGCACGCTATAAAGCAGGAAAGGGCCAACCGAGGGCTGCTGTGACGGCCAACAGACCGCTGTCACGGAGGCCAAAGCCACGCGCGCGGTGCGCGCCACCAGGGGGCACCGCGTCCGAACTAGACGCCCCGGGTGCCGCCGACTCCGGCCTCAGAGTCCGCTGCCCTCGCCCGCACTTTCCCGCGGCATTGCGAGAGGCCAACTCCGGGTGCCCGGGCCCGAACCCCTCCCCGGCCGAGAAAGTGCGCGGGGCCCGGCTCAGCCGCCACACGTCGGGGCTTCTGGGCCCGCTGGGCACTTCAGGCGCTCCTCCCTCGTCCCGGGGTTGAGCTTTCAAGAAAGCTCAAGGCTGCCAGAGAGTGATCCGACAGATGGATGACTTCGCAAAGCAGCGCCCACAGACGGCCCAGCGGGGTGAGCGCGCCGCAGCCCGCACACACGGAGGTCTTGGGGCGCGGCGAAGGGGCTCTGGGTCCCAGCCCGAAGGCGACCTCAGTTCCCCCGAAAGTGGCCCCGTGACTAGGCACATTTTTGCCGGCTCTGAGGCGGGGGAGCCGCGCAGCCCCGGAAGGGCCGGGCCGCGCCGGCTCAGACGGCCAACGTCCGCCCCCTCTTGCCCCGCCGCCCGCCGGGCCGCTCAAACTTAGGGGCTCCGAAGCCCAGCTCTGGGGACCGGGGACGCGGCTGGATTCGCCCACCACTGCCCACGCCCGCGGGCTCAGTCCCCAGACCTTCCCGCAACTTCCCACCCGTTCGCCCTCGGGCTCGTGGTCGGTCGGACCACCCGGCCGCGTCCCCGCTGCCCCTCCTCACCCTGCCCCAGCGCAAGCGCGGCGGCTCCAGCCAGCGCTGCGGTCCTGGCTCTGGCCGGACGTGGAGGAAGCCGGCTGCGGCTATCCCTCCCGGGCCGCGGTTCCCTAGCTCCCCCGCCCCCGTCCCGGCACCACCGCAGGGCCCAGAGGGCCGAGGCAGCACCTGCTGGGACGGGAGTCCCGGCGGCGGCAGCTCCAACTCCATCATGCTGAGCTGGGGACCGTGTGTTGGGGCTCCCCGACGGCGGCCCCGATCCGGCTGCCAAGGCGCGGCGCGGACAGGGCGGCTCTGGTGGCGGCGGCGGCGTCGGTGGCTCCTCCGGGCTCCCCGGCACTCGCTGATCGGCGACACGCCGGCGGGCCCCTGCCCCGCTCCGCCTCCCGCCCCAGAAGGGCGGGGCAAGAGCCTGGGCCCTTCCTTCCCCCGCCGGCCGCGCGGGCTGAGCTTCCGAAAATCCCCCACCCGCGCCTGGGCTGACGCAAGAAGCTTGCGGTCCGGGGGCGGGAAGGGACTGCCAGCTGGGGTCCCAGCAGGCGGGGGATCGAGAGGAGGCCACAGTTAGCGCCCCGGTGCCGGCGTTCAGTTGCCCTCCCCCGCAAATAAGGGCAGCGCTCTCGCCCGCGAGATAAAGAGTTATTTGCGAAGGTCGCTGGAGTTCGGACGCTTTGAAACAGTTTAAACAGTTGGAACAAACACACCCGGAGCCCCGGAAAGGCGTTGGTGTAGGAGCTGCGCCTCCCTGATTTGGAGTTACAGAACCTTGCCCTGCTTTTATCTCACTTTACCGCCCGAGAGTGGCGCCAGCCGGGGTGGGGGGCTAAAGGTTTGGACCCAGGCCGTGCCACTGCCAACTGCCCTCCCGCCCTTGCTCCCCTCCCGGGCTGGGGCCAGTGGGCCCTGCCCAGGGGAGATGTGGACAGCGCCGGGAGCTCGTGTTCGCAGTCACCCTGAACGCTCTCCTCTGAACTCCCACGTGTCTCCGTCAAGGGCAAACGGAGAAGTCCCTTTAGGTCGGAGAGTGGTCAGTATTGCCTACCCGGAGCTGGGAGAAAAACGGGAACCGCAAGAGAACCTCTTTCCACTAAAGCACAGCCACCACGCCACAGATGGCGCCCTTCAACAGTGTGTAATACCACAACATGCTATGATCTTTTAATCTTTACAAATTTCTTTTTCACGTACTCACAAAATAGTACAAATTTTAAAAAGTTACAAAAACGTTTGTATAGTATTGGCTCATTTTATAAAAACATGTGCCCAGAAAAAAATTGAAGGATAGTTACCAATATATTAAATGCTGTGGAATCAATGATTTTTATCTTTTTCCTTGCTACTTCCAAGTATGCTTTAAATCTGCAATGCGTATGTGTTATGTCTTACATTAAAAACAATTATTTAAACATTAATTATTGCCCAGAGAAAACTTCAAGTATTTGAAACCAGGAATATTGTGAACTCTTATACGGGTTCAAAGAGGATAGATAAATGGTTTGGTTTTGTTTTTTTCTTTCCTCTTACGCATTTACAGTCTTTCTAACTCTTTAACAAGACTGGTTTTCAGTTTCTACCTTCCTGGAATTATTCAGCACCAGGTGAAGTAGATAATACTGGCAGTGGTTTTACTATTTCATTCAAAAACCACACACACACACACACACCCCTGACTATAGCGATCAACGCCCAAAAAACTGCAGAGCTTACTTTCTCTCTGTTGCATAATTTGACACTCCCAGGATTTATGTGTAAATTTGTATATTCAGATATTCCTTGAGATAAGTGAAGCCTACATTAATTACTTGTAATTGAAGCAAGCTTCTTCAATTCCTATTAATTCCTTTGAGCTGTTATGTGAAAACCCTGCAACATTATCTGCACAATGAAAACAAGTTAGGAGAAATTGTTTGCAAAGGACCTCACATGAAAGATGCAGAGACATAATAATAAAATAACATTTCTGAGTCCAAGAGAAAGACAAGAGTAAATTGTTAACAATTCAAGTTACTTATTAAAATTACGACATCAGAGAAGGTAGACAATGAACCTAGCAGGTAGGAGATACCAGAGTCATATGACATGGTTACTGCTCTAAAGGAGTTTATAATTTGGTGTTTCCTTGTTAAGCCACAAAATTTCCATTGAGTTTAGACTGAATGAAATAACCTTCACTTTTCCAATGCTGCAATTTGCTGAGAGTATGTTATTTCAGGCACCTGCAGAGTACATATTTTCAAAGGGAGGAGAGCAATATGATAAGAGTTTGAACATGTTTAAGAAAAACAAACAGTAAGGAAAAGCTGTTTGGCATTTGGTTTTGTCAAATAAAGGGAACCCCATTCTCAAGACCACCCATGTCACGGAGGTGCCCAGTCTTGGCAGACTCTGGAATGTGATTGTCTTCATATGAAAGCCTGAGCCCTTGCTTTGCCCTCCAAACCTGCCTATTGTGTTAGGAGGGCACAGATACTGCATATTGAGAAGCTCCAGAGGAGCAAGAAAGAGCGAGAAAGAGGAGGTGCTGGTTTTTCTCAGCTGTCTTGCTGCCATGGGATCCTTTTTTGCTGCCAGGCTCTCCTAGCTACTATCTGGAAAAAATACCCTTCAATTGGTTTTGTGTTCTATTGACTCTTGTACCTTTTCATTGATGTCTGAATTATTTGCTGTATTTGGGAAGACAGCCCTCCCTACATGCTTCAGATGTGTCCATTGTAATACCTTACTCCAGATTTCTCATAAAAAATTAGTATCCTCGGCTGGGCGCGCTGGCTCATGCCTATAATCCCAGCACTTTGGGAGGCCGAGGCTGCGGATCACGAGGTCAAGAGATCAAGACCATCCTGGCCAACATGGTGAAACCCTGTCTCTACTAAAAATACAAAAATTAACTGGGTATGGTGGCGCGCACCTGTAGTCCCAGCTACTCAAAGAGAGGCTGAGGCAGGAGAATTGCTTGAACCCAGGAGACAGAGGTTGCAGTGAGCCGAGATCACACCACTGCACTCCAGCCTGGTGACAGAGCGAGACTCCATCTAAAAAAAAAAAAGGTATCAAGAAGTCTGGATAATGGTGATGCATCAACCCATTAATTCCACCTTCTTTGTGCTGTAATCTGCCAAGTTGCAAGGCACAAGAAAGTACCGATTGTTTCAAAATCTTCCATCACTTTGAGGCTTCTTCCTCTTTCTGTCACTTCCTCTCAATTGTTCTCCATGTTTAAGCCAGAAAATATTCAGGATCTTTTAGAATTGTAGTTGAAATTCTACTCTGTCCAGCACAAAGTATAGAAAGCTTCTAAAAATGGCACCCAGTAAACCACCCCTCCTGATATTGAGGCATTTGTCTAGTCCCCTCATATTGAACTAAGCATGGCTGGCCCTGCAACTTGCTTTAAGTTATGGAAAGAGGCCAGAAGTGACATTATGCCAGGTTTTAACCTAAGCTTGAAAAAGGCCTGACAGCTTTTAATTTTATATTCTTGGAAGTCAGCCATTATGCTTAGAGGTCTGACTACCTTGATGGAAAGAGAGGCCATGGGTAAAGTCATGGAAGATGAAACTCTAAATGGAGAGAGAGAGACTATGTGAACCAACACACCAGACATATGAATGAAGAAACCATCTTGGACCTTCGAGTCCACCTAGTCAAGCCCCCAGAGAACTCCAGCCCCAGCTGCTGTATGACTGCAGTCACATACAAGAGACTGTAAGCAAGACCAGCAGAAGACTGCCTGGCTAAGCCGAGTCAACACAAAGAACTGTGAGAAATTATAATACATTGCTTTCAGCCATTAAATTTGGGGGTGGTTTGTTTCATAGCAATTGATAACAAAAACAGCATACTGTATGGTGACTATCAAAGGCAGGGTTTCCCCCGGCTGCTTTTTGTTAATCAACATTGGGAGCACAAACAGGGAGTTGGTATTTGGTGATTTAATAAAGACTCAGACTCTCAGAAGAAAATTGACTTCCCTGGGAATGAGGAAGCTGTCTTTCCCATAACATATGTTTGTTGCTACATACAAGGTAAAAAACTTCATCGCACCATGCATCAGTTTCATTTTATTAGGTAGATGGTGGACAGATATTCTTATCAAAATACACTTCAGGAACACAGACATTTCATCAATGAAGTAGATGGAGGGATAAACGCATAGAGGTTCTGACCTTGATATGACCTCGTGTGTACCAGTTATGTAAGATACTCACTGAATATCTGCTTAGGGAGTTTGAACTTGAGAAGCAACCTGCCCAGTGGATAAACTAAACTCCAGTATAGGCCAGGCGCGGTGGCTCACACCTGTAATCCCAGGGGGGCCAAGGTGGGCGGATTACCTGAGGTCGGGAGTTGGAGATCAGCCTGACCAACATGGAGAAACCCCGTCTCTATTAAAAATACAAAATTAGCTTGACATGGTGGCGCATGCCTGTAATCCTAGCTACTCGGGAGGCTGAGGCAGGAGAATTGCTTGAACCCGGGAGGCGGAGGTTGTGGTGAGCCAAGATTGCGCCATCGCACTCCAGCCTGGGCAACGAGAGTGAAACTCCATCTCAAAAATAAATAAGTAATAAACTCCAGTATAGCAGTGTTCAAAATAATTGGTGTATTAGTTTCAAAACATACCCATATCCTTGGTTCCCTGGAGTGTACACCTGACTGTGCAAATTACTGGTACAATGAACTGTACATCTCCAAAGCCAGTTTTAACTCGTGTAGTTTCCTGCTCATAAAAGAAAAAGTATCTTGCAGCAACAGCAATTCAGTGAGTAAACAGAAGAAAGTTTGAAAGAGTCCTTTGAATTTTATGTGTTGATACCTATATAAATATATATGCACAGGAAAAAAAGACAGAATGCACATACTCCAAAATGTTAACCATAATTATTCTGACTAGATGGAGACTTATGACTTGTTTTCTCATTTTTCCGTGTTTGCATTGTTCTAAAGAAATAAACATGCATTACTTTTTTTTTTTTTTTTTTTGGAGACAGGGTCTTGCTCTGTTACCCAGGCTGGAATGCAGCCGTGCATTCGTGGCTCATTGCAGCTTAGACCTTCTGGGATCAAGTAATCTTCCCACCTCGGCCTCCTGAGTAGCTGGGACGACAAGCATGCACCACCATGCCCAGTTAATTGTAAAATTTTTTGTAGAGGGGGCAGTCTCACTATGTTGACAAGGCTGGTCTCAAACTCCTGGCCTCAAGCAGTCCTCCTGCCTCAGCCTCCCCAAATGCTGGGATTACAGGCGTGAGTTTTTGTGATTGGCCAAAATACATTACTTTTATAAGAAGAAGAAAAAAGGTGGGAGTAGGGTGTGGGAGTAAGGAAAGAACGCTTGCTTTTCTCCTATGCCACTGAATCTGTTTTATTTCCAAATTGAATTTTAACCACAAGCTTTGCAAATCTTTCCATTTTGTATTTATTTGAGTGGAGCCTGGAGAATTTTACCACATCTTTAAGTGTAGTTGTTGTAAGGTTCTAAATATCCTTTCTCTTTCAGTTTACTGCTATATTTGCAAAGTTTAACTCAGCAGAACATGAGTTATCAAAGACAAAATATTATGAATAGAGATTAAGAACTACAGCCTCTCAATAATATGCAAAGTGGCCCAAACATAACATTGCTTTGTGGGGAAAATAAAATACAGAAAAACATTATGCCTAGAGCTATGTCTTCAAGGCCAGTTCTCAAATATTAATAATAGGAGTAGAATATCAGATAATTTTCATTTCCATCTTTGTATTTTTCCGTATTATTCAAATCTTTACAGAAAGCATTTTTAGAATTAAAGGATAAAAACAATTAAACCATTTCCACTTTGAAGAAACAAAAAATAGACTACAATGAATGGAAGAGCAGAGCATCCTCATAAACAGACCTTACAGACCATCTATAACATTCTTGGAGGCTGGAAAATAAAAAAGGGAAATGAGGTTTGCCAACATAATTGTCTTCTGATACTTTCTATTCCAGGGACTGTCATGCCCTTTGAGTAATATGAGAATTTAAAAAAACCTTAGAAATCTTCTGGCCCGGAGATGGGAAGTAAATTTCACTTTGATTGCCAATTCTGATGCATTGGTAGTGACTGCCTACAATGCTTTGGTGAAAAGTATTCAGAAACAGCTTCCCAATTTGGTAGAAAAAGTTCAATGATTGATTAACAATGTCTGCCAAGGGCACAGAATTATGAGAGTGGTGGCGCATATCAGGTATGTTTCTTCCTTGATATAGTCCAAACTCCTACTTTTACATTTGAGGAAACTGAAGAGTGAAGTGGTTACTAATGACCACAGAGGTAATTACTGGCAGAACCAGAAACAGAATAACATTTCCTGACTCCTGGCATTATGTTCTTTGCATACAACGAATTGATTTTTTTTTTTTTTTTTGGTTGCTTTTTTGTTGTTTTTTGATACGGAGTCTTGCTCTGTTGCCCAGGCTGCAGTGTAGTGGTATGACCTCGGCTCACTGCCACTTCCGCCTCCCAGGTTCAAGCGACACTCCTGCCTCAGTCCCTGAGTAGCTGGGATTACAGGCACGTGACACTATGCCCAGCTAATTTTTGTATTTTTTAGTGAGATGGGGTTTCACCATGTTGACCAGGCTGGTCTCGAACTCCTGACCTCAGGTGACCCACTTGCCTCAGCCTCCCAAAGTGTTGGGATTACAGGCGTGAGCCATGGCGCCTGGCCAACTTGGACTTTTAAAGGCAAATCTAGTACTGGGCTAGACCTAAAGGATAAGGCATAAATTTTGTTGACATGTTAGCACATTATTTTTGGAGGGGATTAATAATCTAGCTTAATGATAATAATTATTGTATATATTTTATAAACACTCCCTACAAATCAGGGAGATGCGATTAGGCCCAATATTACAAATCAGAGGTGACAAAACAATTACGTGACTGGCTCAAAGCTCAAGGAAATGACTATCTGACAATGGCCCAGGTTTCATCTACTCTAGGTCAGGTCTCTGTAGAGTCTCTTGGCTTGTGCTGTATTTATTGAGAGTACTCACAGCAAAACTCCCTAAAGATGACATTTTTCCATATTCTATTTAATTAATTCCCCAAGGACAAAATGATGAAGTATTTTTCACTAGAGAGAAAACTTGCAAACGAATAGGAGAACAGGATTTCTACATTTAAGAACTTCAGTGTGAAGTGTAGGGAGAAAGTAAATGAGCTGTTTGCAACTTCAGTCTCTCTACCTACCGGCAGATTTTTAATTTTTCTTTTTTAATGAAAAGGTCTAAGAACAAGAATCAAAATGTCCTGAGAAGACTATAAGGTATTAAAACTCTTTTGCTTCTTCCAATAAATTAAATTCCTCTAACTGTGTGATTCTAAAAAGCCTAACATGCAGATTAATGTCGGTTTAGAGCTATCCCTCCTGTAAGATTCAGGTAACTTGTTCATCACGTTTTCTTTCTCCTGATGAAAGATGGAATATTTTAGTCTTTGGAGTTCATAAACTGTCAAAACTTTGTAATGGTGAATGTGTGAATTCACTTGCCTTTTTCCCTGCTAACAGTTCTTGTGTGCTTACTATGCATAATAACCCGAAATTTTAGATTCTTGATTTCTCTACAACATATTAGGGATATGGAAAGCAATAACAACACAACAAAAACAACAAGTATTTATTGTGTGCTAAATATGGCCCATGTACTTTATATGGGTTATATCATTTAATCCTCTAAGAAAACCCAAGACATAGGTCCTTTACTGTCCCACTTTAGAAATGAGGAAACTGAGACCTGAAGAGGCAAGATAATTGTATCTATGGTCAAGCGGTTAGTAAGTAGCTGAACAAGTCACTGACTTTAAAGTTCTTAAGCATGAAGATATGCTGCGTCCCATGCGTAGTTCAAAAAATCATAAGGGTTCATTAGGGAATTTGGGTAGAAATGTTTTCTGAAATGAGTCACCAAAAACGATCCAAGCAATTTATGTTTCATTTTAAAAACAACAGTTGAATACTTAGTGAGAGAGTTTGAGGGAAGACTCTGTTGAGTTAAACATGGATTCTACGCTGAAGGTCCTTATAGTCCAGTAATAAAACATCACACTTGCCCAGAGCCAGGAAGTAGCTGATGATGCAAAAGAGGCAAACAGTTGATGTAGCCAACCTGATAGCTGAGGTCAGGGGTTTCTCTTTTCATTTTCTGCAAAATCCACATAATATTTTAAAAATACCTTTAATGAGGTCTAATTGATACAAAATAAATTACATATATATAAAGTATACAATTTGATAAGTATACACACACAATTGTAGTTACAATTTGCATTTTCCTGATGACTAAAGATGTTGACCATCTTGTCATGGCACCGTGGTTTTAATACACAATGTAATATTTTCTATACATTGACTGAGAGGAAGGTATATACTCCTAAAATATGCTTTATTGTTAAAAATTTTACTGATTACATAATCAAAGAGGAGTTATGGTGAAACAATATTATTAACTATTGATAAAATGACACAAAAATTCCAGAAAATATAAATATGCAACTTAACACAAACTTGAGTTCTTACAAAAGGAAACTATAAAATACCAAACTTTTACTTTCAACTGGTGCCTCAGAATTTTTTCTACTACCACGCGCTGGTGGACCTACTAATGTTTTCTGAACTGCATTGAGATGCAACAACTATTACCTGTTTCTTTCTTTTTCTTGACTGTTCTTCCCTTAAATTCCCAGATGACACCATTAACAATTTAAATCAAATTGGTTAAAATATCTATTATCTATCCTTAAAAAGTCACTGTAATTTTTTTATTTTTTATTTTTAAAAAAGCTCTAAACACTGAATAGATGTTTTGTGACAATACGGATTCATAAGCTAGAGGGAGATTTTTTTGTACACTATATATGGAGACATTTCTTCCTAAAGTTTGCCCAATCTAGCCTCCTGGGAAAGTAAGTGCTATATTAGCAGGAAATACATCTTTTCAATTGCCCACTCTGGTTGGAAGATTAGATAATACCAACACTTGCTCTCCTTATAATCAATTCAATTTAATTTAAGAACACTGTTGTGTACTGTGTGAAGTGCCTCAGGTAAAACTTGAGTTTATTGAGCATTATGTACAAAGCTCTCCTTCCAAACACTTTATATGTGTCATTACTGATACTAGCAATAACCATTTTACAGGTGATAAAGCTGAGTTCAATCTGATTCAGTAACTTGGCCAAGATTCCATGGAAGAGCTCATGTGAAATTCTAGATTTGGCTGTTTCAAAACCTTTGCTCTTTTCACTGGGCCAGGCCCCAAGATACCTCCCAATGCTTTGTGAATAATTAAACATTGTGGGGATCATGATCTATATGACAGTATTTGCCATAGACCTCATTTAATTGTATGACATTATTTGCAGGGTGAAGTATAATTTTATGCAACTGGGATATCATAAAGCTGTATAAACTGTGCCGTAATTTTCATGTTGGAATTCAATTTAAGATTTCCATGTATTTGTTTTTGCTTTCTTGATTAAGGCTTACTAACCCTCTGCTCTTGATCCAAATCTGTAAATACATAAAACAGAAAATACGAGGACTCCTAGAAACCTCTATCTGATTGCTAGTGGCTCACTAGAAGAATATCACTCTAAGATTTTGTAGTCTGATTCTGTAGTCTGAGGTCTTCAAAGCAGACAATCAGCACCAGATTCTATCAGATTATCATATTCAACTCAAGTTCTGTCTTTTACTACAGATCACCTTCATAATTTCAAAAATGTGTACCCTGCTCTGAGCAAGCTATGCATTGATCATTCACTGCGAGTGAATGCCTTATTTTTCAGAAGGCTTATGTAGAAAGAGTGTGTTAGGAGAAGAGTCACACCAATGTGACTAGAAGAAGAAAGATCAAGTATCTTTTAAAAACATAATAATATAATATAAAAATATTATGGTACCTTTAAAGATATAATAAACAACATGGATAGTCAAAAGATGTATAGGAAAGCAGTTCAAATGAACAAAAGATAAGGCTGTAGGAAGGTTTGATGATAAAGGGTAAAGAAATACGATCAAAATAGTAACTTCACTTATGTGTTTATCATTTTAATGTACAATATCGTAATGACGGAAACTAACGGTTACCCAGTATCATTTCATGGTCTTATGAACCTCAGAAACACATTGTGTTTACTATCATAGTACACTTTTCTCTAAGAAATTATCTGTGAAGCAGCTGAGGTTTTAACAAATGACAATCATGTAATTAATAGAAATTACAATTTCTCTAGCCTACATTTCTACAAATCCTGCTGTTTACTATTGTGTAGAGAATATAAGTGCGAGACAGGCAGACCTGAGTTTAGATACTAGCTGTGAGAGTCTGAGAAAGTAATTCAGCATGACTGACAAAAGTTTCCTAGTCTGTAAAATGAGGATTGTTGTGAGGCTAACTGGCATAATATATTTAAAGTTATTAATGAAGATGAAGAGCAGTCAGATCCTCTGAAATAATCATCTGAAAGCAAAAAATGACTATGTGAACAACATTGATGGAAGAATAGACGACTGCCAACCTACAAATATAAAATATTTAGTTCTTTTTATAAATGCATGATATTTGACATAATGAAGAGTTCTGGTCTGAACTTGAGAAACCTAGAGATTCTTTGATATAAAAATAAAAGAATTGGCTTAGACTTAAATTCAAGAGCCGGAGATGGTGCTATTCATCTTATCTCTGTTACTTTTTACTTGACCTGCTATGTGGAGATACTCGGTAAATGTTCCTTAATTGAATGAACAATTGCATGACTAAACTTTCTAAGGTTTGTTCCAACATCAACAGACTGCTTTTATAAGACGACGGGAAAGAGTGTTGCATAAACACTGTTTTGTTGCATTAGGGCACATGTATTAAAATATCAACTGCTGGTTTGGCAAGAGACCTCAGTATTTATGTTGAAATGGGAAGGCTGTGTATTTCATTTTGTATATATTTTTGTTAATAAATATTTATAACATTCATATTCTACTCATCCAGGAATTTTCTGAGGCAAAGGAACAGGATTGTGAGGAGGTCTCAGTAATGTGAGGCTCGCTTTATTGCACTAGTGAACTAGCAGGCTCCATCTAGAATATATTTTTAAAAATTTTTAATATTAGCAGTGGAAAATAAAGAATAATTCTTTGTGTTCTTTGGGACTCTTCATGTTTGTAACTTAGGAGCCCTTACTGGCTGAATTCTGTGGTACTACTGCCAAGAATTTGCAGACTACACGAGCATTTTCATTTACTGAAATGCTAATGTCTTAATTTAAAATCTACCATAATACTTAATTTGGTAGAGTTAATGGCCTCTACTATTCACTTTTAAAATGCCAGCCTAATTCAGAATTATTTTCTAACTTCTTATTTTACATATGACTGAACTCCCGTAGGATTGGGTGAAGTCTCTTGAGAGTAGCTCACTGTGGGCCTGCAGCAAGAGATCGACATTTATCTCAGCTGCTTATATGTGGTCTAAGTGGATTTGGCAGTGCCAGAACAACGTGACTGCCAGGACCCAGAAACTAATGCTTTCCTTGCCTAATAAATAATTTTTTGGAGTCTCCTATCTGTTTCTCAATGACTAAATCCCGTAAGGTATGTAACAGACTATTCATGTTGGTTTTCTCTGAGTGGCAGGTTTAAGGGTAGGGGAACGTTACTTCTCACCTTACATATTTCCGTATTGTTTGATTTTTTAATAAGCACTG
The DNA here is from genome assembly GCF_008728515.1 of Papio anubis. Taxonomy (NCBI): domain Eukaryota; kingdom Metazoa; phylum Chordata; class Mammalia; order Primates; family Cercopithecidae; genus Papio; species Papio anubis. The sequence continues at coordinate 60,971,438 of NC_044985.1, forward strand.
TTTATATATTTAATATACATTTAATATTTAATCCTCATGATTTCAATATGTAAAAAATATAAAAAGTAAAAAGTTAATCTCCCTACTCTATCTTCCATTCATTAAATCTCTTCACTTTTCCCCAGGAATGTATGTATAAGCAAATATATACTCTCTATATACTAAATACTATTGTATTATATATACAATAATATATACTATCTATACTCATATGTATATATAAGCAAATATATACTCATATTATATATAATCATATTATATATACTATAATATATACTCTGTATAAATATACTCATATGTGTATATATATATAAGCAAATATATACTCTATTTTTCTCATTTTTCAAACAAAAGTTAGCAAACAGTGCATATGGTTCTACATCTTGTGTCTTTCATTAAAAATGTCTTGGAGGTTTGTACTGTTTATCAATATACTATGTGGTACATCTTCATTCTTTATGTATTTCTTTCTTTTTTTTTTTTTTGAGACGGAGTCTCACTGTGTCACCAGGGGTGGACTACAGTGGCGCGATCTCTGCTCACTGCAACATCTGCCTCCTGGGTTCAAGCGATTCTCCTGTCTCAGTCTCCTGAGTAGCTGGGATTACCGTGCCTACCACCACGCCCAGCTAATTTTTTGTACTTTTAGTAGAGACAGGGTTTCATCATGTTGGCCAGGCTGGTCTCCATCTCCTGACCTCATGATTCGCCAACCGCGGCCTCCCAAAGTGCTGGGATTACAGGCATGAGCTGCTGCACCTCTATGTATTTCTTTCTAAAGCTGCATAATATTCAATTACATGGATGCATCATGATTTATTTAACTAGTTTCATATTGATGAACACTGGATTGTTTCTAATCTTGCTTTTACAAGTAATGCTGCAATAAGTTACCTTGACCTAGGTGATTTTTTAATTTTTTTTTTTTTGAGACAGTTTCACTCTGTCACCCAGGCTGGAGTGCAGTGGTGCGATCTCGACTCACCACAACCTCCACCTCCCGGTTCAAGTGATTCTCATGCCTCAGCCTTCTGAGTAGCTCCGACTACAGGCGCTATAGCGCCACCACGCCTGGCTAATTTTTGTATTATTAGTAGAAATGGGGTTTTACCATGTTGGCCGGGCTGGTCTCGAATTCCTAATCTCAGGTGATCCGCCCACGTTGGCCTCCCAAAATGCTGGGATTACAGGTGTGAGCCACCGTGGCTGGCCATTTTTTAAATGATTTTTAAAATTTTATTTTAATTGACAAATGATAATTGTATATATTGATGGGGTACAATGTGATGTTATGATATATATATACACACACACACATTATGAAATGATTAAATAAATTTAATTATTAATAATAGGTCATTTTATGTGTCAAGTATATTCACAGGATAAAGTCATTGAAAAGTGCCTCTTGGGTCAAGGATATGTGCACTTATAAGACTGAGAGATCTTGCCAAATTATGGAGTTGTACTGATGTATAATACCATGAGTTAGATTGTCAAACTTTTAGATTTTTGAAAATATGACAAACATATTCATATTACTGCCCATTTTTCTATCGGGTTGTTGATTTTTAAAATCTTATTTATTTCCAGTAGTGTTTTGTATATAAGGGATATTCGTACTTTGTGATATGAGTTGAAAATACTTTTCCCAGTTTGTCATTTGTCTTTTAACTTTGATTATGGTGATTTTGTTTCTTTGCCACACAGACATTTTTTATTTTTACATAATTGATCAATTTTTAATGGCTTATATATTTTAAGTCACATTTACAAGGACCTTTCAAGGTTATAATGGCATTTTCTCATATTTTCCTCTAGTAATTTTAATTTGGTTTTTCACATTTAAATATATGATGTCTTTGTAATTTAGTGTATAGTATAAAGTAGAGATCCGGTTTTATTCCAGATGGCTACCTAGTTACAGCCTGCCTAGAACTAGGCTAACTTGTTACAACTAGTTCAATACCATATATTGAATAGTCAGTCTCTCTTTTCCCTAGTGATTTGCAATATCACCTTCATCGTATACAAATTCCTGTGTGTATCTGGATTTATGTCAGAACATTTTCATTTATTCTGTTGATCTGTATGTCCATTTATGGACCAGTCCCACACTGTTTTAACTACTGAGGCTTTATAATGTTTTTTAATATCCGGTAGGGCTAACCATTCCACATTCTCCCTCACACATATACATTTGAGAACTCTCTTGTCAAATAACCATTCCACTTTCTCCCTCACACATACACATTTGAAAACTCTCTTGTCAAATTTGAAAGGGGAAAAAATGGTACTTTTTATTGGAATTGTGTTAAAATGTTAAATTAACTTAGGGAGATATGACATTTTAACAATTTTTAGTTTTCCTACCCAGGTATGTCTTTCTATTTATTCTAACCTTGTTTGGGTTCCTTGGTTTTATTTTAAAGTTCTCTACATATAGGACATGCCCATTTCTTGTTAAATTTGTTCCTAAGTATTTTATTTTTTCTATTGCTACTTTAAATAAGGTCATTCATCCTTATATCCTCCAGTAGGTTATTATTTGCACATATAAGATTGATTGGTTTCTTTATATTAATTTTCCACCTTTATACTTTACTGAATTGTCTTATTGTTTATAATAATTTTTCAGTTGAGTCTCTTGGGTTTGAAATCAGAGTCACATCATCTACAAATAGTGAAAATATTTTTCTTACATTCCTATTTTTATACTTGAAGTTTTTATAAAGCCAAGTCATGATGGCTAGTACCTTCAGTAAAATTTTACATAGTAATTATGATAGTGAGCACCCCGTCTATTCCTATCTTTATTGGGGCTACCTCTAGCCTTTCCCCATCAAGCAGAATGCCGGCTAGATGTGTTGTATCATGTTAAAGAAGTATGAATCTGCTTCTATTTTATTGAGTGCTTTTTACCAGGTTGTTGAAACCATGAGCATTTTAATAAATATCAACAAGAATAAAGCTACTCTTCTGATCTTTCTGTCTTCAACTATCTGATCTCTTATTGTTGTTTCCCACTAGCTGGCCCCAATCAGAATCCAGAAGGGAAAGAAGTCCATAAGGGGTCAGCTTCCCAGAGGATAAAGCAAGACAGAGAAGGGTAGAGAGTAGATCTGGACGTGTAGACAGGGTATAACTGTAGGCTATATATGGAAACTAATAGCAGACAACAAAATAGCCTCTGTCTTTATTACTTGAAAACAAAACATTATGGGTGGTAAAGGCAATTTTCCTAAAGCTGGTAGCATTACCTTTGTTCATTAAAAAAAGCGAAAGAAAAGTCTTAGGTATTTATTTATTTATTTATTTATTTTTGAGACACAGTCTCACTCTGTCACCCGGGCTGGAGTACAGTGGTACGACCTTGGCTCACTGCAACCTCTACTTCCCAGGTTCAGTCAATTCTCATGCCTCAGCCTCCCAAGTAGCTAGGACTACAGATGCGTACCACCACATCTGGCTAATTTTTTTTCTTTTTTGGCAGAGATGGTGTTTCACCACGTTGGCCAGGCTGGTCTTGAACTCCTGGCCTCAAGTGATTCTGCCCACCTTGGCCTCCCAAAGTGCTGGGATTACAGATGTGAGCCACCATGCATGGTCAGTGTTAGGTATTTATATATGGAAAGCTACTTGTACTAACCTTTGCTAGATCTAATATATTGCATTTCCTGGTCTTAAACTCACATTCAGGATTGAGCTTCTTGAATGTAATTTCCCTATATCTACTACCTTATTTTTAAAATCTTGCACTCCTTCCTCAGACCTAAAAATAGTGTTCTAGTGTGGTGGATATTAGGTCAATTGTCAGCACCAGAACTAGACACTTTACGTTCTTGGAAGGATCTGGCAGAACACACCCACTTTACTGGCACCTTGGCCAGTCTCCGGGCATGTTCCATTCAGGCCTGCCTTGGATGCCCGCAGGCATCAGCAGGGTTGGCTGTGGAGGCAGTAATTTCACTTGACTATATCGTGCAATGCCCTCCCTGAAGGGGTGGTTGCCTTCTGCCAGAATTTGGAAATTTCTGAACTCCACAGCAATCCTGCCCCTCTACTGCACAGGCTGCACATTTAGGAGCCATCACAGGTCACAGATAGAATTGCCAGGTAAAATACAGGATGCCCCGTTAAATTTGAATTTCAGATAAGAAATAATTTTTGGTATATGTATATCCCAAATATTGCATGGGGCATATTTATACCAAAAAATTATTTGTTGTTTATGTGAAATTCAAATCCAACTGGGCATCCTGTATTTTTCTTTGTTAAAAAGAAAAAAAGAGCTCATCACAGAGCTCTTCCGAAAATAATCCTCCACTATGCTTCCTGCCACTACCTGCCCTCCCAGCGCCACAGTTCCTCCATAAGAACTACATTTATTAAAGTGTTAAGATAGCCTCGACAGGATATTAACTATAAAGATCAAAGTTAAGATTCACTTCTGAGGGCTGCACCTCTAACTTTAACCCCCATCATCAGGGATTCGTTTACCAGATCAGTAAATTTGTTATTTGGGCACTAAGGCCATTTTAGTGATGGTTGAGAGCAAGCGTGGATCGTGGAAAGTTTAGATGCTCGTAGATGTGTGTAGAGGTAGGGATGGAAGTGGAGGTGGGTTTGGGGGTATGTTAAAACAATGCATGCAGGAAAGAGAATATTGAAGAGAACTTGCACTAACAATTTTGCCTGGCTGGGATTCTTGTGTTATTCCTTCCTTGTCTCCTGATTTCCTTCTTTTTTTTTTTTTTTTTTTTTTTTTAGACAGAGTCTCGCTCTGTCGCCCAGGCTGGAGTGTGGTGGCGTGATCTCAGCTCACTGCAACCTCCGACTCCCTGGTTCAAGTTATTCTCCTACCTCAGCCTCCCAAGTAGCTGGGATTACAGGCATGCACCACCATGCCCAGCTAATTTTTGTATTTTTAGTAGAGACAGGGTTTCACCACATTGGCCAGGATGGTCTCGATCTCCTGACCTCGTGATCCGCCCACCTCACCCTCCCAAAGTGCTGGGATTACAGGCGTGAGCCACCACGCCCAGCCTCCTTCCCTTCTTTAGTTTACACACATAGGCCCCAGGTATAGGGCATGAGCTAGAGCTGGATCCCAGCTGAACAGAAAGCAGGAGGCGCTATATTGGAAACAACTGCCAAGCAACCAAGGACTGAGGACAAAATAGCCTGGGAGGAGAAGTAAAACCAGGAAAAAGTTTAAAATTAGGTGGCTGACATTTAAGGGAAAAAGTCCAAAGTTAATCAAGGATGACCGCTTATTGCAAGATTCAAAACCTCTAAATGACAAAACTTCTAAAAAAGGAAATGATAATAGCACGGGGAACCCTGCTGATCCATCTCCCTGCCCAAATACTTCTCCATTCCCAACCTCTGTGCAGCCATGTGCAGCAGAGACAAACAGCAGCAGCACTCCACCCACAGGCTTTGAGAACAACAGAGCTGTGACTGACACAGTGGCCCTATCTCTATGAAGTACATAAACCATACCACAGTCTTATTTTCTGAGACCATCTCTATGAAACCAGCTTCCCTAAATGCTGTGGCCCAAGAGGCCAACACTTTGGTCAGTCATGGGGCAATATGGCTGCTCCCGCATGGCATCCAAGTCCATGCTTAGAGACTGAAGGGGACCCAGCCTTGGTAAACCAGGTTAGTGGTCATTTCCCCACCTGGCATTTTTGAGCTGTACCAAGCAGCCTGGGGAGTCTTACTGCAAGGGCGCGCTCAAACCTGACTTGTCCTGACAAGTGGAAGAGTTTTGGGCTCCCAAATAAGCACGGTGGTCAGTCTGTTCCAGTTTGTCTGGGACTTTCCAGGTTTGAACACTGAAAGTTCTACAGCCAGGAAATTCCTTAGTCCCAGGCAAACTGGGATGGTTGGTCACCCTGAAGTCAAGACACCTAGGCTTTGGCACCTAAACATCAGTTTCCTCGTCTGTAAAATGCTGGGACTGGCCAGTGCAGCTTCTAATGTTACTGCCACATCTAATGGTCCATGATTCACTCTCATGCACCTGACCTTACCCATCTGTAGCTCAAGGCCCAAACAAACTTCACTTGATCCAAGATCGAGTTCATGTAACCTGATAAACTAATCATTAGTGTGTTAACAGGAGAGGATTATAGGGTTCACAGTTGAATTTTAACAATGGCTTGGGTGGAAGGCATGTGGGTAGCTGAGTCGTTCTAATGGTGGGAAGCTCAGCTGGGGAGATGGAGTGTATGGTTGTGTGCCATCTGAGAGAAAGATATTTTTAGGCAGGCAGGTTTTGAGGCAGCCAGCCTGAAAGAGCTGGTTTGATGAGCCGCTTTTAGCTGCGCAGCAGGAACAGGCCACAGGCAGGGCAGTCTTGTCTGACTTGAGCCAACTTTCACACTATGACCTGAATAAAATCAGCAGTTGAAGCCACAGACTGGAGAAGAAAGGACACAATTTACTAATTACTGATAAATATATATATATATACACATAAAATAAAATAGTGCATTTGCTTTGAGCCTGGGTCTGTCATCTGTAATATAGATATGTAGCTATGATCCTGGGTAGTTAAGAGTTCAAACTCTGGGGTCACCACCTACCAACTCTGTGATATTGGGCAAGTTGTAGGTTGAATAATATGCATTTGCTGATATTTAACCTTTTTGATCTACACAAACAGGAATTCCACGTAGTTCAACCTAATAGCTTACTCTCCCTTTTCCTTGGTTTCCTCATGTGTGAAACGCAGATAGCCACCAAACTTTTCAGGACACTGTGAGGACCAAATGAGAGGGACACATAAGGTGGTCAGAACAGTCCCAGCCCCACAGTCCATGTCAGTGATGTCAGCCACCACTATCCTACTGGTGAAGAGGCATACAGGGCCATTAGACTCCATCAGCAGAACCTAGGGTAGCCCAGACTCTTCCTGTCTTCCTGAGACATGGAACATGGATGAACCAAAGTGAATTGGTCACTTTAGCTGAACTGTAGAACTTCATTCTAATACCAGGGTGAGGAAAGGGGAGTAGGTTCATACCATAGGTTTTTCAGGTCATTCCAAGACTGAATGTTTTTCTTCCCGATACAATCAGGTCCTAAGTATAGCAAAGAGCTTTTTATGATGGGGTTTTGCTCTAACACCATGGAGCCCCTTCTTTAGCCTTACAACTGTCTGTAGCGACCACACATGGCCATCTTCTTCAACTTAACTATATACACACACATACGCATACATTGTGAAGCACATACAGAATACATGAGACAGCCTCATCATTATCAGAATACAAAAAAGTTACACTGAATTTCTTCTCTCAATAATTAACAGGAAGCAATTAAAAAAGAGGAAACAAAACATATGCTGTGGTATTATCATTATAATTAAATCACATTTATTAACTGAAGCAAATTCACTTGAGCTTTTTATAGGATTCTAGGAAATAGGTTCCTTACATATAATGAGGAAGTGCATCTTTAGGTCTTTTCATATTTTTTTTCCCTGTAACCATCCTATGTTTGGTCTTTTCTCTTCAGGTTCATTCCCTTGACGCTAACAGAGAACACTGTAATTCTAAATTAAAATGAAAGCTGGGGAACCATGGATTCCAAGGCCAGCACCTCCCCACTGTGTGAATCCCACAGATATGATGTCAGAAATCTAAAAAGAAGGAAAAGAAAAAAAATCTTGAACCTGGCTTGGTTTAAACTCTCTTTAAGCAGCCCTCTTTCATTCAAATGTGAGAAAGTTCAGCTTTCAACATGTATTAACAAAAGATGTTTACAACAGAATACCTGGTTGTGCCTAATAATGGCTTTGCTCTTTGAATTAATTTTTTCCTGGTAACAAAGGCCGAGCTTTTGAACTTCTGGGTAAGGCTAGGCTGGGCATTTTTGCTTGGCTTGGCTCTCTTAAATGGTTAGAAAAGGGTTGGTCTGGCACCTGGTATTTTGCGGCCAGTAATTACACTACAGTTGTTACTATGCATTACCGAAACTTCATTTTTTGACCAAAAGCCAACAGTATTCTTTAAACAAACATCTTTTGAAAGCCGAATGTGCTTTGAAATGATTTTAAAATCCATTTAATGAATAGGATTCTATTGAATTTCACAAATATAAGTCAGAATTTTTTTTTTTTTTTTTATGCTTCATGTTTTATTTCCCCCTGCCCTCCCGTCCCACCCTGGTGATGGTTGTACCCATTTGAGCATTTCCGAGCACATGACAAGTCAGAATTTTTTTAAATGACGTTTTGCTTTAGCATGGTGTCTCTCTAGTACAAGCCGTGTGTGGCCTTTCCACTTAAACCGTCTTAATATTTCCTTTCCCTTTATCAGTGTACCGTGACAAGCCCCTTCTATTTCCGCCCCCAGGGAACAGATTTACTCTAGGGCGTGTGTTGATAACTGAGGCAGGATGAGGCAGTGTTGATAACTGAGGCAGGTGAGACTTAAATAGCCAGAGAAAGGAATAATCTGTTCCATATTTAGAAGGCTAGTAAATCTATGGCCAGCCTTTCACAGCTGTGGGACTTCTGAGCCCAGATCCTAATTCTTTTTTTTTTTTTTAATTGGATTAACTAGCTCATGATCACCCAATTCTTAACTGAAAGCTTAATCACCAAGACTGCAGGATCAAGACATGGGGATTGAGGTGGGTGGGTTGGGATGGTACATTTAAAGACCAATCAGGCAGGAGAGGCCCTCACCTGCGAGTTCCCAAATATATTGTAAGAACTCCCATCAATGCTTCGTCCCCTCACTGTTAGTTTCAGAACAATGACATACAGATGCTCACCTCACAAGGATCTGATAAAGTTAAATGTGATACACATGTGATCAATAATTTTTTTTTTTTTTTCTTAGTATTCCCCTACCCCTTCCTCCCTGCCTCCATGCCTTGGACAGCAAGCCCTTGTCCTATTGCCTCAAGGTAGGGAAATAATGTGACTTTAAACAGCAAAACAACAGCACAACTTTTGTAAGTTGTGTTTTGTGTTATAAAAAAATCTCAGAGGACTAGAGAGGATTTGGAATAAAGCCAAAGTATTTGGAAGAAAATGGTGAGGAGAGAGGGGCTTCCCTGGAAGACTAGAAACACATCCCTCCACCAGTGGGAAGAAGGATGGATGAAAAGTGAGAGGGCAAAGGCCTGGGTAGGGTGGGTCCTTTCCTACTTCTCTACCTCTGTGTCTTAGGGAGGCAGCAAGCTGGAGAGAAGAAAGACTGTGTGTTGTAAGCCTATAGAACTTCCCAGACCCTGGAGTGGCCCCAAAATAGCAGGGAGATGCTGGGCACAAATGGGCCATGCAAACAGGAAGGAGGCACAGGTGCAGCAGTATTGGTAAAGGAAGGCCAGAAGGAACTGTGGACATCTGGGTTGGTGCCTCCTCAAACAGCTGACATGAGGAACAAATGGATTTCCCAATACTTTGGCACAACCTAACCACCCACCCCTCCACCAAGCCTTCATCCCACCCCAAATGTAAACATATCTTTAAAGGTAGAGAAATACCAAAATGATGAAATTCATTGCTGACACCTTCCAACATAGAGTGGAGGCTTTAAAATATAAATTAGGTAGATTAATAAAAGAATAAAGATATATTTCTTGTATACCTGAATTTGTACACTGAGAGCTGGGCATCCAGTTTGAGCCTCTGGGGAAGACAATGTGGCAAGGGAGAGAGACCAGTAACCTCAGAGTGAAAGAAGAAAAGTTCTGTCACTTAGCAGTGTAAACTAAAAATAAATCCCAAGGCCCCCACTGACTAAATGGACCCCCTTGTGGCCAAAAGGATCCCAGAAAAAAAAAATTTAAGTCTAGTTCCCAGCTATGATGGGAGGTCAGACATGTCTAATGATACTCCCCCTCTCTTCTATGGTTTAGACACAACAACTAAGCAGCATTAATGTTCCAGTAGAGATCACATGACTCACAGAACAGATTCTTTGTGGCAATAAGATACCAAATTATAAACAGGACCTAAGGCTATGCCAGGTGAGGGGAAGTCATGCACTCCTACACCTAAGGAAGAAACTGTGCTCTAACTGCCACAAGGATTTTCTTTTTCTCTAGCAGCTAAACAAGCACTGGCCTCAAGATAAGCAATATTTAAACAATTGCAAATCATCCTGCTCATAGACTGCCCAACTGAACCCCCGTTCCACCAGCCATAACTACATCTTTCATTGGATGAGAGACTAATTTTAATAACTTTTTCCTGATAAGACCACCAACCATCGACTGATTCTGACTAGTTTACAGAGATTGTGTACTTGTGAGCTTTTGTGTCCTGAAACGACCTTTGGATGTGTAGGGCCTAACTGTAATACATTGAAATGTTAAATCTCCATCCCAAAGTGAACATGGGTCATGTGTTACATGCATGTTTGTTCAATACGCATGTGTCAGGACCACCTTCATTCATATTCACAGCTCCTCCTGTAACCTGTTAAATACTATATTTGGTCAACCTGTTCAGCATAAAGCTCCATCCCAACCCCTCTGTCTTCAAAGTGCTTGTCTCTGGGCTTCTGCTGAAAGCTGTGCTTCCCAGCCTGTGGGATAGCCACCTTGAAGGTTATAACCCTTTATAAGAAATCAAGTCTCCTCTTTCTTTGTCTAAATTTATAAATTGTGTGTGTTTTTAAGTTAACAGTGGTATGTAACTTTGGACAAGCCATGTAACTGCTCTGGGCCTCAGGGTTTCCATCCATAAAGTGGGTGATAAAACTTCTCATGACCACTCCTAGTCCTGTTGTGAGGAATGGGATGCTGCATGTGGATGTTATGAAATACAGTGGGACTCAACAAGGCAGTCTACATAGTATCAAATGCTAAGCATAATCAGAAGAAAAATATAGATAATAATTTCAACATGTAGAAACTTGTAGCAAAGACTGGCTACATACTTGCCAATTTCATTTTCTCTTCCTGGCATACAAGAAGACCTTTCCCAGGCTTCCCTTGCAGTTCGGATGGGGCCATATGATTGGGTTCTGGCTAACGGGATTTGGCAGATGTGATAGCAGTGCTTGCAGACCTACCACAGATCCTGCAGTGTGATCTTATACATACTCTCTTCTCCTTCTCTGGCAACTGTTGAGGCCAAATGCTGAAGATGATGGCATTTCAAGATGAAAGGAGCCTGAACCTCCAAGTCACCACTTAGAGATGTTGCCGAGGAGAGCCCCTGCACTGGCTTATGATGCATAATATAAACTTCTATTTGGGGGTTAATTGCAGCCTGTGTAGCCTATCCTAACATTGTGCTATAATAAAAAGATAATAATAGAATATGTTATTATGACAGAATATATATATTCATGTATGTATCCATATAAATATATATGAGATGTCTTGAGGCTTAAAGGAGTGGCTCAGTCAATACCTTTCCTTCCATATTATGAAGAATGTGAAAGTTCAATTTGTGCTGTTCTTGGGGAAATATGTCACAGGCACAAATTGTGATGACATTCAAGTCTATGTCTGGCTTGCCCAGTGGAAGCACAGTTACATAGAAAGCTGGGGGAAATCTTCCACTTGGAGTTGACAGACACCCAGGCCCTCTGCTCTATTTCATCAAAGCTGCTGAGGTTTTACTTTGCATGATCTGCTGCACCAGTTTCAGCTGGGAGACAGCCGTCGTCTTCCTCATCTTAAACTCTCCATGGACATTCAGCATTCTAACAGGAAGAACCCAGGAGATGCTCTTGGATCCAGGCAATAAGAGAATGTAAACATGATGAGCTTGCCATAAAGCACAGCTTAAGACAAGTCCCCGAGCTTCTCATTTCCAACCAGATTAGCACCCCAAGCCTCTGGAGAGGACTGAATCCATCTACACTGGGACTTTAGTAAAGCACTTAACTCACATATGCAAGTCAAGTTCTGATGGTTAAAAAATGGTGTTCTAGGCTGAGTGCAGTGGCTCATGCCTATAATCCCAGCACTTTGGGAGGTCAAGGCTGGAGAATTGCTTGAGCCCAGGAGTTTGAGACCAGCCTGGAAAACCTAGTGAGACCCTATCTCTACACAAATCAAAAAAAAAAAAGCTGGGCATAGTGCAGTGTGCCTGTAGTCCCAGCCAATCAAGAGGCTGAGCCCAGGATGTTAGCACTACAGTGAGCTATGATCACGCCACCGCACTCTAGCCTGGACAACGAAGCGAGACCCCATCTCAAAAAAAAAAAAAAAAAAAGTTCTAAAACTGGAGGCACAATTAAATCTGCATAAACCAATAGAGTTATCCTAAACTCGGATCAATTGGAGACCAAAGCCACCTCCACCATTCCTGAGTGTTGAGAATTCCACCCTGTACTCCCTGCCACTCTGACCAGCCCTCAGTCCCTCCTTCTCCCCCTACAACACTCAGCTCTCTTCCCTGCCATCAGGCCTGTTGTAGGTTGAATTTTGTCCCCTCAGTGAGATATGTTGAAGTCCTAGCCCTCAGTACCTTAGAATGTGAGCTTATTGGGGGAAATAGTGTCATTGTAGATGTAATTAATTAAGATGAGGTCATACTAGAGTAGAGTGGGCCCTTAATCCAACAAGACTAATGTCCATGTGAAGAAGGCCATGTAAAGATGCAAAGAGACAGCAAGAACATCATGTGAAGATGGAGACAGAGATGTGAGTGATGCATCTACAAGACAAGGAATACCAGAAATTGCCACCATCAGAAGCTGGCAAAGAAGCATGAAACAGATTCTCCTTTGGAGACCGCAGAAGAAACCAATCACGCCAATCCCTTAGTCTTGGACTCCTAGCTTCCAGAACTGTGAAAGTATACATTTCTGTTGTTTGAAGCCGCCCAGTGGTACATTTTTATGGCAGCCTAGGAAGGGCTGCAGAAGGCTGAAGAGCCCCTTCTGAGCCTGGGCTCCATGGGGAGACATTTAGCAAAGGCTTTGACCAGCATGCTGGTTTCATCATCCCTGCCCCATGAGCCAGTCTTGCCAATCCCAACTCTGAATAGGACACACCATCTAATTTCCTTGCTCCTGGACCTAGGCTGTCAAGGTAATAGCAAAATTAGATGAATTGATTATGTTGCAAAGTCATTGTCTCCAATCATAACTTGCCCCTCTCTGAGCCTGAGCAATCTTTCATCACATTGAATAAGTATCATAGAGATTCTCAACTAGTGGGGAGAGAAGGGCTCATGGTTTGAAATAAAAACTTTGCCTCATTGCTTTACTTCATTTAAAATTTATTTTGAATTTCTACAAACATCAGAGGAGGATAGAAAATTTTTCTTTTTTGCAGAGTAGTGTAAAGGTGGATCGGTATTTCCCTTTGCTTGAAATTAGCACAAACGTGCATACGTGGTGGAGTTGAGGTTCAAATGAATAAAGCAACCTGCCTCCAGAGTCCACACTTCTAACCACCAATATACAAGACACTCTTATGGTTTACTAGCTTGGAAGCTCCTGAATGACAAAAACCCTTCCCTTGTATGTTCCCTCTTTGCATCTTCCCAACTCCCTAATACCATTCATCGCACTTTAAAGACATTCAGTAAAAAGAGGCACAGACGGCCGGGTGCGGTGGCTCACGTCTGTAATCCTAGCACTTTGGGAGGCCAAGGCGGGCAGATCACGAGGTCAGGAGATGGAGACTATCCTGGCTAACACGGTGAAACTCCGTCTCTATTAAAAATACAAAACATTAGCTGGGCGTGGTGGCGGGTGCCTGTATTCCCAGCGACTTGGGAGGCTGAGGCAGGAGAATGGCGTGAACCCGGGAGAGGGAGCTTGCAATGAGCCGAGATCCCGCCACTGTACTCCAGCCTGGGCGACAGAGCGAGACTCCGTCTCAAAAAAAGGCACAGACTTGGGCAGAGTTTCCTTTTCTCTCAGCAGTAGGTGGATAAATTCATGAATTAGTGACTAATATATGGTATTTGATGCAAATACTGCAGTTCCATTTCCTCACTGCTCCCTTTCCCCTCTTTTTCTCGTTTGTTCCTTTTTTTGCCCTCATCTTATAGAGAAGGAAGGGCACAGGGGCCTCTTTTTACACTAAGGAAATCTCAGAGTTATCCCAGGTCCATAGAGACTTCCTGAGTAGCACTCAAGCTGCAGTCCTCCTCAGCTGGCAACTGTTCTATAGTTTGCAACCTCAGGTCATTCCAAAGAACGAACCACTTGAAATAAACACAGAGAAATGGGGCCTTTTATTATCTCCAGATGGGACTGTGCGGCCTTGGACGCTGTTGAAATAATTCTTCTGTGCCTGGATCAAACTTTTGTTATCTTCCAAAAGGAAAGAAAGACAGGAGTGGTAAATTGTGTTAACTAGAAAGCCAACTCGGGTAAATTCTGCTGGTAGGTCCCCTTCCCCTACTAAAACCCAGGTTTTTAAATTTGCTTTTTATTGATTTTTGCATCCCTTTTCCACTTTTACAATCAGATATTAAGCTGGGTTGGAATACACACACACACACACACACACAAAAGGACAAAATTGTAAAACCGTTGTTTTTGTGTTGTTATCCAAGATTCAGATGTTGTTTTTTTAAAATGGGGATGAAATATGAAAGTGGAAATACATGTGTTTTAGGGTATTACTAGAAAAGAAAGTATGATAAAGCGTGTCTGTAATACTTTTATTTTTACTCTGTTAGTAATGGTGAGCTGAGCAGTTTCTACATACATGGAGTCCAATAAACGTCCATTGAACAAACACCATAAATACAATTTTGGGCTATAAACAATAGAAAATATAATTTTAAAATTGATGGTGCCACCTATTGGTGATGATACAAAGTATAAAAGGATCACTTAATAAGTTATTTCATGTTTTCCAATCATGTTACTTATTCCCACAGAGATTCTGTGAGGAGCTAGAAGGTAAGCTTGGTTCATGCAGACATGAGGCACTAATGTTTTCAACTGGGTTGCTCTCCACTGGATGCCTATTAAATGCTCAGCACTTTGGAGTATGCCAGAGAAGTAAAGACATGGCCCCTGCCTTTAAGGAGAATTTTATCCAGTTGGTAAGAGACCTACCTACCAATATAACAAAATAATACATATCCTTGGGAGGATGAGGCCGGGAGGATCCCTTGAGGCCAGGAGTTCAAGGCTGTAGGGCACTATGATCGCGCCTAGGCATAGACACTGAACTCCAACCTGGGCAACATAATAAGACCTTGTCTCTACAAAATAAAGAAATAAAACAAAATAATAAATAGCTGACATTAAAATGTATAATCTTCCTTCTATATATATGGCTATATTTTATATAGTATACGGTAATCATCCTTTCTAAATCCTCAGCGCAGTGTCAGGACTCAGGACATGTTACCCCAAAGTATGGTACCTCACTTGGCTGAGTACTTTACTTACTTATTTATTTATTTTACTTATTTATTTATTTATTTATTGAGAGAGAGTCTCACTCTGTCACCCAGGTGGGAGTGCAGTAGTGCGATCTCAGCTCACTGCAACCTCTGCCTCCTGAGTTCAAGCAATTCTCCTGCCTCAGCCTCCCAAGTAGCTGAGATTACAGGCACCCACCACCATGCCTGGCTAATTTTTGTGTTTTAGTAGACGGGGTTTCACCGTGTTGGTAAGGCTGGTTTCAAACTTCTGACCTCAATTGATCTGCCTGCCTCAGCCTCCCAAAGTACTGGGGTTACAGGTGTGAGACACCACGGTCGGCCCTTGGCGTAGTACTTTAAACTGAAGGACACTGGAAGGACCTCAGAAGCCAGTGTTCTCTGACCTTCTGCTCTCCTGTCACTTGCCCCTTTTTCTCCTCTAAAGCAAGGAGAGAAATCCTCTTCCCTATGGCAGGTCCTAGAAACTAGGACCCTTCTTCTGCAAAGCAAGTCATAAAACCTCCAGGTCACGCTCTCCATTTTATCCTGAAGACTCTCATTCCAGAGGGGTCCTATCCATACTCAGGAGGAAGGAATGCTACATGAAGAGACCCCCGGAAGAACCTAAACAGAAAGGCAGGCCTTGCTGGGTTTCTTCCTCAGCCTATTACAGTAAGATCATACTCTTGTCCAATCACATTTCTACATGGCTGTCCATTCTTCATCAAGCCTCAGCATAAAAACACAGTTTTCCTTGCATCTTTGGATATTCATTTCTTTTTTGGGGGGGTGTGGGGGAGCTATTCATTTCTAAAGGCTCCCATGTCATGTAAAACTTTGGTTAAATAAATTTATTATGCTTTTATCTTGTTAATCTGTCTTTTGTTACAGGAGTGTCAACTGTGACGCTTATGATAGATGAAGAAAGGTACTACACCTTTCTGCTCCTATAGCAGGAAAAAGTCTGTTTTGCTCACCACTTACCCTAGGCCTAGTTCACCACAGTTCCTGGCACTTAGTAGGCAATTGATAGAATAGTTGAATTAAGTTGGGTCTCATGGTTAGATATATGTGGCTTATTTTATTTTATTTTATTTTATTTTAGAGACAGAGTCTCATTCTGTTGCCCAGGCTGGAGTGCAGTGGCACGATCTTGGCTCACTGCAACCTCTACCTCCCAGGTTCAAGCGATTCTCCTGCCTTAGCCTCCCTAGTAGCTGGGACTACAGGTGTGTGCCACCACCCCCAGCTAATTTTTGGTATTTTCAGTAGAGACAGGGTTTCACTGTGTTAGCCAGGATGGTCTCGATCTCTGGATCTCGTGATCCGCCTGCCTCAGCCTCCCAAAGTGCTGGGATTACAGACATGATTACAGGTACCTGCCACCCGCCCCAGCGCCTGGCCAGAATTTTTTTTTTTTTTTTTTTTTGAGATGGAGTCTCATTCTGTTGCCCAGGCTAGAGTGCAGTGGCAGGATCTTGGCTCACTGCAACCTCCACCTCCCGGGTTCAAGTGATTCTCCTGCCTCACCCTACCTAGTAGCTGGGACTACAGGCACACACCACCACGCCCGGCTAATTTTTGTATTTTTAGTAGAGACAGGGTTTCACCAGGTTGGCCAAGATGGTCTTGATCTCTTGACCTCATGATCCACCCGCCTCAGCCTCCCAAAGCGCTGGGATTACAGACGTGAGCCACCACGCCTGGCTGCCAGAATATTTTAAATCAAGACTGGCAAAGCAGATCAGAAAATATGTGTAAACACGGGAAGCAGGGTTTGAATTGGGTCCTAGAAAATTCCTCAAGGGATTTATAACCTAATACAGATGAAGCCATCAGTGCAGGGAAGCCTCTTGTAGCCTTAAATTTGGTTAGAACTTGAGATTTTTGTGGTTTGCTGTGCCAACCCACACTTTTTCCTTAGGCAAGTACTGGGTTTTTGCTCAAAGTCCAAAAGCAAAGGAAGAGAAAAAAGCAGATGGTGGGTAGTTATAAAACTATAAACATATTTTACTCCTGCAAGTCTTACAGACAGGAGTAATTCTGGGAGTATGAAAGTAGCTTAGAAAGATTTTTGCTTCCTCTCACCCTCCAACCTAATTATGTGCTGCAAAGTATTCCTATAATACTCGGCAATATAAGGCTGGGCACAGTGTCTCATACTTGTAATCCCAGCACTTTGGAAGACTGAGGCATGTGGATCACTTGAGGTCAGGAGTTCGAGACTATGGCCCACATGGTGAAACCCCATCTTTACTAAAATACAAAAATTAGCCAGGTGTGGTGGTGCACACCTGTAGTCCCAACTGCTCAGGAGGCTGAGGCAGGAGAATCACTTGAAACCGGAGGCAAAGGTTACAGTGAGCTGAGATTGCGCCACTGCACTCCAGCCTGGGCAACAGAGCGAGACTCTGTCTCAAAAACAGCAACAACAACAACAACCACAACAACTTGGCAATATGTATCAAGAGTCTTAAAAATGGTCATATCTTTTGATCCAATACTTTTCCTTCTAAGAAAATATGTTAAGAAAATAACCAGAAATGTGAACAGAGGCTTTTTAGAACACAGGGGAAAAAAACCTCTGTACTCAGTATGAAAAGTTGTTTTCAAAAAATTTTAATTAAGTAATTTTGCTCTAGATATAAGACAATTCTTATGTAATATTTAAAACTATGGCACAAAATTGTGCATATATAGATTACCGCTGAATAGAGGGATTACAGGTTGTTTTGATTTTACCGTATTGTAAGAAAAAATGTTAAAGCCTTTGAAATTTAGTGGGTGTCCTGATTAGTTCATTCATTCATTTCTGCTTTCGTTGTCTTTGACTAGTCTTTGATTAGACTATTTTACAACTCTGAAGAGAAAGAGGTTAAGATGTAGAAAATTGACATTAATACAAATGTTTCCTGTTATAACTGCAAATGATCTCTGTTCGTGTCAATGCAAATAAATTTTGTCTGGCAGGTAATATAGATCTCTGTAAATCAAATCCATTTGAACCAGCTATAACACCTTACTGGTTTTCTCATTAATTAATGAGTTAAATAAAACCTTTGATGTGCTCATTTTATATTTATATGACAGTCATAATGTTTCCTTATTTTGAAAACTGTTTTTTAATACTATATACTTTCTGTTTTCTAGATTTCCTATCATAAGGATGTACAAGTAATTTAGTAAACTTTATAAGGATAAAAATATGCATGCAGAAAAGTAGGTAAGTTTACAGTTCAATGAATTTTCACAAAATCAACACCTATGTAACCTATGTGAGTATGATCAAGGAAAAGAACAATATTACCACCCCAAAGTTGCTCTTGTGCCTTACTCTTTGTCACTACTATCTCCACCATCCCAACAGGTAAACACCATCCTGACTTCCAACATCACTGATTTATTTTGTCTAATTTTCAGTTTTATATAAGTGGAATCATATAATGTGTTCTCATTTGTGCCTGGCTTACTTTGCTCACAATTATGTTTGTGAGATTCATACATGTGACTGCACAAAGTTGTAGTTCCTTCATTGTCCTTGTTGTGTAATGTCTGTTGTATGAATAGGTCACAATTTTTCCATTCTTCTGTTGATGAACATTCAGATTGTTTCTAGTTCAGGGCTATTCTGAATAGTGCACCTATGACAATTTTTGTATGTATATTTATGTGAAAATATGAATATATATCTGCTGATTATAGCATGTATTAATTTAAAATCAGAAAAAAATAAACTGCATAAAAATTGTTTCTCTAAGTTTCTACAAATCTTTCTGTAAATATGAAATACTTTTAATTAACAAACTCTTGGATTTCTTCATGGTTCAATCTTGGTAAGTGGTATGTGTCTAATAATGTATCTGATTCTTCTAGGTTTTCCAACTTATTGGCATATAGTTGCTTGTAGTAGTCTTTAATGATCCATTGATTTTCTGTGGTATTAGTTGTCACCATTTTTGTCTCTGATTTTATTTATTTGAATCTTCTTTATTCTTAGTCTGACTAAAGATTTGTCAATTTTGTTTATTTTTTCAAAAAGGCAATATTTTGTTTCATTGATCTTTTGTATTGTTTTCTTCATTTCAATTTCATTGGCTTCTGCTCTGATCTTTATTATTTTTTTCTACTAACTTGGGTTTGGTTTGCTCTTGCTTTTCTAGTTCTTTAAGATGCACTATTAGGTTGTTTATTTGAAGTTTTTCTTCTTTTTTGATGTGGTCACTGATAGCCATAAACCTCCCTATTAGTACTGCTTTCACTGTATTCCTCAGGTTTTGGTATGTTGTGTTTCTGTTTTCATTTGTTTCAAGAAAGTTTAAATTTTCTTTCTTAATTTCTTCATTAACCTACTGATTATTCAGGAGCATATAATTTAATTTCCAAGCGTTTGTATAGTTTCCAAAATTCCACGTTACTGATTTCTAGTTTTAGTCCATTGTGGTCCGAGAAGATACTTGATATGATTTCAATTTTTTTTTTTTTTTTTTGAGACGTAGTCTCGCTCTGTCACCCAGGCTGGAGTGCAGCGGCGTGATCTCGATTCAATACAACTTCCGCCTCCCAGGTTCAAGCAATTCTCCTGCCTCAGTCTCCTGAGTAGCTAGGATTACAGGTACCTGCCACTGCACCCAGCTAATTTTTCTTGTATTTTTAGTAGAGATGGGGTTTCACCATGTTGGCCAGACTGGTCTCAAACTCCTCACTCAGGTGATCCACTCACCTCAGCCTCCTGAAATACTAGAATTACAGGCATGAGCTACCATGCCTGGCCTGATTTTAATTAAAAACATTTTTTTTGAAGACTTGTTTTGTGGCCTAGCATATGGTCTATCCTCAAGAATGATCCATGTGCTGAGGAGAAGATTGTGTATTCTGCAGTTATTGGATGAAATATTCTGTAAATATCAATTAGGTCTATTTGGTTTACAGTGCAGATTAAATTGGATGTTTGTTGATTTTCTGTCTGGACGATCTGCCCAATGTTGAAAGTGTGGTGCTAGAGTCTCCAGTTATCATTGTATTGGGGTCTAACTCTCTCTTTAGTTCTAATAACATTTGCTTTTCTTATCTGGGTACTCCAGTGTTGGGTGCATATACAATTGTAATTGTTATATCCTCTTGCTGTGTTGACCTCTTTATCATTATATAATAATCTTTGTCTCTTTTTATATTTTTCTCTTGAAATCTATTTTGTCTGATAGAAACATAGCAACTCCTACTCTTTTTTGTTTCCATTTGTGTGGAATATCTTTTTCCATCCCTTTATTTTAGGCATATGTATATATTTATAGGTGAAGAGTGTTTCTTGTAGGCAACAGATTGTTGGGTCTTGTTTTCTCACTTTTTTTTAAATTTTTTTCTTCTTTATAGAGACAGAGTCTTACTGTGTTGCGCAGGCTGGTCTCAAACTCCTGGGCTCAAGCAATCCTCTTTCCTTGGCCTCCCAAAGTGCTGGGATTACAGGCACGAGCCACCATGCCTGGCTGGGTTTTGTATTTTAAATCCATTTAACCACTATATTTCTTTTGATTAGAGAATTTAGCCCATTTACATTCAATGTTATTATTGATAAGTAAGGACTTACTGCTGCCATATTGTTATTTGTTTTCAGATTATTTGTTGTCTGTCCTCCCCTCCCTCTCCTTGCTTCCTTCATCCCTCCCTTCTTCCCCAAAAATAAAAAATGACAACTTAACACTAATTGCAAAAACAAAGTAGAGAAAGTTAATAAAAACTCCACACTACATTGTCCCAACTTTTTTTTTTTTTTTTTTTGAGACGGAGTCTCGCTCTGTCGCCCAGGCTGGAGTGCAGTGGCCGGATCTCAGCTCACTGCAAGCTCCGCCTCCCGGGTTTACGCCATTCTCCTGCCTCAGCCTCCCGAGTAGCTGGGACTACAGGCACCCGCCACCTCGCCCGGCTAGTTTTTTGTATTTTTTAGTAGAGACGGGGTTTCACCGTGTTAACCAGGATGGTCTCGATCTCCTGACCTCGTGATCCGCCCGTCTCGGCCTCCCAAAGTGCTGGGATTATAGGCTTGAGCCACCGCGCCGGGTCACCCCCACTTTTTAACATTTTATTGTTTCTATTTATGTCTTATTCTACTCTCTATGTCTTGAAAAGTTGTTGTAGTTATTATTTTTGATAGATTGACCTTTTAGACTTTCTGCTCAAGATATGAGTAGTTTACACACCACTATTATTGTGTCATGATATTCTGTGCTCGTCTGCGTACTTAATATTATCAGAGTTTTATACCTTCAGATAATTTCTTTCTTCTTTCTTTTTTTTTTTTTTTGAGACAGAGTCTCACTCAGTTGCCTGGGCTGGAGGGCGGTGGTACAATCTCGGCTCACTACAACCTCTGCCTCCCAGGTTGAAGTGATTCTCCTGCCTCAGCCTCCCAAGTAGCTGGGATTACAGGCATGCACTACTACGCTCGGCTAATTTTTTTTTTTTCTTGTATTTTCAGTAGAGACAGGATTTCGCCATGTTGGCCAGGCTGGTCTTGAACTTCTGACCTCAGGTCATCCACCCACCTTGGCCTCCCAAAGTGCTGGGATTACAGGGGTGAGTCACTGCACCAGGTCCCTTCAGATAATTTCTTTTTGCTCCTCAACATCATTTTCTTTCAAATTGCAGAACTCCCTTTAGCATTTCTTGTAGGAGAAGTCAAGTGTTGATGAAATCCCTCAACTTTTGTTTGGTTGGGAATCTTTATTTCTCCTTCATCTTTGAAGGATATTTTCCCTGGATATATTATTCTAGGATAAAAGTTTTTTGTTTTTTTTTTCCTTCAGCACTTTAAATATGTCATGCCACTTTCACCTGGCCTGTAAGGTTTCCACTGAGAAGTCTGCTGCCAGATATGTTGGAGCTTCATTGTATGTTATTTATTTCTTTTCTCTTGCTGCTTTTAGGATCCTTTCTTTATCTTTGACCTTTGGGAGTTTGATTATTAAATGCCTTCAGTTAGTCTTCTTTGGGCTAAATCTGCTTGATGTTTTATAATCTTCTTGTACTTGACTATGAATATCTTTCTCTAGGTTTGGAAAGTTCCCTGTTATTATCCCTTTGAATAAACTTTCTACCCTTAACTTCCTATTTAAGGCCAATAACTCTTAGATTTGTCCTTTCGAGACTATTTTCTAGATGTTGCAGGCATGCTTCATTCTGTTTTCTTTTGTCTCCTCTCTGTATTTTCAAAACGGTCTGTCTTCAAGCTCACTCGTTCTTTCTTCCGCTTGATCAGTTCTGTTGACTGTGATGCAGTCTTCAGCATATCAACTGAGTTTTTCAGCTCCAAGATTTCTGCTTGCTTTTTAAAAATTATTTCAAACTCTTTATTACATTTATCTGATAGGATTCTGAATTTCCTCCTCTGTGTTATCCTGAATTTCATTGAGCTTCCTCAAAACTGCTATTTTGAATTCTCTGTCTGAAAGGTCACATATCTGTCACTCCAGGATTGGTCACTTGTGCCTTATTTCGCTTGTTTGGTGAGGTGATGTTTTCCTAGATGGTCCTGAGGTTTGTGAATGTTTGTTGATGTCTAAGCATTGAAGAGTTAGTTATTTATTATATTCTTTGCAGTCTGGGCTTACTTGTACCTGTCCTTCTTGGAAAGGTTTTCCAGGTATTCAAAGGGAATTTAGTGTTGTGATCTATGTCTTTGGTCACTACAGTCATATCTGCATTAGGGGGCACCCCAAGCCCGGTACCACTGTGACTCTTACAGACTCATAGAGGTATAGCCTTGGTGGTCTTGGGTAAGATCTGAGAGAATTCTCTGGATTACCAGGCAGAGATTCTTGTTCCCTTCCCTTACTTTCCCCCAAACAAATGGAGTCTCTCTGTGCTGAGCTGCCTAAAGCTGGGGAAGGGGTGATACAGGTACCACTGTGGCCACCACCACTGTGACCATGCTTGGTCAGACCCAAAGCCAGCACAGCACTGGGTTTTGCTGAAGGCCCTTGGTGAATACCGTTTAGCTACTGCCAATGTTCACTCAAGGCCCAAAGGCTCTTCAGTCAGAATCCAGACAGGCTTGTGTCTTTCCCTTCAGGGCAGCAAGCTCTATCCTTCCCCTCCTGTCCTCAACCCAGGGCATATCCAGAAATATCATCTGAAAGCCAGGGCTTGGAGTTGGGAACATTAGGAATTTACTTGGTGCTCTATTCTACTGTGACTGAGCTGGCACCAATGCCGCAAGACAAAGTCCTTCCCACTCTTCCCTCTCCACTCCTCAAGCAGAAAGAGTCTTTTCTGGTGGCCACCACTATCTGGCTACTGCAGATGTCAACAAACTCTTTTAAAATGTAAATATATTTCAGAAGAATTAATCCTCATTCATGCCTTATTGTGAATTCCTATAATCTGACAATGAGATCAACAGTTAGTTGAGAAGCTTCCACTGGGGCAGGGAGAGTATAAAGAAATCTGGGGTGAGGAAAGGGGAGCACAGTAGTGAGTGTTAGGGCTTTGGGGGTGGAGCCCGGAAGAAGAAGGAAAGAGGTGGGAGACTACTGGCTTTTCTTTTCTTTTTTTGAGACAGGGTCTCGCTCTGTCACCCAGATTGGAGTGCAGTGGCATGATCAGCTCACTGTAACCTTCAACTCCTGGGCTCAGGCAATCCTCTCACCTCAGACTCCCAAGGAGCTGGGACTACAGGTATGCACCGCCATGCCTGGTTAATTAAAAATTTTTTTTTTTTGTAGAGACAGTGTCTTACTGTGTTGCCCAGGCTGGTCTTGAACTCCTGACCTCAAGCAATCATTCTGCCTGGCTTTCCAAAATGCTGGGATTACAGGTATGAACCATGGTTCCCAGCCAGAGTTTAAAATTGGATATGACAGTTGGACTGGTGGGTTAGGATTCCAGTTCTCCCCACTGAGGCCAGGCTCCATAATCTGAGCACATCTGGTTCATCTTCTCCAGAACAATTTGGTGACTCCCTACTCAGTCTCCATCTCAGAAGTAGGGACAGAAGGACGAATCTGAAAGCAGGAGGAGCAGAAAATATGCCTTCAATACCTCTTTTCCTATCAAATATGGTAGATTCTAAGGGACACGTTAAAGGTCTATCATGTGTGATTAAAGACCAAAAAGAGTAGAAATGACTAGCAGGGTTTACACTTCATTTTCTGCAAGTGAGCACTGATCCAACAAAGATGGTGAGGTAGGGTGGAGTGGGTGAGGGTGGTACGGAGATTCAGTACAGGGCCAACCCAGCAGACTTAGTGGGGGTGAGGCAAGGGAATAGTGGTGAGGATAGTATTGGAGTTACTGTGCACAATCCAAGCTGGAACAAAATTTTAGTACACCTAAGAATTTTGGGTAAAATGGTGCAATGGAGAGAATATCCTGAGAAGTTGTGTTGAGTTTGGGGGTATAAGTGGGACATCAGGTAAGGAGGCTGCTGCAGTGGCTTAGCAGCCAGCCTGAGATCTTGGAGATAATGAACAAAGAGGCCAGGCTGGCATGTATCAGACAGCTTGGTGGATCTGGGGAGAGACGTTTTCGTCTCAAGAAGGATTTTCAGAATTTATATCTGGACTTGTGCTATTTGAGATCTCCTGAGTTTGGTTCAACAGAGTTTTCTGTAAAGCAACCTTAGCAGCCCTGATGTCAGGTGACAGGGGAGGTGGCTGTGATCTCTGAATAGCCAGGCAGAGTGGAATTCCTGTGAGAACCCCTGACAAGTACTCTCCTATGTCCTTTGTTTCAGTGCCCTGAGGAAGGATCAAAGCTGATCCATGCCAACTCTGTCAATGGGCTTACTCCGACTTGCTGGCTTATTTGTTGTTGACAGCTTCCAGGTGTATGTTTTCTTAGAGATGGATTCCACGCAAGAAAAATGCTCTTCTTGTTGCCTAGGCGTTAGTTTAATAAGTAAACAAGTTACAAAATACTAAAGTAGAACACGAAGGTCTTTCCAGGCTTCCCACTGGGCTGATCAGGAACTGCTTGTCTACCACTTTCCACACTAAAAAAGACACAACAACTGTACTATAGACAGAATGTATTTTATCCTTTTTATCTTAATAAATGTTTTAAAGCTTGTTCTTATCCATTGGGACTTCAGCACTGTATACCTATAGGGAGCCTCTCATTTAATTTGCAGAATAAACAATATCATTTCCATTTCAAATCTATAAAAATAAGAGTTCATGAGATTAAAGAAATTGTTCTGCATCACATAAGGTATTAAAAGTGGGTCCCTAGCTTGGCATGTTGGCAGGCACCTGTAATCCCAGCTATTCAGAAGGCCGAGCCAGGAGAGTCGCTTGAACCTGGGAGGTGGAGATTGCAGTGAGCTGAGATGGCGTCACTGCACTCCAACCTGGGTGATAGAGCGAGACTCCGTCTCAAAAAAAACCAAAACCAACCAAACAAACAAAAATTGGGTCCCTAACTCGTAATTAAGTATCTACCCAAGTGTCTATCTTCCAAGAGAACACACAGTTTTGGAGTCTCACTTTCTACTGATCAGGACCATTAACCCTGCAACCTGGTTAAGGCTACCAGGTTGGGCAGATTTCCATAGGACCTGGCCCCCTAAAGAGTAAAAATCCCTCAACTGCTCCTTACCCCCTAACTTCAAAAGGATCCAAAGGATTTACCATAGGCCTGAGATAAAGGCTTGATTGTCCTTCCAGGATTTCAAACTTGTTCTTTGGGGATGGCCCAACCCCAGTTGTTCAGTTTTGCAGCCAGAAGCATGGATTAATCATCAGTATGTGAGTTCCTCATCTACACTATCTGAAGTTTCTTGGCTGACTTTTAATTTATATCATAAAATAGTAATCTATTTAACATTTTTGCTACAAAAACATTTTTCTATGTATATTTCAAATTCTGAAGAAAAAATCTTACTGATTAATATAAATTTGAGTTTCTTATAATTTCAGGAAGCACTTTACAGAAGGAAAAAGAGAAAATCAATTAAGGGGCTAGTTATAGATACTATTTGACACAGATTGGGACTCAGTGAGTTTTCTAACTGGATGGATAGCAGGTGCAAAATTGTGATGCTATGATTTCTTGTCACTGAAAAGTGCTTCACTTGGGGCAGCAGAAGGAAATGAGATGCCTATGAGAATAGAGTTGAGTCATGAAAAGAGAGGAGAGTCCCTGGATGCCCATCATCCAGGTGAAGGTGGAGTAAGAGCTATAGCTATCATTTCAAAAAATTTTTAAAAATACAGTTTTCTGGCCCAGTGCAGTGGTTAACACCTGTAATCCCAACAATTTGGGAGGCCAAGGCGGGAGGATCACTTGGGGCCAGGAGTTCAAGACCAGCCGGGGCAACATAGTGAGACCCTGTCTCTACAAAAATAAAAATAAAAAATTAGCCAGGCATGGTGGTACACACCTGCAGTCCCAGCTACTCAGGAGGCTGAGGTAGGAAGATTGCTTGAGCCCAGGAGTTCCAGTCTGCAGTGAGCTGTGATCACACCACTGTACTCCAGCCAGGCTGACAGAGTAAGACCATGTCTCTAAATATATAATAAATAGATAGATAAATAGATACAGATATAATGTTCTTTTCTTTCTTTCTTTCCCCCCCCCCCCCCCCAAGATGGTGTCTTGCTCTGTTGCCCAGAGCTGGAGTGCAATGGCGTGATCTTGGCTCACTGCAATCTCTGCCTCCCGGGTTCAAGCAATTCTCCTGCCTCAGCCTCCTGACTAGCTGGGATTACAGGCGTATGCCACCATGCCAGGCTAATTTTTGTATTTTTAGTAGAGACTGGGTTTTACCATGTTGGCCAGGCTGAGTCTCAAACTCCTGACCTCATGATCCACCCACCTCAACTTACCAAAGTGCTAGGATTACAGGCGTGAGCCACCGTGCCCAGCCTAGTTTTCTTACTACAAAAGGAATACTTATTGCCCAAATTGAAAATACAACTAAAGAGAGAGGGGAAGAAAATTAAAAACACCTGAATTCCACCACCGATTACTAATTTCTGCACTGGCTTTCCATCTTCTTGAGAGTTAACCACTAAATTAAGAGGGGAATGGGATTACCCCTGAAAATACCGTAAATCATTCAGTTTGGAATAGAACCTTGGAGCATGTAGAAAACCCAACACATGTGCATGACATCAGCTTTGTTAGTTGAGCAACTAATGAAGTAGTTGTATTTATAAGCCATGCTATTTAAATGTATATAAACAAATAAAAATACAAGGACCTGTTAACAATAGAATCACACTTAGCATGACAAGATACTCAACCTATGAAGAGCACACAGGACCAGAAATAGATCAAATTCACATCAGCTCTTTCAGATTTATTTTGGGTTAGGTCCAAGTTAATTGAAAAGATCAGATCTTATTGCCTTGGGAGGCCAAGGTGGGAGGACTGCTTGAGACCAAGAGTTCGAGACCAGCTTGGGCAACATAGCAAGACCCCCGTGTCTGCAAAAATAAAAACAAATTAGCCAGGTGTGGTGGGCCAGTAGGTAGTCCCACCTACTCAGGAGGCTGAGGTGGGAGGATGGCTTGAACCCAGGAATTTGAGGCTGCAGTGAGCTATGATCATGCCACTGCACTTCAGCCTGAGTGACAGAGAGAGATATTGTATTTTAAAGGGAGAGGGAGAGGGAGAGAGAGAGAGAGAGAGAGAAAGAAGAAAGAAGAAAGGTCAGGCAGAAATCACAACACCATTTAAAATGTTCTCTTTTGTACTCCCCTTCTTCCTCTTTCTCTCCCTTTTTTCTTTCCTTTATTCTTTCTCATTTGCCCTCCATCCTTCCCAAATTTAGGTGAACCCTAGTTAAGCTAAATGCAAAATGCTGTGATGCTACTGTATTACCACTTTTAAATCTAGCCTTCAATAACTTTTAAAGTTACAGAAATACACAGTACTAATGAAAACAACAAATAGTACAGAAAGTATAAAAACAAAAAGTCAAAATCTCCTTTTCCCATTCTTTTGTCTTACTCCTCAGCATTCTTCCCATTTCTAGAGATGGAGGCAAGACCTAGAGTTGGGATGGGGGGTAAAATCAGGGGGAGTTTCTTTTTGTACTTTTATACAAACTGTGTTCTTTGTGACTGTGTGTGTATTTTTATATCATGTTAGTGAGATTTAGAGAGCAAGGGGAAGTCAATCCACCACCTTGAACCAGAAACCCTTTAAGAGCTCTTTTTTTTTTTTTTTTTTTTTTTTGAGATGGAATCTTGCTGTGTCGCCCAGGCTGGAGTGCAATGGCACGATTTCAGCTCACTGAAAGCTCTGCCTCCCGGGTTCACACCATTCTCCTGCCTCAGCCTCCCGAGTAGCTGGGACTACAGGCGTCCGCCACCATGCCTGGGTAACTTTTTGTATTTTTAGTAGAGACGGGGTTTCACTGTGTTAGCCAGGACGGTCTCGATCTCCTGACCTCATGATCTGCCTGCCTCATCCTCCCAAAGTGCTGGGATTACAGGCGTGAGCCACCGCACCCGGCCTTAAGAGCTTTTAAAACCATATGCATATACTCACACATGTATTTATTTTACTGAAATGGAATCATCAAGTACATATGTGTTGGTCACCTGTGTTTGTCCTTAATATATTTTAGACACCTTATCCATTAATAAATATGTATCTATAACATTATTTTAAATATGAAAAATATAACATTATATGGATGTATTTAATAAAACTCTTATTGTTGGACACTTAGGTTGGCTTTCTATTTTTTTATGACAAACCCAGTTTAGATGATCTGCCTAGTAGTTTAATCTTTGCACACATGCTTAATAACTTTCTAAAGATAGAGTTATAAATTTGACACTGGTCACCGAACAAAATGTGCATTTTTAAGGCTTTTGAATATAGTGGACACTTGTGTTTCTTACATTTTAGCTGTGCAGTCTCAAATCTACCAATGAATTTAACTTCTTTTCTAGGGTGGGACGCTACTTCAGACTGCTTTCATGTCAAGATCTGCCTCATCTTCCAAAGTGGGAGTTCCCAGCATCAGGCTTGTGGGGGTGGAAGCTTAATCCGCCTCCTTCCAAAAACTGAAGTGAGTCACTACCAACTTTGTTTCTCCACCCTTGACTGGGTCCATACACATCCCTGCCTTTATTTTAAGGAGGTAGAATCCAGCCTAAAGTCTCCATTCATGTAGAATTGAGAAAGGGCATCTGTTCTGGGTCATTCTTACTTCCAGACTAGAATTTATCTCAGCTCTTAAGACACAGCTATCTTAAGATAAGTTCTTAAGAGCTAACTTAAGAAATCTTAAACAGTTTTACAGAAGTGGGTAAAATCTCTGCAAGTCTTTGAAGAGTATTAGCAATGAAAATGGTTATTTTTTCAAAAAATAATAACATGAACTTGGAATGGATAGTTATTTTGGGCAGATTCCCCATCTGATCTGTGCTCCTTCCCATTTGAACCCTGGATACCTTTGAGAAACATTCTTGGAGCATGTAGAAAAGCCAGTACATGGGCATGGACATACACATACCCCACCCTTATACTCTTCTTTTTGTTTCTTTTGCTATTGCTACTATCATACCACCACCACTGAAATCTAGCAATGGTTTTAAAATGTGTAACGTGGTCATTTTTGCTGGTCAGAGTACTTTCTAGGCTAAAAAGCAAAGGAAATATAAAGACAAATTTTCAACAACCTGCAGTGGTATATGCTGCTTTAAAGTTTATAAAGCAAGGCCGAGTGCTATGGCTCATGCCTGTAATCCTAGCACTTTGGGAAGCCGAGGTGGGTGGATCACTTGAGCTCAGGAGTTTGAGACCAGCATGGGCAACATGGCAAAACCCTGTCTCTACAAAGAAAACAAAAATTAGCCAGGTGTGGTGGTGCCAGCTATTTGGGAGGCTGAGGTGAGAGTACCACTTAAGCCCAGGAGGTCGAGGCTGCAGTGAACCGTGTTCACTGCAAAGCGAGACCCTGTCTCATAAACAAACAAAAACATTTATAAAGCCCCTTCACATATCCTGCAGGTGCTGTGCCCAGGGAACTCATTCTACTAAAATTGCTCTTAGTCTAAAGGGGAAGCAATGAGATGAGCTGATTACTCTCTGGGGTTAGGGATTCTATGTTTCTTGTTATGAAGCCCAGATATTCTGCTATCAGAATGATGGACTGTTTGACTAGACCTACCTGACAGAGTAGAGGAAATATTTCTGATTTTCTCCTCTCCAGGAAGTAAGAATGACATAGAACAGATATCCTCTAGGGGAGAAGGAGACACACATTGTCACAAAAATCTAGGACAAAATGTTTCAGTAAAACTAGCTCCCACAGTAAGTTATCTTACATTCAGCGAATTAGGGATTAATTTTCAAAAGATTCCAGATAAGCACAGGTAATTTGAACTTTGTAAAACATTGTTATAAACTCTTCAACGGTCCCTTCCAGAGAGCTCTGTCTGCCCTTGAGTAGCTAGAAGCACGGCTTTGATGAGTCAAGAGCTGCTATCAGGGCAGAAACATCTACTGCCGTCTAGAAGAGTAAAAAGTAGAGAAAATGCTAGAAGTTCCACTGTAAAGTGGCCAGGTTTTTAATGATTAAGGTACCAACAATAAGGAATATAACATGGTTCTTAATTAAGGAATATAACCAGACTGGGTTTCAAATTGTTTTTTTAGGGACGTGGACATAGATTCCTTTAAAAGCCTTATATTTAGTGGTTAGGTACCAGGTTCATCCCTAAAACCTACTAAAACTATATTGACTCTGAAATGGCACTTTCAATATCCTTAAGATTCCATCCTCATCCTACTCCCAGTGGAAACGTTCAATTTATTAGATAATTGGAAAATTGAGACTTGAGGCCTAGTGAACCAAGGGGGAGTGAGTGGTGGGTGAAGGTGGGCCCTTCTGGGTTTAGTAGCACTCAAATTAGCATAAGAATATGTTACTTCTGGGAGATGACCCAGAAAATATGGCCATCAAAAGCAACAATGTTCATATGTCTGAGTCCCAAGTATTAAATCTATGGGTTAGTGACTGAAGGACTTAGGTTTCTTTCTAATTAAGTTAAATTCCATTAGATAAGATTGATAACTTGGACAAAATTTGCTTTTAAGATTTCGATGAAAGGGACTCTTGTACTACTGTTGCTCCTTATCCCATTCTGTCATCAGAACTTGTGCTGGGCATATAGCCAGTCCCTAGAAATACTTGCTTCATGAATTGAATATGAAGATTAACTAAGATGACTGGCACGCCTTGGTGTAATGGGTCTTTGCAAAGATGAATTCTTCAAGGTGATGACAAGAGGTTTGTCTAAGATTTGAGAAGCACAGTGAGTGTGCCAATGGATTATTAATGAGCACTCACACTTTTAAAAGTAGAGAGTCAATCCCACAGCAAAAACTTCAGCACTAATGAGATATAAGGGCTTTGGGCATATTACCTAACCTCAATGTCGTTATCTATAAAATGTAAATAATAATAGCAACAACCATCATATAGGGTTATTATGAGGATTAAATGAGACAATGCACATGGAATAATTAGAAGAGTGCCTGGCAAGTAGGAATTAGGGGAATGACTATGCAGATGCATTTATGCAGATGAGCAGACCTCTAGGGTAACTCAGAAAAAATAGAAGGTCCTAGACATAAAGGGGCCACGGGACCCCTACAATGTATATGAATCTTGGCTGAATCATTGTGAACTAGATAAGGACCAGCTAAGATACCTGCCCCATTCCAGAAGGCTTGGCACTGTGTAAGATCCTGCTACTGTGTGGTGCGAGTTGAAAATATATCCTAAAATGACTTTTCCTAACAGCCCAGAGATATGTGGCCATGGAATAGAAAGTGGGCTGAATAATAAAAAAGTCATATTTCACAACCCATTTCAGCTATTATTATTAGGGAACCAAATGATATATCCAAATATCAAAGGAGAGAGCGGGGATAAGGCACAAAGGGGTTGAGAAGAATCTTGCTCTAGATACATTTTACTGTTCCAGTAGCTATGCCATAATTTCTAGAGGAGCCTATGGGGAAAAATCTGATTGTGAGGAAGGTAGGGAACTTGTTTGAAACCTCTTTTGTGTAATTTTTTTTTTTTTTTTGAGATGGAGTCTTGCTTTGTCACCCAGACTGGAGTGCAGTGGTGCGATCTCGGCTCACTGCAACCTCCGCTTCCCAGGTTCAGCTTCCTGAGTAGCTGTGATCACAGGTGTATGCCACCATGCCCAGCTAATTTTTTTTTTTTTTTTTTTGTATTTTAGTAGAGAGGGGGTTTCACCATGTTGGCCAGACCGGTCTCAAACTGCTGACTTCAGGTGATCCGCTCACCTCGCCTCCCAGAGTGCTAGGATTACAGGTGTGAACCACTACGCCTGGCCTTGTATAACATCTTATATAAGACTTAGAAAACATCAATTGTTCCACATGAAAAAAATGCAGGAAGTGGTTGTGCCTGCAAGTGAGGAGAGGCAGGGTTATGAGCTTGTTTAACCTCTTAGGAGAAACAACTTTTCCTCAACCTTTTAGAACAATGCCTTGTACTTGATCATACCGTCTTAGATTATGTGGTAAAACTATATTTCTTTAAAAGAATTCTAATATTCACATTTTCCTACCAATTCTAATCCTGGTCTTCTTTTCATTTATTTGAAAGCAGATCTGGCCGGATGTGGTGGCTGATGCCTGTAATCTCAGCACTTTGGGAGGCTGAGACAAGTGGATCATGAGATCAGGAGATCGAGACCTGCCTGGCCAAAATGGTGAAACCCCATCTCTACTAAAAATACAAAAATTAGCCAGGCATGGTCGCGTGTGCCTGTAATCCCAGCTACTTGGGAGGCTAAGGTGAGAGAATTGCTTGAACCCGGGAGGCAGAGGTTGCAGTGAGCCGAGATCACGCCATTGCACTCCAGCCTGGGTGACAGAGCGAGATTCTGTCTCATTAAAAAAAAAAAAAAAAAAAAAAAGAAAAGAAAAAAAAAAGCCGACCAATTCTTGCTGTAACTTCTGAAAAAGAACACAGTGCTCTGGCAGCAACGATGATGACATTCTTCCAAGGGGCAGGATAAGAAAGAGGCAAAACAGCTGCTGGAGGTGGATTTTTGGCATTAGGGAAGTGTGAAATGTGAAAAATCACTATCACAGAAGATCATACTTGAAAAGGAGTTAAGAAAAACTCACAATTTAGAGCTACTTGTTTGTGTTAGTCTGTTTTTATACCGCTATGAAGATACTACCTGAGACTGGGTAATTTATAAAGAAAAGAGATTTAATTGACTCACAGTTCCAAATGTCTGGGGAGGCCTTAGGAAACTTACAATCATGGTAGAAGGTGAAGGGGAAGCAGGCACCTTCTTCACAAGACAGCAGGAGGGAGTGAGAGAGAAGCAAAGCAGGAAGAGCCCCTTATAAAACCATCAGATCTATGAGAACTCACTATCGTAAGAACAGCATGGGGGAACCTCCCCCATGATCCAGTCACCTCCCACCAGGTCTCTCCCTCAACACCTGGGAATTACAATTCAAGATGAGAAGCCGGGCGTGCGCCTGTAATCCTAGCACTTTGGGAGGCCGAGGCAGGCAGACTGCCTGAGTTCAGGAGTTTGAGACTAGCCTGGGCAACATGGTGAAACCCCATCTCTACTAAAATACAAACAACAACAACAAAAATTAGCCGGGTATGGCAGCATGTGCTTGTAGTCCCAGGTACTCGGGAGGCTGAGGCAGGAGAAGTGCTTGAATCCCGGAAGCGGAGGTTGCAGTGAGCCGAGATTGTGCCACTGCACTCTAGCCTGGCGACAAAGCGAGATTCTTGTCTCAAAAAACAAAAACAAAAACAAAAACAATTCAAGATGAGATTTGAGTGGGGACACAAAGCCTAACCATATCACTGTTTTACAGTGTAAACAGTCACCTAACTGTGTTAGATATGGCTTCTCGCATACATTTTCACTACCTTCTCTATACGCTCCATCTCTACTCTATAGAATTATAGAAACTGGAAGGCTCAAAACTATATTTTCCACTTTTCACCATCCATAAAAATACTAGATTAACTGTAAATCTAAGTGAAACAATAACAGTTTCACAAGAAAACAGAAGAATACTCTTATGACTTTGGAGTCCACAAAGATTTCTTAAACTGGAGACACACAAAATAAATAAGCCATAAAGGAAAACATCTGATAAACTAAACTAATTATAAATTATGAATGTCTTCATCAAAATACATTATTAAAACAGTGAATAAAATAAGCCACAGAGTGGACTGGGCACAGTGGCTCATCCCTGTAATCCCAGCACTTTGGGAGGCCAAGGCAGGCGGATCACAAGGTCAGGAGATTGAGACCATCCTGGCTAACACAGTGAAACCCCGTCACTACTAAAAATACAAAAAATTAGCTGGGCGTGGTGGTAGGCGCCTGTAGTCCCAGCTACTCGGGAGGCTGAGGCAGGAGAATGATGTGAACCCAGGAGGTGGACCTTTCAGTGAGCCGAGATCACACCACTGCACTCCAGCCTGGGTGACAGAGCAAGACTCCGTCTCAAAAAAAAAAAAAAAAAAAAAAAAAAGAAGCCACATAGTGGCAAAAGATCAGATCTATGAGATCAATACATATACCCAACAAAGGACTCATGTCCAGAATAAAGGACTACAAAGAACAAGAAAAGGCAGACAAGCCCATAGAAAATCATACAAAATACATGAATAGGCATTTCACGGAAGAGGATACCCAAGTGACCAATAAACAATTAAAAAGGTGTTTAATTTATTTGATGTCAGAAAAATGAAAACAACAATGAGATTCAATACACTGCATTGGTCTTTAAAGAGAATGGCTAAAATTTAAAAGATGGAAAAGACCATGAAGATGTGAAAAACTGTTGGGCAGTATCTACTCAAGCTGAACCCCATGCATCAGAGAAATTCGACTTTTATATATCCAACTGAAATATATGTGTGTGTGTGTGTTCACCAACGTTCATAGTGGCACTAGTTGCAATAATCTCAAACTGGAAACAACCCAAATGTCCATCTTTCGTAGAATGTATAAATTGAGTTATATTCATACAATGGAATACTACACAGCAATGAAAATGAAGATACTATTACTACACACAACATGAATGAATCTCACAAATAGCTGAGTAGGAAAAACCAGTAATAAAATAATACACACTATATCATTCCATTTTGTCTAATGTTTAAAAATAGGCCAAATTGGTCTAGGGTATTAGAAGCCAAGATTACAGTCAATTTGAGGGAGGATAACACCTAGAAAAGATAATGAAGGGAGCTTCTAGTATAGTAGTAGTTTCTCCCTCCCAATCTGGGTGCTAGCTATATGTAGGTGTGTTTACTTTATGAAAATTCATCAAGCTCTCTGATTATAATTTGTACATTTTTCTGTCTGTATGCGATACTTCAAGAAAGATGGACTTATACTGAGTTAAAACAAAGCTCAATAACTATAATTCTAGTCTGAGCTGCTAATAGGATTTGTTATACAATTTAAATTGTGCCAATCAGATATAATGACGCGAAATTTGAAAGGTAAAAGGAAGAGAGAGGCTATTTCCCCTGCCTATTAGCCTGCCTGCCTTCCTTCCTTCCTTCCTTCCTTCCTTCCTTCCTTCCTTCCTTCCTTCCTTCCTTCCTTCCTTCCTTCCTTCCCTCCTTCCTTCCATCCTTCCTTCTTCTCTTTTTACCTTCCCCTTCCCCTCCCTGCTTCTCTCTCTCTCTTTCTCTCTCTCTCTCTATTTATTTATTTTTTGAGAAAGATTCTTGCTCTGTCCAGGCTGCAGTGCAGTGGCACAATCACAGCTCACTGCAGCTGAGACCTCCTGGGCTCAAGGATCCTCCCACCTCCGCGTCCCAAATGTTTGGGGCTTCAGGCATGCACCAATATGTCTGGCTGCCTATTAGTTTTCACTGGTAGTTGTTGATGTACATGCAACATTAAATGTGATTTTTAGTGACCAGACTTTCTGTGCCCAGTGTATTGCCACTAACTTCATCGGTGAGAAATGACTGTGATGTCAGCAGTGAACTCTGTAGCTTCCTGACCTCTAGATTGTAGCTGTATGGACTGAACTGCAAGCCCAACAGCAGCCCTCTTAATGCTCTTACCATTAGAAGACCTGGAAGAAGGCTTCTCCCTCAGCCTTCTTCCAGCCCTTCTAATGGTAAGAGCATATAATTTTTAAGCATATAATTCCTAGCATTCAGTACCTAGAGAAGTGTCTGCACTGAACCCCAACTGATATATCAGTTAATAACACAACTGATAGGTTATGTAGTAGGTTTATGGTTGGTTGTAAGAATCTTTGGGAAAGAAAATTACCATTGGCAATCCTACCACCTAGGATCATCATTATCATGGGAAAGTTCTGCTTCAGAGGCAACCTAAATCTATGTTGATGTCCTGAAAAGCCATTTACTTCAGAGGATATGCTGGTTTCTGCTGCCATTCAAAAATTATTCTTAAGGCATTCTTTGTTCTCCCTTCACTAGCTAAATAATGCCATGCTTTTAACTTTTCTTTATGTGTTCAGCAGCTTTTCCCTGTTGTGGATATTTGAAAAAAGTATTCATGTAAATACTGCCTATTCTGATAGGATTAGCTGTCCCTTTCTTTTGGTTATACTCCCAAGTTTATACTTGCTTATCTAACCAAAGCCCTACATTGCTGACTCAAGTTTAGTTTATGGTCCAAGCCCAGTATCATGTTACTATTAGCCAAGATTTCCCATGGGTTGAGGCAGACTTGTAGAAGATTGAAAAATAAAACTTATTTACCATAAGTAAGAATTTTTATCTGGCCTTCCAGTATAAAACATTCTCTAACAGCTTATAAACAATGAGAATCAGAAGCCTAAAAAAATTAGTTAATAGCCAAAGAGAGACTGAATCATGGAATTGTACAGTTAGAATGGACCTTAGAAATAGTCTATATGGCCAGATATAGTGGCTCATGCCTGTAATCCCAGCACTTTGGGAGGCCAAGGCAGGAGGATCTCTTGAGCCCCAGAGTTTGAGACCAGCCTGGCCAACATGGCAAGACCCCATCTCTACTAATTTTTTTAAAAAGTCTATCTATACACCAGAACACTGAGCTCAGATATGTATGCAGGATTCCAGTCGGTACTGAATACTCTTCCAGTATGAATACTCTTCCTACTCCTCAAGGTGTGTGGTCCTCAAACCAGCAGCATCAGCACTTACCTGGGAGCTTGTTAGAAAGCCAGAATCTCAGGCTCCAACACCCACTGAAGCAGAATCTGCATGATAACACTCCCATCCCTTCTTGATTTGTATGCATGTTGAAATTTGTGGAGCTAGAGACAAAAGCACCACAGGTGCATGTCTTACTATTTAAAGTCTCGCCTAATTATATTACATAGAAACCTGATCCCTTTTGGACAAGGCCTGTATTATTACAGGTCCTGGTCTAATAGAGTATTTGAATAGCTGGGTTAAAGAAAAAGAAAACTCTCTTTAATAATCTTTGGAAAAAGAGGACATTTATTTGAGCTGTGCTAGTTTTTAATGTACCTATTCAGATTTTAATCCATTAGAAAAATTAATAGCCTATTTGGTAGTAGCATGTCCTGCAAAAATAAGTGCAATAAATTGAAAGTATTTAAATGGATATTTAAACTCTGCAGCCATCGGTGATTTAGTTTTCAATTACATAAAGGTAATTACACTAGAATCCACCTCATTCACCCTTCTGTGAGAAAATGCTGGAGTGTTGTAATCAGCCAATGCTTTCAGGCAATGACTGATCTCCACTCCTTTTTGGCTGGGACCTGAATTCATTTGCTTTAAGCAGTTTAGGGTGTATGCTAGGAATATAAATGATAGAAACACCCTTTGTGACCCTTTTTACAAATGAAGCCGCATCACTATGAAGCGTGTATGTGAGGCTACATGCCCAGACTCTCAGACTGGGAATAGCTGACACTGCATGCAGATTTGGCCTGCTAGGGAAAGGCAGGTCGGTGGTTTAGGACAGTGCCCCAGCTAGGCTCTTCCCAGACCAGTGGTTCTTAAAGTGTGCCTGCAGAGGAGGCTTCAGGGGTGCTGGTAATGTTCTGTTTCTTGATCTGGGTGCTGGTTACATGGGTGTGTTCAGTTTAGGAAAAGCCACTGAGCTGTTCACTTACAATAAATCCACCTTTCTATATATATTTTTCAATAAAAAGTTGAAAAGTGCAGAAGGTTAGAGTGCATAAGAGCAGATTTCTGTCCTCTCATCAATCACAGGTAGGTGGTCTGTGTCTCCTACTTTGAGAAACACTACCCAGAGCAATCTAAAAGGCTACGATCAGGGAAAATTGATGAACACACTTCATTAACCCAGCATGTTCATTGAGATGGACAGGTAAAACCAAACAAATAATGCCTAATGCAGGGTATACTTGTTCTAGGTGTTACATAAATACATTCTTCTGGTTTTCATAACATCTTTGAGAGGACAATATTAACTAAATTTATGGATGAGGCAAATGGCACACATAGAAGAGGCAGAGCTGAGAGTCCGTGACAGGTCTATAGGACCAAAGTCTATTTTATTTTCACCAGCGCCACTACTGGGCAGCTTGAAGGAGCAAATAAGTCACAAGGACAGACTGAGGGATTGAGAATGGACAGAGAAGAAACCTAGGCCTTTTTCCAACATAGTAGATAGTCTTGAAGAACAGATTGCAAATAGGCAACCCTGGTCTTTTCAGAATCCCTGGCAAGCAGATGGCAGTTTCTCAGAGGCAATGTCCTATGGCCAAACCCATAAGACCTCCAAGCATCTGCAGAGTCCTGAAATCCAAGTACAATTATGGGCAACATAACGACATTTCAGTTCAACTACAGACCTCTTATATGATGGTGGTTCCATGAGATTCTAATACTGTGTTTTTACTGTACCTTTTCTATGCTTAGATACATTTAGATACACACATACTTACCATTGTATTACAATTACTTACAGTGTTCAGTACAGCAACGTACTGTACAGGTTTGTTGCCTGGGAGCAATAGGCTATACCACATAGCCTAGGTGTGTAGTAGGCTATACCATCTAGGTTTGTGTAATCACACTCTGTGATGTTCCTACAATGAAGAAATTACCTAATGACACATTTTTTCAGAATATATCCCTGTCATTAAGCAATGCATGACTGCATTCTGGACTATGACCCAAACATGACTGGACATCAGAATCACCTTGGGAAGGTTTCAAACATACAGATTTACAGGCTCCACACCAGAGATCTAAATTTAGTAGGTTTGGAACGAGGCCCGAAAAGTTCTTTACAAACCACCCCAGGTAATTCTGATGCCAAGCTTGGCTTGGGAAACACTACCCCAGCCACACTGACTCCATGAAAGAGTCAGACCTGGATTGACCTTGGTAGTAGTTCATCACAAGTCAAATGGAGGGAAGCAAAGGGCCCATTATAAGACACCCTCAAACTGAATAAATGTAACCGGATGTCAAGACAAAAAACAAAGCAGAATAAAAGAAAACTTGCTATCATAAGATGGAAACTTGTGACTAGTTTAGGCCTGCAAATAAAAGGCCTGCACTTGTGTCCCATGCATTACATGTAACTTGTTTTCTTCCCTGCAGCCTGTTCACAAGGAAATCATAGCATCTAAAGTTTGTTTTTCTAAAAAGCATTATAAAATAAATCATAAACAATATAGCACTTTGATATCTTAGATCTCAAAATGAAATCCTTGGTCTAGGGTGTTTTTAGTTTAGAAGTTTGAGAATTTTGAAGACGGCAAAAATGGACTTTGCAAAATCTAAGGAGACAATATTGCAAAGATAACAAGATCCAAGGGCACTCTCCTCCTTCCCCCATCAACCTGAACTGGTTTATTCTATATTTAAACAATGAACTTTAATAACCTAGACTTCAATTTGACCCTAGTGTTCAGTGGTGAAAGTACATAGGTGATTATGTACAGTCAATAACTACCCTATCTCATCTGTCTAGTAGAATAAATAGCTAAAACTGGTAAGTTGATAAAGCATTTTTTTTTTTGGAGAGTTAATAACTTACTCTAAAGTAGATTTTAATTACTAGGCCTTGCTAACAACTGACATATGAATTAATTACTTTAAATCACCACCAAGTTCAATCCCCATACAAGTTTCAAGGAGAACTGCACAGCACTCAAACATAAAGGAAATATTAATGACATAAATGATGGAACACAATCAAGTCTTTTATTCATCAGTATGAATGAAAACAAAATACAGTGAGCGATAAAGGCAGACTAGAACTAGAATCATTTGGGTTTACGAAAACCATCTCAAGCCCAAACATGTTCCTGTCCAAAGTCCTTGTCTCATTTCAGGAAACAACCCCATGCCTCATTTGTGAGATTAAAGTCCCATGTTTTCTTTCTTTCCACATGTGGAAGTGGGGTAAAGAGATGTTTTAGCCAAGAAATACATTCTAGACCCAAACACTAGAGATATGATCAATCTCCAGGAATTTAATAAAAAGGTAATGTCATATTTCTGGATAAAAGGGAAAAAATGAGCACAAAAAGGATAAATTAGACCATATATCCAGAGATTAAGGAGAACCTCTGTGTATCCACAGTTTCCCAGCTTATTTAGATTTGTGTTTCTTGTCTTGGTGAAATGCCTTTGAAGGGAAAGCATGCTTTTATCTGTGAATAGAGTTTATTAACTAGCTCTGGGAGAACAAACAATTTTGAATGTAAATTCTATTTTGAATTTTTTGACTTAAAAGAGTCATTGTAATCTGAGATGTGACCTATAACTTATCCTTTTAGAAAATAAATTATAGATCTCACAGAAGAGGTATTTAACAACTCATACCTTCACATTTACAGTCAACTTATTTTTGACAAGGGTACCATGATAATCCAGTGAGGAAGAACTAGCCTTCTCAACAAGTGGTTCTGGATAATTAGATATCACATGCAAAAGAATGAAATTGGATCTTTACCTCACAAAAACATAAAAAATTAACACAAAAAAGATCAAAGACCTAAATGTAAGCACTAAAATGATAAAAATCTAGAAAATATAGACGTAACTCTTTATGACCTTGGATTGTGCAATGGTTTTTTGATATGAGATCAAACGCACAAGCAACAAAAGAAAACATACACATTTGACTTCATCAAAATGCATAACTTTTATTCTTCAAATGACACCAGCAAGAAACCTACAGAATGGGAGGAAATAGTTGCAAATCACCTATCTAATATGGGATTTATATCTAGAATAAATAAAAATAACTCTTAAAACTCAATAATAAAAAGACAAATAGCCCAAATTAAAAATGGGCCAAGGATCTGAATAGACATTTATATAAAGAAGAGACAATAAGCACATGAAAAGATGCTCCAAATCATTAGCCTTCAAGAAGATGCAAATCCAAATCACAGTGAGAAACTACTTCACACGCACTAGGATGGCAAAAATCAAAAACACAGATAATAAGTGTTGGCGAGGGTGCGGAAAAATTAGAAAATTCATACATTGCTTGTGGGAATGTAAAATGGCACAGTCATTTTGGAAAGCAGTCTGGCAATTTCTCAAAAGTCTAAGCATAAAGTTATCATATGATTCAGTAATTCCTTTCTTAGATATATAACCTAAGAGAAATGAAGGCATACGTCCATGTAAAAACTTGCATATAAGTGTTCATAGCAGCATTATTCCTAACATCTAAAAAGTAGAAATGGCTCAAATATCCATCAAGTGATGAATGGATAAGTAAAATGTGTTATATTCATACAATGGAATATTATTCAGCAATAAAAAGGAAATATTGAGAAGGCTGCAACATGAATGAACGTTGAAAACATTATGCAAAGTGAAAGAAGACAGTTACAAAGGACATGATTCCATTTATATGTAATATCCAGAATAGGTAAACCTATAGAGACAGAAAATATGTTAGTGGTTGCCTAGGGCTGAGGTGGAAGTGTTGAGGGAAAATGGGGAATGGCTACTAATAGGTACAGGGTTTCTTCTGGGGGTGATTCAAATGTTCTAAAATTGAGTGTAGAGATGATTGCACACATTTTGTGGATACACTAAAAACTACAGAGTTTTACACTTTATTTTAGCTGAAAAAAATTTTTTGAGACAGTGTCTCACTCTGTCACCCAGGCTGGAGTGCAGTGGCACAATCTTGGCTCACTGCAACCTCTGCCTTCAAAACTCAAGCAATACTCCCACCTCAGCCTCCCAAGTAACTGGGATTACAGCTGCATGCCACCACACCCGGCTAATTTTTATATTTTTTGTAGAGATGGGGTTTTGTCATGTTGCCCAGTCTGGTCTCGAACTCCTGGGCTCAAGAGATCCACCCCTCCTCAACCTCCCAAAGTGCTGGGATTACAGGTGTGAGTCATCACACCCAGCCGAATTTTATGCTTTAAATGAGTAAATTTTATGATATATGGATATATTTTAATAAACTTCTTATTAAAAATTAGAAGAGACATTTATTACATCCATGTAGAAGCATTTAAGATCCAGCGCATGATTCTCTCTGATTTCTCTTTCTCTGCCAAGGAAATCATAGAAGCACATATTGATAAGAAGATGTCAAAAAAATCAAAGCAGCTGAAATATGGAGCCAACACATGGAAGAAAACTGTCCACGGATTCATCCAGACCCAGAGCTGACTTTGTGTAAAAGAGAAATAAAACTTTGTGTGTTTAACAAACAAGAAACACCACATTTAAATGTTAGTTTGAAAGAGAATTGAGATAGTTCATCTAGTCCAGAGTTTTTCAACCCCTTAGAATGACTGGCATTTTGAGTTGGATAATTCTCTGTTGTGGAGGGCTGTCCTAGGCATTGCAGGATATTTAGCAGCATCCCTGGATCCCCAGTTGTAACAACCAAAAACA
The DNA here is from genome assembly GCF_008728515.1 of Papio anubis. Classification (NCBI taxonomy): domain Eukaryota; kingdom Metazoa; phylum Chordata; class Mammalia; order Primates; family Cercopithecidae; genus Papio; species Papio anubis. The sequence continues at coordinate 61,014,628 of NC_044985.1, forward strand.
TCTCCAGACATTACTAAATGTGTACCACATGCCTGTTGAGAACCACTGAGCTGGCTGACCTTTCCTAAAGAGTGTTCCTTAGAACATTAGTTTTGCCTAATGCTGCAAAAGAAAAAGGTTCCACAGTTTAGTAAGTTTGGAAACAGGAAATGAAATAAATTCTCCCTCTCCACACTCCTGCCCACATTCTATAAAAGGAGAAGCTCAGGAACACAAAAGTGAGATGATTGCCTTGTGTCACTCAACCAATAACCTAATCAGAACTCTTGAGTCAGGAAATAGAGGCTTCTCAAGCCTAGATGAATGCTCGTTCCTGGCTCTTTGGAAACTGAACCTCCCACCTCTCAAATCGATATCAACCAAATAAGGCTTCAAGATTTGTTGGCAGATTGTAAACTACTACTAGAAGGGCACTAGCATAGACTCTCCCAAGAGGTTGTCCCCCATTTTGAGATTCAGATGTAGCAGAAGGCTTGCCAAGATGCAAATGGATGAGGACTGTGGGACAAATCAGATGATCTAACAGCTGCCTCCCCTTCCCTTCACTGTGGTTTATGACCAAACATTTTCAGTGTCACCTGATTCTACTCCCTTAATTGAGATCTAGGCTGGGTGTGGTGGGTCACACCTGTAATTCCAGTACTTTGGGAGGCTGAGTTGGGAGGATCACTTGAGGCCAGAAGTTCAAGACCAGCCTGGGCAACTTAGTGAGAACCACCATGTCTCCAAAAAAAAAAAAAAAAAAAAAAGATCTGTTAATGAAGAAATGAAGATACAGTGTGCAGATCTGTGGGACAAGTCTCAAATCTAGCAGTGGTCAGACTGAATGCATCAGTAACCATCTGGAACGTTGGAACTTCTGAAAAAGTGATGAATAACTGTTAAGCTCTAAAGGGATGTACTGAAGACATGTTTGATGTGTACTTAGCCGATGGGGCTTGTACTCAAGGCTCAGCTGCGTACCTTAAATGTCACAATAGAATAAAAACATTCACAATTCTTTTAGAAAATTCAGCTTAAATATAAACATTAATAAAACAGGAAAACTTACTGTCTCAAATGACATGAAGTGATATCAAAAATTGGAAATCCAAAGAGGATTTTTAATGGATTGTTGTTTTTTACCATCTTCTAATACGGTTTGGACCTATTATGTCAAACAGACTTAGAATAACACTTTTGAAGGGCTATTCTTCACAACAGGTAAATAGTACCTTGTAGGAGCCAGGCCTCTCCCTAACATTTGTGGGGCCAAGGGCAAGAGTACAAACGGAGGCCCATATTCCATGTGTCTAATGATATAAAAGTTATAAGTCAAACTGTTAAATAAAATATGTTCTATTTTCCTACCTTGATAACTCTATCTTCCAAAAGACCTGAAGGTCAGGTTTGAACGTGCAACGCTTGGACTCCTTGGAGTTCTGCACCAGGATGGAGAGGCACGGAGAGAGCTGGACTCCAACCTGAAACATTCCCCCTCTTTTCCCATCCTTGACTCTGAATGAGAAGGCCCTCTCATGCATGCATGTAGATGCCCCAGTTGACACATCCATACCCTGTGCATGCCTCTTCAAATAGGCTACCCTTGGCTACCTCTCAGGCTGACCATATACACTAGTGGCATGGTTTGCTCTTGGGAGGATGGGTCTGGAAAAGAAGTCTAGGCAGGCCCTGGAAGTGGGCTTGGGGCATTTGAGCAAGGAATTCTGAGGTGGTCCAAGTTATCCAGAGTGTGGTCCAGAAGGGAGCAATGTGGTAATGTGGTTCTGAGGGGACACATCCCCTAGGTGACACAGTCTCCTCACCCTGTAGTGAGGGGTGCAGCCACGGAGGGTCAAAGCAGGGCCTTCTAAAAGCCTAAAGGCAGTACCAGCAGGAGCTGGTATGTGGAATGTGAATATTAGCATAAGACATGGAATCCTGGCACACACCTCAGGCCTGCTTCAGCAGGAGGAAGGAGGCCAGATCAAACTTGTCCAGTCAGGGAAGATGGATCATGCTTACTTACCCTGGAGGGGTCACAGAAGTTTATCAATTCCTGGCAAAACAGAACAGCCCAATCTGGGAGAGCCTGCCCAGATCTGAGTGCCAGTTTAGTTAATGATTTAAAGGGGCATTTACCTTTTCACCCTATGGGGAAAGTATTTGGAAGATTCTGGTGTTATTCTGAACTTTCTGTTTGTGCTCCTCCTTATGACCCCTGCTCCCTCCTCCTCCACTGTTCTCACAGTGCCAAGGGCCCATCAGTCCTCACTCGCTTGCCTTCCTCTCAGCCAGTAACCTCCATAAGGATTTCAGCAATAATCCTGATAGGTGCCCTCATGCACTTGGTTCTTCATCCATTCCTGTCTTCCAAATCTCTATCCCTCAGTGAAATCCACCATGTACTTTCTGTTTCTGCTCCCAAGCAAAAGATATTGCTGAAAATTAAATTAAAAATGTAAAAATCTGACCCAAGCCAATATCAGCTGACTGGTCCCAGCTGAGCCTTTACTACTCCCAGGTAATTCTCTGATTTTTCAAAATTTCCTTCCTTCCATAGTCCTCACTTTTCCTTTTCTAAATCCTTCCTGTTTCCCTCAAGCCCCAGTCCCACCTCTGCATGCAACTTTCTCCTTTTGCTTAATAGAAGAAATCAAGATTCTCCAATGTGGGTGTCCTCTCATTGCTTTTTCTCAACTGAGAAATACTTAAAGATTATATCTCTTTTTCTGTTTCATTTCAGAGAAGGAAGAGTAACTTCTCCTTTCCAGTTTGTTTTCCTCTTGGGTCCTGCATCCTATGGACTCCTATTTCCTGTAAACATTGCACCATGCATGGCCCCTGCTCTTTTACCCCCACCCACCCCCAGTCTGTCAGCCCCATCCTGGCTCATTTCTGTCCCTGATGAGCCTAGATGCCATTGTCCATCACTTTGAACATTCTTTTCACAAAATCATTCATCATTTCGCCCCTTGATCCTTCTGCCCCATCGTCTCAGAAATCCTAAGTCTTGGGTCAACCTACCACCCATTTTCTCAGCTCTTACCATTGGCAGCCCAAGTTTTTAAAGAAAATCACACACAATTATTTCTCTTCTACTTGAGCTCTGGGCTGTCAACCTGCCCCTTTACTCCCATCAACACGCACATACCTAGACAAACACGCACACACCCCACCTGGCTCTTTTGTCAGTAGAGTGGAAAGCAAATTAATGATTGTGGAGATTGACTGACACTGAGAGGGACCCAGGCTCCACATTACACAATTTAAATACTAATGCCCATACCAATTTTGGTGTCTAACCTGTTAGACTCTCAGGTGATTATAATCCTTATACTGGTCTTTCTCTGCTTAATTCTCTTTCATACTTCCCTTGGTAATAACTCTAATCCTATGAAACTCTCAACCCCTACCCTTTTTTCTCTCCTCTTCTTTTCTTTATTTCTCCTTTTGCATTCACCAAATCTTGACCATGCCCTATATTCCTCTTTCTCTTCTACTCTAATCCAATCGATTCTCACATCCTATCGATCTTCCCTCCCAAACATCTCCTAAACCCACCCCCTCCTCTTCATTTTGTCATTTTCTTTTCCTTTTTTAAAAATTTCTATTTTGTAGAGACAGGGTCTCACTATGTTGCCCAAACTGGTCTTGAACTCCTGGCTTCAAACAATCCTCCCACCTGGGCCTCCAAAGTCCTGGGATTCAGGTCATTTTGTCATTTTCTTAACTCAGGCCTTCATCATCTCTGCCTGGCCTTGTTCAATTGTCTATTAAATGGAACTCCCTGATACTAGCTTCATCTTTCTCCAATTCATCCTCTATAGTCCTCTCAGAGTGATATTGCCTAGAAAAGGGAAGTAGAGGCTAGTTGGGGGCGAGAGAGTGGGAGGAAGGGAGGGTCAAAAGAGAGGAAGACCCAATATCTGGAAACCAAAGAGGAACACTGAGGGGTGAATAGAAATGTCTGCCATTTAAAGCTTCTTTTATGTCTCCTCATAAAATTGTTGGTCAAATCCACATTGCTCACCTCTGCTCTGTGGAGTTGATTTGCTTTTGGGGAAACACAATAAAGTACTAAGTCCTGCTATAAGACAGTGCACATGAAGCCAGCACCTGGCTTGCACATTCAATTTTTCTTCAGTCATTCATTCACTTGTTATTTGACAATATTTATTGAGTACCTATCAGGTGTCAGACACATGCTAGTGCTGGAGAATGAACACTGATCGAGACAGATATTCTTGTCTTAAGAGCATTAATAGTCAAGTGGAAAAACAAACAAAAAAGTTAGAATATGATAAGTGCTATGATATGAGAACGTTATGGGTGCACATAGTGGGGACAAATCAAAGTCAGAGGTAGGAGAGAGGTCAAGGAGGACTTAGGAAGAGGTGATGTTTCACCGGAGATCAGAGGATGTGCAGGAATTAGCCAGGTGTAGGGAAAAGTTGAAGAGAATCTTCTAGGAATGTGAGAAAGTCCAGAGGCAACAGAGTATGGTGAACCCACGGAACTGAAAGAAAGGAAATTGTGGCAAATGAGGTGGGAAAGGTCATCTGTAAACAGATCTTAACTTGTAAATCAAGTTGACAAGTTTAGACTTCATCCTAAAGGCAATGGGGAAGCTACAGATGGCTTTAAGCAGGTGAAAAACCTGTTCAGATTTATGATTTGGAAAGAACACATGACAGGATAATATGAGAAGTATTAATGGAATGTATTCTCTCCACTCATTTCTCTACTTGGGCTCTGGGCTGCTCATCTGCTCCTTGCCCCCCTCCCCCAACATACACATACATAGACAAACACGCACACATCCCACCTGACTCTTCTGCCAGGAAAGTTGAAAGCAAATTAATGATTGTGGAGATCGTCTGCTGCTGAGAGAAATCCAGACTCTACATTGCACAATTTAAATACAAAGGGCTCCACACTTTAACTCAGAGATGAAACAATTAAAATGAAACCAACTCATACAAATGTGTAAATGTGAATTGGTTTTTCACCTCTATGCTGTGAGGGGAGAAGAAATGATATGTGGAGGGCAAAAGGAAGGAATGTTCCTGGATTGCTTCCGGCATTATGGGGGACGTGACTGCTCCTTTGTGAGATGAAGCTACATTGGACCTGCAGGACCACCCAGAGAGCCCATCCCTACCCTTCAAAGCCAGCAGGATCCGGTACCCTAGACAGCACACTGGGGCCTGCCTATGCTGAGACAATAGGCAACAATGGCATTAGCGGCTCAGGCTAGCTTTAGAGTCGCTCCAGAAATGACTAGATGGACAGCTCCCCCAGACCCACCTGCTACTCACACATGGACCTCCATCTTCTTCCTCACTTCCCTTGGCTGGTCAGCCCCAGGAGCCCCAAGAGTAAGAGGCAAGAACAGGGGAAGGAAGGTTTGAAACTGAATTCTGAACTGAAGTAGTTATGGAATCTCAGTTGACAAATCACTGAATTCATTTAAGATAATCTAGATGAAGTTGCCCAGCAGAAGGAAGGTTGGAGGTTCAGATTCTAAAATCGAACTCCAAGAAAAAACATTCCATGACTGCACACGTGAGGGTTTGTGGACTCTTGCATCTGTGAGACTCCTTGCTCATTACACTCACATGGCTACTGCATGGTGAATGGTTTGAGAGGAAGACTGGAAACTGGGGTTTAGGTGAGACTGATGAGAGTAGAGGGGAAGGAGACAAGAAAAAAGGTAGGAAAGGTATTCAGGTGGCAGGATCAAGAGCCCTTGGTGATGCAACTGGACATAGGTATCATGAAGAGAGCAGTAAGGAATGATACACAAATGACTAGCTGCAGCAATGAGTCCACGGCAGTGCTTGCTACCTCCAGGGGGAACTCAGGAGGAGATACACAGATTTGAAGAGAAAATGAGTTCAGTTTGAGTTTAAGATGCCTGTGGAACTTATAGGGTCTGAAGCTCAAGAAAAGGGTTGGAGATGGAGAGAGCTATCTGGGAGCAGGTAGATGGTGCCATAGATACTCAGGAAAGAGAAAGTATCAAAAAGGAGGATATGTTAAATGCTGTCATCAGGTCAAATAAGGAGAGAACTGAAAAGTGCCCCTTGAATTTAGCTACACGGAGATCATGGGTTATTTTGGAGAGAGGAATTTTGGAGAGTGAGTGGGAGGTGAGGAAGTTAAAACAGTGAGTGGACAATTTTTCCAAGAAGTTTAGCTGGCAAGAGAAGAGAGGACAGTAGATGGAAGAGGATGTGGCTTTTTTAGTCTGAGAAGGGAAGAGCCAGTGGAGAGGAAGAGGTTGAATACAAAGGTAGGAGTATGAAGGAATAACTGAGAGAGTGAGGTCAATGAGAAGTCAGAGAGAGATGGAACCCAGAGCATCAGGCCAAGAGATTGGCCTTGGATGGAGGCAGGGGGAGTTTTTCTGTTATAATAAGAGGCAAGGTCAAAAAAATGTGTAAAGATGCAAGTAAGTTTAAAGGTTGTAGGCTCATGCCTGTAATGCCAGCACTTCAGGAGGCCGAGGCGGGTGGATTGCTTGAGCCCAGGAGTTTGAGACCAGCCTGGACAACATGGGAAACCCCATCTCTACAAAAAGTTTGCCAGGCGTGGTGGCATGAGCCTGTAGTCCCAGCTACTCAGGAGGCTGAGGTGGGAGGATCACCTGAACCCGGGAGGTTGAGGCTGCAGTTAGCCATGATCACGCCACTGCACTCCAGCCTGGGCGACAGAGTGAGACCCTGTCTCACACACACACAAAAAAGTGTATAGGTTGTTATGGAAAACTGAGACTGCTCACATCTCATAACATCTACCCCCAACCAACTCTGATATGTGGGGGAAAAAAATCACCAAGTGAGAATGAGAAGGTAGAGAGGCCAACACGTGGAGGCGCAGAAAGAGGCGAATCCTTGAAATAGCCCCTCTGGAGACTGAGAAAATGAGCAGGCCGGAGAATAGAGTAGGACTGCAGGCAGCAGTGAGGTCCCACCTGAGGTTGCTGAGCATAAATTTAAGGTAGCCCCAATCTGTGTGACAGGGTGATTTTTTCCTCCAGTGCCCAACAGCTTAGGTAAAGGAATGGCCAAGACAGACAGCTGGATTCAGGGTACACACTCTAAAATTTGTCAGGCAGATAAAACAGAAGAATAATGAAGTAATGGAGTTGAGAACACTGGTCAGAGGCCAATGTTATCAGCCATGGAGTCCTTCCTCAGTAGAGAAGGAATAGGGGACAGTAAGCGGATTATAGATAAGGGGAAAGGAGAAAGCAGAAAGACTGCAGATCTTAATAAGTTTGGAAAATAAACATGGTGAAAATAACCAAATGAAAAGAACTGGAGGACTCAAAAGTCATGGGTTCAGAGGTGCTGTGGTTTCTTGATGACATGACCTAGGGGTGGCCATGGGATTGAGTGATTGAAGCACAGTGGAGAAGGTAATTGGAAATGGAATCAAGAAACTGAGAAGTCAGGTATGTTTCATGGAAATACCTAGATAGCTAAAGAGGGGGAGGGATAACATTAGGAGAAATACCTACTGTAAATGACGAGTTAATGGGTGCAGCACACCAAAGTGGCACATGTATACATATGTAACAAACCTGCGTGTTGTGCACACATACCCTAGAACTTAAAGTATAATAATAATAATTTAAAAAGGTCATTGAAGAGGCTGGGTGTATCAGGGAGTTAGCTGATGATGGAATGAGATTCCCAAGGTCATAGAGGAAAAGTTTCAGAGGAAAGGGAATGTAAGAGATATAAGAAAAAATTTTTTCCTAATCTCACATACTCAACGAATACAATACTTCTGGTCACCAAAATGTGTGGAGGTTTTCCTCCACCTACAACCAGTTCTTCAGTGGACACAATTATCCTATAATTTAACACAATTATCCTATAATCACTATCTACCTGGAGATAGCATTAGATCCCACAGGCAGAAGGCTCAGTCTCCCAAGATTGCTTCCACTTCAGATGCCAATTCCAATGTTTCAGTATTGTTACCTATACTTCTGACTGACTGGTTATAAATTAGGGGTTCCTATGAGGATTCCACTTCTCGGGTTCAATTAGTTTGTTAGAGCAGCTCACAGAACTCAGGCAATCACTACTTACATTCATCACAAAGCATGTGATGTGGTTTGGATCTGTGTCCCCACCCAAATCTCGCATTGAATTGTAATCCTCAGTGTTGGAGATGGGGCCTGGTGGGAGGTGACTGGACCATGGGGTGGATTTCCTCCCTGGTGCTGCTCTTGTGACAGTGAGTGCTTTCAAGATCTGGTTGTTTAAAAGCATCTCCCCACTCTCTCTTCTGCTCTGGCTATGTAAGATGTGTGTGTTTCTTGTCCTTCCACCATAATTGTAAGTTTCCTGAAGCCTCTTCAAAAGCAGAAGCTGCTATGCTTCCTGAACAGCCTGCTGAACTGTGAGCTGATTAAACCTTTTTTTTTTTTTTCTTTTTTTTAAATTATAAATCACCCAGCAGCGAGAAGGGACTAATACAGAATGTTACAAAGGATAGAGATGAATAGCCAGATGGAAGAGATGCATAGGGCGAGGGATGGGGGGAGAGGCATGAAGCTTCCCTGCCCTTCATAGACATTCCACCCTCCAGGTACCTCTACATGTTCAGCAACCTGGAAGCTCTCAGAACTCTGTCCTTTGGGTTTTTACAGAAGCTTTATTAGGTAGGCATGATTAATTACATCATTGGCCATTGGTAATCAGCTCTACTTTGAGCCCCTCTACCCTCCCTAGAAGTTGGAGGGTAAGGCTGAAAGTCCCATCCCTCTAAGCATGCCTTGGTCTTTCTGGTGACCAGCCCCCCTCTTGAAGCTATCTAGGGCTCCCCAGCCACCAATGTCTTATTAGCATACCAAAGACACTCTTATCACTCTGGGGAGTCCAAGGGTTTTAAGAGCTGTGTGCCAGGAACCAGGGGAAGGGACCAAATATATATTTCTTTTCCTTTTTTTTTTTGAGTCACTCTGTTACCCAGGCTGGAATGCAGTGGTGCAATCTCAGCTCACTGCAACCTCCGCCCCTGGGTTCAAGTGATTCTCCTACCTCAGCCTCTGGAGTAGCCGGGATTACAGGCTCCTGGCACCGCGCCCAGCTAATTTTTGTATTTTTAGTAGAGACAGGGTTTCGCCACGTTGGCCAGGCTGGTCTTGAACTCCTGACCTTGTGATCCACCTGCCTTGGCCTTCCAAAGTGCTGGAATTACAGGCATGAGCCACTGTGCTCGGCCCTAAATATTTATTTCTTGTCACAATATCACAGGGCGGAATGGGAAACTGAGTCTAGTATGAGGATGAGAGTTCATTAAGAGGATAACTCATTGAAAGAACCTCCCCTCTTGGATACACATTAAGGATACTGAGGGTCTGAGGGATGGTGGGTTTAGTAGGCTGCACAGATGCAGAATTAGTGGGAATGGAAGAACATTTAGGTCTCTTAGCCTTCAGCTTTGTCCTGGGTGTGTCATACTTCCAAGGCTCCTGAGTCTCTGGAAGGAGTGGGCTGAGTATTGATTCCAGGGATAGGTTCAGAGCTGAGGGTTGCTGGTCTGCAGCACTGGACTGGCGTAGTCTTTGAGATGAATGCAGGCCTGTCCCAGCTCCTTCACTCTCTCATATGCCATACTGTCTCAGTACCTCTCTGCCTGTTCATTTTAGGGCTTGATTTTGTCTCTAAACTTAGAGTCCAGGAAAAAGTATTCAGTATCCTTAGAGCACTAGGAGTTGTGTTGGCAAAGGCAGATAGCCTGACCCATTATAGTATTAACTAATTTCAACCCACACTAATTATCAAAGGTATTCATTTAAGGAAAGATGTGGTGTTTAGAGTAATCTTGTGGAAAAACTGCTTTCATTTAAAAAAAAAAAAAAAAAAAATGGAGCCAGGTGCAGTGGCTCACGCCTGTAATCTCAGCACTTTGGGAAGCCAAGGCGGGCAGATCATGAGGTCAGGAGTTTGAGACCAGTCTGACCAACACGGTGAAACCCCGTCTCTACTAAAAATACAAAAATTAGCCGGGTGTGGTAGTACGTGCCTGTAATCCCAGCTTCTCAGGAGGCTGAGGCAGGAGAATTGCTTGAACCCAGGAGGTGGAGGTTGCAGTGAGCCAAGATCACACCATTGCACTCCAGCCTGGGTGACAGAGCAAGATTCCATCTCAAAAAAGAAAAAAAAAAAAAAGGATAGAGACAGAATTTAAAAGTTCTCTGACACATCAAATATTGATTTTTTTCTTAAATATGAAAGATTCACCTAGTTTTTTGTTTTGGCCTCGGGTTGGTTTATTTATGTACTATATTTGTTTTTATTCCCATGGTGATTTCTTTCTTTCTTTTTTTTTTTTTTTTCCCTGAAGTGCAGTGGTGCCATCTTGGCTCACTGCAACCTCGGCCTCCAGGGTTCAAGTGATTCTTGTGCCTCAGCCTCCCCGAGTAGCTAGGATTACAGGAGCACACCACCACGTCTCGCTAATTTTTTGTATTTTTAGTAGAGACAGGGTTTCACCATGTTGGCTAAGCTGGTCTTGAACTCCTCACCTCAAATGATCTGCCCACCTCGGCCTTCCAAAGTGCTGGGATTAAAGAGGTGAGCCACCGCACCCAGTCCCATGGCGATCTTTTGCTGTTGCTGCTTAAAAGACACAGGTCACCTTTTAGCTTCTGTCCAGTTCACTACACATGAACAATTTAGTTTTCTTTAGAACACTCTTGAGCCCTTGAAATGTCATACATAAGGGGCCAGCTTTCTTATGTTTTCCCTGTCAGCAGATTTTGTTAAGAACATCTTGCTGGTAGACCCCATCTTATTAATGATGAGATTCAATGAACTCCTGAAGGGTAAGGTTTTTTTTTTTTTAAAAGATCTTTTGATGGGGTTTGATGTAAACCTCAAAGGTCTTCTCTTTATGTCTGTTCTACTCCTTTTCTCTTGCATTATTAATTCTCCCATAAATTGCATACTTCTAATGAAGTGTTACCTTCATGCTGACTTCCTAAGTTTCAGGGCAGCATCTGGTGACATAGGGATCATTTTACAGCAGCGTCACAGCATCAGTTGACAAGAAGGTCAGTAAATAGCATTGTTACGGATCTTAAATGAATCCAACACTTATAGCAAACCAGGTGGTGTGGAGTTTGGCTGTATCAGATGTGCAGGGTAATGATGCAAATGACCATGCTTACACGACCCTTCTGCATGACTTAGGAACAATGCCTACATTATCTTTAAGATACAGAAAACACAAGTAACATGTAAGAGACGCTGTTAAGAGTCAGTTCCCTTGTTCACTAATATCAGTGTGTCATTAGTCATTCTTTGTATTCTCATGTAACTGATTAAATCTATTTGGGAAAAAGTGTCAGCCATCGTGTCTTAGATTCTGTTTCTTAAAAAAAAAACAAAACAAAACGAAGGGTAAGTTGGGGGAGGGCTGTTGATGGCAGTTTGCTGCTGCTAAATCCGGCCTGCTGTTTCTGGCATTTTTTCATCTGTGCTGCCATCTAGAGAGGAGAATTAGAAACATGCAAAAATAAAGCCCCAAGATGGAGTTCAGAGAAAGTGGATATTTATTTGTAGAAAACTGGAAGAAACATCTTGAGATTTGGGACTATAATTTTATATTTTTCTCTTCTTTCTCTCTGTCCCTCCAAGATCCAAAACAGGACTTGGATATCCGTGTCTCAGTTTTTATGAGGACATTCCAGGCATTGCTGGGAAGCCATTTCCTGGATTCGAACTGACTTCTTACATACCTAAAATTCAATTGTATAAACTTTCTGGGACCGCTAAATTGTCAGGAAGTGGTCTCACTTTTCTATAGTTAAAACATTGCTGGAAATGCGCACGTTCCCAGACCTGTAGGATTTGGAAATAAAATGGCAGCTTTTTGTGTGTGAATGAACAAGAGAAAGAAGTCCTTTCAACACAGTGGAGCAGTTCCCTGAAGTCTGTGCCTTCCACAGAATCTACTAGATCTGCGGGATGTTTATAGGTGAAATGTTGGTCAAATGAATTTGGGGACTGCAAGGTAAAACAACGTTAAGCAGTTTTTATAGGCTTTAATTTACCAGTATGCACCGCCAACTTGCAAGAGAGGAAAATGCTGGGCAAGCTTTCCCAAACTTGTTTGACCTTTAAACCCTGGGCTTTTCATAGATCTGGTGTTGTGTGGCACTTACATTCGGAGCTATTACAACAGGGAAAGGACGTTAGCCTGCTGCATATATACCATGCACAAACACCAGTCCTCCCTGACCCCATCCTATTCCTTCTCTCTGTGTCTCAATATTTTTGAAGTTTTGTTTTGGTTTGAGTAGAGATTGGGGAATTTAACTACTTTTTTTCCTCTAGCAGGATTGTAACAGGAGTAGGATCTGTTTGATACTTGCTACTCCCAGGTAAAACAAAGTAAGTTTACCTACAACATATGCCAAATTTTCTCTCTCAGCTTACATGTCAAAAAGCACATAGAAAGATAGTCTTTTTACTCAGCACACATTTAGTGTGCTCTAATTCTGTGTGAGGTACCACTGGGAGGGGAGAACAGAGGGAAATAAAATATGATCCTTGACTTAGTCAAATCATTAAATACATGGAGTGATAAGTTTATACACAGATTACTACAAGTTCCCTCATACAGACAAATAATGGTCATACTAGATTTAGTCATCATAATTGAAATAATAGGGCTTAGTTTATGTGGAGCAAGGCCATGGAAACTATCCATGGAAAAAGAAACTAACAGCCTTACAGAAACTCTGTTGCAGTGGCATCCATTGTTAGAGCATCTCACCTTATTTTAAAAAAGGAAAAAGTCAATGGCAAAGAATATCTGTCTGCATTAATGCTGGAAAGTGACATTCTTGATGAAACTAAGTGAACAATATTAATAATGCTTCTCTTTTGATAATTTTTCTGCATTTTAGGAGATGGAACATAGAATTCATATTTTTGACTCAAAAAGTAATGTCTCTATTTAGGTATTAATAAGGATATGATCCCTTACAAGGGATACGTATTATTTCCACTTCATGAAAGCAACAGGGGCTCAGAGAATTCGTTTGTTTAATAGCTTGTAAAGGGCAGGCTTGGAATTCAAATCCAGTTCTATCTGGCCCCAAATTGTCATTTGTGTTTCCCTTTTTGTGGGGCAGAGTAATTTTAGAAAATGTTTGCATACTCTCTGATTTCTATAGCCTAAAAATATGATGCCAAAGCAAAATGAGGTAAACAGCTTTCCTGAGCTTTAGAGAATTACACATACACAAATAGGAGACTGCAAGCTTTGTAAGAGCAGAAACCTCAAGGTCATATCTGTTCTCTTTGCCACACTAAGCCCAGCGCTTAGCACATACCTGGCATATAGATCCTCAATAAAGATTTGCTCAATGACGCGCATATGAATGACAGTGTTTGGGATTAGGTGGTAGGCACTCATGAAAACTTTCCATATCTTCTTGTATTTTTTGCAAGATAGCTCACAGTTTTGAATCTGCAAAGGAGAAATAAGATAAAGGTTAATACAGGCCATTTGAAAGTATGCCTTACCTCCTTATGAAATGGTCTGAATCTGATCAAGGGCAATTTTCACATTTATGATTGTACTTTCCAGTTAAAACTCATAATTAATTAATCATATTGTGAGTCAATTTGTGGATGATTGAGAACCTTCCCCTGCATAGTTGTTTGGTCATTTCCCAACAAATTCATTCCCTGAAAATGGCTAAAAAAATTAGGCTTGAAGTAAAACTAGATTTGAAGGCAACGACTAAATCTTATTTATATCTGTATTCCTAGAATCTTGCTTTATAATAAGAGCACAATATATTTTGAAAAAGAAGGAAGAAAAAAGAAATCAAGGGTAGCAAAAAGGAAGAAAAATGAGAGTTAGGAATCTTGGATTTTAGCCTTGGGTTGACATTGTGAACTTGGGCCAGTCATTTCTTCATTTTGTTTCTAAGTTTCCCTTTTTGGAAGCCAGAGGTGTTGACCTAGTTGACCACTGAGGCACCTCCAGATTCTAATTGCCTGTGGAAGAAAGAGACTGGGGTCATTCTTGGTATAAACATGCCCATGCTTCCTTGTGTCCACTAGGGGGCACTGTAGTACTAGTGCAGCGGCCTCCCATCTTCCAATTTATTCAATTCTGTTGACAGTTTTTTTCCTGTTTTAGTCCCCTGGAAAACATTCTTTAACTTTCAAACTCAAATTTACACTACAAAGTATGAGATTTAATTTGGTACAGAAAGCTGGATAAACATAGGAAGAATGTAGTTCAATGATTAAAAGAGAAATTAGGGCCAGGCGTGGTGGCTCACACTTGTAATCCCGGCACTTTGGGAGGCCGAGGTGGGCGGATCACGAGGCTAGGCGATCGAGACCATCCTGGCTAACATGGTGAAACCCCGTCTCTACTAAAAAATACAAAAAAATTAGCCGGGCATGGTGGCGGGCGCCTGTAGTCCCAGCTACTCGGGAGGCTGAGGCAGGAGAATGGGGTGAACCTGGGAGGCAGAGCTTGCAGTGAGCCGAGATCGCGCCACTGCACTGGAGCCTGGGCGACAGAGTGAGACTCCGTCAAAAATAAATAAATAAATAAATAAATAAAATAAAAGAGAAATTAGAATCATAGAGCTATTTGCATAGTTACGTTATAAGATGTTAAGATTTTCTGTGGTCCAAAAGGGGGGCTTTGAAACTCTTTTAAAGAAAACAAAGTGGAAAAAATTGTAATTCCCAGAATAACAAAAACATAAACTTAATAAGTATGTCAAATCTATGTGAAGACAACTATAAAATTGCCAAGGTTTAAATAGAGATATACCATGTTCTTGGATAAGAAAACTTGGCATTTAAAAAATTTAAAATTATTCCCCAAATATATTCATAAATATAATACAATTCCAATGGAAATGCCAATGGAATATTTTTTTGAAACTTTACAGAAGAGTTCTGAAATTCATTGAGAAAAATTAAACTGAAAAGAGTTAAGAAAGAAAGACAACCATTTGAGAGGAAGGAGGATTTGAACTGCCAGATTTTTTTAAAAGATAAAACAACTGAAATTAAAACAGTAGCATAATGACAGCAAAATAAACAAACAAACTAATAAAACAGCGAGTCCAGAAACAAACCCAAGGATGGTGTCCTGGATGTGTTTGTTTGTCTGGTGTTTGTGTGCTTTGGTATTTGGCATCTCAACACTTTTCCTGTTATAGAAACTGAAAAAAGGCATATCTTCCTCTTCTAGACAGCAAGGACATCAGCACATAACGGGTTTGTCCAGTGGGATTCCCACACTGAATCCAGAAGGAGTGATGCAAAGATGCAGAGACCATCAAGCTATCCACCAAGACAGTGATGATGTCAGTAATTCAGGAGAAGAGAATGTCTGGTGGTGGCACTGTCCTTAGTTTCTATTTAGGCTCTTCCTATAACAGTTCTGCACCAAGTTCTGGCAGCATTCTAATCAGACTGTTCCTACAGTGGTCCTTGGCTGGTTCATCTGCTGCCAGCCTCCTTTGGCTCCTGTCTGATTCCTGAGACTGATTTTTAACTTTCCGATAGAATTTTGTATATAGATACTGTTACTCTTTCAATAAATTCCATTATACTTAATCTACCTAAAATTGGTTACTAATGCTTGCAAATAGGAATTCTGACTTGTACAGAAACTGGTAATGGGGATTCAGTTACAAACAGCAGACTTTCAGGGAAATCAGGAGAATCTGGGTATGCAGACTCATTGTGTTTGAAGATAATAAAAACCAATTAATATTCAAAGATGAGACTCTGGAAACCCACAGCCTGTAGTAGTAAAATAGCTAATGAAATTAATGCCTGTGAGGATTAGGATTGAGTTGGGTATTAAAGACAAGACCGTGGGGGACAGAATTGCTGTTTTCACAGAACAGTATGAAGGAAATGAGGAATTCAAGAGCTGGGTGCTAAGGCTAGCTGTTTCATTTGAAGACATTAACAAATGAAAATCTCTAAATTCTCATCTTAAAACATGAACTGAAACCCAAGTGTGAATTTGTTAAAAGAAACTTATAGCCCCAGGATGGAGATAGCTATAAACCAATATTTGTTCTTGTCGATTGCTGATTTGCAAATCAGTCAAATTCACCTCCTTACCTGGGGTCTTAGAAGAGCATGTGTTAAAGTGCTGATTCCGAAAGAGTAAGATCTTTAAAGTTAAAATGCTATATAGGGGAGAATTTGAAGAATGCAGAGACTCCTTGCCCCCAAACTCAAGCCTTCTTTGCAGCTGAAGCTTTTACGTATAAAGCTATTTCTCCTTTGTTTGAAGAGGCTGAAATTCCCTAGTTTGAGGGAGTTACCTTATAAGAGGTTCTCTTATATCCTACTGTTACTCTGCACTATCTCCAGATCTGCAATGAGTCAAATTTGCTGGGTGCGGTGGCTCACACCTGTAATCCCAGCACTTTGGGAGGCTGAGGTGGGCGGATCACCTGAGGTCAGGAGTTTGAGACCAGCCTGGCCAATATGGCGAAACCCTGTCTCTACTAAAAAATACAAAAATTAGCCAGGGATGATGGCGGGTGCCTGTAATCCCAGCTACTCGCAAGGCTGAGGCAGGGATAATTGCTTGAACCCAGGAGGTGGAGGTTGTGGTGAGCCAAGATCACACCACTGTACTCCAGCCTGGGCGATAGAGCAAGACTGTGTCCCCCACCCCAACCCCCCAGAAAATTCTAGTGTGCTTCAAGAGGCCAGTTTACAAAGTGAAGCTTAGTAAGCTATGTCTCAAGCAACAAAGGAATGGAAGAACTTTGCTAATTAATCTGTGGGATGTGAGTTAGAATAGATTTTAAGAATGTTGAATGAAGAAGAGGACACAATTTGAGATTGGGTTGAATTTACTAATAGGGCTTACAAGAGATTCTGGATTATTCTAGTTTGAGAAGCTAGGAATAATTCTGTTTGCTCTGCTAAATGTTCATCGAAATTTAGACTGAGGGGTGAGTCATACAAAATAAAGTTGAGATGCAAATCTCTTAGGTAAAATGTAAAGGAACAAATTTTTAAATTTTAGGAGACAGGAATGCTGGATTAGATTTGTCATATCTGACCCAACCACCCACCTCAATTGTGTCTTCCAAAAAAAGATCTAGCCAAGTGCAGTGGTTCACACCTGTCCCAGCTACTTGGGAGGCTG
Organism: Papio anubis; assembly: GCF_008728515.1. NCBI lineage: Eukaryota > Metazoa > Chordata > Mammalia > Primates > Cercopithecidae > Papio > Papio anubis. Next base: position 61,031,803 of record NC_044985.1, read on the forward strand.
AAGTGGGAGGATCACTTCACCCAGGAGTTTCAGGCCAGCCTGGGCAACCTATCAAGACCCTGTCTCTAATTAAAATAAAAATGATAAAAAGGTCCAGAAAGCACTCTTTACAAAGGCCTTGAGAAACAAATCTATGAGGGAAGGGTCAGCATATTTGAAACGTGATTTAGAGAACGTTTCATGTAGACCAGTGATGATGCTGAAAAGAGGTTACAGTTGAATTTGGCTTACTGAGTTTCAGAGGGATGGCAGGATCCCAGAGCGACATAGTCTAGATAGCACATTTGCATGGGGCTAAGTTGAAAGGTAGTAGGGTCAGTGTGAAAATCAGAATGCTCTGACTTATGGATTCATGGGAGGTGACTAACTGATCATGGAGTCCCCAGGACTGAAATAAATAAGAAGTCACTAAGGTCCTACTTGATTTGTATAGCAAACAAGCAAACAAACAAAAAACCTTCATGTCTAGAAAAGAGAGACAGTATCCAATTTCCAGATATGAATCAGTTCTCAGACACAGTTAAAGGAAATCTGAGTACCCTTGAGGAAGTGCCTACTTGAATCTACCTCCTGGAATACAAAGGGACTTGTGGCCATTTATTAGGACAGTTGTGAATGATGAAGCAGAAACAGTTCACTTTCATCTGGTACAGACAAGAATATAGCTTTACCTTCTTGCCACAGGATTACATCACCTTTTGGACCCTGGGTCACAATGAAGTCAGCAGAAAGCTTCTTATTTCCTCATCTCACATGATATCAGACTATTCATCCTATACAGGTGGGGACAAAAGAGTAGAAAGCAATAAATTCCTTGGACACCTTGAAAAAGACACGTGAGAGCTTGAGTGGGAATTTTTCAAGGGTCCAGTGGTCTACAGAATATGTTTGGCTGTAATTCTAAAGTGAGAGATAAACTGTTGTACCTGAGCTCCTTACCAATGTGAAGAGGCACTATTTTGGTGGACCTCTTTGGATTTTAGAGGCTTGCTACTAGGTCCCAGTGGAACACCTAAGCCTGAGACACCAAGTGACTTTGCAGTCATAATTGCCTATCAGGATCCAGGTGTTAATTCAGGCTCATAACTCACTAGGCCTGGATAGTCCTGAGGATGAGTGAGTTTAGTGAGCACGTTGCTTGTATTCTCCTGCTGCTTACGTCTGTCACACTGCTGTCCCTCCCTAGCTTACGTGTGTCTCATGGGGTATTCACTATGTCCAATTGGTTTGAGAGGAAAAAATTAAAATCTTGGTTTACAGATCCTTTTTTCTTGGTTTGAAGTGGGTTGCTTTAGCATTTACAGCTCACTCCAAGACCCAGAAAGACCAGGGGAAAGGACGAGCCTTGGCCGGGCACGGTGGCTCATGCCTGTAATCCCAGCACTTTGAGAGGCTAAGATAAGAAGACTGCTTGAGGCCAGGAGTTTGAGACCAGCCTGGTCAAAACAGCGAGACCCCATCTCAATCTATAAAACAAAAAATAAAAAGAAAAAAAAGGGATAATCCTCAAAATGGGCAGAAATTGAAATAATATGTATCTCATTGTTCAGTTTGCCTGGAATTAGCAGTGGCTAATAGTTTGGTAACTTGACCAGTGACTTGGAAGGGTTAAGATTGGTCACAAGGAAGTCTGAGTAAAAAGTACATGAAAGGACCTCTAGAAATGGGCCAGAAGATGTGAACATTATACCTCATATTATCATTGAAAAGGAAAGTAGATATGATCAAATTATCTAGCTATCATGTTTAAAATTTTAATTAGCTCTGGAAATTACACTGAAGATTAATATGTATATCCAATAAACTTGATCCAGCAGTGGTTGAATCTGCCAGTGTGTGTGTGTATGTGCGTATGTGTGTGTGTGCATGAAAAATTCCTCCTAAATCCTTCCTCACTCTCACTCTTCCCGTATAAACCCTTACGTTCCCCTGAGTATGGTTTACAAGCTACTGAACTAGTTCAATCTCACTTTAGAGAATAAGAAAATATCCAAAAAATTGACTTGATCTGTCTCAGGCCATATAGTGTCTACCAGAATAAAGGCTCATATTCTCCTCTTAAACTGGCGCTCTCTCCAAAATAGTACGTGACTTCTGTAATTGAGAATAAATTCAATATAATGGCAACTCCACTCTTCCCTATTATCTAATCCATTACTCATCATGACAGAAAAGTATCACCATTTTCCATTCCTCAAAGCATGGAAAACTGAATGGCAGGATAGATGCCTGAAGGAAAAAAGATTAAATATTATAATGCATATTTGTAATTTCCATCATATTACCTTTCTCCCTTAGACTTGGAGTGGCCTTCCATCTATAAGTGGCAAACAGTGTAAAGGACATTGTATTCGTTGTTAAATTAAGGGACAGGCAGCTTAAATCTTTGAAAGATGTCTCCAGTTGTGACTCGTATCTAAGGTTGCACTGTCTAATACAGTAGTTACTAGTCACATGTGGTGATCAAGTTGAAATCTGGCTAGTCTGAATTAAGATATGCTGTAAGTCTTCAAAATCTGGTGTAAATTTACCAGATTTTGGTGTAAATATACACCAGACATAGATATATAGCTGGTATATATTTAGATACCAGATATATATCTGGTATATAGATATAGATATACGGATATATATCTGGTGTATATTTAGAAGACAGTATGAAAAGAGAATGTAAACTATTTAATTAGTAATATTTAAATATTGATTACATGTTAATCACATTAAACAATTTTGGTTAAAGAAAATACAGTATTAAAATTAATTTCATAAAGAAGCCAATCTGAGAAGGGTGTACACACTGTGTGATTCCACCCATATGAAATTCTGGAGAAGGCAAAACTCTGGAGACAGTAAAAAGATCAGTGGTTGCCTGGGATTAGGGTGGAGGGAGGGATGAACCGGTGGAGCACAGAGGATTTTTACGGCAGTGAAACTACTCTGTGTGATACTATAGGTCATAAAGTTCTCCAGACTCATAGAATGCACAACGCCAAGAGTGAACCCTAAAGTAAACTGTGGACTTTGAGTGTTCCAATGTAGGCTCATCAGTTATAAAACATGTACCACTCTGGTGGGGGATATTGATAATGGGGTAGGCTATGCATGTGTGGGGGCAAGGGGTATATGAGAAGTCTCTGTACATTCCTCTTAATTTTGCTGTGAACCTAAAACTGCTCTAAAAATAAAGTTTTTTTAAAAGTCCATTAAAATGTATTTTACATGTTTCTTTTTACTTTAAAAAAATATGGCTATTAGAAAATTTAAAATCACAAATGTGGCTTGCTTTATATTTTTATTGGTCAGTGCTGATATAAGGGATTTAGCAAAAGAATGGAAACCAAACCAAGCAGAATTTGGCCAGTGTTTCCTGTAGCTCATTAGTGTTGTCAGAATTATAAAGATGTTAGGTACTCACACAAGTGTATGTGAGCTACTAAGCTTTCAATTTTGGCAAAGTCACCATCTGCAAATCGCAATTTCACACTTTCCAAAAAATATTGGAATGATAGTGAGCTAGTCCTCAAGGATAAGGACTATGTCTAGTTTTGTTTTTAACACAGAACAAGTTACATTGCTGGCATTTGATAATTTTGCTTTAAAAATCAGGTGGACTAGAGCTTTTAGTTCTTCAGGGAAGGTACAGGGAAAGTGGCCCTCTGGTGAATTGCTTTGAACACAGAAATATTTACTTTGAAATTGTGAGCCTCGCATTACTTTATCATATCTATCCAATTTTATTTCACTATAAAATTTTAATTCCTCTGCCCTTAATCATGAAAGTAGAGGAAGGCAGAGTAGACAATGAGTTAATGGTATTCTCTATATGCGATATACAGAATTTTAAGGTGGCTATAATTATGTTTAATTCTATTCATTAAATCAAAGATTTCTCCCAGACCAGTATATACCAGCATGTGACAGAAATCACAGTTAATGCCTTCCTCATCAGAGACCAAGTAGGACTCCTAACTTCCAGAATGTAATGATTACTTTGGCATCCTACATTATGCAGCAAATCCAATAAAGTACAAACAACCTGCCAAGATATAATGTGAGTGCTACAATGGGACATCATACATTTTAGCTCCATACCTGCTAGAAGTATCATAAAAGTGAGTGGTGATACTCAGAATAGTGTCTTCTCAAATCTGTTCCTCCTTTTCCTGTGTTGATGGCATCCCCATCTAATCATAGTCCTATATTTCCTCATTTTCATCCCCTGTGTCCAAGTGGTCATTCAGTAGTACCAATTCTACCTTTCAAATGTCTCTTGAATCCTTCCATTTCCCAACAATTTTCAGCGTAACTTTCCTAGGTGATTCTCTCATCAACCCTGCCTTGGACACCTGGAATACTCTTTATGTAATTAGGTTTCCAGCACAAGCACCTATTAAGCTGTTTTCATTTTCCCCCCATTTTATTGAGGCTCCAAATTGCCAGCAGAATTATTTATCTAAACCTATCCTTCCCCTGCTTGAAAATTTGCCAAATGGATCCCCATTACCTGCAGGATAAAGTCTAAACTTCACATGACATTTAAGGCCCTATATATTGTAATCTCAATTTACCTTTCCGAACTTACCTCCCACCTCTCTTACCACACCCTGGACCCTGAACATCCAAGTTTTTTTTTTTAATCACATAATCAAAAATCCATGAACATTCCAAATTTTTAAAAGTTGGTAATAGTGAGGGACTTGAAAAGATTTGTATACAGTAAAATGAACATGCCTCAAATATAAATCTATTACTCGTAGAAAATTTATTCTATGCATTTCCTTTTGTCAATGAAGTGGTAATTCTTTTGATAGCAAGTGATAGAAACCTAATTTGAATTTCTTTGATAAAAATGAGAAATTATTGGCTTATGGGTTCCAAAGAAGGGTTATAAAGCCAAACAAATTGATGAGCAGAACTATAGTTCTACCTCAGAAACCCCACTGCCATCAAATTTCCCTTTGACAACTGGCTTGGCACTTCTCTGCATATCAGCTTCATCTGCTCTCACTGCTGACAGAATCTGCCCAAAGCAGAAAACATGGTTACCAACAGCTACTTGGGTCAGTGTCCTTTAAGAACCATGTGGCTGTCTCTCTTTCTTCATTCCAGTTTGAAAAATCCAGAGGAAGGCCTGTTATTGTACTGGCTTAGATCAGGTGCACCTATCCCTGATTTATCAAGTGTGGCCAGGAAAGTAGGATCATGTAAACACAGAAAATTTCTGGCTGTAGCCATGTGGATGGTGGTGGGAGATGAGGATATACTCCTTAGGAAAGAGTGCTATTAGTGAAGGCAATCGCACAGATATCTGCCAGAGCAAGTAATTCTTAAGAATTTTAGTGGAATTAAATCAGAAGAGCTGAAAGTTATATAATTAATTACATTTAAATTATATATTTAATTATATTTAACTTCATTTATAATTACTAATTGATCCAGGTCTGCTAGCACTGTAGCTGGCCCCACCACAATAGATTTTTAGACTTGTTTGGCCTACAAGTTTGTACTCATAATTTGCTTATTCTTATTTTTTGTTAGTTTTGTTTTAGGTATCTAATTATATTTGTTCTAAATACTAATAATTTCATCTCCTAATAGTCGTAACTCATATTTCTATTTTGTTGTTTATTTTACTTGCCAGAACTTCCAGAATTATAGGAAATAATCATTTGTGTTATTGTAAAGTTTATATGTGTGTGTGTTTATGTATATAAAGACTACTAGTGTAAGGAAGCAGGAAAAGGGTATCTCCATTAAGTGACTATTTACATTCCTGTTGGAGCTAGAAAGGAACTTAAAAGACACCAGGGTTTGTAACAAGTCAGTATGCAGAGGATGGTATTCCCAGTGTTTGAAACAGGCCGGGTGTGGTGACTCATGCCTATAACCCCAGCACTTTCGGGGGCCAAGGCAGGAAGATCACTTGAGGCCAGGAGTTTAGGATCAGTCTGGGCAACGGGGTGAACTACGAAAAATTAGCCAGGCGTGGTGGTGCATGTCTGTAGTCCCAGCTACTGGGAGGCTGAGGTGGAGCCCAGGAAGTTGAGGCTGCAGTGAACTATGTTCACACTGCACTCCAGCCTGGGTGACAGAGGAGAGACACGGTTACAAAACAAAACAAAACAAAACACTGAAACAATGTTGGGTTGTGAAACAACATATAGGTTGGTGAACTACTGCTGCCCTGAGATATCACCCTTTCCCACCGTGCCTCATCCTTATGGGCCAATAACTAAAGGGTTAGATCATAGCAGGGGGCTGTCCATTCTGATTGGTTTCAACTGTTTTAATATTTTGATTATCAGTGATATTAGAACCCAGTAATTTGACTGTATACTCCTAGCGGAACATACTACCTTGGGATACACACACACAAAAAACAACTGCAAATAAATCTTTAATGACCAAATTGTCAGACAGAGAGAGAGATTACAAGCTGCCTCTAGCTCACTGAGCTCCAGTGGAAAGAGAAGGAGGTAAGAAAGATTTCCATACTATGGCCCACAAAGCTATCAGTGGTAAAGCATTCAGGAAGTTACTGGATACAAAAGTCACCTGCAAGAGTTCAACCTCTACTAGAGTGCTGAAGAAACTTCGTCACTGAGATACTGCTGCACAGCTACTGTGGTACTCTATAAAATTAAATATTATCAGAAGTCTATCAACTCCTGATTTGCTAACTTCCCTTCCAGCATCTGGTGCAAGAAATTTCTCAGGACTTCAAAACAGATCTGTGCTTCCAGAGCACAGCCATTGGTGCTTTGTGGAGGCAAGGGAGGACTATTTGGCTGGCCTTTTTGAAGACGACAACCTATGTGTCCTCCATGCCACATGTGTAACAATTATGGCAAAAGACATCCAGCTAGCACATAACGTACGTGAAGAACATGCTTAGGAGAATGGCGTAAACCCAGGAGGCGGAGCTTGCAGTGAGCTGAGATCCGGCCACTGCACTCCAGCCTGGGCGACAGAGTGAGACTCCATCTCAAAAAAAAAAAAAAAAAAAAAAAAAGAATTCACTGTGATGGAAAACATTTCATTCTTCTCTCTCTCTCTTCCTCCTGACACTGGTAGTTGTGAATGTTAGATTTTTTTCCCCATGAGGTCAAATGGTACCTACATACAATGACAACAAGTGGAAAAACAGAAGACAGAAATCAGGTACTGGCAATTTCTCCATATTCATTTGTGTATGAATTTTTAATATAAATGCAGGGACACAGGTTTGATTATATGAATGTGTCAAATTTTCACATGTACAATAAAAATATGCACTATTGTGTATCAATAACAAATTTAAAAAATGCAAGGACACAAAGCATTAATGCAAGTCAAAATGTTTCAGTGAACAAGTTTCAGCAGTTCAACTTTTTTTTTTTTTTGAGACGGAGTTTCTTGTTACCCAGGCTGGAGTGCAACGGCGCGATCTCGGCTCACTGCAACCTCCACCTCCTGGGTTCAAGCGATTCTCCCGCCTCAGCCTCCCAAGTAGCTGGGATTACAGGCACCCGCCACCATGCCCGACTAATTTTCATATTTTTTAGTAGAAACAGAGTTTCACCATGTTGGCCAGGCTGGTCACGAACTACTGACCTCAGGCAATCTGCCTGCCTCACTCTCCCAAAATGCTGGGATTACAGGTATGAGCCACTGCACCTGGCCAGCAGTTCAACTTTATAACAATATAAATAAACCTGTTAAAATTTTCTGGACAATGCCAGCATTTGGACTTTTTAAAAACAAGCAAATTTCTTATTCATGGCAACTAAATAATGTTAGTAGCATTTGATAATACAGTCGATTCTGTGCATTCACTGTACTTTTCTGAGTTGTCCTACATGCAAGTACAGGTTTTTAATGTCTGTCTTCTGGGCTATTCCTGTAAGTTTGCTATTAAAATATATTAAACTATTTTTTTAAAAGGAGAAAATGAAAGAAACACAAACATTGGTCATTTTATGATATTAAGGAATTCTTGTTAATGTTTAAGGTATGCTAATGGTATTGGTATTATTATTATTTTTCATGTCAGACGGGTAATGTGCTGATGACATAACAAGGTTCAAGGGTGGCACATCTCATGGATGCATGTGAACACCCAATCATCACGCTTATGAACTACAAAAGGATCAGGATTATGTTTTTAAAAAGTCTTTCCCTTTCATGATAAATACTAAAATATTTACAGATCAAATAATACAGCTGGGCAGCTTCACAAGAATCCATTGGGTGTTGAGGTAAAGAGAAAAGTGAATGGGTGTAGATGAAATAAGAGTGGTTATGAAGTGATGATCTTTGTTGCTGTGGGATTGGTTACTGAATTAGTCTCTCTATTCTTGTGTATGATAAAAATTTTCCATTATAGGCCTACTGTGGTGACTCATGCCTGTAATCTCAGCACTTTGGGAAACCGAGGTGGGCAGATGGCTTGGGCCCAGGAGTTTGAGACCAGCCTGGACAACATAGCAAAACTCTGTTGCTACAAAAAATAGCCATGATCATGTCACTGTACTCCAGCCTGAGTGACAGAGTGAGATCATGTCTCAAAAAAAAAAAAAAAAAAATCCATTACAAAAAAATCAACAAAAAAGTTATTTATTTACTATCACTCCTGCAGGTCACGTAACTAAATTCCCTAAATTTATGGTTGGAAAAATTTGAGCAAAGAATTCCCCCAGGACTCTTTGCAAAAAAGCACTTTGGAAAGCTCTTGCTCTTTGGAAAAAAAGCAAGGACTTTGGAATCTCACTTACTATACCAGCTATGTGACCTGTGGCAAATTACTTAACCTTTTCAAGTCGCATTTGAGTTATCTGTATAATGAAGCTAATAGCATTTATCATGATGGGCTTTGTGAGAACTAAAGGAAATAGCACCTGTAAAGGGCCTAGCACAGTGAGCAGAGAGTAGACGCTCAGTAGTTGGCAATTGTCACTATTATAAAGTGTCTAATATCATACAGCTTGTAGTAGTACAGTCAAGATTTAAAGCACGGGTTTCCTGATGCACAATTCTGCCGTATTAGGTTATTTCTTTTGAGTAACAAGCTTTTAATAAGTACCAGCTGAACTGAAGAAAACAGAGAAACACCTGAATGGAAATTAATGAACAACTGACAAGAAGATTTGTTTCCCTAGATATGATATCATATCATATCTTCAATAATGGCATCAATCTTGTTTCTCATTGACAGTCATGGCCTGACTGTATCCTTCCCATGAAAACATTCGGTTCCATGAGGGCTGGTTTAAATAAAAGGAATTTGCTTTAGAAGGGTTTCTATTTTTAAATCTGTAACAAGAGGCCCCATATGCAGCACAACTACCTATAGATGATAATCTGACTTGACCAAGGTCACCCTGCTAGAGAGAGGCAGAAATGGGTTTAGAACCTATATTTCCAGGTATATATATTTGCTTTCAGTAAATATGCTATTTTTATTTATTTATTTTTGAGACAGGGTAGAGTGCAGTCGCATGGTCATAGCTCACTGTATTCTCAACCTCCTGGGCTCAAGCGATTCTCCTTGCCTCAGACTCCTGAATAGCTAGGACTACAGGTATGGGCCACTGTGCCTGGCTAATTTTTAAATTTTTTTTTGTAGAGACATGGTCTCACTATGTTGCCCAGGCTGGTATTGAACAGTTGGTCTCAAGCAATCCTCCTGCACTGGCTTCCCAAAGTGCTAGGATTACAGCTGTGAACCACAGCACCTGGGCTGAATATATTGTTTTTAGATGTTTACACATTAGGAAAAATAATTTCCACTATAAAGCATACAATGTATGGTACTGTCTTTCTAAGAATCAACAATAAGGAATGTTCCATTTATCATCACATGGACTATTGTTTTTCTTCTTTCTTTTTTTTTCTTTTGAGGCATCAGTTTCAGCAGACGCCCTTTGCCAGGTGCCCCTGGCACTCTGAACTTCTTATCATCTGATCTGAGGAAGAACTGCAGGGCTTTAAACAATGTATGTATTTATTGGCATTATTCTCTTTGTTCTCTACTTACATAAGCCTCCCCAGTTCTTTCTTCTTTCTCAGTAATTTTGGAAACCTTTCATAGGAAGGGAAGAGAGAATAGGATGTCTTTATTCTCTGTACTTCTTGGTGGAAGCGAGGGAGAATATATGATGGAACTGATGAATGGAAATGATAAAACTAAAGGACTTTACCCCAGTCACTCTGCTACTATACTAATGAAAAATTTAATTGTGTTTAATAAACACCTAACATTGTGCTAGATACTGAGAATACACAGGTGATTCAGACATTTTATCAGTTTGGTGTACCTGCCCTCAGAGAGCACAGTGTCTAGTAGGTTGGGTAGGTGGGTATCAAAACAACTATAATAAAAAGCTAGAAAATATAACCGTTGAGGTGAAAATGAAATGCTTTAGCAAGAAGAGAGAAGTTCTGACAAGAACAGACAGGCTTTCAGAGAGAAAGTGAAGTGTGGTTGGGGCCACGAGGCATCTTACTTCAGCAGACTGAGAATCAGAATTTAAGACTTGTTACTCCGAGACTGTTGGTGGTTACATCATATGAAGGAAATCGGAAAGGACAGGGTGTATTCTGAGAACACTGGTGTGGCACCAACTGCCAGCAGCAATTCCACTTGAGGGTTCTTTCTTGCCTTTTCAAAACAAAATGTAAACACAGAGGATAAATATAATCAAACCAAACCAAAGTTAAAAGAATAACAATACGATACGGAACAGGCCAGGTTCTTTCTGTTCCAGAACCCACGTGTCAAGGAAGAAGCCATAGTATCTCTATAACATGAATGTGGCTATCCGTTCATCAAATATTTAATGAACCCCATTGTGTGCTGGGCATTGGGATAAATGCTGTGGACAAAGCAGTGAACAAGACAGCCGTAGCTTCTGAGTTCACAAAGTTTATATTCTGACTAGGGACACAGTCTTTAAACAGCAACTAATTACATAACTACAACTGTTAATAGTCAGTGTAAAGAAGTGAAGATGCTAGGGGAACAGTTAACAGTCTGGGGTATTAGGAATTCTTCTTTGAAGAAGTCACATTTGAACTGAGTGCTAAAGGAAGAGTGAGGGCAGAAGCTGGAGTTAGGGGTTGAGGGCAGGGGAAGAGTGTTCAGGGTAGCACCACCAGTGTGGGTGGCCAATGAAGAGTGAGAAAGCTAAGCGGGTGGGTAAAAACCTCTTTGTGCATGGCCTTGTAGGCCCCATTCATGATTTGGGTCATTACCCTTACACGCCAGGAAGCAACATAGCTTTGAAAGGTCAGTTTGAGTGCAAAATGGAGAAAGGATCAAACAGAGAAAAGAATCGATGGCAAAGGCCAGTCAGAAGGCTACTGGGACCTGCCTAGAATCCAGGCAAAGAAATGAGGGTGACTTGTATTAGGGTGGAGACACTGGGGATGGAGAGATTCAGGAAGAAATGGGAGGGTGATCTGAAGGAGGAAAGGAATGGACAAGATGGTAGTGGTAGAATGAAGGAAAATGGATGGAAGGAAGGAAGGACAAGAAAGGGTGGACAAGATCAGGGGAATGGATCAGCTGGGATGGAGGAATGGACATGGGAAGGTGGTGGTGGACAAGGAATGGGTGACACAAGATCAATGTGGTGGGGGCGTGGAGATCGGGGCGACCACCAGGGTGGTGGAGGATCTGAAGATCGGCCAGGAAGGAAGGACAAGATCAATGGACAATGGACAAGAAGAAGATCAACAGGACAGATCACGGAAGAAGGAATGGAATGGTCGAGTGAGACAAGATCAGCTGGGTGGTGTGTGTGGATTGAGAGGACAACAGGAAAGGACAAGATGAAAGAAGGAATGGGATTCACGATTTATCTGAATGGAATGAACGATGGAATGAA